>NC_139021.1:150957638-151557638 GCF_964662115.1 Mustela nivalis
ACCCCCCCAAAAACAAACACAAAAATCTTAGAAGGAAAACACACACACACACACACACACCTGGAACAGATGGATTAAGACTCTTTAAGGCTTTTTTTTTTTATATCAGCATAAAAAGCTCTTATTTCTTTAGTTTTTTTTTTCCTACTATGTGCTAGGCATTGGACTAAATATATTCACATATATTATCTCATGTCATCTTTGTAGTAATTCTGTAAGAGAGTTACTATTCCTTCAGCTTTAGAGAAAAAAGATCTTGAAACTCAATGAGGTTAAAAAACTGGCCTGAGGTCCCATAGTTCTTCCTCTAAGAGAAGGGGATGGCATTTGGCAACGGTTCTGGATTGAGTGTAAGAGTTCAAGGAATTAACCCGCTAGCCATCACCAGGGCCAGTTACCAGGGTGTTGTCCCTGGAGTAGGCCAGCACGGCGCTCTATAGAGAGTGAGGAAGATCAAGGTCCTTTTGGACTTCCTTACAACAGAGAGCAGGAGGTGATGTGCTTTGAGGCAAGACAGTGAATGGGCAGTGCTGTCCTTCCCACAAAAAAGCAAACTGTTTTGGGTCCCTTAACCAATGGGGATTGACGAGCACACAGATCCATCACTTCACACTCAAGTCCAGAGTCTATGTTGCTCTATGCCAATAGGGTAATTAGTCCAGCATGGCAGCAGCAACAGCAGGTGCCAGAAAGAGTCTACCGTCCACAGTCATGCCCCCACCCTTTCCTTTTTTAAACACGCTTGACTGTTACGTGGGATGGGGCCCTGAGACCACCACTCTGTTTACAAAATAATCATCCAAACAATCTTGAAAGGTAGGTGTTCTCTCCATTCAATAGCTCTCTCCATTCGACAGAGAAGCTTACTAATATGAAATGATTTGCCCAGGAAGGCAGAGTGGGTAGTGGCCTAGAAGGGCATCAATCCGGTCCCAACTGTCTCTGAAGTCTGGGCAGTGCCCAGAACCTTACTTCCCCTTGCTTTATTGCATCTACCTGGTCATTCTACTTGGGAGACACTTTATATGAAATGGTGAAGCTGGATACTTGAATTGACTTGTTTATTTTTAGCAACAACTTTGTTATTAATTCAGTAAAAGATTTTTAAAAGATTTTAATTATTTATTTGATATATATGGAGAGAGTTAGAGAGGGAGCACAAGTATGGGGAGTAGGAAAGTGGGAAGCAGGCTTCCCAGGGCTCTATCCCAAGACCCTGGGATCATGACCTGAGCTGAAGGCAGATGCTTAACAACTGAGCCACCCAGGCATCCCTCAATAAAAGATTTTATGCAAGCCTAGTCAGCTTATGAAATAGTCATGCAGTGCTTATTATTCCTTTGGGTTTCATTAGTCTATTTTGGGTAACTAAACCCACATTTTACAGAATTTAAGGTATAGATAGTTAGGTTGGGAGTCAGCTTGGATTCAGCTTGTTTGCTGAAACTTCAAATACTATAAACTCGTACCTGGAATGTCAGAATTATATTATTTTGAGCCATTAACTTTGTGTAGCACCTACTTTGTACTACACAATGAACTCATTATCTTCTAATGATTTTTGATTCACTTGTTTGAGGTGGGGAAAGCAGAATTTATTTGGAATTTAATATTAAGCCTGACAAATTAAATTTGCTTCTGTAATCTATTGATTTTTTTTGTTTCACTTTGTTTTGTTTTGCTCTCACATTAAAAGAGACTTATTTTTATGACCCCAGCCCATCCAAATTATATACTGTAATGGATTGTATATGAATAAATTAAGGGATCTAGATCTTTAATGATAAGCCATTATATAGCAGCAGGGGCTCTATAAATGGATATTTTACCTATTAAACAAAATGCAATTGGGAAATAAAGTACACAGTCACCCAAATAACAGCTCACGTTACCAATCATCAGTTTGGATGCAGCTACAAGATTTTCAGGTGCAATAGTAAATTAAACACTTCACCAAATATGTTAAACTGATGAAAATCTTTATCCTATGCATTTTGTTTTAATAATATAGGAAGATGGACAATGAGAAGTTTTCTTTCTTTTATTCATAGTAGAGTGAACAGAAGAATAATTCAAAGAAAGTTTCTAGGGTTTTCCTGGGAAAATGAGGTTATAGCAGTTAGAAACATCTTTAGTAGCTTAAGGCAATAAAGTTTATTAGATTCCTCCCATGCCCCCCACAACTGGCATTCCAGTTGTAAGTGGCTACTATTGTAGGCTTACCCTCTCAACTATGCCATCAGGGATCCAGGGACTTCCTATCTTTTTGTGCTGTTATTCTTAGCAAGTTGTTTTTCATTTTCTTTTTTTTTTTTTTTAAGATTTTATTTTTATTTATTTATTTATTTTTATTTGAAAGAGAGAGAGCAAGCACAAGTAGGCAGGGCAGAGGGAGAGGGAAACGCAGGATCCACTGAGCATGGATCCTGATATGGGGCTCAATCCCAGGACCCTGGGATCATGACCTGAGTTGAAGGCAGCCACTTAACCAACTGAGCCACCTAGGTACCCCTGTTTTTCATTTTCTTGTTTATTTGCTTCATGGTTACAAAATGGCTACAATAGTCCCAGCCATCAGGGAAAAGGGGGAAGAATCAAGGTATCTACAGTCTTTTATCAGTCTACTTTCACATATATCTCCTACATCAGGATTATATCACAAGTCCATGTCTAGTCTCAAGGAGGCCAGGCAAGAGAGGAATAGGATTGCCACTGTTGGTATGTGCAACCATGACTAATCCTCAAGGACTAGGCAATTGCTCCCTCTGAAAAGAACTGGGGTGCTATTCAGAAAAAAGAAGAGGCTGGATATTCGTTTCAACTCAGAGGCATGTTTTGGTTATAAATCTGTTGTTCTTGCCTTATTTTCATGGAAATAGTCTGGTCAAAGTTGCTACCTTACCAATAGTTTGCTCCTCCTGATAGGTGTATTTGGTTAAGTGTGAATTGTAGAGATTCAGATGTGGGAGGGATCAGTGAGGACAAGAGTGGCTGTGGAATATCTCATGAAAGAATGAAACTGAAGGGTGAGTGAATTAAGGCAGGCAGTAGGGAAAGGAAAGAACATCCGGGAAATAAGAGGGTTTGTACAAGTAAAGGCAGAGAGGTTGGCTAGGTACTTTTCTGATTAGAGAGAAAGGAATCACCTTTTGAGATGAGTTGAGACTATCTATGTCCTGTGTGTCTCCTTATTCTGAGGTGTTGATATCTGCGACCTTGCTGACCTGGAGAGACTGTCCCTCCTAGGGCTAGCCAATTCTGAGAGATAGTAAATGACTTGGCAGCAAGCACGTGGAAACCAATTAATACAGAGACTCCCTCCCCGCAACATCCCCCCATCTCCTTTATTGAACTCTTCCACTCTGGGTCACTGTCCACCTGCCCCAATCATACTAAAACCAGGTATGAGCCAACTAGAGACAGCACCACACTCCACAGCCTGGTTGAAATATTCAAACTAGTCAGTCCTAAACCTGCCTACTTAGCCTCACTCATTCCTTCCCATAGGAACACACTAAAGGCTCTTACCCACGTTTTCTGTTTGCTCTTTCTGTCTCCTAAATGATCCCAGCACTTCCCCAAGTAGGTTCCCCCTTGTCTGTGCATGCCATGTCTCCTGTTTCTAAGGATCTGTGAATAGAAACCTCCTTCATGACACTTCATTCCATATCTGTGTGTTTCACCTTACCTGATTAAAACAAGTGCCAGTGTGTTCTGCAACATTCCTTATTCAAAGGAACATTGTTTGGGCTGGGAATAGTGAGAAACACGGTCTCATATTGTAGTCAAAGAGCTCTGGCTTTGGTTTGGTGGGGAATAGGAAGCTCGTTGGGGGAAGGGAGAGACTCGGAAGTGTTCATAATTTGGCCGAAAGGACCATAGGACTCCACTGTTATTTGATGGTGGGCAGTTTCTTCTTTCAGAGATTCCTCAAGACAGGACTATGTTACCACGAAAAGTCAGTTATCTTTCAGTGTGATTTTCAGTTTGCTAATAGTGTCTGAGAAAGAACAGTGAGATTATTAAAGAGATTCAGGCTGATAAACTGCTGATGAAAACCAAGGAGTTCATTTGTAACCTTGTTTCTGAAATGACAGGTTTTGCAGCCCAAGAAAAAGAGAGATACCACTTTCTCAAGCTATTTGAAAGTAGAATATTCCCATGGAAACTTTCATAAGCTGAAATGGTGTAAAGGGAAGAAACAATTACTATTTTTTCCCCTCCTTCCTTCCCTCCTTCCTTCTTTCCTTTCCTTCCTTTCTTTTTAGAGAGAGGGAGAAATGGAGCATGAGCAGGGGAAGCAGCAGGCAGAGGGAGAAGCAACCTCCCTACTGTGCAGGACTGGACCCTAGGACCCTGGGATCATGACCAGAGACGAACACAGATGCTTAATTGACTGAGCCACCCACGCATCTCGCAATTACTATTTTCTGAAAGCAAAAGTCCTCTTTGGATTTCTGTCAGCTAGAGAAAACATGTACAAAGGTAGGTCTTTTGTAAAAGAGAAATGGCGTAAAGCAAACTTTTGCATAGTGGAGAAACCTGTATTGGGAAGACAAGGAAAACTAGTCTTTTCCTTTTAAGCAGCATCTTTTCCTTCTTTTATTCTGATATGAAATTATTTCTGTTGAAATATTCATGTTAATATCCTGTTTTTAAAATTCTAGGAACCCCTTTTTGGAACTGTGGAATTAATGAACCCAAATGAGTGTTAATATTTTATTGTTGAAATAGCAGGGCAGAGCAAAAGTAATAAAACGTATGGGATTATCATATTTGTTAGCATGATTTTCCTACACAAATGATCTGTGGTTAAAATGAGAACAGAGGAATTTGTGAGGTTACCTGGCTCTGATGAGGATAAACTTTAGCAGTATTGCCACCTGGTGCCAAATTTCCAGAAAGTTCTCTTGGCAAATTGCTGTGCTTAGATAGAGGCAGGAGTGGGCCAGTTTAGAGGAGAAGCTTAGGAACACTGCCGAGAGAGTTGATGAATTGGGGTAACTATTTAACTCTTCAACTAAAGCAAATAAGATTCAGTTAAAGCCAGTTCACACATCTTTGGGAATTCTGAAGTCTGATAACACTTGCTGTTAAAATCCAGCTCCCTGTGCTACCCCAGATCACTTCCTTCTCCACATTATGTATGGTGCAACATGCAAAAGAAAAAGTAGGTACCTAGGAAATGACTCCCTCCTCCCATTTTATTATGTTTTAGATAAAAGCCAGAGCGCCTAATAGACTAAGACATCGAGAGAACCCAGGTAGCCATCTGAAACAACAAAACAGCTATTTTCATTCATAAAAAAAGCTTCATTGTAATAGCCTTCATTATTAGGCACTCCTTCTAAAGTCATTTAGGAGGAAAAGAACATGTCTTTCAGATATAGTAGAAAAACTGGAAGGCAAGATCTCTTTCAATTAGGTTTGGAAGGTTGTGTTTTTTGTTTGTTTGTTTGTTTGTTTATTAAACTCATTTTACAAAGGGAGTTTCAATCTGATTTTAACCACCCATTTTCTTCAAAAGTTTGAATTGCTCTTTTGCATTTTAAAATACAGTCATTGCCTGTAGCACTCTCTGTGATTAGAGGAGGACTTGAATCCCTTCTGCCACAGATCAGTGTGTAGAGGAAAGGGCAGCAAACTGGAAAAGCAGCTTGGCTCTGCCTTCCAGCAATTAGGTGACTTTGGTCCCCCCCCCCCCCCCCGGCCGAGGCAGAGGCATCCCTCTTCTTCTCTATAATATGGTAAGTTTGGACTAGATGTTCCCTGCAGTCTCTTCCATCCCCAGTACTCTGTGATTCACAGGCTCATGACACATTGACTAGAGTCCAAGCAGGTAAGTTACAGAGAGAAGAGGGAGGGGCGTAAACTGAGCCAGTAAGGAGCCAGAGTCTGGGCTGAGGTCCGCGGCTGCTGGCCAGCTGAGGCCCACAGAGACTAGCATGATGACAGGGCTCATGTTACCAACTCCGCGTTTTTCAAGATGCTGCCCAGCAGCCAGTTCTCTTTCCCCTTCAATCTATTCCTGCGTTGCCCCATTCTCTATTCTGATGGTGGAGACTGTGTTTCCTGGACCCCCCTGTCAGCCGGCTCTGCCTGGGTCCTGCCCATCGGAGGCCCTGGTGGGAGATGGTACTGGGGAAGAAGGGAGAAGCCAGGGTATGTCTACCTCTGCCTCTCTGCCTTGGACAATACCTATTGCAGCAGAAATACCTCTGCAAAGATCCAGGCTTTTGTGAGGCCCACTGTGCCCCCAGCTTTCACTGGGTGACTCGATTACCTTTCTTCTCCCCTCCTTGTGCCCCCTCCCCCATCTCTGCTCCCTCCTCTCCCTCCAACCTAGGTGTGAGACTATTTCCAATCCAATCCCCCAGAAAGATTCTGGAGCACAAAACTGTTCTAGCCAGGGCCTCAACACAACACACACACAAAACTGCATTATAGTGACCCAAACAGACTTTTCTTCAGGGAGACTTTCCTGGGATGCAGGAAGGGGTTGCTTTTTCAGAGAGACGGGGAGAAGTGCCTGCCTAGTGATGGTGGTGGCACATCAGGCCAGGCAAAGGGAGAATCTGGGGGTGCCAGTTCGTATCCCGGGCAGAGGGTAGGGCCAGTGCAGGGTCCTGGCCACACCAGGACCCCTTCTCTTGCTTCTCCCAGCCTCTGCGGCGTGAGTGGTGCTCTGCACCCCAGGGACAGTTTCCCCAGGCTCCTTAGCCTGACACGCGAGCACATTTCTCTGAAGGATCACTCCCAGAACATTTCCTTTAGACAGACCTTTTGTATTTCAACCGCTGAGTTGAAAATGATAAGCTTTGAGGTTATAAAAAAGGATCACAGTTTTTCCTCCTTCACCCTGATTTGTTCAAAGTGCAAAAGCAAACCATAGCCCAGGAGCACTAAAAGGAGCCGCGTCTTTTTCCCTTCCTGGAAACAGCTCAGAGAAATGAAGAGACTTTATCCAAGTTATGCCGCTCGTTCGGGGACAGTCAGGACGAGGTTCCAGATCCTTTTATTGCCTTGTTAATGGCCCAATGCTCCTGCAAACCATTTGTCCCAGTATTTAACACACACAAAAATACAATTTAATACGTATCCAGGGTCGCAATTATGAAGGTTGTTAAAGCCAAACTTTTACGAGAGACACCCTCTCCTTGCCGGGTTTCTCAGTGAGGGCGGCAGGAACGGCCGGAACGCGAATGGAGCAGCGGGCATGCGCAGACGCCGCCGCGTCAGCTCACGTGGGTGCCGTCGGCTCAGAACAGCGCCACGTCGGCCCTGTCAGGGTAGCTGCGGGGACACGCCTGACGTGGCCCCGTGGCAACTGCAAATGACTGCCCACTGGTGTCTATTTAGTGTGGATGCTGCTTTCGTCAATCATCGCGTCATCCCCCCTGAGCAAGGTGTGCTGCTCGAAGAGTCCTTGAAAGAGCGCATTATCAGAAGGGCATCTCCCCTCAAAGAGGAGTCGCATGGTACCTCTGTGCATGAGAATGAAATGAAAGCGCATCTGCACAAAGTCGGCCCTGATTCTGTCTTCAGGCTAGTCCAGCTCGGTACCCTGTGGAAATGTGATTTTGGCAGAGTGGAGAAGCCCATTCGGAAAGGTGACCATCCAACAAGTCACACGATGGTCTGAGACCCGACCTTCCTCAACTACTTGCCGGTGGTGAGACCCAAATTTCCTCAAATACTTCCCGGTGGTGCGTTGAGCATGTATTTGTTGACAGCTTATTGTTTTCAGTTGTTAACAATTACCTTGATGTGAGCTATCACCAACAGTATCCTTCATACTTCAGAGAGTAAGACAAACTATTTGCAAATCTTTGGTGGCTCCCCACGGTTTATAGGCCATTCCTAAAGCTCCTTGGCTTGATGAGCAAAGCCCCAGTAACATCTAATAATGAGTTATTATTTTCTCATAGCTTTTAGGTTTTCGCTAGTGTGGATACATCCATTCAGTAGATATGTGTTGGGCCCCACAATGGACGAGGTGCTGTGTTGTGCAGCAGGGGAAAAGTGATTCCAGCGGGCACCCTCTTCGTCTTTATAGTGCCCACTGTCAACAGGGTTTCTCAGCCTGAACCTTTGCTCTTCCTGTTCCCTGACTGTGGTGTCCTTCCTTCATGGTCTCATCAGGAAAGGAGCTTTCAACCCTTAAAGTTTTGTGCTGTAACGTTGTCCTTGATCTCCCTCCCCTCACTACAACCATGTGTTTCTATAGTGCTGATCTTATTGTACATTGTGTTCGCCAGTGTTTACAGCTCAGAGTATTCCAAAACACTCAGTTGTAAACTCCTCATGATCAGGGGTTATAGCTCATTCTTCTTTTAACCTGGCCACCTGGCATGGTGCCTAGAAGATGTGTGGGGCTGAATAGACATTTGCTAGACTGATGGGGGCTCTGACTCCATCTTTGGCCTCCTGGTCCTGTGGTCAGCCTCCTGAATTTCTCCATATTTTTGTCCCCTCATTTATAGTGACTTATGTCTCTACTAAGTCTGAGAAAATGTCCATTTCCCATGATGTGGAACTCTTAGAATAGCTTGAACAGAAGTCAGTGGGAGTTTCCTCATGTTCAATCACTCACTGAGAATCATGAGGTTAATATACATTTGGTTTTTGATTACATTTATTTATTAATGTTTTTAGTGTTGTATTTGCTTATTCTGATAAGGAATCTTGGTTTCCGTTTCTGTTTATTTTTATTTCAAGCTTTAAGCAACAGCTTTGAGGAGAGTGAAAAGTATTTTCTTCCAAGAGAATAAAATGGATATTGTGTGGAGGATAATCTCCAAAGTATTGCTTATGTTGCTGTTCAAATGACCTACTTATTAATGTGAAACATCCTTTTCATTTCAAAAACTGTTGACTGGACCGAATTGTTTTTTGATTGCAGTGCTTGCAAAATATATTAATACTAATTATCACGGAGTTTATCGTTTAAAAAGGTGGGGAATATATTTCTGTTTAAGTCTCAAACTAAACAACGGATATGTTTGTTCTTTTGTAGATTTTTCCTTAAATAGCCCATAGTTGCATATTTACTTTCATACATTAATTTAATTGTGAATTACGAGAACTTCTTTACTTGTACATTTTTAGAATTTTGGGGATTGGAGCTTAAGACTAAACTCATCTCCATATATCTCTCTCTGTATTTCTGTTTATAGCATCACCTACATATCTATCTATCTCTCTATCTTTCTTTCACCCATCTGTCTAAACTTCTTTATAGAACAAGAAGCAGTAGGATATATATTTTTTAATTTTTTATTTATTTTCAGCATAACAGTATTCATTATTTTTTTATTTTTAAAAAAATTTTTTTATTTATTCATTTGATGGAAAGAGATCACAAGTAGGCTGAGAGGCAGGCAGAGAGAGAGAGAGGAGGAAGCAGGCTCCCCGCTGAGCAGAGAGCCCGATATGGGGCTTGATCCCAGGACCCTGGGATCCTGACCTGAGCTGAAGGCAGAGGCTTTAACCCACTGAGCCACCCAGGTGCCCCAGTATTCATTATTTTTGCACCACACCCAGTGCTCCATGCAATCTGTGCCCTATCTAATACCTACCACCTGGTACCCCGACCTCCCACTCCCCACCCCTTCAAAACCCTCAGATTGTTTTTCAGAGTCCATAGTCTCTCATGGTTCACCTCCCCTTCCAATTTCCCCCAACTCCCTTCTCCTCTCTAACTCCCCATGTCCTCCATGCTATTTGTTATGCTCCACAAATAAGTGAAACCATATGATAATTGACTCTCTCTGCTTGACTTATTTCACTCAGCATAATCTCTTCCAGTCCCATCCATGTTGCTACAAAAGTTGGGTATTCATCCTTTCTGATGGAGGCATAATACTCCATAGTGTATATGGACCACATCTTCCTTATCCATTCGTCTGTTGAAGGGCATCTTGGTTCTTTCCACAGTTTGGCGACCGTGGCCATTGCTGCTATAAACATTGGGGTACAGATGGCCCTTCTTTTCACGACATCTGTATCTTTGGGGTAAATACGCAGGAGTGCAATGGCAGGGTCATAGGGAAGCTCTATTTTTAATTTCTTGAGGAATCTCCACACTGTTCTCCAAAGTGACTGCACCAACTTGCATTCCCACCAACAGTGTAAGAGGGTTCCCCTTTCTCCACATCCCCTCCAACACATGTTGTTTCCTGTCTTGCTAATTTTGGCCATTCTAACTAGTGTAAGGTGATATCTCAATGTGGTTTTAATTTGAATCTCCCTGATGGCTAGTGATGATGAACATTTTTTCATGTGTCTGACAGCCATTTGTATGTCTTCATTGGAGAAGTGTCTGTCCATATCTTCTGCCCATTTTTGATATGATTGTCTGTTTTGTGTGTGTTGAGTTTGAGGAGTTCATCATAGATTCTGGGTATCAACCTTTTGTCTGTACTGTCATTTGCAAATATCTTCTCCCATTCCGTGGGTTGCCTTTTTGTTTTCTTGACTGTTTCCTTGGCTGTGCAGAAGCTTTTGATTTTGATGAAGTCCCAAAAGTTTATTTTGGCTTTTGTTTCCTTTGCCTTTGGAGACATATCTTGAAATAAGTTGCTGTGGCTGATATCAAAGAGATTACCGCCTATCTTCTCCTCTAGGATTCTGATGGATTCCTGTCTCACATTGAGGTCTTTTATCCATTTTGAGTTTATCTTTGTGTACGGTGTAAGAGAGTGGTCGAGTTTCATTCTTCTACATATAGCTGCTCAGTTTTCCCAGCACCATTTATTGAAGAGACTGTCTTTTTTCCACCGTATATTTTTTCCTGTTTTGTTGAAGATTATTTGACCGTAGAGTTGAGGTCCATATCTGAGCTCTCTACTCTGTTCCACTGGTCTATGTGTCTGTTTTTATGCCAGTACCATGCTGTCTTGGTGATCACAGCTTTGTAGTAAAGCTTGAAGTCAGGTAACGTGATGCCCCCCATTTTATTTTTGTTTTTCAACATTTCCTTAGCGATTCGGGGTCTCTTCTGATTCCATACAAATTTTAGGATTATTTGCTCCAGCTCTTTAAAGGATTGGTACTCAAGGAACTACAGAACACTCATGAAAGAAATTGAAGAATACACAATTGATGGAAGTAGGATGTATTTTGTTTATTTTTGGCTACAGTGTTTGGGTTGTGTACCTCTTAATTAATTTTGGTTTTATACTCTAGAATTCTGCTAGAACTCATAGATGAGTTTGCTTACCCACTGTTTCTAATCTCCGGGAGCTACATAAAATGGAAAAGATGCCAAAATATTAGAGCAAATTTCTGAGCAAATTTGATTCTGTCACAAAAGAGAGAAGAGAATGAAGTTTGCAGACCAAAGACTGGTGCCCTTGAGACTGCTATTGGGCCGGGCTCTAGAATAAATTATTGAACAATGGTTACTGAACATTTAGAAAAAGAAACTTGAATCAGCAGGATTCTCAAGGATTTATGAACAATATATTTTGTTAAACAGGTATTGTTTTCTAGTCTTCTAGTCCCTTTATTAAACAGGGTTCCTCATCAGATTGTTTCCTGAACAATTCCATGCCAGTCTACCTTTCCTTCTGTCATTTTTGGAACTTGGAATATCCTTCCTATGTACTCTTTTCTATTGAAAGTTTATTCATTTCTCAAGATGCAACTCTGGTGTTTTGGTGAAGTCTTCTCAAGCCCCCCTGCCCCCGCCCAGTATTGAGTGCAACTTTTTTTTTTTTTTTTAAGATATATTTATTTATTTTAGAGAGAGAGAGAAAAAGAGAGTGCAAGTGAGCATGAGTGGGAGGAGCAGAGGGAAAGGGAGAGAAAATCTCAAGCAGACTCTTCACTGAGTTGGGAACCTGGCACGGGGCTTGATCTCACAACCCTGAGATCATGACCTGACCTGAAATCAAGAGTTGGTTGCTTAACTGACTGAGCCATCCAGGTGCCCCTTGAGTGCAACTTCTCATAGAATCAGAGATATACATCTCTTTCCCCTTCTTTCATTGTGTATTTTATTTTAGTGTTTATAATGCTGTTCTATCTCTGCTTGTTGAAGACAAAACTGGCCCGACTCAGTCCATGGCTCTCCTGGATGTGCCAAGGAGTGAGCTTGTGTACATCATGGTTGCTTTCACCTAGAGTTCTACCACATCTTCATTGTCTTTCAGCTTCTCCTAATTGGATAAAATTAGCTGTTAAGTTACTCTTGCTCTTTCATTCTCCTGTCTTCAAAGGAGTGGTACTGTGACAGCAAGCAGGTCCAACCTTGGTGAGAATTTCTTTTCTTTTTCTTTTTCTTTTTTTTTTTTTTTTTTAAGATTTTATTTATTTAGGGGATGCCTGGGTGGCTCAGTCTGTTAAGTGTCTGCCTTCGGCTCAGGTCATGATCTCAGGGTCCTGCGATCGAGCCCTGCATCGGGTTCTCTGTTTGGGAGGGAGTCTGCTTTTTCCTTTCCCTTTGCCCCTCTCTGCTCATGCTGTCTCTCTCTCAAATGAATAAATAAAATCTTTCTTAAAAGATTTTTAAAAAAGAAGAAGAAAAAGATTTTTTAAAAAGGATTTTAAAAATTTAAAAAATTAAAAATAATTTTTTAAAAGAATTTTCTTTATTCACTTGAGAGAGAGAAAGAGAGAGAGAAAATGAGCAGTGGGGAGAGGGAGAAGCAGGCGCCCCACTGAGCAGGGGATGTGACGTGAGACTCTGTCCCAGGATCCTGTGATCATGACCTGAGCCAATGGCAGACCCTTAACCGACTGAGACACCCAGGTGCCCCAAGAATTTCTGTTATTAAGCAGAATATAATTTCCATCTTTTATATCTTGTCTCTGTGCCAGAATTGTGATTTACACCATGGACACAAACATTCTGTCTGTATGGCTGGGAAGCTTGCTGCTTTCTGCTATTGCTGTATATACCAATGGTACATCTTCTGGTTTAGATAAATCTTCTTACATTCAGGACCATTTTTTGCTTCTCTTTAAGAAAAAGCCTGTTTCTCTTAATCCAAATCAAGAATACCATTCATTCATTTATGCATTCAATAAATATTTGTTGAGTCCTAGTGTGTGTGCAAAGTACAGTGACAGAAAAATAAGTAAAATACTTTCTGTTTTCCAGGAGCTATAACCTCTCAGCAAGATAGATACACAAAAGGAGCATTTCCAGTATAGTGTTCTAAGTGCCAAGGAGAGGCACAAACCTCATGGGAATGCTTAGGGGCAGTTCTGACCCTGCTTGGTTGGTAGGGTGAGATAAGAGAAGGGTCCCAGAAGTTGTGATATTCAAGCTAAGCTTAGAGACCTGACTAGATATTAGCCCTGAGTAGGAATTGGTGATGTAAAAGTGGAGGGTGAGGCACGGGGATCAGGAAAAGGTCTTCTGGACAGAGGGAAAGCCATGAGCAAAGGCATTGGGGTGGAAGATACGGTCTGGGAAATACAAGCCATTTGGTGTTGTTAGAAAATGAAGTTCAAGACAGGGAGTATCTGGTGATGAGGCTAGAGAGTCAGTCTAAGGTCAGATCTTGAAGAGTCTTGAAACTCAACCAGGGAACTTGGCAGGTTTCTTGTCCTAAGTTCTACCCCAGTAAGTCACAGTAGCAGCCTATTTCCTTCATTGGGTTGAAAATGTAAGTTTTCTTTGTTTATGTTCCACAGATAGATATGGCTGGAGCTAGTTTGTATTGACTATTGAATTTCTAAGAATTTTGTAAGTTGATTTTTAAGCATAGTATAAAAAGTTAAATTACATAAACGTGTATTAATTGGATTAAATTAAATAGAGATAATAAAGATTCAAAAACATACCACTTTTCAATTATTGTACTATATTTTTTACTCTACTGCACTGTACAGTATCTGTACTCTCAAGGCTATGTCCATTATTCTGTATAGTAGAAATATGAATTCTAAGGCTGTGTCTATTTTTCCTGTAAGGTAGTAATATGATTTAATGGTGTGCTACAACTGCCCATCTCTTCCCAACTCTGTTTATTACATCAGGTTAGTAGCTTGAAGTTGGCTGTGCTGGGAATATTTACACTCATGGAAATCAGCAAATGCTAAGTCAGGCATTGGCTTATTGTTTTATTGGCTAACTAGTCTTAAAAAAGTGGTAGAGCAGATGTAAATGATGCACATTAAACATAAAAGTGTATGTATCTGTAGTCATTACATTAGGAGTAGTGTAAAAAATGGTAAAATATCCTTCCAGTATTTGAAAACTATTTTCCAATTCATCAAGGAAATTGTTCACCTCATTGACACATGAGTAAAGTTCCAGCATATGTCTTTGTTGTTTTGCCTTTGTCCTTACCTTCCAGTGTATGAAAACATCAACCAAAATTTATTTCAGGATTATGTCCATTTGTCGTTTGCAACCACAGGTTGAATATAGATACAAGAGTTTAGCAAAAATCAACAGAAACATTTTGTCAGAGTCAATTTGCTAGATGGAATTTACAATAATAAGTATCATGTATTTTATCATTATTTGTAAATTGTGAGCTATACGTATTTTGTGTAAGTAAAATTTATAATATGAGTACATAGGAAATACACATTTTTTTCCCTCAAAGAGCTGATTTTTAAACAATTTCCAATACACAGGCTAAAACCTACGTGTAACTCCATTGTTGCTTGTATTTTCTTGTTGATTCCTGATTTCTCTCCCACAGTTATTATTTTTTTTCCTGCAAAGAAATTCCCATTATTTTTGGTTTTACAAAGATTATTTTCTCTCCTACCTTTTAGTTTTTGTCACTCTTAATCACATTGGCAACTCTCTGAGAAAACATGTCTTTTTTCCCATTTTTGTGATGCAGCATGTTTTTTGCCCATTGTTCCATGACCAGGTCCAGAAAGAGGAAATCTATTTTGCACCCTCTAGCCCCCCATGTAGCTGCCTGTTCATTCCCATTTTTCCTTTGTCATGCAAATTCCCAACTCTCAACTGTAATTTGAAATATATTAACTCCACTTAGATTTGCAAGTCCTTCAAGGACTTCATGGTCCTGAGAGATTTCCTAAGCCTTCCATGACAGAATTAGGAATTTCTCCGTGGATCTGTAGAAGCCAAGGGAGGGTCACTGCCATGGCCTTCATATTTTCCATAGGAGGTGCTGCCAGTGGGGGAATGTGTCAGGTTTGTGAGAACCAAGTCTCTGTCATTCCAAAAAAGCTGTTATTGAGGATGGAGTGCTTCTTACTACAAACCAAGAAACAGGTTTCTTAGAGCTTCTAGTACCAGTTTTGTCGTAGAATGCATACATCATTGATTCTTCTCCAGAGATCTACACCCTGGAGATGCAGCTTCTGTCTTTTCTTGGTTATTTTATATCTCATATTAGATGTCTCTTCCTCCAAGAAGTCTTCCCTGAGGGGTCTTTTCTGATAGGTGGTGCTCCCAAGGTCCTTCTGCAGCACTTGTGTTCCAAATGATGTGCTGGACGTGCAAGGTAACCACACACCTTGGGAACTGTCTCCCACACTGCTCGTGAGGAGCAAAATGGGCCCTTTCTCTCTGACTTTATTTCTAGCTTCTAGCATAATACCTCGTTAACAGTAGGACCTCCATATGCATACACACAATGAAGTAATGAGTGAATAAATGAATGGTTTTAGGAGGTCTGGATGAGACTCCTGTTGATACAAAGACCAAGAAGACAAATGTTCTGCTAGCTAACATATTCAATGGTGAAACAATGATCTATACAAGAAATGCACCCATTCCAAAAGCATTAGAATGGTGGGCACACAGTGATCACTGGCTTACTGCAATTTTGAAAGTTCACTGGACAAATGCTGTCATTCGTCTGGTGAAATTTCAAAATTGTGGTAAGCCAGTGATCACTGTGTGCCCACCATTCTAATGGTGTCAGGTCCTCCCACTTTCAGGGTCGGGAATATTCCTGGGTTAGCCTTGGGTTCTCCTCTCCTGGTGTGGCTCCCAGTTCACTGTTCTCTATAGCTCCTCAGAAATGTCTCTCCTTTTCCATAAATCTGTTGGCCACATCTGAAAATGGAATGGAAATATATCCTGAGTAGACTTTTAGCCTTCTTCCTGCCCCAAGAAAGTTGGGGACCCAAGGACCCTTTCATAATGTGAGCTGGGTCAGTCTCTTCATGCTCAGGCTAGCAATGCTTCCACCAACAGAGATTTTTTATAAACTTAAGGGTTTTTCTGTATATTTGATTTGAGTTCACAATCTACCAAAGGCCACACCAGCACTTCTTTTTAAGGGAGGTTTTCTTTTCTAGACTTAATTATTCCTAAACTGGGCATAACTGGTTGCCGTGGGACCATCTTCTAAGCTTTAGAGAAGCATTGTGTGTGTGAGTGTGTGTGTGTAGGTGCGTGTGCATGTGTGTGCACACATGCATCTGAGAAGATACTTTATTTATTCCAGAGGTTTTAAGGAAGGGTGTGCAACCCACCTCCTGACTTGATCTTTGCTTGAGGGCATGTCTTCCTGCAGTGCCCCAGATCTTTGCTTTCAGGATTCATCTTAATTTGAGAACCTTTTACTGCTTGGAGAGACTGGATATGAGAAACCACTTTATTTTCAGAAAGGCAGGTCCTGCATTTGTGGATTATGTTCCCTCAGTTGTGTTTGCAAATTTGCTAGTTCTCCCTTGTGTTCCTCTCTCTCTCATGGTACCCTGTCAGAAAGAGCTAAAAGCAACCAGCTGATGTTTTCAACATTTAGGCTACAGAACTCCTTGGACAAGTTCAAAGTTTATTAGATAGATACATTTCCTATCTTTGACTTTAACTTTATTAGATACATTTCCTATCTTCGACGTTATAGTAGAGGACAGTTTAGCCGAACATTTCAAGTCTGCATAATACAGGCCACCATTCTGCAACCTCCTCCTAGTTTTCTTAATAGCTCTCTAGCTTTTTTATAACAACTTTTTTGGTGTTTTCCCCAGCCTCCCTATGTTCTCTGGTTCCAAAGCTACTGCCTCATAATTTAGGTTTTTGTTACAGCAGCGCCCACTTCTAGGCATCAGTTTCTGTATCATGTGGCTGTTGTCGCACAACAAACCACCCCCAAACATGTTGACTTAAAGAGCAATTATTTATTCAGTTTTAATAATAAATGGCTCTGATGGGTATGGCAAAGGGAATGGATACAAGGGTGGGGGGATGTAGGTTAATATAATATACCCCAGGACTAAAGCTTTTTACACTGGAATTATGGAGAAAACATTTTTATCATTTGGATAATGATGTTATTTTCTCTTCACACATTAAAAAAATGCTTTGAGAAATGTGCATTGTTTTCTTTCTAAAAAAAATCAATGGCAGGTTTTTGAGTCTGCAAAAATCAGTAAATAAAGAGAACCAGGGCTTAAAAGTTGTTAATCCAAGTTTGAAGCAATCGAGGTTTCTACAAACTCTCACTTCAAAGGGTAAGAGAACTAAGTGGGGCAGCTTGATGGAGGAAATTTTTGTCTTTATTGGCAAAATTCACTCTAGAAACCAGTGTGTTTTCTGTCATCCAAGGCTCATGGAAGGAATATAGAGCTTTGAAGCCAGTTGAACTAAAATCTTTGGGGAAATTACTGAGTAAGGCAGAGGCTGAGAAGACAGAAACTGGACATGGTGGGAAAAGTTGCAGATACTTATAACGTTATGACCTCGGGTCTGGGGACTGAAGGGATGCAAGTTCGGGGCTCGGCCCTTCAGGGCTTTGTGGGAAAAAAAAAGGAAAAGAAGAGAAAGGGCCAGAGCTCCTAATGGCAGGAAGGGTTACAAATATAACCTTTATGCCAAATTCAAAATTTTTTTTAAATTAAAATTTTATTTATTTATTTGATAGAGAATGAGATAGAGAGACACAGAGAGAGGAGGGTCAGAGGGAGAAGCAGACTCCCCACCAAGCAGGGACCCCCATGTAGGACTCGATCCCGGAACTCTAGGATCATGACCTTAGTCGAAGGCAGTTGCTTAATCCACTGGTCCAACCAGGCTCCCCAAATTCAAATTTTAAAGCTCTTGCTCTGTATATTACTTTTATAAATATAGTAATTAGCTCATATTTCCCTACTATGAAAGGTTATTACCAAAATGTTACCGGAAAACACGTGTTCCACTCTTTGTAATGTAGGGAACTGCCAGGGGAGGCAGGACTCCCTCAGACTTGGGGGGTTCACAGAATGGAAGCTGATTTCTCCCTCCTCAGTGTCAGGTGGGTGGAAGGACGGCAATGCTCTGGGCAGGCAGGCATTTGGGGACCTGGGCTCCTTCCGTCCTGCATCTCCACCCTGTCATAGCAGAGGATAGTGAAAAAGAATGAGGTGGTCTTAAAATGGTCACAGATCCTTGGCGATCTTTTTTTTTTTTTTTTTAAATTAGCATATAATCTGTTATTTGCTTCAGGGGTATAGGTCTGTGAATCATCAGTCTTACACAATTCACAGCACTCACCATAACATGTACCCTCCCCAATGTCCATAACCCAGCCACTGTATCTCTCCCCACCCTCAGTTTGTTTCCTGAGATTTAGAGTCTCTTATGGTTTGTCTCCCTCCCCAGTCCCATCTTGCTTCGTTTTTTCCCTTCCTGCCCCACATGACCCCCTGTTCTGCCTCTCAAATTCCTCATATAAGAGAGATCATATGATAATTATCTTTCTCTGATTGAATTATTTCACTTACCATAATACCCTCTAGTTCCACCCATGCCATTGCAAATGGTAAGATTTCATTTTTGATGGCTGGATAGTATTCCACCACACCACATCTTATTTATCCATTCATCTATTGATGGACTTCTAGGTTCTTTCCACAGTTTGGCTATTGTGGACATTGCTGCTATAAACATTCGGGTGCACATGCCCCTTCAGATCACTACATTTGTATCTTTAGTGTAAATATCCAGTAGTGCGATTGCTTGGTCATAGGTTAGCTCTATTTTCAACTTTCTGAGGACCCTCCATGCTGTTTTCCAGAGTGGCTGCACCAGCTTGCATTCCCACCAACAGTATAGAAGGGTTCCCCTTTCTCCACATCCTTGCCAACACCTGTCATTTCCTGACTTGTCAATTGTAGCCATTCTGAGTGGTGTGAGGTAGTATCTCACTGTGGTTTTGATTTGTATTTCCCTGATACCGAGTGATGTGGAACACTTTCTCATGTGTCTGTTGGCCATTTGGATGTCTTCTTTGCAGAAATGTGTGTTCATGTCTTCTGCCCATTTCTTGATTGGATTCTTTGTTCTTTGGGTGTTGAATTTGATAAGCTCTTTATAGATTTTGGATACTAGCCCTATATCTGATAGGTCATTTTCAAATCTCTTCTCCCATTCTGTCAGTTACCTCTTGGTTTTGTTGACTGTTTCCTTTGCTATGCAAAAGCTTTTGATCTTGATGAAGTTCCAATAGTTCATTTTTGCCCTGGCTTCCCTTGCCTTTGGCGATGTTTTTTTTTTTTTTTTTTCTTTTAAAATCTTCTAATTTTTTTTTATAAACATATAATGTATTTTTATCCCCAGTGGGTACAGGTCTGTGAATCGCCAGGTTTATACACTTCACAGCACTCACCATGGCACATATCCTCTCCAATGTCCATAACCCCACCCCCCTCTCCCAACCCCCCTCCTCCCAGCAACCCTCAGTTTGTTTTGTGAGATTAAGAGTCACTTATGGTTTGTCTCCCTCCCAATCCCATCTTGTTTCATTTATTCTTTTCGTACCCCCCAAACCCCCCATGTTGCATCTCTGCTTCCTCATATCAGGGAGATCATATGGTAGTTGTCTTTCTCCAATTGACTTATTTCGCTAAGCATAATACCCTCTAGTTCCATCCACGTTGTTGCAAATGCAAGATTTCATTTCTTTTGATTGCTGCATCTTTGGCGATGTTTCTAGGAAGAAGTTGCTGTGGCTGAGGTCGAAGAGGTTGCTGCCTGTGTTCTCCTCAAGGATTCTGATGGATTCCTGTCTCACACTGAGGTCTTTCATCCATTTTGAGTCTATTTTTGTGTGTGGTATAAGGAAATGGTACAGTTTCATTCTTCTGCACGTGGCTGTCTGATTTTCCCAATACCATTTGTTGAAGAGACTGTCTTTTTTCCGTTGGACATTCTTTCCTGCTTTGTTGAAGATGAGTTGACCATAGAGTTGAGGGTCCGTTTCTGGGCTCTCTGTTCTGTTCCATTGATCTATGTGTCTGTTTTTGTGCCAGTACCATACTGTCTTGATGATGACAGCTTTGTAATGGAGCTTGAAGTCTGGAATTATGATGCGGCCAACTTTGGTTTTCTTTTCCAACATTCCTCTGGGTATTCGGGGTCTTTTCTTGTTCCATATAAATTTTAGGATTATGTGTTCTCTTTCTTTGAGAAAATTGATGGTATTTTGATAGGGATTGCATTAAATGTGTAATTTGCTTTAGGTAGCCTAGACATTTTCACAGTATTTGTTCTTCCAATCCATGAGCATGGAACATTTTTCCATTTCTTTGTGTCTCCCTCAATTTCTCTCATGTGTACTTCATAGTTTTCTGAGTAGTGATTCTTTCCCTCTTTGGTTAGGTTTATTCCTAGGTATCCTATGGTTTTGGGTGCAGTTGTAAATGGGATCAACTCCTTAATTTTTCTTTCTTCTGCCTTGCTGTTGGTGTATAGAAATGTAACTGATTTCTGTTCGGCAGACTTTTTATTTGCACACAATTCAGATGTGCTCCAAGCGGTGGCACTTTATTTCCTTGCTGTGAAGTGTGGATGTACTTAGGAACTTGCCTCTAATGAGCAGAGGAAAAGGACAGTGAGAGCTTGTGACTCCATGGACAAGATCCTAAAGACACGGCAGCTGCCAGCTTGCATGTTCCTCGACTGCTCACTTCGGGGGAAGCTAGCTGCCACATCACAGAGACACTCAGGCAACCTTGTGGAGAGAGAGGCTCATGTGGTGAGGAGCTGAGGCCTTTTGCCAATAGCCAGCCAGGAGCCAACAGCCCCATCAGGGGGCAGTGTGGGAAGTGGCACTTCCAGATCCAGTCAGTGGTGAAATGACACGTTGTACCTGTGGGTGCTGTGACTGCAATCTCATGAGGGACACCGAGCCACAAACCCCCAGGAAAACCACTCCTGGATCCCTGAGCCTCAGACACTGTGCAAGATAATAAATGTGTGCTGCTTCCAGCTGCTGAAGCTCAGGGTGATTTGTTACACAGAGATAAACAATTAATACAGAGAGCGAAGACTCATGCTTACAAGAGTTATGTACTCGGGGCCTGCATGAAGCATAAACTACTTTCTTGCCCGATCCTCCTGCTCAAGCTCACTCACACGGTCACCTGAACACCAGACCATAAGGGAGGCTGGGGCTCATAGCCTCACAGTGTGCCCTGGAGGAAAAACTCGGATGAACAGCTGGTGGGTCTCCGTCACGTTCAGTGAATTCATATTTGGGAATGGTTGGACCACAGAGAGCTGGAGGCTGTTCTTCCAAATTCATAGAGAATTTTTAGAGGAAATAAGTAAAGCCTTTGAAATATTAGTATTTAACATGTGTTTTAATATTTAATGTTTAATAATAATAACATTAGTATTTAATAAGTCCCTCTTATAGACTGATGCCAAGTATGTCCGGAGTCACTCAGGAAAATGTGAGGAGGCTTTGGTTTGTCTGATTTATGACTGTGGTCCTAATAATGATAAAGAACAGCAGTACTAGCAACATCGTGAGTGACAGTTAATGTTACTGAACACCCAGGCATCATGTGAAGCCTTTTGTGAACCACCACCACAACAGAATGAGGTCGGTGGGACTATCTCTTTTTTCCAGGTGGGGAGAGAGAGACACAGAGAGCCCAGGCCACCCGCTCAGCCATGCAGAGACATCTGGGTAGGCTGCAGGCCCAGCCCTCTCACCTGTGTGTGGTTTCCCAGAGTGCAGATGTTTGACTTCTACTCAGGACACTGATGGATGTACTGGATTTGGCCCAGAGAGTCTGCAGGGGCTGGTGTAGGAGCGGCGCTGACCAGTGTGGCCTCTGTGCTGGGGACTAGCCTGAGGGTGCTGGATGCTTCAAGCATAGAGATCACCCTGGTAGCAGACAGGAAGACATCACCCAGAGGAATAAACCTGCACCTGGACAGCTTCATGTTTTATTTTCTTCTGTATAGCTCTAGGTAGTCTATCTCTGAGCCTCAGTTTCTTCTTCTTTATGCCAGCAATGAAAATTCCTACACATGGGCTTGTTGGAAGGCTTGAATGACATCATGACTGCAAAAATATCTGGACTGTTTCCTGGTAAGATTACACTTTATTTTTTATTTATTTTTGAGTACTTCTATTACCAGTGCCATTATTTTCTGGAGACTAGAGGCCATAAGTGATTAATCATTATATCCTTTGTGCCTAGTACAGTGTCTGACACAAGCAATTGCACCATACATCTCTGTTAAAGGCACAGGTGATAAGCTATGGAAGCATTTCTTCGTCCTCCTTCTTGGGAACGGGGAGCTCAAGTTAGAGATGTACAGGCTCATAATCACCTCTTCCCTTTGGGTGCTGCTCATGAGTTCGCAAAATGCTTTTACACGCAGGATCTCGGGCCAGTTTCACATCAGGACATTGCCACTGCACACTCCTGGGGCAGTGGGGGACAACCCTTATTAAAGTACTTTGTCCAATTTAGGATTGAAGAAAATCTAACGGACTCAGAGAGGGCCCAGAGGAGCGCAATAAAAATTGATTAAACAGACCTTCTGAAGAAAGGTTAAGAGAATTGGGATTATTTCAGCTAGAGCTGTCGGTGGGGGGAATAATAAATCAAAAACAAAAGACTATCTTGCAAAACTTAGTGGTTATTGTGGGCTATTCCACTGAGAATGGCAGAGAAGGAATTTTGATGATTTTCCTGTTCGACATTAACGAGCTGCTTCTCTTACCCTCTGCCCGCGGGACTGTAGCAGCCATTGGCTCTCTGAAAATTGTTTATTGCATTAGGACACTCTCTCAGGAGTGTTGTGGTCCCCTCAGGTCCTGTGAGGTCACTGGGGCAGGACAGAGAGGGGACGTTTTAACTAAGTAAATTGTTAGATTATATTCATCTCCTGACTTGCTAAGTCCAAGGGAGAAGACCATGAACCCAATTAGCCAGAGCCTCCAAAGGCATTTAAAGACACTTTGCCTCTCTTCTTTGCTGACCTCTCAAGACTTCCAGGACTGATTCATGTAAATCTGTGGTATTTTATAACACCTGCACAAATGTATTCGTTTTACTTTTCTTCAATTATCTTATAATATTTCTGGATAGAGGAATTTTTCCTAAAGCTGGGGCATGGAAATGGGTGTTTGCGCTGCCATGAGGACTCTACTTCTCCTTGCCTAAGCCTGGAAGTTAATTTACGTTACCTACACCCAGCTTAATAACATAGCAGATGTTTACTGAGTGCATTCTATGTGCCAGGCATTATATTAGGCCCTGGGAATACAATGGTGAATTGTATCTATGTGGTCCTTGTCAACATAGGGCCCACATCCAGGCCAGTAGGTGGTATACATACAAATTAAGAGGCAAATGCAATATAACAGGACATGGGCTATGAGACTGTGCGGGAAACCAGCTGATTCCTGAGCTGGGGGGTTAGGGAAAGCTTTCTGGAGAATATGATGCCTAAGTGATCCATGAAAGGTGTGTGAGCATTATCAATTGTCATCAATTTCTTCTTTTGTCACATTGCCAGTTTAGGTGTCTCTTCTTTTGGAAATAGATGTCATGACCTAATCCATCCAGTCACTCCTCTCCTCTCTTCTTCATTCATTATTTTTCATTTTATTTTTAAATCATTATCTCCATCATCTGACCACCATCTGCATGGTTTAGGGGTGAAGAAAGTCTCCAGGTGTAGTTAACCTAGGTTAATTTCAATGACTGTATGCTAAGAGTTAATGCTCTCTAAAAGCAGTGTGTTAGTAAAGCATTCAGTCAGCTCATATGTTAATGGGCTTCTGATCAGGAGGTTTGTATGGGAGAGAACCTATATTTTCTTGGACCAGAGAGAGCCAATAGCCACCTACAGAGAGAACCTAGGCCTTTTCTTTGGCATTGGTGCACCGTTATGGTTTTTATTAATTATGTTTTGCTTACTAATAATCTGATTGAAGCCTCACTGTAATGACATAATATTTTGGAATTAAATTCAAACTTCTCAAAGTTAAATAATCAATTACATGTAGCTTTGTAGTGAATATACCAAGGGGTGAGTGCCCAGCTTAGGATGGTTTCCCTTTCCTTGGGATGATGTCCACTCACAGTGGATGGCCTCCAGAAGTCTCCAGTGGTACTTCTACCCTGGCTACAGATAACAGATTCAGGGCTTAGTACCTGGTCCAAGTTGGGCTGATCCTGTCCTATCTCAGGGATTTTTGAGTTGGGACAGGAGAGAATGTGAATCAGTCTCTCAAGGTGGCAGTCACTGCAGGATACCAGTCTGAGGGCAAAAAGGAGGATGGGTAGGGCGTGGGCAAGCATTTTAAGGACATGTATGCCTCTGGCTCTCAGAGTTTCCAAGGCCCTATTATTTCTGTGTCTGTCCTGTGGTTTGTTATGTGACCTAGGTCAGTATTCTTTTGATAAATTCCTTGTGTTCTGCCTAAGCTACATCAAGGTGGGATTTTGTCTCATGCAACTAAGAGCCTCGGTGAAGACCAGTACACAGTATAGATAGTTAGAAGCCTGCTGAACTGCCACCAGGTGGCACAGAGTCATTGGACAGAGCCTGAGGCTCACCCATCTCCTGCTTTGTGAGCTGGCTCATCAAGAAGTCTCTTGAGGCACGGAGTCTTAGAAGACCACACATTTGGCTCAGCTACCAAGGTCCTATCATGTACCCACACTTGCAGCCTTAAGACCAATAGCAGGCAGCACACTCCCAGCCCATCAACTCCCATGATTGTTTCCAGGGGCTCTGACTGGGAAGTACTATGTGGTAGTTAACCACCCAGGTTCTCCAGCAGTTCAAGCTTGGGACCGATCCCAGCTCTGCTGTTTAGGGGCAGCTGTGTGGCCTTGGTGCTAATTTCTCACTCCTCTCAGCTTTGGTTTTCTCATCCTTGAAATGGCAGCCTCACTGGGTGTTGTTTGGATTAAAGAAAACTTTACATATAGAGTCCTGGGCTGAGCACCTGGCACATATCACCCCCTCAATAAATATTAGCAATTATTCTAATGCAAACCAAGTCTACATGTAGGGGAGAAATGTGCTTGTTCACCTAACTGGTACAAGACAGTGGATGAAGTCAGCTTTTCAGACACACAGTGTTACTCCAATGCTGGTATAAAAGAATGCTTTGATGGTGCTCTAATGCTTCTGAAGAAACCAGAACAAGAGAAGGGCACGTGATCGTACTGCCCCTTTTGACATATTCCCACAGCCTTGCTCTCCCCTTGGGAAAACTGCAGAAAACCTTCTGAAACTGAGCGGTTGCCTTGCTATATTATGCCTCACTTCAGCCAGGAAATCCACAGACCCTCTCCAGGGGGTTTAATTACCCAAACTATCCAAAGGAACTAATTATAACAAACCAAGTTGGCCCTGCAGTTGCACTTATACTCAGCAAAAAAGGTCATAAAATTTTTCCTGCTCCTGTTTGTTTTTTCACAGTTTGAGGTAAAGATGACTGATCATAAGAAGAGTTTAAGGTCAACCAGTTGTTTTTCCTGGTACTCCTTGTTTGACTGCTGTGAAGCCTCTCCCTCTCCTATGCCCCCAAATTCCTAATTCCTGCTACCCAGTTTTCTGAGCTATTTGAAGCACTGTAATTGTTGAGAGTGGCTACAGAGTCAGACATATTTGAATTTCAACCACAGCTCTAATGTGGTGGTAATAATACTACTTCGTCTTCCCCATATGAATATAAAATAAGGGCTCAATAAATGAGAATTATTAGTCATAATTATTATTGAAACCAATTTCTTCTATTAAAACACCAAAGGAATGACTCTTGAAATGTGGTCTGAGGATAACTTTCATCAGAATCACCTGGAGTTCTTACTGAAAATGTAGACCCCTGGCTCACTCCAAAGCCACTCATCTCTGAGGGTGGGATCCAGGAAGCCACATTTTTTAACGAGCTCCCAGATAATTCTCATGCATACTGAGTTCTTAGAGTCACTGAGGTTATGCTTAAGGGTGTCAGAGGGGCAGCCAATGTGTCATCCTTCTTAGTAGTATTTATATTTTGGCCTGACTTCCAACAGTGGGGTGAGAGCATTTGGGATCATGTCCCAGGCATTGATAAACAGGAGCAGAAAGGTTCTTATGAGCTCTAGGGACAGTGTGTCCCTTGAAGTCACACAGAGCCCCCATTTAAGGTTGACCCCATAGGTCATTCTGCTCTTGTTTGAGCCCCGAGCCTCTCAGTGGTGCTCAGCTGTGGCTGGGCCCGTGGGCATTTGGGAATGTGTGGGGCTGCTGTTTTGGTCACCAAAATGACCACAGTGAAGTTCACAGATGCAAATGTTCTGCAGTGCATAAGATAGTTTGCACAAGGAACAGTGTGCTGTCTCATGTGACACGATGTCTCTGCTGAAGGCCCTGGACAAAGGGAGGTGAATGGGGCAGTTTTCCACTAGTACTCACCTGTGACTATAGAGCACCTGGGAGTACAAGACTGGTGAAAGATGCGAGACTTTGGTCTTTGGTGCTCTGTCAGGCCCATTCTGCTCCTGCACAAAGAAGCCTCCCGCCCCTCTTTGCCCGGACACTTTCCACCTGCCGGTAATGCTTCCTTCTAGACTCTAAAATGTGTGGCAATCACTGAAATGTCTATTGATCAGAGGCAGAGTGGCCATAAAGCTAATGAAGCTTGAGCTTTAGAGCTCTCCTCTTGGACAAACCCCTCTCTCTGAGTGCTGGATGGTCTAGAGTGGGGCAGAAAAGGCAGGTTGCCATCAGGAAACTTCTGTCTGTATAAGCATTTCTGGTCAGTTGCCAGAACAGTACAAAGAACTGCTATAGGCCCGTCACCCAGATTTTCCATCTGATAATATTTTATCACATTTGCTCTGTTGCTCTATGTTCTTGATCAGGAATTAGGTGGGTGCAGTGTTATTAGGACTTGGTCTCTTCCAGGTTGGAAGACTTCCCGGTTTTTTCCCTGTCTCCCACATCCTTGATGACTTTAATGAATGCAATCATTTCATTTTGGAGAATGACACTCAAGCATCTGATATTCCTCATAACCAGACTCAGGTCATGCGTTCTTGATAGGCATGCGACAGAAAGAGCCCCTTCTCAGGGTCTCATACCAGGGCTCTGGACCTGTTCCACCAGTGATGATGTGAACCTTGATCAGCTGGTCCTATTGGTGTCTGCCATGTCTCTTCATTGCTTTTACCTCTGTACTTAATTTGAATTTTGTGGGAGGTATTCTAAGATCATACCAATATTATTTCACTTCTATGATGGCTGCCAAATGGTGATTCCCCATTTCCATCAGTCTACTTATGTTATTAGTTGCCATTCTAAAGCAGAACTTTAGAGTATGTGTGTGAGTGTGTGTGTGTGTGTGTGTGTGTGTATTTTTTCCCTTGGCATATTAATGTTCTGTGGAAAAACAGAACATAGGTAGATAGATAGATAATATATAGAGCTAGCTAGTTAGCAACCTCTCTCTTTCTTTCTTTTTCTCTCCCTTCTCCCTCTCAATTTGTTATGAGGTACCGGCTCATGTGATTATGGAGGCTGAGGAGTCACACAATCTGCCATCTGCGAGCCAGAGACACAGGAAAGCTGGGGGGTATAGTTGGGAGGCCTGAGACCCAGGAGAGCTGATGGTATAGATCAGTCTGAAGGCACGAGACCCAGGAGGGCCAAAGAGGGCAGGACAAGTTTACTGTTCCAGCTCAAGCAATTAGGCAGAGAGAGGGCGAATCCAACCTTCCTCTGTTGCTTTGAGACCCTCAGTGAATGGGGTGATGCCCCCCTGAGGAGGGGATCTGCTTTACTCACTCCATCAATTCGAATGCTAATATCTTCCCCAAACATTCACAGACATACATACCCAGAAATAACATTTATTGGGGCATCCAGTGATCCAGTCAGATTGCTACATGAAATTAACCACTACCGATGGATTCCTATTTTATTTAGTGGTTTGTAATTTCTTACTTTCATTATTTATTGATGCTCAAATATTCCAGAAATTGAACAATGGGTGCCTCTTTGTGACACGTTTCTTTCATTCATTGACTTTTTCTTATTTTCTTACTTTGTGGGATAAATTAAGATGTTCCAGGCTTATCCTATACTTTCTGTGCCCAGCCCAGAAATGAGCCAGGGAGACTCTTATTCCCAAACTCTTACCAAGTGGTATCTATAAAGGACAAGTACATGTTAAGAATTCATTTGTTTCTGAATTTGAGTCATAAGTATATTAACAAATGTTAAAAACTGGAAACAAAATGCATATCTGAAAGGAATATATAAAGACGGGAGGATAGTGCAGAGAAAAGTCTTACAGCCCTTGTTTCTTTCTTCTCAGATGATACCCTCTGCTGACAAATATGTACTTCCCAGCACTGAATCTATCCTGAGTTATCTTTTGGTGTTAATTTGCATCTAGTCACTGGGTTTCCTTCTTTCTCTGGTTTGGGTTTGATGGCCAAGATTGATGAGAAAGGCTCTGGCTCTTGAACTTTCCATATATCTCCATTGAGATTAACCAGAGGAAGCAGAGTGGAGACTTTAGTCCAGCTTGCTGTTTGAGCATAAGGAAGATTCTGGAAAATATCAGCTTATTCTGGGCTGTTTTCGATGCCATTCCTAAAGAAACCAAAGATGGCATCCTGGTAAAGAAATCTGCTAATTTCTTGGGATTCTGGTGGTATTCTTAGAAGTTCCCATTGTTTTCTGCTGAGCCTGAGCCTCCTTGCCAAAATAATGAACTCACAACCTAGGAACTGTAGTAGGGAGGGTGGAGAGAGAGACTAGACATAATTGTTTCTTGTGAATTTTTGCTTTCCTGAAAAGATTTCAGGTTTTGCAAAGTTCTCTGCTATTTTTAAATGTTCTCACTCTAATGAGAAGCAGCCCTGGTATCATGTAATGGTTGAGTTGGTATGGTAATTGCATTACAATAAATAGCTGAGGTGCTCGGCCCATAAAACTGACCTACAAGCCACTGTTCTCTTGCAACAGGGGACTCTTTAATAGCCACAGATTTTAAAGGGCTGGTATTCCTTTAGTCCATTTCTTCCAGGTATAAGTAGGGAAAAGTCTACCTTAAGGGCCCTGGGTTGGATATGAATAATTTTATGTCTTTGCAGATGAAGAGTGTTATTATCCAGACAAAATTATACTGACATACTTTAGGCAGAAGTGATACAGGAAATAGTTGGATAAATCAAGGCTTTTATTTTTTTTTCCAAGCAAGAAATTAAGGTATTTTGGCATTACTGGGAGGAAGACGAACTGAAAAATCACAGTTTTTTTTTTTTTAAAGATTTTATTTATTTATTTGGCAGACAGAGATCACAAGTTGGCATAGAAGCAGGCAGAGAGAGAAGGGGAAGCAGGCTCCCCGCTGAGCAGAGAGCCTGATGCAGGGCTCAATCCCAAGATCCTGGGATCGTGACCTGAGCCAAAGGCAGAGGCTTTAACCCACTGAGCCACCCAGGTGCCCCGAAAAATCACAGTTTTTTAAGAACACAGCCCTCTCTAGAATGTGGCCCAAGAATATTGTTATCTTTCGATTTATGAGATAGATATGTGAAGACACATTTCATATACATTCATTCCCTCCCCCCCAATCTCCATTATTAACTGGAGGTATAAGCTTATAGGGGAAAAATAAAGTATTCATAGGGTCAAGTTCACTTGCATTCAACTCTTCATGTTGAGGGTATGGTGCAAGATGGACTCAGGGATGAGAAAGATGTATAAAACCTAGCTGTGGCCTTACATAGTTTTTAATAATAGAAGGGGCCAGAGGGGTTTAACACAAAGCTCAGTGTGCAAATAAGCTCAGGAGTTGTACAACTAAAATGTGATATGGGTTACAGAAGAGTATGTTTAGATGAAAATGTGTGTGCTATTGTGTGTGTATAGCTATAGATATTTTAATAGAGAGGACACTGTTTCACTTGGCAGATCAGAGCAAGAGGACTGTCTGGAGGCCCACGTGGGGCCTCACAATATGATATTTACCTTGGTGAATTCTCTAGTGTCCCAGGGAGTGGCTCACAGTATTTCTATATTAAAAACTGACTTCTCAGTGTTCCAGAGTTAATTGGATTCAGTGATGCTGACTAAAATTAACAAAGCTTATAAGAGTTTGATGTAGAAATCTAGAATACCAATTTATTAATCCATATGGGAATTATAACCCTTTCTGGACACAACATTTCTTTTAGCCTGACTAGATTTCTTTCCTTACAGTCCTATGTAGACTGAAGTTTGTTTGAAGTCATGGAATCAGAATCAGGGTATTTAGTTATCCGATTTCAAAATGTGATGGTCTCATACCTGATCATGTTGCATGCATTTCCTAAATGAAGGCATCTTAGTGTTAGAGACACATAGGGTGCGTCCTTGAGCCATGATGGAGCATTTTCCTCTGGACACTGTGTAGACCGGCACCACTCATCGTGGCCTCTGATGATCTTTCTTGTACAGTTCTCTGGATGATTGCAGATCTTCTGCTCCTGTTGGGATTGATACATTCTTTTATTATGGTAGAATCGCCTTTTCTCTGGAGAGATTGGAAGTGGAAGATGGTGAGTCAAACAATAAAATTGGCTAAACTGAAGAATTGTTAAAAATGATGCATGCATACTTAATTAAAAAATTAACAGGTATCCAATGTAAATTTATCCCCTAGTCTTATAATGTAGGATCATCTTATCACATTTTCTTAATTCTTGCTTTAGACTGCATAAATGGTATGCATATTTCAGTGTCTATAATTTCTAGGCTATGTGTGTTACAATCCTGTAAGGATACTTGTGAAGCAATCTGAGGGCAGTATCTCTCTAGATTTTTATGATTTTTTTTTCAAATGTCATTTTTTAAATTAACATATGACACATTATTTGCTTCAGGGGTACAGGTCTGTGAATCATCAGTCTTACACAATTCACAGCACTCACCATAGCACATACCCTCCCCAGTGTCCATAACTGAGCCACCCTATTCCTATCCTCCCACTCCTTAGCAACCCTCAGTTTTTCCCGAGATTAAGAGTCTCTTATGGTTTGTCTCCTTTACAGTCCCATCTTGTTTTATTTTTTTTTCCCTCCCTGCCCCACACAAGCCCCTGCTCTTCCTCTGAAATTTCTCATATAAGAGAGATCATATGATAATTGTCTTTCTCTGATTGAATTATTTCACTTACCATAATACCCTCTAGTTCCATTCATGCTATTGCAAATTGAAAGATTTCATTTTTTTAAAAGATTTTATTTATTTATTTGAAAGAGATCACAAGTAGGCAGAGTGGCAGGTAGAGAGAGAGAGAGGAGGAAGCAGGCTCCCTCCTGAGCAGAGAGCCCGATGCGGGACTTGATCCCAGGACCCTGAGATCATGACCTGAGCCAAAGGCAGTAGCTTAACCCACTGAGCCACCCAGGTGCCCAAGATTTCATTTTTGATGGCTGCATAGTATTCCATCAGGTATATAGACACGACATCTTCTTTATCCATTTATCTATTGATGGACATCAATAACCATAGTTTGGTTATTGTGGACATTGCTGCGATAAACATTCAGGTGCACCTGCCCCTTCGGATCACTACATTTATATCTTTAGGGTAAATATCCAGTAGTGTGATTGCTTGGTCATAGGGTAGCTCTATTTTCAACTTTCTGAGGAGCCTCCATGCTGTTTTCCAGAGTGGCTGCACCAGCTTGAATTCCCACCAACAGTGTAGGAGGGTTCCCCTTTCTCCACATCCTCACCAACACCTGTCATTTCCTGACTTGTTAATTTTAGCCATTCTGACTGGTGTGAAGTGGTATCTCACTGTGGTTTTTATTTGCATTTCCCTGATACTGAGTGATGTGGAACACTTTCTCATGTGTCTCTTGGCCATTTGGATGTCTTTGCAGAAATGTGTGTTCATGTCTTCTGCCCATTTCTTGATTGGATTCTTTGTTCTTTGGGTGTTGAGTTTGATAAATTCTTTGTAGATTTTAGATACTAGCCCTTTATTTGATAGGTCATTTGCAAATATTTTCTCCCATTCTGTCAGTTACCTTTTGGTTTTGTTGACTGTTTCCTTTGCCATCCAAAAGATTTTGATCTTGATGAAGTCCCAGTAGTTCATTTTTGCCCTGGCTTCCCTTGCCTTTGGTGATGTCCAGGAAGAAGTTGCTGTGGCTGAGGTCGAAGAGGTTGCTGCCTGTGTTCTCCTCAAGGATTCTGATGGATTCCTGTCTCACACTGAGGTCTTTCATCCATTTTGAGTCTATTTTTGTGTGTGGTATAAGGAAATGGTCCAGTTTCATTCTTCTGCATGTGGCTGTCCAATTTTCCCAACACCATTTGTTGAAGAGACTGTCTTTTTTCCATTGGACATTCTTTCCTGCTTTGTCGAAGATGAGTTGACCATAGAGTTGAGGGTCCGTTTCTGGGCTCTCTGTTCTGTTCCATTGATCTATGTGTCTGTTTTTGTGCCAGTACCATACTGTCTTGATGATGACAGCTTTGTAATGGAGCTTGAAGTCTGGAATTATGATGCGGCCAACTTTGGTTTTCTTTTCCAACATTCCTCTGGGTATTCGGGGTCTTTTCTTGTTCCATATAAATTTTAGGATTATGTGTTCTCTTTCTTTGAGAAAATTGATGGTATTTTGATAGGGATTGCATTAAATGTGTAATTTGCTTTAGGTAGCCTAGACATTTTCACAGTATTTGTTCTTCCAATCCATGAGCATGGAACATTTTTCCATTTCTTTGTGTCTCCCTCAATTTCTCTCATGGGTACTTCATAGTTTTCTGAGTAGAGATTCTTTCCCTCTTTGGTTAGGTTTATTCCTAGGTATCCTATGGTTTGGGGTACAATTGTAAATGGGATCAACTCCTTAATTTTTCTTTCTTCTGCCTTGCTGTTGGTGTATAGAAATGCAACTGATTTCTGTGCATTGATTTAATATTCTGACACTTTACTGAATTCCTGTATGAGTTCTAGCAGTTTTGGAGTGGAGTCTTTGGGGTTTTCTACATAAAGTATCATATCATCTACAAAGAATAATAGTTTGACTTCTTTTTTGCTGATTCAGATGCCTTTTCTTTTTGTTGTCTTATTGCTTAGGCAAGGACTGCTAGTATTATGTTGAATGGCATTGTTGATAATGTATATCCCTGCCATGTTCCTGAGGTTAGGGGAAAAGCTCTCAGTTTCCCCCCATTGAGAATTATATTCACTGTCAGTTTTTCATAGATGGCTTTGATGATATTGAGGTGTGTACCCTCTATCCCTGCACTTTGAAGAGTTTTGATTAAGAAAGGATGTTGTACTTTGTCAAATGCTTGTTCAGCATTTATTGAGAGTATCATATGGTTCTTGTTCTCTCTTTTATTAATGTATTGTATCACATTGATTGATTTGTGGATGTTGAACCAACCTTGCAGCCCAGGAATAAATCCCTCTTGGTCGTGGTGAATAATCCTGTTAATGTACTGTTAGATCCTATTGGCTAGTATTTTGGTGAGAATTTTCGCATTTGTGTTCATCAAGGCTATTGGTCTGTAATTTTCCTTTTTGATTGGATGTTTGTCTGGTTTTGTGATCAAAGTAATGCTGGCCTCATAAAATGAGTCTGGAAGTTTTCCTTCCATTTCTATTTTTTGGAACAGTTTCAGGAGAATAGGTATTAATTTTTCTTTAAATGTTTGGTAGAATTCCCCTGGGAAGCCATCTGGAGATTTTTGATGACTGCTTCAATCTCTTTACTGGTTATGGGTCTGTTCAGGTTTTCTATTTCTTCCTGGATCAGTTTTGGTAGTTATACATCTCTAAGAATGCATCCATTTCTTCCAGATTGTCAGATTTGCTGGGTATAGTTGCTCAGAGTATGTTCTTATAATTGTTTTTATTTCTTTGCTGTTGGTTGTGATCTCTCCTCTTTCATTCATGATTTTATTAATTTGGGTCCTTTCTCTTTTCTTTTTGATAAGTCTGGCCAGGAGTTTATCAATCTTATTAATTCTTTCAAAGAGCCAGCTTCTATTTTCATTTATTTCTTCTACTGTTCTTTTGGTTTCTAGTTCATTGATTTCTGCTCTGATTTTTATTATTTCTCTTCTCCTGCTGGGTTGAGGCTTTCTTTACTGTTTTTTCTCCAGCTTCTTTAGGTGTAGGGTTAAGTTTTGTACTTGAGACCTTTCTTGTTTCTTGAGAAAGACTTGTATTGCTATACACTTCCCTCTCAGGACTGCCTTTGCTGTGTCCCAAAGATTTTGAACAGTTGTGTTTTCATTTTCTTTTGTTCCCATGAATTTTTAAAATTCTTCTTTAATTTTCTGGTTGATCCATTCATTCTTTAGTAGGATGCTATTTAGCTTCCATGTATTTGAGTTCTTTCCAACTTTCTTCTTGTAGTTGATTTTTAGTTTCAAAGCACTGTGGTCTGAAAATATGCAGGGAATGATCCCAGTCTTTTGGTACTGGTTGAGACCTGATTTGTGACCCAGAATGTGATCTATTCTGGAGAATGTTCCATGTGCCCTAGAGAAGAATGTGTATTCTGTTGCTTTGGAATAGAATGCTCTGAATATATATCTGATGTTCATCTAGCCCAGTGTGTCATTTAAAGCCTTTATTTCCTTGTTGATCTTTTGCTTAGATGATCTGTCCATTTCAGTGAGGGGGGTGTTAATATCCCCTACTATTATTGTATTATTGTTGATGTGTTTCTTTGACTTGGCTGCTCACGTGTTAGGGACAGAGATATTTAAAATTGTTAGATCTTCTTGTTGAATCTTTGTGTATGATATAGTGTCCTTCCTCATCTCTTATTATAGTCTTTGGCTTAAAACCCACCCCAGCTTTCTTTTGATGTCCATTAGCATGGTAAATTTTTTTCCACTCTCACTTTAAATATGGAAGTGTCTTTGGGTCTAAAATGAGTTTCTTGCAGATAGCATATCGATGGGTCTTGTTTCTTTATCCATTCTGATACCTTGTGTCTTTTAATTGGGGCATTTAGCCTATTTACATTCAGGGTGACTATTGAAAGATACGAATTTAGTGCCATTGAATTGCCTGTAAGGTAACTGTTACTGTATATTGTCTCTGTTCCTTTCTGGTTTACTTTTAGGCTCTCTATTTGCTTAGAGGACCCCTTTCTGTGTTTCCTGTAGGGCTGGTATGGTGTTTGCAAATTCTTTTGTTTTGTTTTTGTTTTTGTTTTTGTTTTTGTCCTGGAAACTTTTTATCTCTCCTTCTATTTTCAATGACAGCCTAGCTGGATAGAGTATTCTTGGTTGCATATTTTTCTTGTTTAGTGCTCTGAATATATCATGCCAGTCATTTCTGGCCTGCCAGGTCTCTGTGGCTAGGTCTGCTGTCAATCTAATATTTCTACCATTGTATGTTACAAACCTCTTGTCCCAAGCTGCTTTCAGGATTTTCTCTTTGTCTCTGAGACTTATAAGTTTTACTATTAGATGATGGGATGTTGACCTATTTTTATTGATTTTGAGGGGGCTCCTCTGTGCCTCCTGGATTTTGATGCTTGTTCCCTTTGCCAAATTAGGGACATTCTCTGGCATAATTTGGTCCAATATACCTTCTGCTTCCCTCTTTCTTCTTCTGGATCCCAATTATTCTAATTGTTTCATCTTGTGCTATGATTTATCTCTTGAATTCTCCCCTTGTCATCCAGGACTTGTTTGTCTCTCTTTCACTCAGCTTTTTTATTCTCCATCATTTGTTTTTTTATATCACCAATTCTCTCATCTGCCTCATTTATCCTAGCAGTGAGAGCCTTCATTTTTTATTGTACCTTATTAATAGCTTTTTTGATTTCAACTTGGTTAGATTTTAGTTATTTTATTTCTCCCAAAAGGGATTCTCTAGTATGTTCCATGCCTTTTTTAATTCCAGCCAGCACCTTGATAGTTGTCATTCTGAACTATAGTTCTGACATCTTACTAATGTCCATATTGATTAGGTCCCTAGCCATGGGTACTGCTTCTTGTTTTTTTTTTTTTTTTTTGAGGTTTTTCCCCCTTGTCATTTTATCCAGATAAGCCTAGATGAATGAGAGAACAAAATACTGAAAGGGTAGCAATGACCCCAGAAAAATATACACTAACCAAATCAGAAGAGACCTGAAACCAGGGGGAGAAGAAAGGAGAAAAAAAAATGTATATATAAAATATATAAAAAAACAAATATATATAATATATAAAATAAAATGATTTATATAATATATAATATGTAATATATATAATAGATATAATATATATAATAGAAAATATATAAAAATTTAAAAAGTATATATATATATTAAACTGGTGAATAGAACAGGGCCACACACTTGATTTTGGGTGTATTTTGCTCTGTTAGAAGAAACTGCCTCCCAAAACTTTAAAGAAGGAAAAACTTATATGCAAAAAATAAAGGTAAATACCATGAAGGGATGGAATATGAATGTAAAGATGAAAATTTAAAAAGATTCTAAAAAAGGAATTGATAAGAAGTTGGTTGAAAAAAGAAAAAAAAAGAAGAAAGAATATAATCAGGCTGGAAAGTAGAACATAGCCATGCGCTAGATTTAGGGTATATTTTGATCTATTAGAGGAAGTTGTATCCCAAAATTTTAAAGAAAAAAAAATGTGCATAGAAAAAATAAGGTTAAATACAATGAAGGGATAGAATATGACTATAATGATGAAAATTTAAAAATGTTTTTAAAAAGGTAATGATAAGGTAAAATAGTTAAAACATTAAAGTAGGACAGAGGAAAAATTTTTTAAAATAGAGTAAGAAAAAAATAAAATTAAAAAATTTAATTTTGAAAGACTAAAGAGTCATGGGGAAAAAACCATGAATTCTCTGTGCTGTATTCTTTAGCTTTGAAGTTTTGCAGTTCTCATTGATCAGTGAACTTGGTCATGGCTGGATGGTCTTGCTAATCTTCAGGAGCAGGGGCCTGTTGCAGTGATTCTCAAATGTCTTTGCCGGAGGCAGAATTGTACCACCCTTGCCAGGGGCCAGGCTATGTAATCTGCTCAGGTTCACTCTCAGGAGCTTTTGTTCCCTGAACACTTTCCGAATAGCTTTGGAGGACAGGAATGAAGTTGTCGGCCTCCCAGTGTCTGGCAGGGAGGAGCTGAGAGCTCAGGGCCCCACTCCTCGTGTGCCTTTAGAGAAAAGCAGTCAATCTCTCCCATCTCCCTGGTCTCTGGCTGCACTCCATGCTCCCCGAGCCCATGATCTAGCATTTTTATCTCTGGTGCATGGCCCCTCCACCTTATCTTCCCGTATATCACCTCAGATTCACTTCTCTGCACGTCCTACCTTCCAGAAAGTGGTTGATTTTCTGTTCCTAGAATTGCTGTTCTTCTCTTTGATCTCCTGTTGAGTGTGTAGGTGTTCATAATGGTTTGATAACTGAAGATTCCTGAAGCATGCTCTGAGCCGCTCCTCCCAGAGGAGGAAAGTGAGTCTCCCCAGATCTGCCATTGTGGGGTCCCTGCTGGAAGAGTAGTGGTTCAACTGTGCCTCAGATTATGGTTTAAGGTAACACTAAGCTGTGAGCCTACTCCTTGGCTCTGTCTCTTCAGCGGCTTCCTCTCTCCAATACCTGGGAACTCTGCCACTCTCAGATACCCCCAGTCTTTCTGTGACCCCCCCGGTCCTGAGACCACACTGTCCCTGCAAGGGCTCCAACACCTGCTTAGCCTGTGGAACAACATCCTTCAGTGGAGCAGACTTCTTAAAGTTCTGATTTTGGGCTCTGCTGCTCTCTTAACTTCCCAAGAGCTGGCCCCTCCACCTTATCTTCCCGTATATCACCTCAGATTCACTTCTCTGCACGTCCTACCTTCCAGAAAGTGGTTGATTTTCTGTTCCTAGAATTGCTGTTCTTCTCTTTGATCTCCTGTTGAGTGTGTAGGTGTTCATAATGGTTTGATAACTGTCTAACTGAACCCCTGGAATCCGATTATATTTAGTTCTCCTACTCCTCTACCATCTTGCTCCTTCCCCACCTTGATTTTTATGATTCTTACCATCATAGGGTTTCTTATAATTTTCTTACATGCACTTAATCTGATAGCAGTTTGTTTCCTACTCAACTGTTTTAGTGTTTCCAAAGTTTTAAATTTAATAGAAACAATAATTATTCTTTTCACAGATTTCATTTGTTTACAAAATGTTTAATTAAATAAATGGTTTTAGACAAACTATAATTGACTCTTAATGCTTACACTCAACCTGGTATGTTAGAGTGTAGCTAGCCAGTGAGAAGTGCACATTCAGCATGCTGGGGTAATGTTGGACACATTAGACCCAGCATTAGGGAAGTTGGGTTAGTACAGGGAACTTCTACTGTATATTAATTGTTTACTTCAGTTATAAGTTAGATCTTGCTGGCCCAGGAGTATCTCTGGCTTTCCATTTCTCTTTATTGGTCCATTATGTGCTATTGAGCACTCAGGGGACAACCTCATTTCCCTTCATTAGCAGTGTGTGCCTCCAGAGATTAGTTTTTTCTCCTCTCCCTTCTAGTGATAGAGGTTCCAGAAAAATCATTTCACAATCACTGAAGGCAACCACAATCCATTCCACTAGAAGAGAAGATGTGAATAACTTGGGATTTCTGGGCAGCTTCCCCAGGGGTCAGTATAGGGTATATAGCTCCATTATCCAGGGAAGTTGAGTATAGCTAGATCCTTTGTGTTGAGATGAAGTTACCTGCTTCTGTGGGTTCCTCAGTGATGGAGAGCAAATGCCTTTGGTTTCAGGTATATTAAATGGTGGCACAGTCTTCTTGGGTGGGCTGATGCTCTGAATGAGGATGGGTATGTGAAGTAGAAAAATGGGGTCATTAAACCTGGGGATCCCAAGCATGGGTCATTATGGACTAAGCTTAGCACCAAGAGACTGGGAGTTTCATCTCCATGAATGAACGTGGTCTAGGCAGGGAGCTGGGCGGGCCATGCACCTGTTGACAATATCCAAAACCTTGGATATATGACAGAGGGAGGGAATAATGTTCTTTCTATGTCATTTTAAGGCATTGCTTAACAGTTTCACCCACGATTACTTAATTATCTAGGAGAATGGGCCTTTTGTTTGGTACAGATGAAAATGGGTTTGTTTTGTGCAAAAGATAAAAAGATGACCTAAGGGTCATGTTTTTAATGCCTTGTCAGACATTACCAGTTTTATATCTAATTGAGTATCTTATTCTAACATTTAAAGAAAATCAAATCCTAAACATCCCAAATTCCTCAAGTGGTCTTGGACCCAGAATTCCCATGAATAAATTGAATAAGACTTTGGCATGTGTTCATTCTTTATTTTCAAAAGGGTCAATTTTCTGATACATTGTCAAGCTGATTCAGGATCTGTTTCAATGAGTGATTCCATGTTGGAGAGAAAATTGAAAGTATCTCACCCTGGTGGAGTAGGTGGATTGATTGCCTCTCTTATTCCACTTAGGTTTCCAAGCTCTTGGTCAATTCATGAGAAGAATGGCATCCTGAAATTTTTCTGCACTTAGTAAAGGGAATAGGGTATGGTGGCAAGGATGGAGTTCCAGTGATCCTCTGGAAAAGTAGAAGTGACGTGACTACAATTGGATCTTGTTTGTGAAGTCATTTATATCAGGTATTTAGAGCAATGCATTGGTTTTGAATTATTTAAGTAAAGCTCATTCTCTTCCCTGGTATTTCTGATGGTGGCATTTGAAAGGGGTCCTGAAACTGCAAGGTGAGGGGGTGGGACATAGTATTGTGAGTCTTCCAGACCTCAGATAGAAATACACTACAAAGTGTAGTTCATTTTGAATCTTCTTAATGAGACTACCTGGTCTTACCAATTTCCAGAAACAAGAAAGAAAATAAATGTGGCCACCTTGCCTTTTGCATTGCTTACCTTGTACCGAAATTTATCTAGTTGGCAGTCAGGGGCTAAATCTACCACTGGAAGTGCTACCCCCATTATGATTATTGTTCCTAATGGCTGTTGCACATTTGCTGTTGCCTGGAGCTCTTCTATTCATTTACCCATAGTAATTCATTTTCATAAGGAAAAAAGATCACATTATGTTACATTTTTGTTCTATAATAAAGGAGATGGCAGCTGTTATAGGTCAGGCTGACTTCCTGGGAAGGAGGCTACAAGACTGAGAGCTGTGTGCAGGAAGGCAACCAGTGGTCTCCTGTGGGATCAAAGTCTTGGGGAAGTGGAGGAAGCAGGACAGGTCATAGGGAGAAGCTGGGGTGTGAAGCTATAGGACAAAGGCCTCAGCTGATCTTTTCAGAAGTTCTGAGGTTTTGAACCCCTGTGTGAACTAGTTTTGCAGTGTGAGCTGACTCCTGAAAAGAGGCTCTGGTTTACAATCACCAGGGAGCAATCACAAGGAGTGGGGCTCTGGGGTGAGCTGTCAGCTGTCAACACTTCGAGAAGCTGGGAGAAAGAGTGTTTCAGTTCTGAAAGGGCCAGAGGATCAAAGCATCCACTGAGCAAACTTTGGCTGACTTTTGTTTATAATGCAAACAAACCTAATTTTCATATTTTAATGTCTGCAATTTCTAGACACTCATGTTTCTGGATACTCCTTGTAAATCTTTTGAAGGGCTCCTGTTGGCTCTTTCCTACTCAAATGATATTTCCTGGGGTCCCAGCCTCAGCCTTCTTCTCCTCTCAACCTACATTCATGTTCTAGCTGATCTCATTTTCACTCAAGCCTTCAGCTTTGTATACGTAGGACAACCCACCATACCATTTTTTTTTTCTTTTTTGGATTCCTCTATAGTTATGCAGAGCTGTTACTAGGTCGCATATTCCCTTTATGAGACCTTTTACGGTCTAGAATCTCATGACTGCACCCTGTCTTAGACAGCTCTAGCTGCTGTGACAAAATACCACAGGCTGGGAGGCTTAAACAACAGATGCATTTCCCACAGTTAATGGAAGCTAGAAGTCCAAGATCAGGGTGTTGGCAGATTTGGTTCCTGGCTTGTAGAACGCTGCCTTCTCACTGTGTCCTCACATGATGGAGACAGAGAGGGAGTTCTGGTCTCTCTACTTCTTACAAGAACACAAATCCTCACCTAAACCTAATTACCTCATGACCTCATTTAAATCTAATTATTTCCTAAAGGCCTCATCTCTATATAATACCATCACATACTAATTTTAGGGGGACACAAATACTTGGTCCATAACACCCCCCTACTACAAAGTTATATACTAAGAAGTTGAACAAAAAGTTATATAACAAAAAAGTTATATACTAAGAAATTGAACAAAAAAATCTATAAAACATAAGTGCCCCCCACTTTCAATAATAGATAGATCATCTAGCTAGAAAATCAATGAGAAGGTAGTACACTTGAATAACACTATAGACAAAATGGACTGAACAGACATATACTGAATATTCCATCCAACATCAGATAGAAGGAATTTGCCTCAATATAATAAAGGTCATATGACAAAACCATGGCTGAGATGATACTCAATGGTGAAGAGCTGAAAGCTTTTTCTCTAAAACCTGGCACCAGGCTTTTTCTCTAAAACCTCGCCACTTCTCTTCAGCATATTACTGGAATTCCCAGCCAGAGCAATTAGGCAAGAAAAAGAAGTAAAAGACATCAAAATTGGAAAGAAAGACATAAAAGAGTTCGTTTGCAAAAGACATATTTTTTCAAAATTTAAATTCTGTTCATTAACATATAATATATTACTGGTTTCAGAGGTAGATTTTAGTGATTCATCTTATATAACACCCAGTGTTCATTACATCACATTCCCTCCTTAAATGTTCATTACCCTGGACTCCATCCCTCCATTCCCCCTCCCCTCTAGCAACCCTCAATTTGTTTTCTAGGGTTAAAAGTTTTTTATGGCTTGTCTCCCTCTCTGATTTCGTGCAGAATACATGATCTTAATGAAAACCTTGAACATTCCACCAAAAACCTGTTAGAACTAATAAATGAATTCAGTGAAGTTTCAGGATGAAAATCAATATACAAAAGTCAGTTATATGTATATATGTATAATTTATATATATATATACACATATATCAGTTGTATTATATCAGTTGTTATATATTATTAATAATATTCCACTGTGATTCTACTGTATATACATATAATATATGTACATATCACACACATAACTGCAAGGACAGTTAACAGGAGATCTACCCTTTGGACAATACAGTATTGCTAACTACAGGCATGACGTTGGACAGCAGATCTCTAGAACCTATTCATCTTCCATATCTGAAACTTTACACCTGCTAAGTAACAGCTCTTCGTCTCACCCTCCCCTCCCCCCAGTCCCTGACAACCACCATCCGACTCAACCACCCATATAAGTGCTCGCATGCAGTATTTCTTCTTCTGTGATTGGCTAATTTCACTTACACGATGCCCTCTAGGTTCACCTATGTTGTCACATATACAGGATTTCCTTCTTTCTGGAGCCCGAACAATATTTCATTGTTCCATACATACATTTTCTTTATCTGTTCATCTGTCAATGACATTTTAGATTCTTCCCACATCTTGGCTCTTGTGAATAATGCTGCAGGGGACATAAGACTACAGATACCTCTTTGAGATCCTGATTTCAATTCTTTCGGATAAATAGCCAGAACTGGGACCACTGGAACATATGGTCGCTCTATTTTTAATTTTTAAAGGAAATTCCATATAGCAGCTGAATCATTTTGTATTCCTACCAAAAGTTATAGAAAGAGTCCAAAATCTACACATCTTTGCCAAGCTTGTTACATATACACAGCATTCTCTCTCCCTTTTTCCCAAATAACAGTAATCCTGACAGGTATGAGGTGTTCACTTACTGGGTTTTTGATTTGTATTTCCCTGACAATTTGTAGACAGTAGTTTGTATACCTGTTGGCCATTTGTATATCCTCTTTGGAGAAGTGACAGGCTACTATTTATTTGTTTTGCCTTTTGCAGAAGAACACTGGTGATGCAGTCCACTTCTGCAAGGCAGTCCCACAGTGTATGCGTTACTTCCCGAGATGCCCTCTGAGTGTGGTAGGGAAGAGTCTGGGCTTGGGACAAGACTGTCTGAAGTGAATCCAGATCAAGTTTCTAGTCTTCTTTGTTTGCCTCTTTCTTCATGAAATAATACCTTCATTAGAGAGTTGTCCCGAGTTGAGATCAGATACTATGGGTAAAATGTATAAACATTTTTTGACACATACTAGTGATCAACATACATTAATAATTAATTTAATATCCTTTTGCTGTATATTTAATATATTTTTTCTTATTCATGTATCTCTTTATCAATTCCTTTTTTTTTCCTTCTCCGTAAGGCTCTGACCACACAGTTCTCCGCTCCCATGTGTAAGAGTGTACTCCCACACCAGCCCTGGAGTGTGCTGTGTCCCAGAGGACTTTCCAAACCTGACTCTGGTTAGACTTCACCTTCAGACCTCAGGACACCTAACCTTGGCTGCTTATTAGGAACCTCTTCCCTCACATCCCACAAACACCTCAAATCCAACCATTACAAAATCAGATTCAAAGCCTTTCTTCCCACACTTCCTTCTAGAATCGCCATATGTCTGTTCCCCAAGGCAGAAATGTTGAGGTCACATCAGATTCTTATTCTTCTTCAGTTGTTTGCATTAGTTCGTCAGATTCCTACAGCTTCTATCACCTAATTTTGCTTTACCTCCACCCATCTCATTCTCTCTAATCTTGTTTCTGCAGCATAGGTTTGGGCTGTCCTTGTTTCTTTGGAGGATTTTTCAATCGTTCTCTTAACAACTCATTTCCCAGGTCCCACTACAGTGTTCTCGTCAGGCTGACATATAATTTGTCAACAGGACATTTTTGAAAGTGAAACAGGATGTTTATTAAACATTACACTCAGAAAGCAGGCATCAACAAAGACTGTCCCAGGCAAACCAGGACATATGGACACCCCCTAATTTACCCTGCACAGCTGTCAAGAGTGTGCTTTTTAGAACACTTGTCTGCCCCTGTCACTTGCTTTCCCATATAGTGTGTCTAAGGGGAAAGCATGTACTGTTCTAATGACTAGAGCATTCTGCTCTGCTTGGCTGGCTTTCTTGTAAATCAGTCAATCAGATGCTTGTATCTCTTGAAGTTTGGGGTAAATTTTAGCAAATAGATGTCTTCTTAGGGTTGGGTCACATTTGGGTATCATAAAAAAAGAAAACAAAAAAAAATCAAAACAAAAAATAAAACAAAACCAAAAAAACCAAAATGGAAATAAACTTTGGGATTTGCCAAGCTCAGAATATGCTGATCTGATGCAGGCCTTGCCCAAGACAATTTTGCCCTGGTGACCAGCAACACCCCTAGAAGACATCACTGCCTCAGGGCCACCAGCCCTCAGCTGCCATTTCTCCACTGCCGTCCAGTCAGTGGTTGTGACTCAGCGAGCGGCTAATAAATACTGAACAAGGCATAAAGCAGTTGATGATCCTTACTAGATATAGCAGCATTTTCCACATTAGTTTTCTACTTTTCAGGGCAAGTAGCAAAAGAAAAGTCTTTTCCTACTAAGGCCACATTTACTTTTCATTCACTGAAGAAAGAAGTCCTATATTACATCTTCTCTGAAGAAACCATGTTTTCGTTTTGTTTTGTTTTGCTTTTTAGAGAGAGAGAGGGAGAGAGGGTGCAAGTGGGGAGGAGCAGAGAGAGAGAATCCCAAGCAGACTCCATACTGAGTGTGGAGCCCAACATGGGGCTCAGTCTCACGACCCCGAGATCATGACTTGAGCCGAAATCGAGAGTTGGACTCCTAACTGAGTGCGCCATTGCAGGTGCCCCCAAATAAGCTATTTGTAATTTTACTTGATATTGCTAATCCTTCTTTGATATATTAAAAGTTTCATTATATAAGGAATCAATAATTATTGCAGAAAAATTGGAAAATACAGAATAGTAAAAGGAAAAAAAAGTTGCCCATCTTTCTACCTTGAAAAATAATATTAATTTTATATGTATTCTTCAGATGTGTTCTATGTGAAAAAACGAACCAAACTCATATAGCAAAACAGGAGCATGCTGAAGTATACCTTGCTTTTTCTGCTTAGTAATAGAAAATGCTTTTTAGATCAGTAAGTGTATCTCTGTACCATTATTGATGAAGGCTGCACTTCATTACATCTATTCCATTGTCTGATTTCTCCATTCTTTTTTTTTTTTAAAGATTTTATTTATTTATTTGACAGAGAGAGATCACAAGCAGGCAGAGAGGCAGGCAGAGAGAGAAGGAAGCAGGCTTCCTGCTGAGCAGACAGCCTGATGCAGGACTCGATCCCCGGACCCTGAGATCATGACCTGAGCCGAAGGCAGCGGCTTAACCCACTGGGCCACCCAGGCGCCTTGATTTCTCCATTCTTTAACAATCATTTATTTTCTGACATTTAAGAAGTTTCTAACTCTGCTGCCATTAAAGAAAATGTTCACTGAATCTCCTTGAGTATATATATTTTCCCCCTTTGATGATTTCTTTTGGATTAATTTTTTTTTTAAAGATTTTATTTATTTATTTGTCAGAGAGAGAGCGAGCGAGAGCGAGCACAGGCAGAGTGGAAGGCAGAGTCAGAGGGAGAAGCAGGTTCCCTGCGGAGCAAGGAGCCTGATGTGGGGACTCGATCCCAGGACGCTGGGATCATGACCTGAGCCGAAGGCAGCTGCTTAACCAACTGAGCCACCCAGGCGTCCCTGGATTAATTTTTATATGAGGATTAGCTGAACCACTGTTAGACTCTCTGGTCAACTCGGTGGGCTTAGAATTTGTGTGTGTGAAAGAGCCTTGCAGTGGCTGCCTGTTGGGACAGCTTCACAGATGGGACTTCAGACTCTTTGGTTGCTTATCACCAAGTGATAAGTTTTAAGCTCAAGGGAATGCATTAAAAAATTCCATGACAATCCATTGGCTGTGTTTATGCAGGCAAGCTGAAATAGAACAGGTTCTAAAGAATTCATTCACAGTAAAATTATTTTTTTTCCCCCTCAAAAGTATTTTTGGTGAAGTTTCTTCTTCATCTGTGTGTCCGTGGTGGGGTGGGGAGAGGGGCGGTGGGAAACAGTGTGCCTTCATTTTTTTTTTTTGATAGTTTGTCCAGCTGATATAGACTCAGTATACCTATTGAACATTTCTAGGGAAGAAACTAAATGAAATATTTAACATATTTCCAGTTTTGAGTAGATATTTATCCCATATAAACACTTTGAATTAACCAGGAAAAAAAATGATCAGAAAGTGACATATAATTGAATTGTCATATTTTATTCTTCAAACAGCTCTTTTACAGCATTTGGTGTTTTCCTGGACCTGCTAAAAGTAATTTGTGTCAGAGTCCTTTGTGATTGGTGTCAGGTAAAAATTGTCAGCCTAACTCACAATGGTGATGGATTATGGAGGGTTGACTCCTCAAGAGAAAATCTGCCATGTGATGCTCCGAGATAACAGTATTCAGAAGAGGCCCTATACATATTCTCCATCTAAAAAGGATAATGTCAAAGTGAAAGTCAAATTTCTTTAGGTGTTTTCTTAATGACTGTCACCTTGATCTTTCATGTTCTATGTTACTTTCCTCCTCAGAAATCAAAGAAGACTTTTTTTTTTTTTTTTTGGTTTTTGTTGAAATATACCTCCATGTCCACCCCAAATGTCTCTCCAGAGGGCTCTTCCCTTTCCTTTTGGTATCTCAACATGGGCAACAGTGGGTCAGGGAGTGGGAGTTGAGGTTTTGTGTGCCTCTAGGGTAGCTAGCTTCTTGCCTTCTGAATCCTAAAACTCTAAAACGTTAACCTGCGGGGCAGGAAGTATGAGAGATGAATCAGTCTATTCTCCTTCTTAGCATCAATTTCTTGGATCTTGAATTTTGAATTCTTGAAGAGTGACTTCATCGTAGTGGACAATTATGGCAAGGGCTCTCATCAGTGGAGCACTTTACTCATGGCAAATACAATTGCCAGCTAATGTGGTGATTGTGTCAACAGAACCAGAAGGTCACTGAAGTTTTCCAGTTCAGCACTGGAGATTGGAAGAAGTTGCAATTACTCCAGTAATTTGCAGTGTTTCTATTCACTGCCATTCTGTAATAGACAATCTATAAATCACAAGACAGCAATTCTCTGTTGCATCTGTAGAAACTCTCCTGTCTCTAGAATCTGTGAATTCTGAGCATTTCCTTGCCAAGCATATGGGAGGTCCATAAGCCTAAAGATGTCCATAAAAGTCTGTGTCCTTAAGGGGACACTGAGGATACCAAGAGCTAGCAAGCTGGTGAGCTGGTTTCTCTTGGGATGAAGGTGAGATTTGCAGTATTTAGTCTGTGTATGACTTTTTGAATAATGACCTTTTTTGATCCATGACCAGAAGATGTGGGTGGTTACAGTGTGGGAAAGGGGGAATTGGGGAAGACGGCAAAAATGTGTGTTGGAGAAAGGGGTCTAAATCTGAGTTAAAATGTGCACATTTTATACAAATTTAAGACACCCTTTTTCCTATTCTTTTCTCTTTTTAGGGAGACAGATAGGGCTTGAATCATAAAAAGAGCAGTCTTGGAAGTCATAATAAATACTATATAAGGGATTGAATTTGCTAGCTTCTTAACCAGACATATATGTTCTTAAACCAGATGGTCAAAAAAATGTGGCCTGGGAACACCCTATCTTGTGACTGGTCAGAAGTGAGGCAAGACTAGTGGAGTACTGTGCCCTTACCCAGTTTGACCTAACTCCAGGTAATTAACATTAAAGTCAGTTGTGATACTAAAAACCACTGGGAAACCATTGAAGTAATGTAATGATTAGCAGAGAATTGTTGTTAAAAAAATATTAGTTAAAGGACTTCCAGTTAAACAGGACAAAGCCATATATTTTATTTTATTTTATTTTATTTTATTAAAAAATTGTATTTGTTTATTTGACAGACAGAGATTACAAGTAGACAGAGAGGCAGGCAGAGAGAGGGAAGCAGGCTCCCTGCTGAGCAGAGAGCCCGATGCGGGACTCGATCCCAGGACCCTGGGATCATGACCTGAGCCGAAGGCAGTGGCTCAACCCACTGAGCCACCCAGGTGCCCCAAAGCCATATATTTTATACCAGAATGAAATGATATGGACTCAGTGTACATTTTTGGAGTGTCTAACTATGATAACAGATTCCAAAAAGTCATAATTAAAGACAACTTGCTCAACAGCTTTTGTTTTATAAAAATACTTGTCAAAGAACTGTATAGGAATGAAAGCAAAAATATAAACTTGCAAAAATATATGGGATGAAGATACACAAAATTTCACTATGAAGAAAACAAGAGGTGAAAACGTCACCATTAGCAGAATTGACATGTAACCTACTGAACACTCCAGCACTGCCAGATAGTCTTCTCTCAGTTAAAACTGCTGCAGCTCTTTATGATAAGAGTCCATTGAAACTTTCAACAACTTCTGATTTATTAATTATAAAGTATAAATTTCAGGGTTACAGGCCATTTTTTAAGAACTTAAAATAATAAAACTATATTGAAAAAAACAACTGCTAGAGAGGTATGAGTGACATGATATGAAAGACAGATGTGGTTGAGGAAATGGCTAGGCAGGCTCTCTCTCAGAATAAGAACCCAAGTCCTTAGGTTGGTCTGTGAGGCTCTCCCTCAATGCCTAGGACTCTTTTCCTCTGTAACCTCCTCTCCTGACCCTCTCCCCTTGCTTACTCTGTTCCAGCCACACTTATTCACACTTTCCAGGCACACCGGCCAGCCATCCTCAAATAGGGTGCTGGACCACAAATTTGAAAACCAATCTCAAGTCCCCAGTGCTGCTAACTGTACTCCTAATCGTCACTACCCAAGTAATTTCTTACTCCCTTTTAATTGGTTTGAACCACATGAAATTGACTAAATAATGGCAATGTATAGAAGAGGAAGTAATCACATTAGTTTCCCAAATTGTCTAGTCTCTGTCTCTCTGAAATCAGTCAATAAATGCCAAGTAAAATCAGGGAAGGCAATAAAGTAAGAAGATACAGACAACGAATAGAAGTATTTATCACCACAGGAAAACACATCTGTTTGTTTGCTGACAGTTGTCGTTGAACCGCAGGCTTCATGTAATTAACCCCAGTTACCAAGGGGCTAATTACTGGTCTAGTTTCCATTAACATTATCTTTCCTTAAGCAAGAATTTTACACTGCTTGCTCTTCTCATCTCTTTCCAGACTGTCCTTGATGCCTCACTCCTGCTCCAACCACGTTTGCTTTCACCATGTACTAGTGACCTCCTCATTGCCAGGCTGACAGCCTTTTTTCCTGTCATCACCCAGTTGTGCCTGAAGGGCTTCATTGACCACCCACTGGTCACCGCATTTTGGGATTCCACAACACATTCTCTCTCCTGCAGTGCTGTGACCCTTTTAATTGTTATTTCTCTGTCCTCTTTTATTGGCTCCTGTCCATGAACAGCCTCTATTTTTGGTCTTCTGTCCTCTGCGCTCATTCCTCACGGGAGCCCATTTCCCCTGTACAGCACTGCTTACATCTTTAAACTCACCTCTGCCCTCTCACCTGCTCCTCCATGTCACATTTACAAACACTGGAGCTTTCTGCATGGAAAGCACCGCCATGCTCTCTAAATCAACATAGCTTAGGTTGAGTTCCAGACCACTCCCATTTCCCACTTATCTATATCTGTCTTGGGCATTCTTTCAATCTCCCAGGCAACAAGACTTCAGTACAAAAGAAAAATTTATTGAAGAGGGAACTGAAGTCATTATCTTTCCTCCCAAAATTTCTGTCTTCAGCTTCTCTATGTCTTCAACGTATACTCCCATGTGCTTGCATACACCGTGGTCCTACAATACCCTTCTACTCCTCCTTTTCCAAAAGCATTTTCATCCCACTTGCCTTTCTCCATGCTACTCCTTCTACTTGGTTTGCATGCAACTCATCTCCACTGAGAAATACTACCCATTCTTCAAGGTCCTTCTGGGATCTCGCCCAGAGCCTCTGGCCAGCCACCTTCTTTTAGCACTAAGAGAGTTCGGTGGATAGAGATAATTCTATACAAGTCTCTCTTTAGGTGTTACATCTTCAGAGAGCTGGATGAGGTCAGATTCTCATGTTTTAAATGTCTTACAGTGTCCAGATAATGCTTATTACATGTTGTCTTAAAGGAATGGGATGGAATCTCCTACATGGGGGCTCTCGAATATTCCCATTGAGTCTTCCTTCAGTATTTGGAAACTTATCCCCTTAGTACCTGCAATAAGACAGAAATGAAGAATCACTGGAAAAATGAAAATGCACAAAACATACCTAGAACTGTAAGAAGGATGACAGCTGAGCTAAAGACCCAGGCACCTATTCATGTCCCATTAATTAGCTCTTCAACAGTTGTCTCCTAAATTATTGGACACGTAGAAACCGAAGAGAGCTACACAAGCAGGAACTTATCACAAAAAAGAGAGAGTCCCTGACCAGACTGACAACCTTAGAACAGTTATTTATTGCCAGAGCCTGCCAAGATATTTGTTCCCTCTTCCAGATCACTGGCAGGAGGAGCTCTGATGACACGCTATAACTCCTGTCTTAGCTGTCATCATGAAAGGCATTAGTGATGAGTGTGCCAAGCCCAGGATTCTGAGCTGGGATGCTCTGAGACTGTTCTCTGCAGGGTTGGCCTCGAGCTAAGTGTGGCGTCAATTGCCTTCTTCCTTCGTTTGTCCTCGGGGCTGCCCAAAGTTCTTTCTCATCCAACTCTTCTCCTGCCTCTTTTCCCAGACCTGTGCAAGATGTCTCACCCAATAATAGTTCAAAAAGAATTAGAGATGCAGGGTGGGGAGAAATTGGAAAGGTACTAGTTTTTAAATCAAAATAATACACATGCATAACTTTTTTAAGTCAAAGAGTATTCTAAGGTTAACTAAAAACAAAAAGTTATCTGCTTCTTTTCTTCCTTCCTCATTTCCTTCTTGTGCCACCCAGACACAACTATTTTTGCAGTTTCTCCTGGCATTTACCTCCGTTTTTAAATAATCTGCTTATTTTTCCTTTTTGATTTTAATACATTATCAGTTGTTTTTCCATCAACTTAATTTAATAAGCCGAGAATCACTACTTTTCCCCTCAACACTTCTGCTAAATCCTCGAAATGACTATATCATCACTGGGTGCAAACATACTCATATGTTTCCTTTCTTGTTCAACTTTTATTTTTTTCTGAGTTAATAAATGCCTCCGGTTTTAATGTTTATTTTAATTCTGCCTAACTAAATCTGCCTCAAACTTCTCAAAAAATATCTCACAATGAAGGCCACAAATCATCTGTCAGCTATTTTTTTCTTTCTTCCTTGGAGTATGCCCCACCCCCAAGTCTCCTGTATCATCAAGTCTGGACTAATTGCTCTTGAGACCAACTAAACACTATTGCTCTGGGTCTACTCTTTCTTATCCTAGGAATTCCCTTTGTCCCTCTCTTATATGGGATGCCATATATCTTGGGTTCCACCACTCTCTTTCTTTCTCTCTCTCTCTCGCTTGGTCCTCATTTTGATGAAGCATACTTTCAGTAGCTTCCAGGGGAAGGTGCATAGGAGGTAAATTTTCTAAGAGCTCACTTGCCTTAAAATGACTTTAATCTATCTCCTACTTAACCGATAGTATTTTAGGGTTTCAGTTTCTAGATCGAGAATGATTTCTGCCCAGAATTATATTGCTTTCAAGAGGTCCATTGTTCTCTGGTTAGCTGTCTTTTGGTATGTGAGCTATTTCTTCTTTCCTTGCCAGGACTCCGTCAAATTTTCTTTTCCTAAGTCAAGATATTCCAAAGTGCAATTATAGAATTTCAGAATTAAATCTTCTACACCATTTGACCCCTTGCTTCCTTTGTTTTGTTCCTTTCCTTTGCAAGGATCAATTTAAATGTCTTCCTGCTCTCAGCTTTGTTTTCAATAATTGCAATTTGCTAAAAGCTTCAAAAGCTAAAAATTTTGGCACTTAATACATGAAATGCCACCTCCTGAAACCAGAAGAAGTAAGCACACTTCATTTTAGCACCCTGGGTGCTGTCCTTGAAAGGGTCTGTAAAGGGTCAGAAAAAGAAAGAGACTGATTGTTGATTTTCCTCCAGATTTAACCACAAGTTAAGATGAAAGGTCTTTTTTTTTTTTTTTTTTTTTCTGCAAATGCATCTCACACGCTGTTAAATGAGAGCATGGCAGAAGTTGGAAACTCAAAGTGAAGTTCGAGCAATCCAGACCTATTTCAAAGCAACTCTTACTACTAATGGTACTTCATTACAAATGAAAAAAATCTGGAAATAAGCTGGATGGAATTCTGGGGCAGCTGTCATGAAGTCAGACTGTTCTAAACAAACTAGGTTTTATGGCCACCCCAGATATGGGCATCTTTAATATTATCACAGGAGATCTATTTCAGAATTTATGGAAGGAAGGTGATTTCCTAGAATGTGATCTACATATTTTTGTAAATTGCTCTGGCATGGGCATTCTAAAAAAACAGAACCGGCAGGAGAGATGTGTAAGGGAAGAGGAAGGTTGTTTGGCTAGAGGAGGGGAGATGTGGAAAGTAATATAGATTAGACTGTTGCTAGAGGGAAATGTCATGAATTCATCTTGTAATGGTTTGAATAAAAATCCAGCCACAATTTGGGGATTTCATCCCCTTTGATGCTACAGACAAATTTCCCAGTTGGATGAGGGCTCAGAAACCGGCAGATCTGATGAAATTTCAACTTTCAGATGCAATCTCCAATTTGCATGGAGAGGTGCTTACTAAGTAGGCAACTTCTAAAAAGTCGAGTAATGATTGTTTGAAGAGTTAGTTATGGATCTTGGGCTAGGCCCACGGAGTTCTCTGAGGTTGACATATGGTGCTTTTTCTTGAGAAAGCCAAGACTACCTGTGTTCACCGAGGGCAGTGGTATATCTGAGGTCAAGGAAAATCTTGTTGAAAAGATTCCATTTTGGTGACTTTCATAAAAAGAAAGAAATCTTGTTCACTTGAATTGAGCTTAGAAATAGGCATTTGTAAAATTGGGGAATTATTTTAGGATTATTTATTTGCTCACTTAAAGATAGACTGTGCATGTTCTTATTATGTGCCAGTCATTGTACTTGCTACCAGTCAACAAGCAGACAAAGTTCCTGCTTTCAAGGAGCTTTGGGACGAAAGGAGGGAGATATTTCTTTGGTTGGAGATAATGCTAAGGTATTCCTTACCCATCCTCTGCTCTTCCAATAACTTGTATGTTTCAAATAGATTTGTACCAGGATGAACAGATTTCTGACAGGGTATTAAAGAAGAATAAAGGAAGTTTTAAGAATTATTTTCCTCATGAGATTGATATAATGGAATAAAAGTATTTATCTCATTGATATAAGTGAATAATAGTTATAATGATAGTAATCATTTATTGGGTGCTTTCCATGTGCCAGACACTGCATTAAGGGCTTTCAGTGGATTATTTCATTTAATTCTCTGAACAATCACATGTAGTAGGCACTATTGTCATTTCCATTTAAAAAAAGAGAGAAAAGAGAAAAGAAGAGTGACTTACAAAAAGATTAAGAAACTTGTCCCACAGCATTAATAGTGTACGGATGATCCCAGAACCAAATCTAGTGAGTTTGACTCTGAAATGTCAGTATTAGCCCCAAACATCCTTTGTTTCCAACAGACTCAGGCTAAGTGGCACCCATCTGTGTGGTCACTATGCATCAGACTACATTGTCACTCTTTTCAGATGCTGGCATGGAATGACAGTGTTGTTGAAGCATCTGAAAGGTCCAGTCACCACTGTTCAAAGCTCACCTTTTATCTAGCCCCATCCTTACTCATGGCACAGTGGATGTATTGTCTGTCTCTTGTAAATGCCTCTCTGTGGAAAGTCTGTCCAAGGGTCTTAGCATCTGGAAAATAGGCATTTCCCTGCTCAACAGAACCAAATTAGAAGAAGAAAAGTTTCAATTCAAATTTACTTTCACATTAAATAAATATCCTATATCAAAGAGATGGAAAAATGGCAACTCAAATGGCTCTTGAGTTCACCAAAGTGTCACTAAATATCAATTTGAAAAACACCAGGACATGTTCAAAGTAAAGAAGAACCAAGATGTAATCAATTATAACTCCTCTGTGTGTGTGTGTGTGTGTATGGATGTGTGTGTCTATGTGTATGTAATTGTGTAAGTCAAGCTAGTGTCATAAATATTACATTATTCAATGAGGTAGATTAAGCTTATAAAATGTGCTAATGTGGCACATCATTTCACAAATGGGATGTTAGGATGACTCCAACATGACAAAAACACCCATTAATGTTTACTTCAGGCTGTCTTAAGATTGATGTAGAAACCAGTTAATAGTTCAAGACGGGAGTGGGGTGCGGTTGAAGGTCAGTGTTCACTAGTGCTTATTGTGGTTTGTAATCTGCTTTGTGACTATCTTCAGTTCTCTTCAGATATACAAATGAGCTCTTAATTACTTGACAATTATGTCTATTATTTCCTGAGTTCTATTCTGAACTTTTTATGCTTTAGAGAAGTAAGTTTTATGCAATGTATTATTTCTGTTATTTGTTATATACTATTTATTATCATATATTATTTGTTATGTATTGTACATTGGAAATGATCCACATGCTCAACCATTGGGAAATGAGTTAGGTAAACTGAGATATATTTACATGATGAAATATTATGTAGCTGTTAAAATGATGTTAATGAGGAGTTTATAATAACAAGTGAAACAGTTATATTAAATGAGTAAATTAAATTTAAAAATTGTTTATACAATCTAATCTTTGTAAAATATCCATAGAAAAAAACTTGGAAGGAAACATTCCAAAATGTTACATTGCTTGTCTCTGGGTTGCAAGATAGGAGTGTGAGCTTTTTTCCGTCCTCTTCTCCCTTCCCCTCCCCCTCCCTTCTCCTTTTTAGCTCTTCTCGCTCTTATTCATATTATCTGCCATGTTATTTTCATAACCAAAGTAAAAAATTTCATTTGAGAAACATTTGAATTATTCATTAGAATCAACAGAAACTTCATTTAGCAGAGCCACCATTATGCTTGGGTATTCAAAATGGTTCCACTATCATGCAATTTTAGTATCTTCAGTAAAAGCAATTTGCTCAAAGTATGAAAAAAATATGATTTAGTTATGGCCTTTTATCCAAATTCCATTTATGGCTAAAGAATTGAGAGTTGCCTAGATTGCATGTTGACTTCCTGTTGGATGTGCATTGTGTGAGCATAACGCTGGGGAACATGGTGGTGGAAGACACCCTTCTGGTTGGAGTTGAGGCCCTCTGTCTGGAATGCCCTGTTCCCCTCTCCCTGCGCCCACCTTGCTCCCACTCCCCCACTCCCACTTGTTCAGGAGCCCAAGAGGTCCTTCTCTTAGGGAAGTCTTCCATTGCTTCTGTTGTCACTTCCATTGTTTCTGTTGTCACTGATCAGGTCCTAAAGGAAAGCTGTACTGCATTTCTTTCCAATATTAGTATGTGTGCTGCCGAAGCGAGCACTACACTGGGTTTCTCCGGGGAGCCCTTCCCACAATGGGATTATATCTCCATATAATTTATGTCCACCTGTCCTTCCACTGCCTTTTAAGCTCCATGAAAGGAGGGACAGTGGCTGTTTCCCTATTGTGCTGTCAGCACCTTGAGTCTCCTGCATGAGAATTCAGTACCTATTTGCAATAATGATGAATCCATTCATTGTAGAGATGCCAGATGTGAATTTCAGATGTATAAAAATCCCCACACAATTGAAATCTTGCTTGAGGGAGAACTAGAACATGGTGGAAGTCAGTGGTGTAGTGAAAAAGTGAAGGTTGCGCCTTCCTTCAAACACGTTAATTAGTGTGTGACCTTGCATGTGGATGGGTGTTAGTCTTAACTGTAGCTGAGGTCTAGAAGTAGTTTAGCATTCTGGCTGAGTATGAAGGCCATGGAATGACTACTGGAACTCCAGCTAGGATTGCTATATCCATGAATATGGCATATTATTCAATATCAACCACTATGCCTTCATTTCTTTGTATAATGGAGATACGGTGTCAGTTAAGGTAATTGTGAAGAGAAAATGAGATAAAACACAGTAAGTGCTGAGCATAATGTCCTGGAACATTGTAGGTGTTCAGTAAGTTTCTTCAATGGCAGCAGTGTTATTACTAATAATTTTTTAAATTTCTAAAATTGTTACCAATTCTCTGAGACAGAAATTTCTCAATGACCACTAGATAGCATTAAGGTTAATTTGAAACATACACAGTGTGGGCCTTATTCATATCAGTAAAAACATGTGGTGAAAAGCAATTTCATGCATTTTGATTTATAAGTTGTGATTTAATAACTAAGGCCTTTTCATTATTTTATGTAGGAAAATCCTAGAAGAGATCATATTTGATTCAACTATGCTTCCAGTAAGGGCCCACCATGCTCCTTCTATTTTTCTTAAATTAGGAAAAGTTATTGCTGAGCCTTCTGAATGATGTTGCAAAGTAAACGGCCACCTCTGTGCACTAAAAACAAAATTACTGGTTTGTAGCCATGGCAGGATGTACTGATAGTCAACAATGTGCCAACCTCAATAGGGAGCCGGAGCAAAGTCTCTGTGGGTTTCTCCCAGGAGGGAGCCAAAGACAATAAGACAGTGGTTATGTGTGCAGCAAATGAGTGCCCGAAAGAACTGCCTGGGTTCACTTTAGGGGAACCTGATTATTCCCCACCCTGCTCAAGGATGTTGTGCTGGGAGAATTGTTGTTTCTTGAACTTTGCAGAGGGTCATAAATGAGCCACAAAATGCAAATATAAATATCCTTCTCCAAGACGTTGAGGTTGATTTAATGACTCAGTATTGTTGATTTTTTTTTTTTTAGTTTGGTTATTGAAGCATTAGTTTGTGGATATGTTATCAAAGGTGTTGTAGAACTATATATTTAGGACATTCCTAAATGAGAATAGTTTAGATGACAAGTAAACTGTGATGGGATGGTTGGCTTATCAGGAGCAAAGAAGAACATGAACTTAACTGAAGGGGAAAGATTAGTTTTGTCCTAATGGCTAATGAGCCTGAGCTGGGGAGCTATCACTTTGGCAATTTTGTTCAGTCTTAGAGGTGGATATTCAAATGGTTTAGCTCACCTCCAATTGTGAACTTGTAAGAACAGCACATACAGGTAAATGTCACCTCTGAATGCCCAGAGAGGAAGGTAGTACCTACAACATAGTATGCACTCAGTAAATGTCAGCTGAACAATGAATGGTAAAATACCCAGTCAATTAAACTCAATAAAAGAATCCTATTGGAGGTCAGCAAGGGGTGGTTTTGGTCAAGATATTATAGCATATTTGTAACAAGACACTCCCGTTTTGCTCCAAATATATGAGACAATATAAAATAGAAATTTAAGAAAGGGATAAAAAGGCAAGGTTGAATGGCAAAGCCAGGTAAACACCTATATGGATCAGAAATGGAACACAATCACAAAGCAGTGAATGAGGCTCCCTGTGTAGAAGTAAGCTTTTGTGACTTTTCTCTTGTGGTTAACAAAGGAAATGTTCTCCTTGTGGGATGGGGAATTGGGCCCAGGCTTACTGCTTACATTTTACTCCCAAGGATCTTCACCAGAATTATTAAGAATGTACTTTAACATGAAAAAAGTGAACCCACCACGATTTAGATGTTTAGCCCTTTGTCCTATGGGCTTAACAAAGTGTTCCTTTTTTTTTTTTTTTTTTAAGCAAATTTAGAAAGGAACCATCACTATGGGATGATACAGATAAGATGAGGTCCCAGACATTGATGTTAAAAAAAAAAAAAAAAGTCCAAAAAACCCCAGGATGCAAATATAGCTAGAAATAAGAAATGGTCAATGCACTGTTTCATTCACTGGTATTCTACCTAGAAAACCAAATTATAATCAGAAGTTTGCTTGGCGAGCTCAGATTCAGAGCAAAGGGAATTCACCCCATGATTGAAAAGATATTTGATATGGTTAGGAAACTCTGTAGAAGGTCAGATAGTAGGGATTCTAGGCATTGTTGGTCATATTGCCTCCTTTGTCAAGACCTCAACTTTGCCACTGTAGCACAAAAACAGCCCCAGAAAATGGGTAAATGAACAGCTGTGCCTACAGTCTAGTGAAACTTTATTTACAAAAACAGGAATTGGTCCACAGGCTGAGTTGACCAGCCCCTGTTCTGTGGCACCAGGTCCTGAATGTCTGATATATCCATCTTTAGCTTGTTGATATAGACACAGTCTCTCTACATGAGACTCCATATTCTCAAAGCAGGCTTTGTCCCTCCCTTAGTTAACAGACTCAGAATTAATCTCTGTGACTAGGCTTTTTGCAAGCCTCTGTGGTGGCCAGCCTTCTCATGATTAAGAACTTTCTTTCTTTAGATGTGACATTTTCTACAGTTAGAATAGGGTCAAGTGTTACTGGCTTAGGAAGCTTTCTGTCTTCTTAAGGTGACTTCATGGATCACTGTTTCAGTTCACCTAAGGCTTAACTCTCAGAGGATGTCTTATTTCCCAATCCCACCATGCTTCCTGGTCCTTCTTACTTCCTGGTCCCAGAGACGTTTCTCCTTACTGTCTCTACATTGATCCACAATAATAAGTCACAGTGGGGATCCAGTAAAAGACAGTGTTGAAACATGGGTATCAGTTGATGCTTGAGATGTTGATTTCTGCCAGCTGTATATATAGTTCTAGGAAAAGTGCCTTAATTTTTTAGCCCCCAGTGCCCTCCCTGGCAATCTGGGACACGAAAACACCTTTAGCCCACTCTACACTTTCAACAGACCAACGTGTGAAGGGTTTTTTTTTCCCCTACAAGAACTGTTTAAATTTCTTTCTGATTATATCAGATAAAGGACTAGTGTCCAGAATCTATAAAGAACTTAGCAAACTCAACACCCAAAGAACAAATAATCCAATCAAGAAATGGGCAGAGGACATGAACAGACATTTCTGCAAAGAAGACACCCAGATGGCGAACAGACACATGAAAAAGTGCTCCATATCACTCGGCATCAGGGAAATACAAATCAAAACCACAATGAGATATCACCTCACACCAGTCAGAATGGCTAAAATAAACAAGTCAGGAAATGACAGATGCTGGCGAGGATGTGGAGAAAGGGGAACCCTCCTACATTGTTGGTGGGAATGCAAGCTGGTGCAGCCACTCTGGAAAACAGCATGGAGGTTCCTCAGAATGTTGAAAATAGAACTGCCCTATGACCCAGCAATTGCACTATTGGGTATTTACCCTAAAGATACAAACGTAGTGATCCAAAGGGGCACATGCACCCGAATGTTTATAGCAGCAATGTCCACAATAGCCAAACTATGGAAAGAACCTAGATGTCCATCAACAGATGAATGGATCACGAAGATGTGGTATATATACACAATGGAATACTATGCAGCCATCAAAAGAAATGAAATCTTGCCATTTGCGACAACATGGATGGAACTAGAGCGAATCATGCTTAGCGAAATAAGTCAAGCAGAGAAAGACAACTATCATAAGATCTCCCTGATATGAGGAAGTGGTGATGCAACATGGAGGCTTAAGTGGGTAGGAGAAGAATCAATGAAACAAGATGGGATTGGGAGGGAGACAAACCATAAGTGACTCTTAATCTCACAAAACAAACTGAGGGTTGCTGGGGGGAGGGTGTTTGGGAGAAGAGGGTGGGATTATGGACATTGGGGAGGGTATGTGCTTTGGTGAGTGCTGTGAAGTGTGTAAACCTGTTGATTCACAGACCTGTACCCCTGGGGATAAAAATATATGTTTATAAAAAATAAAAAATTAAAATAAATAAATAAATAAATTTCTTTCTGATTTTTTTTTTTTTTTTTTTGGTCTGGTGGCCTCTGACTCCTGTCATTGTGTTATCTTAGCTATTGTAGTGGCCATTTCTCATGTGAAACAGCATCCGGGTATAGGTTAGCAACTTATGACTCAAAATGTGGTCAGACCTATCACTGTGTTGGCATCACGTGGGATCAGGTTAGAAATGCAGAGTCTCAGGGCCTCAGACCGATGGAATCAGAAGCTACATTTTAACAAATTCTCCAGATAATTCACAATAACAGAGTTTTGAAGTACCTCACTAACATATTTTGTCTCTCTCTTTTTTTTTTTTTTTTAGATTTTATTTATTTATTTAACAGAGAGAAATTACAAGTACACTGAGAGGCAGGTAGAGAGAGAGAGAGAGAGAAGGAAGCAGGCTCCCTGCTGAGCAGAGAGCCCGACGTGGGACTCGATCCCAGGACCCTGAGATCATGACCTGAGCCGAAGGCAGTGGCTTAACCCACTGAGCCACCCAGGCGCCCCCATATTTTGTCTCTTAATGTTGATTATTTTTTAATTAAAAAACTTTTAATTTTTATTTCTTCAGCTTTACTGAAGTATAATTCACATAAAATTTATTTCTTCAGCGTTATTGAAGTATAATTCACATAAAATTTTAAGAAACTTAAGGTGTACATCACAGTGATTTGATATTCATAGATATCGTAAAAGGATTTCTACTATCTGGTTAATTAACACGTCCATCACTTAATGTTACTTAGGAAACAGTGTCTCCTTGGGGTGGCACAATTAGGGAAATGCCATAAAGGTCAAGGATAGTGGTTGTAATGTCTCCCATATTTGTGTTCCTTTGGGCAGGACATATGAATATAAGGTTGCTTTGATTGGCACGGTCATGCATAAGCCCATTCATGCTCCAAATTCTTGATGAGATGGGGTTGAGAAGATTAAAATTAAGTACAGTTCTACATCATTGGCAGCCTTATTTTTCAAAGATTTTTAAAAGCTTCTTTTCATTGGAAGCTTGTGGAATTCTTTCTCCTTCATTGCTTTTCAATAAAATACTGACCAACTGGAACAAATCTTGTTCCTGTCAGGGCCCTGCAAATCTGGGCCTTCACCTTCTAACTCTGGGTTTGATAAAACTCACACACACACTCTCTCAAACCTTCGCACAATAAGCCACCAAAATGTGCCTTGATTAGCCTTCACTGTGTGGCATGAAATGGATCACATGAGGTATAGCTGAAAGTTATAGGACTTGCAGGGATATCAGATGGTCTTGTTTTATTTGGATGCAAAAGATAAATATTTGATTCTTGGTTTTGCCAGATTAAGTCTTGTGTGTCTTGGACAACCATTTCCCCCCCTCACCAAAGACTGGTAATTTATGGCAAAATAACTTAATGTGTCTTTGCAGTTGGTCTAGGAATTTTAATTTTCTTTTAAATCTTCCTGAGTGACTCTAATGCTCAGCCAGTTTTGAGAACAATTAACAGAGTCTTTGAGTCACAATTCTTCATGTGTTAAATGGAAATATTACTTATATCTTCAAATGGTTGTTGAGAGCATTGCATAAAATTACTTGTGTAAAGAGCTTTCTAAAGTACAGAGCAGCCTAGAGACACATGCAATCGTTTTGACCTTTTGGGTGGTTGTGTCACAAAGACAGGATTTTGGGCATTGTGTGAAGAAAAAAAAGCAGTATAAATGAAAGTAGAGGCTGAGAGAGAACTGAAAACTAATGGCAGCCACCTCTATTTTGTATGAAGAGTTCCTATATATGTACATGAATAAACAGGACATCTACAGGCAGCCAGGACTGGGAAACATTCCTTCCCTAAGGCTGAATTTCTTATAAAGAAGAACTTGTATTCACATGAGGTCTATACAATCCTGTGTTTCTCCCTTATAATATTTCATTTTGCCTGTCTTGGCTTAAGAAACTGCAGGCAATTTGAGGTCAGAGTTTGGGTCTTCCCTTTCCCACAGGAACTCCTATTACAATTCTGTTACAGAGAAAGCTCTCAGCAACTGTTGGTTGATGCTTGGTCATAATTCTTGGACTTCTTTCCACATGAGTAGTTGAAGCCTCTCAAATGACTCAGTCGTAGAATGGGATTAATTAAGGATGTCTTTCTATGACCAGTTCTACCCCCATGATGTTATTACAATTTTCTTATATTGCATGAAAAAACTCCCCACATTCTCTCTGAGTATAAACACCAGGATTGCATCTCATTCTACATGAGTCACGAGGGGCTATTTTGGGAGGAGGGTGGTTTGAAATCCTTGCTGCTTCTCTTTTCTTTCAGAGCGGGTTTTGTAATAAACCCATCATGTCACCAAACAAAGAGAAGTCATTTTTAAGCTGTGTCTCTTTGTCAAAAGAAGCCAGTTCAGTCAACTTAGTGTAAAACAATGAACTGGCCGATGTGACAAGACAAAGACCATGCTTCGACTGATGGATTCATTTTCTAACTTGTTAACTCACTGCTGTATAGACAGTCTCTGACTAACAGACCCAATGACTGGTTGGAAGAATGAGCCCCCAAAAGCAGTTCTTTTGGAAAAGATCAGTGTAATAGCCACTCACCTAATTCATCCATGCTCTGTGTGGGTCCTAGAGGGAGGAATAACAAATAGTTGATTGAATTTTTCTTTTTTTTTTCTTCTCTTCTCCTCCCTCCTAAACTTTCTGTTTCTCCCCCTTCCCTCCTCCACTTCCTCCTCCTCTTTCTTCTTCTCGTCCTCTTTTCTTTTCTTTTCCTTCTCACAGTACTGGCCCAGAAGATGTAGAAGTGAGGAAATTTGCAATATTCAGGACTGTGTCTGAACTTGCCCTCTTGTTAAAAAGAGATCCTTGGACTGTGCCCAGGCTAGGGTGCCTGAATGTGGGGCTACCCCTCAGCTGAGGGCAGAGGAAAGGGGAATTGAATCTAGAAACCAAATAATGGCCGGGGAATCAAAAGATGTTCCTAAGCAACAAATCTGAGGGGCTCAAAATGAAACTTGATCTGATCCAAAGATAAAGGATTAGCATGGGTCAGGAAAGACGGAAGTAGACTTGAAAAAAGATTGAGACAAGAAGATGACACAGTAAGTGGGCACTGTGGGAGGGAGGCTTTAAGAACTTGCCATGCCTTGACTGTGGGGAGATGGGGAATGTTGAGGGAGCTGAGCTCCTTCTATGAAAGACTAAAGCCAGTTGGAACCCATTCAGAGTGCACCTTCACAGTCAAATCCAGGCCTCAAGGAATCTAGCATGATAGCTCCTTGTAGAACAATTGAGTTATGCCTGTAACTTCTAGAAGAGCAAACAGGTATAGATGGTTAAATGAAAGAAAATCATACTACCATCTAGCCAAAAACATAATCAGTCCAAAGAATGGTGCAAAATATGTGTCTTTTAAAAAACAAACAAACAAAAACTTCCCCTTAAAGTTGCTTGCAAACCTTTTACTGAATTTGTTATTGGTATGTATACAGGAATCCCTTATCTTGCTGGTTCTCATCTTTTCTCTGTCCCTCTCTAGGTTTTTCACCTTGTTTTTCATACTTCTGCACCCCTCCCCTCCCCAGTAGACTCCAGGCTCCATCTTGGAGAGGGCCACATGGTTCTCAGGATCACAATAATCACTGGGCCTGACCTGGACAGGAGGGGATTGGACCCTGCTGTTTGTCAAAGGAATAGGTTTTAGGCATTTAAGTCTTCAGAGAGGAACAGTTATAAGTACTAGTCTTCCTCTTGAAAGGCTCTCATTGCTTAACTTTGATGAGTTATTCTACTATCCCAAGAGCACTCTCTTCACTTTCATCAAAAACCCTCCCATCTAGGAGTGATGAGAAGAAATGAAGCGAGTTGGGGGAAGGAAGACATGGTTCTGGATCTCATGTTGCTGATAATGGCTATTACATGGAGGAAGAAGGGAGAATATTATTTGGTTCTGATTACAGAAGGTTGAGAACAGTATATCCCCAATTTTGAAACATCTTACAGATTGATGTCTCACTCTTTTGGTCACTCAGCTCTTACACTGGATTGCTTAAAACCTATTGTAGTGAAACCTATTGTAGAAAACCTATATCTTCTTTAATCATTTCAGTGGAAATCTTACAAATTTTTCCTGGGGTTCATATTTATGGAAACTTTCTTTTTAAGAGGAACCCAAAGATATGTTAAAACAAACTCCAGACTGATGTCAATAAACCTTTGGGTTTATTCAAGGGCTTCATAATTGACAATCCTGTGCAAGATAATTGGAACATCATTTTAGAAACTCCTTGCGACTTGATTGAATTTAAGTTTGGTTCCTGCATTCAGGCTAAAGATATGCAGAATATATAATTGGGTTTGAAAAAAAAAACCAAAGGAATTTTGGGTAAAAATTTGAAAGAAAAAAAAAAAAACAACTGTGGACTTTGGTGGGCACAGACACAAGGTTGGGGTTGTTCTAGGACAAATAGTCCGCACATATGCTGGCTCATAAAAGAACAAAAAGACAAAGTAAACGACGAACTTTCCATTGGAATATCAGAAGAGTATTGATTATGACTAGCAAATATTCAATGTGAATTTTGCCTGTTCCCTCCAATCTGTACCCCTAGCAAACACTGCTAATTAGTCAAGGCTCACCTTTCTACTGAGCCTACAGTTAATTTTGCAAAGATCAATATAGTTTTCCAAGTAGCCAGTGAGAGTTATAAAATTTGATATACGAGAAACAACTTACTCATCTTGATTTAATTGAAGTCACCACAGAAGGCTTTCAAGTCCACTTGAAAGCCCTCTTTGTCCAAGTATCTGAGGACTCCAAAATGTCATAGGAGGAGAAAGAGAAGGTCAGGTACAAAGAAAATCTTACTTTAAATTGGATATGATCCTTTTACATAGCTGATTGAGTATTATTTATGCTTAACTTGGGTGAAACTTTTCTTACAGGCATTAAATTATGCCCAGGGCAAAAGTGAACACCGAAGTTGCTAAATACTCCCACATTCAAGAGAGAGCTTCAGATGAACAAACTAGAGCTGAAGTCAGAAATTTCCTTACAGGGTTATTAAGAATTCATCAAATTAGTCTCTTACCACTCATCACCATTACCTTCCTGGTCTATGAAAGAAGTCCGGGGAGAGGAAAAGATTCACTAGTCCCAGAGGACTTAGAGGAAATATCTCCTCTCCTCTCTGCAAGTGGGGAGATGACACTCCAAGATACCCATCTGTGAAGATAGTAGGTATTTTCCAGCAGGGAAGACTGAATTCCTTTTGTTACGACAATGGGATCTTAGGCTTCTGTGCAGGGGAAATGAGAACTGTAGGGAGGAGGCAGGTCAGAGGGACAGGACCGTGGCAGAAAACCTGCATGCTGACATTTGGCATGTCAAGGAGACAGGAGTTTTCCAAGGATTGAGCAGACACAATAAAGGGTGGCTTAGTCCAGTTTCCCTATCCTCACCTGGGAGGGATGCTTTCTGGGAATAGGGACCTCAGTAGCAGAACACTGTGGCATTGACTACTGGTGAGAGATACTGAGGAAGTGATTAAAAGGTGAAGCCAGAGTCAAATTTCCTGTGTCAAGCAACTCTGCAGTGCGGAGGTCCCACAGGACCTTCCAGACAACCCCAGCTGGGACTCCACAAGATATCGTTAGGATACCGACCACACAGGAGATACTGATGGTCAGAGTGTTATAAGAGAAAATCAACAAGAAGAAAAGTGAATCCTCCCTCAGAAAAATAGAGACATTGGCCTTTTCCAATTGAGGTAGCCAATCTCCTCAATAGTCCCCAATAATTCCCCACCTTCTAATAATCATGGTCTTGTATAGTTTTTTCCCACATGGAAATAGGGTTTATCTGTGTGACTAGTAGAATTCTGTGGCAGAAATGGTATGAGATTTGCTAGACTATGTCATAAGACACATTATGTCTTCCACCTTTCTTAGGTGGTATACTCTGGAGGATCCAGCTACCATACTGTGAGACACTCAAGTAGCTCTCAGAGGCCTGTGAAGACGGCAACTGCTGCATCCTGCCAACAACCAGCATTAACATGCCAGTCATAGGAGTGAGCTACCCAGCCCAAGTCTAGCCTTTAAGTAATGGCAACCCTGGCCAAGATCTGACTACCACCTCATCCTTATGAGTGATGCTGAGACAGAAACACCCAGTTAAATGGCTCCTGACTTCTTGTCCCACAGAAATTCTGAAAGGTAATATAGAATTGTGATAGTTTTAAATCACTTTGTGTTGAGGGTTATGTGTTATCCAGCCATACAATTCACTTCCTATCCCTCTTTCTTGCCTTAAAGCCCAGAAGAGTTAGAGCCTAGAAGAGCGAAGAAAAGAAGGCATGTAAAAGTAAGACATTTTGAGTCACTCAAATTAAATGTTTAACCTGCCGTAGGGATGACAGGAGTGTTTTGGATAGGATATGAAATTAAACTGGACTAGAAACTTCTGGAATCCCCCTGCAAATGACATTGCTGGACAGGCAATAGGAATTTTACATACCATAATTGGGAAAATTATTGGACAAAAATAAAATCCTGTCACGTGTACACTTCAGGGAGGTGAAACTTCTCAGTAAACCTCTCATTAATTAAGAGGTTAATTAATTAAGACTAATTAATATTAAAATATTAAATATTTTTTAAAAAGCATAATTGAATAGAAACATTTGCTTTGTTGTCTGTGGTCTTGTTATGCTCAGACTATAGTCCTTGACCAGTAGCGCTGGAGTTACAGAACTAGCCCTCCAGAGCAAGGAAACCATGAAATACTAGCAAATCCAAACTTATGACATAATAAATGTTAGGAGGAGTTTATCTCTAAAAAGACCTCTTTTTTTCTTGACGTGTAACAGGTAGAGAGCTATAGAAATATGAAAGTTGGGGCACCTGGGTGGCTCAGTTGGTTAAGTATCTGCCTTCCACTCAGGTCATGACCCCAGAGTCCTGGGATTGAGCCCCACATTGGGCTCTCTGCTCAGTGGCAAGCCTGCTTCTGCCTACTTGTGCTTTCTCTCTGTCAGATATATAAATAAAATACTAAGAAAAAAAAAGAAATATGGAAAGTCAGTAGCATTTTGTAGAAGTTTCTCCATATTGTAAAGACGCTTTGGCATTGTTTGATCTTCTGACCAATGTGTGGGTGGTTGGAGATGGTGTGAATGTCTGTATTGTGCTCTTAGTAGCTAATCTAGTCCTCATACAAGTCAGTTTTCCCTGATATCAAAGTCAAGGAGAAGCTGGCCAATATGATACAGATATACATAAACTTCATATTTACTTTTTGGAAAATATGATGAGTTATGCAGTTCATAGAAAGGAAGAATGTGGAGCGACTGGCCTTTTAAGATAAACTTCTCAAGATTACCCGAGACAAGTCTGGAGATGGTGGTAGTCTGCAATAAAGATTTCAGTCTGTGTTGAATTATAATAGAGTCAGGGTCACCATACTCTTTTTTTTTTTTTTTTAAGACATATAGTGGATTATTTGCCCCAGTGGTACAGGTCTATGAATCATTGGGCTTACACATTTTACAGCACTCACCATAGCACATACCCTCCCCAATGTCCATAATGCAGCCATCCTATCCCTATCTCCCACCCCCCAGCAACCCTCAGTTTGTTTCATGAGATTAAGATTCCGTTATGTTTTGTCTTCTTCCTGATCCCATCTTGTTTCATTTTTTCCCTCCCTACCACCCATGACCCCCCGCCCTGCCTCTCAAATTCCTCATATCAGAGAGATCATATGATAATTGTCTTTCTCTGATTGACTTATTTTGCTTATCATATACCCTCTTGTTCCATCCACATCATTGCAAATGGCAAGATTTCTTCTTTTGATGGCTGCATAGTATTCTTATGTGTGTGTGTGTATGTATATGTATATGTACACACATACACATACACACACATTACATATATACATATATATATATATATATGCACACACACACACGCATCTTCTTTAGGCATTCATTTATTGATGGACATCTAGGTTCTTTCCATAGTTTGGCTATTGTGGACATTGCTGCTATAAACATTTGTGTGCACATGCCCCTTTGGATCACTACATTTGTATCTTTAGGGCAAATACCCAGTAGTGTGATTACTTGGTCATAGAGTAGCTCTATTTTCAACTTTCTGAGGAACTTCCATACTGTTTTCCAGAGTGGCTACACTAGCTTGCATTTCCACCAACAGTGTAGGTGGGTTCCCCATTCTCTGCATCCTAGCCGACACCTGTCATTTCCTGACTTGTTAATTTCAGCCATTCTGACTGGTGTGAGGTGGTATCTCACTATGGTTTTGATTTGCATTTCCATGATGCCGAGTGATGTTGAGCACTTTTTCATGTGTCTGTTGACCATTTGGATGTCTTCTTTGCAGAAATGTCTGTTCATGTCTTCTGCCCATTTCTTGATTGGATTCTTTGTTCTTTGGGCATTGATTTTAGTAAGTTTTTTTATAGATACTAGCCTTTATCTGATAGGTCATTTGCAAATATCTTCTCCCATTCTGTCAGCTGTCTTTTGGTTTGTTGCCTGTTTCCTTTGCTATGCAAAAGTCATCCCTCTCTTTTGTAAACAACAAAATATCTCATTCTTTTCTTTCATGGCTGGGACTGAGCTCCAGTCCTCTCCTGGAACAAATGACCTAGGAAACATCCCATATGATGATACCAAGAGAATTCCCCTGGTGTGAACTGTGTGCAGTATCTGGTTAGCATAGATGTGCTGGGACCACAGAGGTCAGGGAGGTCACAGCTCTGCAGAACAGATGGTGTTCCCAAGGTGGGGAAGAGCCCCGGGCATGAATTATGATCACATTCTGGGCCCAGAATAGAAGCAAGCCTGTGGGGCGCCTGGGTGGCTCAGTGGGTTAAAGCCTCTGCCTTCGGCTCAGGTCATGATCCCAGGGTCCTAGGATCTAGTCCCTCATCGGGCTCTCTGCTCAGCATGGAACCTGCTTCCCTTCCTCTCTCTTGCCTGCCTCTCTGCCTACTTGTGATCTCTGTCTGTCAAATAAATAAAATCTTTAAAAAAAAAAAAAAGAAGAAGCAAGTTTGTGTAGCCTACTCCTGGCCTGTTACTCAAACCAGGAAGAACACTCAGCTGGTGTTCTCCAGAAGTTTTCACATTGGCTAGCTCATTTTTCTCACAAAATAAAACAAAAAGTCTGATGTTGGGATTTTCCTAAATTTAGGTTCAGAAGTGGTAGCTGACCTCAGAACGTTCAGAGGTGGTAGCTGACTTGCCTAAGGACACACTGCTTCTGAGAAGTGGGGTCCAGGTTCAAGCCCAGACCTTTTGATTCACTCAACACTTCAGCTGTTTTTCCTGCTCTCTTTTGATTTTATTTGTATCATCTATAGAGCCAAGCATGCTAATGGTGCATGAGGGGATACTCCTTGATGCTGGCATCTGAGTCTGATGATTTTGAATATTACTCTGTGTGTGTGTGTGTGTGTGTGTGTGTGTGTGTGTAAGTAGGTGCTGTTAGTTTCTCTTGAGAATCAAGGCTAAGGGTCTTTATCTGGAATCCTGTGCCATTTCTCCCTAGGTGGTATGAAGAATGAATCTTTTGTATTGTCCTTTGGGCTGTGATCTTCTGTAAACTTTTGAGATTTCTCCTCCTGTGCTCTCCATCCCCTAAACTCAACACACATTTCTTTTTCCTCCACTTATCTAAGGGAGAGAAATAGAACTGGACTCCAGGTTGGAGCCCTGGATCTGGTTTCAAGTAGAGTCAACTTGCAATTAACTGTTGCTATGGGAGAACTAGGGGAAACTAACTCCTGGTGCTTGAATTTCCAGTATTATTAATGATTTTTTGGATATTAACTGTAGTCTCTCTCTCCTTTTTATTTCCTTCCTAAACTAGATACTGATTTGAAATCATAATGTGTAATAAAATAAAAAATTTTAATATTCTTGTGATGAATAACATGTTGTCATCCAATTTTTCTTTTGTAACAAATTTATATATATATATATATCTTATGAACATATATGTAATGATTATACTTATAATCATTATATAAATAATTTTTGCAAATAGTAAAGGGTGTAGAGGGTAACTCCTGAAGGTCAGGCCTGTGCTTTATCACTTTATTGTCTATAGCCTTGGAGCTGAGCAGTGGACTGGCAGAATGGTTTAGAAACAGGCACAAAATGTGAGGGGAAGTCTTCTGGGGGTAATTGTGGAAAACATTTCTTCACATGATAAAAAGACAGCAGGAAGAGATGATGCAGCTGTTCCTCTGGATATTTCTGGATATCATGCTTGGAACAGCTTAGCCATTTTGTTTCATTTTTCCAGCCCTAAGAATGGCAGATTCAAAAGATGGAAAGATCCTAGGTGCTTGATGACATGACTAAGCTATAGGATCAACAGTCCTTGGAACCTGTCCCATCTTTGCTCCTTTTGCTATAGGAGATAATAAATATCCTTATTGTTTAAGTCAGTTTGACTCAGTTTTTAAAAATTTGTAAACAAAAGCATCCTGACAGAGAAAATTTGTTTAATTTGTACCTATAGCAAGGCCTGGTTTTCATTATTACATATGGCAGCCATAAAGCCTCCATTTATATTTTTAATTTTTTAAAGATTTATTTATTTTAGAGAGAGAGAAAAGAGAGGCAGATGGAGAGGGGGAAAGAGAGAATCCTCAAGCAGATTACCCACCAAGCACAGAGACCGACCCGAGCTAAAATCATGAGTAAGATTCTTAATAGACTGAGCCACCCAGGTGCCGTATTTTTAATTTTTTTGCTACTATAGAGAGATATGCAAAATGAAATAGATGGAAAAGGAACAAAAAGATTCCATTAGAAAAATAGGTATCTGTGTAAATATATATTGACAGGCAAATAAAGAGGGCTGGCTATATGTAGTTTTGGACCAAGTTGACTATCACAGCCAATAACCAACCATAAGAACTCAATTTAATAATAACCTCTTATTTCATTCACATGTTGTTGGGCAACTCTGCCGATTGGGTTGAGGTAGACTCTACGAGTCTCACTCTTCCTTGGATAGTCTTACGGCATGATGTTGGTGCAGGAAGGTCAGAGGGAACATGAGGGGCCTTGTCAGGCTAGGTCCCGCATGGCCACCTGATAACTTCCACTCATTCACCACAAGCCCCCTGGCTGAGCCTAAAATCAGGTGGGGATCACACTGCTTTTCGGGAAGGATAATGAAGCCAGGTAACACTGCTTATTTGGCCACATAACACAAGGGTGAAGTATTGGAGCTAATAATTCAATTCATTACACTTCTCAATCCATGTATTTTTGTATGTTCTGAAGTTTTTACTGTTTGCATATAGTGCTTATATAATGATATTATACATGGGTGTCATTATATATATATATATATATAAATTTGTTATTAAAGAAAACTTTCTCTAGGGCCAGGGCCATGTGGAGGAGGAGGGCCTGAAGGGTGAGAGACCAGAGATGCAGAAGTCAGGGAGAGGGCTGGGGAATTATTTAGTGAGGGCAGGATGAGTCCTGAGCTGCAGGACTAAGGACTGGGGCTAATGGGATGGAAAGGACAGGGAGGCAGGTGTGGGAAGCCAGTATGTGTGGGGTTGGCTGGAAGATGTGTTTGGTAAGGGGCGGGGGCATTTCCTGGGATGCCCAGATTCCTGGCTCAGCTGCTGACAGGGATAGGATCAGAAAGGTGCAGTGTATTTGGGAAAAGATGGCTCAGATGTGGTAAAGTGAGGCCTTATGGACAGTGCAGAGTTGCCTGTGAAGTATTTTTGTTGGATGTTTGGGTCTGAGGCTCAGGAGATAAAGATTTTGCTGGAAATAAAGATTCAGGCATCCTTAACTGGGACTTGTTAATGTCCTGTGAATGCATCTGAAGTTTCCCAAGAGGCCCCCATATAGAAAAATGAAGCCCAAACCCACTGACTTTTAAGAGAGAGTAAAGGAAGTAAATTCACGAAAGAAATCATAAGTGTGTGTGGGGAGAAAGTCTTATTTCTGTATAATGGAGGTATATTTGAAGTATATTTGAAGTATAATTGAACCTCAGAGATGCCATGATGAAAGAAATTGTTAAAATTTGGGCTTCTTTTCTCCCAGATCCAACGTTTTTCTTCTGGCTAATGCCTGTGTCCCACCACACCCTGTCCATCTTGTGACGGTGATACTCAGATCGAGGGAGTGAGTATCTCACCCTCCTCGCCTTCAGGGGCAGAAGCAGATTCCACAGGGACATGATTTATTTGCTATCCATCAAATAAAAATAACACTCTCTGAGCCGCAAAGCCCTTCCCAACTAGTCATGTTTTCAGGTTTTAATTCATTGTAGGCAAAAATTCCTAGCATTCTGGTTTGAACCGTTGTGTCAGTAAATACCTAATTCAAGTATTTGGGATCTTGGTATCTACCCACTAAATTAATGAAACAACTACCAAATTGCTTTGTTCTGTCTTTTTCAATCAAAGAGTATTTAGGAGACACAAGGAAGGGGTACACTGGGATGAAAACTATGTCATTGGAGAAAACTTGCATGCATTAAATAATTTCCAGAGGGGCTTCCTATCAGAAAGGTTGCTTTCCTTAGAACCGTCTGAATCAGAGTTGGATGCCTGGCTCATATCTTTGAGTGGTGCTTGAGTTGAACCCCAGTCAGCAATTTTCTCAAAAGCCATTACTAATAAAGGGCCTTATTGAAGAGGCAATGAAACTGTTCATCATTACAAAAACACTTTCTCCCAAGCATGAAGATCCTTATGGAAACACTTGCTGGGTCCTTTTTAAGTCTCCTTGAGGTTATTTCTAGGTAGCCAGGGAGTGAGAAGTAGAAGCAAGAATCTGAAATGAATAAGACCAAAGGTTCTGTTGTTGAAGGAACACTGACATTATGATTTTTTCAGAGTGATCCAGGCCCAGGATCTACAGGAACCCATTGAGTGCTCTCAGTCTCTTCTCCTACTGGGTGAATGCAAGCATGTCAGTGCTGCTTTTGTAGCAGAAGAATATAAATTTCGAAGTAAACTTCTAATGAGGCTCAGTGTACCTTCCATTCTGCAGCCTCTGGGTCTAGGACTATACTTCTCAGGGCCTCAGTCATACCTGGGTTAGAGTTCTGTCTCTGCCACTTCCAGACTCCTTATCTGCTTATCTGTAAAATGGAGCATAGCACACATATCATACTGATGTAAGGATTAAATAAATGAAAGCATGTCACATGCTTGGCAGATAGTCTGTGCTTAGTGAATGGAAGTCATTGTTTATCAAATGAAGAGGTTGGAACAATCTAGGGTCCTTAAATCAAATGGGCATATGATCTCGGGAAATGGCTAAAAAAAGATTTGGGGGCTTCTTCCTCAAAGATTTTGATGTAGTATGTCTGGGATAAAGGAATCTGTATTTTTAGTCAATTCTTAGGTGATTCTGATGCAGGTGTTTGCAAGCATACATCGAGAGCCACTGGAGCAAAATCTCCCAGACCCTCTTGGAGTTCTGAGGCTCTCATATGCCAGTCTAAGGTGCAGAAAAGAGGAGTTGACTTGGGATTAAAGATGAGTCTTAGGCAGAGTTCAGAAGACATGGGGACTGAGGTTTGATGGAGAAGTGGGGAAGGTAGGGGCTGGCCACAGGCTGGGGGCTGGCAGGTGCAATGACAGAAGGTGGAAGGGGAAGGGGGTGTGGCCAAGAAGGAGGTCTGCATCACTGAGGATAAGAGAGGGCGTTGGGATGTTGGAGATGAGGAGTGTGAGCCAGGAATCCGGGGATGTGCGTGAAAAAGACCCCAAAGGTGTTGGTTGGAAAGATGATTCTTGTGAGGTTGTGCTGAGCAACCTATTAGCCAACATGCTTATTCGGGGCAGCTGGCAAGTGTCAGGCCTGGGCTCATTAGGACCTGCATTAAGGTGACAGCCATTGGAACAGAAAACCTGCAAACATATCTCTAGGGAAATTCTGAGTTAACTGTTTACTGCATTTTAAGTGTTCAAATCCAGCTCTGGGAAATTGCACAGGGCTAAAGTTGTTGAAAACATTAGACATTTTACCACTAGAGAGTGAACAGGGACTTTGCCTCAGAGCAAGGAAACAAAGTATGCAAGCCTGGTAACAATTGTTGAAGAGCCCCAGATTTAAGCATCCTACCTTCTCCTCTGTGGTGGTGGTGGTGGGGCATGCTTGGACCACAGGTGCAAGATATGAGATTTGTTCTTCTTCTTCTAGGGGCTGTTTTCATCATCCAAATCTTGGCCCAACACAAGCCATGTATGGAAACAGCAGGGGGAAAGGGCAGAAGCTCTCTGACATGGTGTTGGGTGTCCTGGCTGTAGTAGGTGATGCCGAGGCTCGCCGCCCTCAGCCTGCCCTGGCTCTGGCCACTGCCTCGCCTGGGGTTGGAGAGCAGAGCAGCACAGCCATGAGACCAGGTGACCCTCAGTCCTCTCTTTCCTGCCAGGATTCTTAGGTGTCTACAGACGGGGGTGGGGAAAGTCCATTTGGACAAATGGGTTTTTGAAAAGGAAGTTGGATACTAAGTCTTGACAGCTGGGATAAAAGTCCTTTCTCTGCCTCTGGGAATAAGCTGTACATGGGGAAACAAACAAACAAACAAACCAAATACCAACCCTCCCCCCCAGGACTATTGGTATCAATTTCTTACCCCAACACAGAATTACAACTCTGTAATTTCTCTCAACTGCTCTTTTTCTCTTGTTCCATCATGGCCAAAATGTTTGAAGAACATCATTGTACTTGTGACTCATATATTCCAATTTTTAACTGAATCTGTCTTTAATTTGGCCAGGGACTTTTTCAAGCCAGCTTGGTAGCTTCTTCCCAGCAAATATCTGCATGTCTCCCCTGTCCTTTAAGCCTTCCTTCCTTTTCAATTCATGGTTTATTGCTAACCATATGTCACTTTCTGGTTTGCTTTTTGCTTTCTGCTTTCATGATTCTTGTTTTTCAGGAAGGAAGTCTTTGGACCAGAGGAATAGTGGGTCAGGTGACATCAATAATCATTTTTCAACTTGGCTTTGTACAGTAGGGACATGCAGGCCTTCCATCACTGTCAGTTTTTCTTCTTATTCATCTTTGAAATGGAAGTGATTGTTTCAAATTATGAAATCCACAAATCCACACATGTTAAGTTAGTGTTCTCCCTAATAATAAAAACAGCAGAACTTAATAAATGTTAGTCACGAGGAAGATGATGTGATAAACACTTTGTATACCTTATCTGTTTGAATCCTTCCAAAACATTATCTCCTTTTTATAGGAAAACAAGCAGGCTCCAAAAAGTTAGGTACCTTACATAAGGTAAGTGGCAATACCGAGGTATCTTGATATTAGATTTGTGTCCTCTTGTGGAAGAATTTTAACGAGCTGTGGCAGTATTATAGAGTCTGTATGTTTTCCCATAGAATTAAAGAGCTGGAAGAGACAAAGGATGTGAATGTCTTCTTTTGTGTGAGTATAGATTAGGTGGTGGACAATAATGGGACACTGAGGCCCCAGTTCTTGCTCAGTAATTGCAAATGCTTGATCTCAGATATGGGAATATCAGATCTGTTAGTAAACTTATGGAACCCCCATGTGGACCTCAGAAAAAGTACAGGGATCCTCAATTATCCTGGAAGAAAGATTGAGAATCCTGGCCTCAAGGTGTCACCAATAAACTTTGACTAATGAAACACTCTAGCATCTTGGAATGGGTACAGAAGGCTAGACAACAACTCTTGGGAAACAACGTTGCAGAAGACAGCAGCAAGCTTTCTGGCTCTGGGGATCTTACCTAAGTGAGCAAGGTACAGGTGTAAGGGGTTGGCTTCTATGAGAGGCAGAGATGTAGTGAAATGGGCCTTAAAGATGAAATAGTCAAATTCTCCCATTTGAGAAGGGCATAGCAATGATGAATTCATGACTATTTTCTGAACTCTTTTCAGGTAAAAAAGGTACTATTCAGAGGTTGAGGAATCAAAAGTCAGGGTTCTGGCCCAACAAAGATGACAGTCCTGGGAGGAATTTGCATTGGAACATGGGTATAGGGGTCAGTCAGGAACCTTGACTGAGCCAAAAGTAGGGGCTGGAGGGTTGAAGGTGATCTGAGGTCCATCAGTGTAGGGGACACATATGTTGGATAGTCATTCCTGGGGCTCTGTTCCTAGTTCTAACTGGCAAAAGGGTTTTGGGGAGCAACCTGGAATCATACTTCTTATCACTGGCATGCTGAAGCTCATATACTCTTGGCTTTGAGTTGGGTTAGTCAGGGAGTAAGATAAGGTAAGATTTTAGGGACACCTGTGTTTGGACCCACTTGTGGTCAGCCAGGCAGGGCCACAGAGAAGGAAGAGGAGGCTTGCCTGGGATCTGTGAAGGGCTACACAGACCTAGCTAGAAGGTCCCTAGTCCAGAAAAATATGCCCATCTACCCAGTGAGAAGTACCTGGTGGGAGCTCTAATAATATGTGGAATTAATTCCAGAACTTCTCTTCTTTCCTGTTTGTACTCTATCCTTTTATTTTCTTATTTTCAATCCCATTCGCCCTCTGATCTTGCTTCTGTCCCTTTTTTTTTCCAGAACATTTTTTGACTTTTGATGTTTGGTGTCTGGTACCTTTTCCCCAGAGAACCATCTTCATTAACTAGCCCTATTGAATGTGGATCTAGACCTCCTATAAACATTTACAGCTTTTCCCTGCAGATCCCAGAGGCAGGGCCCAATTCTGTAAATGGGCTTGGAAAGATAGTGGTTATTGATATTTGTACTTCTGAATGATTCCACTGTCTCTGGACCATTCCTATCCTGGCTTATGCCCAACATATTACACATATTAAAAAGAGCAGTGTTTCCTGAAGTATGCTCCATGGAATACTAGTCCCATGAGATATTCTGTGAAAAGGGTTCTATGACCATATACATTTGGGAACATGTTGTATCTTCCTCTTGGAGATATACCATGAATATTAGCACACTAAAGGCTCTGAGAAGTCCCGCAGTAAATGAACTCTTCAAAACCAAAAACGTTTCCCAAAGTGCCTTGTTCTAATACCTATAAGAATTCTGTGGACATAGTGTTCCAGAGAACAAATTTTGAAAAATGCAGTCATAGAGCATAGCTTATATTGGGTTTTCTGTTTGTTAGGCTAAGCGAGATTTACTGATAGTCATCAGATCTAGCAGAGAATAAAATGTACTTTGAAAATAAACATCTTCTCTTGGTATTACACTCCTATGACCACAGAATCCCTCTTGCATCTGTATGGGAGATTTCCTAAAGTTCCATTTGTGATTATTTCACATTAGGAGGAGAAGAAATTAAAGGCGGTCCCTTCAGAATATTACTCAAAGATGATTTTGTCAGGGGAAAGGAGTACAAAATATACTGAATTTATTTTAATGAGAAATAAATAAGTAGAAATCAAAGTAGAAATGATTTTGGTATTAGTTATCATGACCTACCTGGTTATAAAAATGCTGATTCTTAGAATTAGTGGATTTCTCATTAGGAAGACACAGCTGTTCAGCCACTAGTAATTAGGCTGCCACTTGTATCCAAGGCTCATAGAATGCCAGTGAGAAGTGAGCACTCTTCTTATACTGCAGTTTCAGGGGAGGGCGGTTCTTAGGGGATCTGGTGGGCAATAATGCAGGATGTATAGAGAGCACTGTAAAATATCAGAGCCATAGTTACAAGTATGGGGTTGTTGGTTGTTGTGGAGTGCCGCTGTATCTTTTAAGCTTCTGTTAGGAAATCAACCAGACTCAGCCAGCAGTCTGAAAGTGGATGGAAGAGGAACTCAGGAGAGAAGTCATTTCACAGGGCCGGTGATTCTGCTGCCCATTGCACTCGGTGACTCTACACCCAAGAGAAGGAAGGAATGGGAGATGTGAATCTGCTTTTCTCTCGTTCCCCAAGTGCATCTTCCAGTGTGAGTGAACCACTGTGTGGAGGGTGATTCTAGCGTTTGGTGATTTGCATTCCTCATGAATATGCCTCTAAAAACAAACCAAAGACTTCCACGGGAGCTCAACTGAAGAATCAGTGATGCGTTGGATCACTAATTGGATTTACTAAGAGATTGTACAACAACAAGGTAATGCCTTTATAATAGATTTTCAAGGACAATTTGGTGATATACAATTTTTACCCTGTGAATGGGCTTCAGAGCCAGCCACCCCAGGTGAGGAGACTCTGTTGAACTCAGGTATCTCATTCTCTTGCTCTGACTTTTTTTATTTTTTAAGATTTTACTTATTTATTTGACAGAAAGAGGGAGAGAGAGCAAAAATGCACAAGCAGGGTGAGTGGCAGGTAGAGGGAGAGGGAGAAGCAGGTCCCCTGCTGAGTAGGGAACCTGTCGTGGTGCTCAGTCCCAAGACCCTGGGATCATGACCTGAGCCGAAGGCAGATGGTTAACCAACTGAGCCACCCGGGTGCCCCTCCTGCTCTGAGTCTTGATCTTATTTTTCTGACTCCCTTTCCTGAGCAGGAGCCTTGCAGGGGAAACTGAGTTAAGTTTTAGGAAGGGTTATAAAAGATACATTGGTCACCAACCATACACGCTGTAAAGGAGAGAATGTCAGGTCTATACAGGTACCCTTTTCTTGAACAGGGGTGGGGTATGTTGAACATGGGAAGTCAGTACCCCTGTCTTTTTTGTTTACTATACATGATAAATGAAAATGCTGCTCTTTATAAACTGCTCCATTCAGTTATAAGGCCTGGCTTGGGAGGACTGTGGCAAACGGTTTCCCCCATCATAATTCTTCTGGCTAACTGAAGTGCCATTAAACGAAAGCTGGCAGGGTGAGCCCATTCATTTTTGTGTAGAACTCCTTATGGAAAGTAAAATAAAATTTTAATCCTATTAATAAAAACAAACAACAAATGATAACACATTTGTCTAGCACTTTGAAAGTGTCAAGTTGATTCATAGCTATAACCTTAATGTACTTCACCCTGGTAGTGTCTGCTTAGAATAGTAAAACAAATTACAGCAACCCTGAAGTAAATGGTAATATGGGGTCTACATATACCCACTGCCTGGGGGCACAGATTGTTGTATAAGTGTATGTAAAATGCACTGATTATTAAGCACTTCAAAGTATAAAGTTTCTCTGTCCAGATGCATCAGGAATAGTGGTTATTTCTGGAGAGGAAAACCAGGAGGATTGGGGGGATATTTCAGTTTTTGTTTTTTTGAATTATATGCATGTATCTTAGTTAAGAAAATGAGGAAAAAAAGAACTATGGAGAGAGCCAAACTTTCTGGGGTGCTAAGCCACCGGAATAGGGAGGGGAGACCCAGGAACTGGATGCCAAACAATCAGATGATTCCTAGAGAAAGGGACACACCCCACCATCTCTGTCAGAGCCCAGGGAGGCTTAACTGGGCCAGAAGAATGTGATATAAGGAGGCTCGCAGAAAATGGGTAACAGGGGTCTCTTCCTGGATTCCACCAACTGGAAGATCCAAGATCTACCAGGAAGGAAACCCCTTTCTCCTAGCTTTGCCTTTGTTCTGGTTAACAGGAAGTTTGGTCCTTGCCCAGAACTGTTATAAAGGATTTGAATTTCATCATCCCTTTTATCTCCTTTCTCCTTTCCTTATTCTTTCTGAGCTGAAGTGATTAGCATCTAATGGGTGCTACATCATAGGGGAAACAACACAAAGGAGAGAAGCAAGAGGCCAGGTGTTCTTCACACTGATGGAATCCAGGGATCCCTCCCTGGCTGGGCAGTTCTGGCCAGTCTGCTTTTATTCAGTGCTTTTGGAAGAATAGAGTCTTGTTCACCCTCTACCTTGATACATTTTTCTTTCTGCCATTTCTGCATGTCTCCCTTCAGTGAACATTTTTGATATTAGCTCTATTATTTCTTCAGACACATTATTTTTTTCAGGACTTCAGGCGGAAATTCAGGCAGCTGCAATTTCGACTCTGGCCTTTCCGATGATTGATTGAACTTCTCTCCCAATTCCACTCTTGGTTTCCCATCTATTCTCTTGAATGTTTTGGGACTGTGTCAAGGAGAAGAGTGTGAAAGGTATGTCTATATAGTCTATGGATTGGATTGTGTCCTGTTTCTCTGCAGAACCTTTGACTAACACAGGCTCCTACCATCCCACAGAGACTGGGAGATAGGGGTGCTAGCACTTCCCATGATTACATTCCAAAGGGATAGCTCCCAGGTCCTTGAGAATGCCACTCCTGAGTTGTAAAACTGGTAAAAAAAAAAAAAAAAAAAACTGGGAGAAGATTTACATCTCAAAGAGCCAGAGAAAGAATTTATAATTGCAAGTTTTCCAAAGTCTATGCCCTAAGAAAAGGGAGGTCAAGGAAAAAACCTGTATAAATATTGGTCAAGCTGAGGGGAATAAGTCCATCTTTCACATGTGCCAGTCACTATTACGTGCCTTGAGATTCAGATTGGTATATGGGCATATAATTTTTTAATATTTAAAGAAGTATTTTATACTTAAAAATTTTGTTACATACTCCCTTGAGCCAGACCCTGTTTCTCCCTAGCAAGAATAATTAACCTAAACGAGAAGATAAAAAAAATTTTATTAAAACCCACTGAGAGGGGTGCCTGGGTGACTCAGTGGGTTAAGCCTCTGCCTTCAGCTCAGGTCATGATCTCAGGGTCCTGGGATGGAGCCCCGCATTGGGCTCTCTGCTCAGCGGGGAGCCTGCTTCCTCTCTCTCTCCCTGCCTGCCTATCTGCCTACTTGTGATCTCTGTCAAATAAATAAATAAAATCTGAAAAAACAAAAACAAAACACCACTGAGAACCAGGTCTCTTTTAGAAAACTGACTTGATTGGCTTGCCCTGGGGGTTAAAATCTCGGTTTGTGGCACAATGTGAATAGTGAGTAAGTAGATGAGCTATGTGGCTTCATAGTGGGAATATATGACATAGTGAATATGAAAACTTCTGGCATAATGTCTAATATGAGATGTCCTCAAGACTGTGGTCTAAAGTCAAAATCAAACTTGTTCCTATTTCCTGGTCCCAGCCTACCTGCCTGACAGTACTTCTCCCTTTGGGTTTTGCTGCCAGAGGTTTGTAATCCTGAGTTCTTCCTCTGAGCATCTTCAGATGAGACACTGCTATTCCTTCTGTGTCATCAGATCTCTAGAGAGTCCGTGTCACTAGGAGGAACTCAAGGACATTTGGTGATTGCTGGGAACTTGTGGGTGGGGACAGGGTGAAGAGACACGAGGGAATAAGGAAATGATGGGGCAATAGGAGGTGTGAGGGTGAAAGTTTCAAGGAGCAGGGTTGTGAGGACAACAGAAATGACATCAGCCACCCATCAACATGCAGAGAGCTGGCCGCTGTGCCTGCTGGTGTGGGACTGGTGGGGCAGACTAAATCCTCCCATTCTAGGCCCTGCAGGACCAAACATTACTGAAATCACAGAAGGAGAATCCTCTGATTATTCAGGTTTGCACAGTGATTAAAAGCAGGAGCTCCTGAGTCTGGTTGATACTGTTTAAGTGCATTCTGACTCTATCAGCAGCCTGTGTGACTTTGGGCATAGTACTGAGCCTTAGTTTCATCCATGAAAGGAAGAATGATATGTTCTGTGGGGACTCAGTGGGGTATGTGTAAGGTGCTCAGCCCAGTGGCCGATACAGTTGTTGGGCCAAAAAACAAACTTCTAAAAGCAGGGACAGAGGTCGGAAAGCCCAGCTCTCCCCTTGAGGTATTCAAGGGCTTCCCTGCCAAGCTCCATGCTGCCCCTACTTCCAGGCTCTGGGCTAAGAATAAAGCTCATTAAAACCCATTCTCTTGTGGGGAGGGGTAGTGGAGGGGTAGAGGAGAGGGCTCTGAGCCAGCCAGTTGACAGTGTTAAGGGAAAGCAGGAAGTGTCGCTTGCCGCAGCCAAGGACTGGTAGAGAGTTTGTTTTGTACCTCTTGATTATTCATTTTCTGTGATCCAGAAATTGCTAAATGTTTTAATTATGTTCCTTTCATTGTATTTTAATGAGCTAATGAGTTCTTTCACCCACTTTTTTTCCTACAACGGGCCAATAATTATAACACCCAGAAAATCTTTTTAAATTGCCAGGAATCAAAATTCAATGGAGCTCTTTCTTGGGTGGTAAAATGAATGTGCTAATTTTGTCAACTAACAAGCATCTTTGAACACCCACTGTGCATAGAGCCCCTGTGCAGGATGGGAGGGAAGTGAGATACAAAAAGAACTAGAAGTCTACCTTAGCCTTAGTTTTATTTTAGAATGAAAATCAATACTCTCCTCTTGTTTCATTTATTCATTTATTTACTTACTCAGTAACCACTGGTAGAGCACATACCACATGCCAGGCACGGTGGCAGGCATGTTGTATTTGGAGGCTACTGGAGCATAAAAAGTGAGGCTGGGATTAGAGAGAGATGAGTGTAAGGTAACTCTTACACTCATCTGTGATGAGGACCAGATCACAGGGACTTTATCTAGAATTAGGTGAAGGGAGAAGTGACAGGGCCGGATTTACATGTTACATAAGTGACTGGCTGTAGTGAGAAACATGGAGTAGGGAAGGAGTTACTGGTTATGATAAGACTCCTGTGGTTTTGCAGGAGAAAATGAAGACAGTAGGGTTGACAGTGGACACCTGAGGATTCCTGTTTTCCTTCTTCCCCCTCCATAAGAGACTTTGATTTCAACTGGGATCTATTTGGTTCTGGGAAGCTGATTCCACCTGTGGTTCTGTGGGTGTAGAGCATGTGACTTAGATTAAGCCAGTCACCTTGAGTTTGGGAGAATGGCATGTACTGATGAGCATAGACAAGTCATGTGTGTCACCTAGAGAGCTGGGCATTGGTTAAGAATTGAATGTGTACCTAGAAGAGTCCAAACACAGTGAATCTCATTTTTTTTTTCTGGGGATTCTGTGACTGGATACTCTTGCTCTAGAAAGTATAGTTCAGAGATTTAAGACAGGATGCACTAGAGAATTGGAAGACAAAACAGAAGAGGCCATTACTTTCCAGAGCCAACTGCAGGCAGATAGGGGAGATGTGAGGTTCAAAGCAGCTTGTAGGAGAGCTCTTTATAACTACTCACACAGGTCAAGAGAGCCAAAATGACCTCTGAGATCATCTGTGGTGGCTCCCCTGACTTTCACTATCCATAGTCCTTTCAAGGTTTGTTGTTTCCTGTTTTAAGTCCTTTATATTTGACATACATAAAGTGGTTTCTTTTTTCTTATCCAAAGCCTGATATAAGGTGATAGTTAAATTGATGAGGGAAATTGATATTGCTTGAGAAAAGTATCTAGAGTAATGAGAAGATACAGATATGTGAAACATCAAAGAATACCAATATTGGGGGATCAGTGGAGGAAGATCAAAAAGGTAGGAGAAGAATAAATGAAACAAGATGGGATTGGGAGGGAGACAAACCATAAGTGACTCTTAATCTCACAAAACAAACTGAGGGTTGCTGGGGGGAGGGGGTTTGGGAGAAGGGGGTGGGATTATGGACATTGGGGAGGGTATGTGCTTTGGTGAGTGCTGTGAAGTGTGTAAACCTGGTGATTCACAGAGCTGTACCCCTGGGGATAAAAATATATGTTTATAAAAAATAAAAAGTTAAAAAAAAAAAAAAAAAAAAAGGAGACCAAGAAGGAACTGTCTGATATGAAGAAAGAGAACTTGTCAAGTATAATTCGATGGGAACCAAAGCACTAAGTTTCAAAGAAAAGGAGGAATTACCAAAATAAAGTTAGAGCACTTGGCAAGAGAAAGGCTAAAAAGTGACTAGTAGATTTGGTGGATATAAGGTCAAGTGGGACCTTCTTAAGAATAATGTCAGTTGAGTGGTAAAAGATGAAGCCATATTGTAGGGTCTACTGGGAGAACTGTCCTAGTCAATTCAGTCATAAGAAAAGATAGCATGAGTTTGGGCTGGCTGCTACTTCTTCTTTTATTTTTTAAAGATTTTTTTATTTGAGAGAGAGAGAGAGAGAGCAAAAAAGCATGTGCACAAGTGGGTTGATGATCAGGGCAAGAGAGGGAGAGAAGCACTAACTGCTGAGCAGGGAGCCCAATGTGAGACTTAATCCCAGGAGCCTGAGCTGAAATCAAGTCAGAAGCTGAAGTCAACTGAGTGACCCAGGTGCCACCCAGGAGCTAATACTTTCTTTCTTTTCTTTTTTTTTTTTTTTTTTTTTTGGAGGGGGCACCTGGATTAGGAGCTAATACTTTCTAAACACATTTCTATGTTGGGAAATTTCCCCCATACATCTCAGTGTCTCAAGGTAGAAATTGGATAGTCACTTCTCCAGCTTTCCTCACTACTACAACAAAGACACATAACTTGGGTTCTTCTAATCAAAGTCCACCATTTAAGATTTTGGTTCAAAAGATGCTGACCTGAAGAAGGAAGCACAGTGCGACTCTGGTGAAGGTAGCTGAGGTCCCCATTGAAAATATTTATGGTTAAGAGTCTTCAGATATTCTTACTCTTTGATCCAGTAGTCTCACTACTCACAATTGGAACTAATGATCAGAAGCCAAAATGTCTGCCTGTGAAGATGATCACAGCAGCATCTTTTATCTATAATAGGAAAACCTGGAGAAAAGAACTAAATATCCATTTTTAGTGGAATGGTTGAGTAAATCATGATACATCTACTTGATGAAATATTATTCAGTCTGTAGTTTTTACATTACTGCCTATCACAGAGTAGGTATTTATTAAAAGAATGTTATTAAAATGAGTGTGGAAAAACTTTTAGGGTTTGTTGTGATAATGTTAAGGCAATGTGAAAATGTGTATATACGATTATAGTGATGAAAAGTCAGCACATGTGAGTACCTGGATTCTAAATAGACTCAAAACTCAAGATGAAAACATTTGTAGTAGAGGTGATTTTTTTCTTTACTTTTTAATATCATTCCTATGTTTGTTACTTAGGCCAAAATAAGTTAGCTTTAAAGATGAAACAAAACAAAACAAAACAAAAAACCAAAGCCATTTGAGTCCAGTATGATTCCTGCTTAGCTCTGGGCTACAGCTGTCCTCATGCCATTCTGCCATCCTAAGTGATCCCAGCAAAAGGCTTCCAAAGGAAAGTTTCCACTGATTAGCCCACTGAGCCAAGGAAATAATGACTCATGCTTCAGGAAGTTGGCTGTTTCTGTGACTTTGCAGTTCACCAGCACTTTCTCAGGAGCCTCCCACCTTCATGCACCTTCAGAGAGAAATGTGAAAGAACATATCCAAGAGGGAAATCTGTACTTGGAACTGCACTCTTCTCCCCTGATGGTTTTAATTTGGTATCTGAGGGGCAACAGGATCTGGGAAAGAGAAGAGGCTTGGAGCCTGTATCTACTGGGTTGCACACCAGAAATCTTACTGGAGTGGCTCAAGTATTTTAAACACTTTTATGTTCCTCACTTTAAGAAGTCCGGAGGTAGATACTCATGAATGGCTTGGTGGCTCACTAAGAAGCTTTTTTCATTTTTTCCAGCCTTCATTCTCTGTGTGTGGCTTGTATGTTCCTCGTTTCAAGAAGGCTGCAGCATACCTTACCTGTGTTTCTGCTACAAGGAAGATGAAGTACATGCAGACTTCTGTTTACATCTTCTTGGCCAGAAATAGGTCACTGAATCAGCAGTGACTCCAAGGAATGATGGGAATTTTTTTTTTTAATTCTGTTTCAGATTCTCTATTTCTTTCTTTCTTTTTTAAATATTTTATTTATTTATTTGACAGAGAGACAGAGATCACAAGTAGGCAGAGAGGCAAGCAGAGAGAGAGGAGGAAGCAGGCTCTCTGCTGAGTAGAGAGCCTGATGCGGGGCTCAATCCCAGGACCCTGAGATCATGACCTGAGCCGAAGGCAGAAGCTTAACCCACTGAGCCACTCAGGTGCCAAGATTCTCTATTTCTTTATTTGAAAACAGAATTTCAGTGGACTTCCTCATATGGTTGTTGTGAAGATTCCATGAGTGAGTATCAGGAAAGCATCTCTCCCAGCACCAGGAGTATGGGTCATGTTCAGATTAAACTGATGAAGCTGGGACACCAAGGAGCCAAGGAGTGGAGTCACATTCAAATGAGACACGTATATGATTTCAAAACTGAAGAATAAAGTATATATTTTTTTACTTAAAAAGTAAATTTTAGGGGCACCTGGGTGGCTCAGTGGGTTAAGCCGCTGCCTTCGGCTCAGGTCATGATCTCAGGGTCCTGGGATCGAGTCCCACATCGGGCTCTCTGCTCAACAGGGAGCCTGCTTCCCTCTCTCTCTCACTCTGCCTGTCTCTCCATCTACTTGTGATCTCTGTCTGTCAAATAAATAAATAAATAAAGTCTTTAAAAAAAAAAGTAAATTTTAGTTGTTATTTTTTAAAGAAAAATCAATGCATACACATAGCTGAGAGAGAAATAGTCCCTTATCCTTCATACTTCCTTCACTATGATGTTTTTGGGGAGTATATATTCTGGAATTTATCTACTGATTACTTTTTTCTCTTTTGAAAGATTATGTATTTGACAGGAGAAAGAGAGCAGGAGCAAGGGGAAGGGTAGAGAGCAGACTCCCTGCTGAGCAGGATGCCCAACGTGGAGCTCAATGCCAGGACCCTGGGATCACAACCTGAGCCTAAAGCAGATGCTTAACCACATAAGCCCCTATCTACTGATTTCTAAATAGCATATTTCTATTAATATTAAAAAATTTTTTTAAAAAAAGATTTTATTTATTTATTTGACAGTGAGAGATCACAAGTAGGCAAAGAGGCAGGCAGAGAGAGAGAGGAGGAAGCAGGTTCTCCACTGAGCAGAGAGCCTGATGTGGGGCTTGATCCCAGAACCCTTGGATCATGACCTGAGCTGAAGGCAGAAGCTTTAGCCCAATGAGCCACCCAGGTGCCCCTCTATTAATATTTATTGAAATCAGTATCAGATATCTACTTATATCTATTAATATTTCAATATTAATATCTATTAAAAAAAACTGCCTGGCAAACGAGAATTTGCTGTCTTATGCTCTTCCCCAACACACACACTTCCCTGACCCCTATATAGTTGTGTCATCTTTATGGTTAAATCATTATTCATAGTTTACCTTCTTATTCAGAGCTGAGTCATGCAGTTCCTGCGATGACTAAACTTTGTTTTGCCTGAACTTAACCAATTGCTTCATTAAAAAAGATTTTTTTTTTGGCGAATTTCTACTGTACCTATCAATCATTCATGCCAAACTTTGCCCTAGAAGAGTAAACCTCATCTCTGTATGTTAGAACATTCCCAGTGTTATCTTCTCCTTCTGGAGCTCACTGTCATCCTGTTTGAATCTGGGCTGCTGCCTAGTATTCATCCTGGGATTGTTCCTTCTCCACTGGTCAGAGACTTCTGTTCCCTACTCTGCTGGGTAGACCATCTGTCTTCTGGGAGCTCAGTTTCCCTCCGTCCTGGACTGTACCTTCATTCTGGTGTCAGCTATCTCGCATTGATTTCCTGAGAAAGTGTTCTTGTGAGATAATTTGAGACCTGACATATCTGGAAATATTTCTTTTCCTACCACTGCTCTCATTTTAGAGTTTAGCTGCATCTAGAAATGCAGTATGCATCTTGTTCCCGAAGACTCTGAAAGTGTCATCCCATTGTCTTCCACATGATCATCTACATGGCAGCTTCTTGTATCGTGATTGAGAAATCCGATGAAATTCTGATTACTGATCCTTTCAGGTGACTGTTTTCCCTTCACTGAGAGATCTTAGAATCTTCTCTTTACCTCAAAAGTTATAAACTTGAAAAAAAAAATCTGATGTTCCTTTTTATAGCTTCCTCCTCTTCTTTTCTGGAGAAGGAAACTTTTTTCTTTTGCATATTTTGAGTGTGTTGGGATAAATTTTCTTCTCTTATGCTTTGTCTCTTTGTCAGACTTATTTCTGTTTAATATCTGTCTGTTATATGCAGGGTTTTCTTAAATGTCTTCTGATTCTTAGCTGTAATTTCATGTTTAAGATTGATGTTCTGTTCCAGAAGCAGTTCCCATGCATATATGTGTGGTTAAGTGGTTGGAGTTACTATAGGATTATCAGGCCAAGACTTGCTGTATTTTTGTACAATATCAGATAAATGCATTCTCCTCTGAAAAGGAGATCATGAAGAAAAGAAACTAAAGTCTCCCTATACAGACTTTCAACCACTCTCTTCTTTCCTGTACCTACCATACTTCAGAGGTCCCTGGAACCTCCAATTTATGAGACTTCAGGAGTTCTTTACCATCAACCCTCTTGCTTCTTGGCTTTGCTCCTTACGTAGTTAGCTTTGTACTCTATGATTTTGCCAAGACAGTTGCCCCATCTCCACCAATCTCTAAGTTCTGCACCTGCTATCTTTGTCTGCTGTTTCCTGTTCTTTTTATCCTCACAGGTGTATGTCTTTATCCCTTTTCTGGAATATAGTGGTGTTTTAGAAAAGAGGAATGGTAAATGTGAGTAATAAATAAAATGTTTATAGGTTAATTAATTTGTAAAGGTTTTTATTAATTTATTGAGAGAGAGTGAAAATGAAGAGATCACAGAGGAAGAGGGTGAAGCAGACTCCCCACTGAGCAGCAAGCCTGATGCGGGGCTGGATCTCAGCACCCTGAGATCATGACCTGAACCGAAGGCAGACACTCAACCAACTGACCTACCCAGGCACCCCATAATCTGTAAACATTTTAAACAAAGTCCACAGTATAGATCTTTACTAGGCCTTCTTTATTATCCAATTACCTACTCTTACACCTTGGCTTTGATTTCAGTAGGAGTTTTATAGTTCACAGGATCTAAAGCAGCAACAGATATATTTCTAGACAAGAACAGCAAATACTGGTTTTTCCATTTCTAGTCAATCTAGAAGCAACAAAGAATGAAAGCCCAGCTTTTCAAATAAAACACTTCTCACAGACTGGATGTTTTTCAGCTTTTACACAGAAGGGCTTCTGGAATTAACCATCAAGGACTTATTGAGTGCCTAACACTTGTTCAGACAAGCCAGTGTTTAAGGATGCATAGAGGTAAAAGACTTGGTCTCATCTTAAGGAGCTTGCTGTCTAGCAAAGGAGACAATAATGCACTTGAAAAGAGAACAGATTCTACCTGTTCTTGTATACTTTTACTTTTTTTACTTTGTAAAAGTATTTTTACATTTAACAAACAATTCCAGAAGTGTTTGAGAAAAAATCTGACCTGTGATTAAATCCAAATTGAGGAATATTTACTGATGTTTATTATCTTTAATTAGGTTGATGCATTTTATGAGTGAAGACTAGAAAGAGACCCTTTCTCTAATGTTTTTCCCACGTTTATTTCATCTAGGTCAGTTCTGTCCCATAGAAAGGCAATGCAATCCGTATGTGCAATTTTAAACTTTCTAAGAGCCACATTAGCAAAAACTAAAATACCGCTCTCATTACATCATTCAACATAGTACTGGAAGTCCCAGCCATAGCAATCAGACACAGAAGGAAATAAAAGGCATCCAAATTGGCAAGGAAGAAGTTAAATTTTCACTATTTGCATTTGACATAATATGATGTATAGAAAACCCTGAACATTCCACCAAAAAAAAAAAAAAACAACAAAAACAAACAAACAAACAAAAAAAAAAACAAGAACTAGAACTAACGTATGAATTCAGTAAGGTCACAGGATACAAAATCAATATACAGAAATCCATTACATTTATGTAAAATTAATAATGAAGAAGCCTAAAGAGAAATTAAGAAAACAATCCCAGGGTACCTGGGTGGCTGTCAGTTAAGTGTCTGACTGTTGATTTCGGCTCAGGTCATGATCTCAGGGTCATGGGAGTGAGCCCCATGTCAGGCTCCATGCTAAATGGGGAATCTTCTTTTCTCCCTCTTCTTCTCCCTCTGTCCAAACTATCTCCTCCCCACACCGCCACCCCAACCCATGGTGGTGCTTGCACACGTGCATGTGCTCTATCTCTAAAATAAATAAATACATCTTAAAAAAAAAAAAAGAAAGGAAAAACAATCCCTTTTACAACTACATCAAAAACAACAAAATAACCTAGGAACAGACTTAACCAAGGAAGTGAAAGTTCTGTACTCTGAAAACTATAAAACACTGATGAAATTAATTGATGATGACATAAACAACTGGAAAGATATTCCAGGCTTATGGATTGAAAGAACAAATATTATTAAAATGTCCATACTACCCAAAACAATCTATAGATTTAATGTAATTCTGATTAAAATAACAGCACTTTCATAGAACTAGAACAAACAATCCTAAAATTTGTACGAAACCACAAAAGACCCAGAATAGCCAAAGCAATCTTGAAATAGAACAAAAATGGAAGTATTGCCAATTCCAGATTTCAAGATATACTACAAAGTTGCAGTAATCAACTATTTTATTGGCACAAAAATAGACACATAGATCATAGATCAATAGATCAATGGAACAGAATGGAGACCCCAGAAATCCATAATTATATGGTCAACTGATTTTCAACAAAGGCCACAAGAATATGTGAAGGGAAAAAGTCTCTTCAACAAATGGTGTCGGGAAAACAGGACAGCTACATGTAAAAGAATGAAATTGGACCACTTACACTATACACAAAAATAAACTCAAAATGGATTAAGGACGTAAATGTGAGACCAGAAAACGTAGAAGAGAATGCAGACAGTAATTCTTCTGACATTGGTTGTAGTAACATTTTTTCACTTGTGTCTCCTCAGGCAAGGGAAAGAAAAGCAAAAATAAAGTACTGGGACTACCTCAAAATAAAAACTTCTGCACAGCAGAGAAAACTATCAACACAGTTAAAAGATAATCTACTAAATGGGAAAATGTATTTGCAAATGGCTCATCTGATAAAGGATTAGTATCCAAAAAATATAAAGAGCTTACACAACAACACATAAAAAAATTAAAAAATAGCAGAAGACATGAACAGATCTTTCTCAGAGGAAAACATACAGATGGCTAACAGACACAGAAAAAGATGGTTAACATCACTCATCGTCAGGAAAATACAAATCAAAAACCACAGTGGGATATCACCTCACACCTGTCAGAATGGCTAAAATAAAAAACCCAAGAAATAACATATGTTGGTGAGGATGTGGAGGAAAAGGAACCCTCTTGCACTGTTGGTGGGAATGCAAACTGGTGCAGCCACTGTGGGAAACTGTATGGAGGTTTCTCAAAAAATAAAAAATAGACCTACCATATGATCTAGTAATTCTATTACAGGGTATTTACCCAAAGAAAATGAACTCTAATTTGGAAAAATATATATACTCCTATATTTATTACAGCATTGTTTGCAATAGTCAAATTATAGGAGTAGCCCAAGTGTCCATCACTAGATAAGTGGACAAAGAAGTGGTATCTATATCTATACATAATGGAATATTACTTAGCCATAAAAAATAATGAAGTCTTGCCTCTTGCAACAGCATGGATGGATCTAGAGAGTATAATGCTATGTGAAATAAGTTGGTTGGAGATTATTATTCACTTATTATTCACTCATATATGGAATTTAAGATATAAAGCAAATGAGCAAAAAAAAAAAAAGAGACAAACTAAGAAACAGACTCTTAACTATAGAGAACAAACTGATGGTTACCAGAGGGGAGGTGGATGGGGGAAAGGGTGAAGATAATTAAGGGTCTACTTGTCATGATGAGCACTGAGTAATATATAGAATTACTGAATTACTATGTTGTATACCTGAAACTAATGTAACACTGTAACTTAACTATACTGGAATTAAAAGTAAAAAAAAAAAAAAGAGTGGAACCTGGGTGGGTCAATTCATTGAATGTCTGACTTTTGATCTTGGCTCAGGTCTTGATCTCATGGTTGATTTTGAGCCCTGTGTTGGGCTCTCCACTGGTGTGGAGCCTATGGGACTAGGGGGAGGGGGAGGGGAAAAAGAAAAAAGAAAAGAAAAACAACAAAGCAATTCTATACCTGTATCACAATGAATCAGATTTTTTAATAAACCAATTATGTGCAGGGAAAATTAAACTAAAATAAAAAGGTATGATTAATTTTAATTATGTGTTACTAAATCTATTATGTCTAAAACATTATCATTTCAACATGTAATCAGTATAAAAATTAATGAGATTTTTACATTTTTTTCCACACCAAATCTGATGGATCTTAGAGTCAATTCAAGTCAGCTGCTAAATTTTTAGCATTTCAGAAATACTTGCTTTGTGTTCAAGATTTTATAAAACGTACAGTTGAAAAAGTAAATTCACATACCCAAGTTGTTCCACACTCATTTCCCTGCCAATAACTAACTATGTTATGGATAAGTTTTAAAATTCAATAAAAATTTAAAAGCAATTTCTCAGTTGGATTAGCCATATTTGAAGTGCTTAATAGCCATGTTTGAAGTGCTCAATAGCCACATGTAGCTAGTGGCTACCATATTGGACAACTCAGGTCAAGATGATAAGGTCATACTCAGGAAGCTAATATTTGATATTTTTACTTTTAAATATTATTTTAATTTTTAAAATAATAAAATAAATAATTTTTATTTATCTTTTATAATGTGGCACTAAAGAGAACTGGTGGCTTTGTATAAAAGTAGTTTTCACAGTGGTGCCTGGGTGGCTCAGTGGGTTAAGCCTCTGCCTTAGGCTCAGGTCATGATCTCAGCAGGGTGCCTGTTTCCCCCCCAACCCCCCACCTCTCTGCCTACTTGTGGTCTCTGTCAAAGAAGTAAATAAAATCTTTTTATAAAAAAGTGGTTTTCACAGGTAATTTAAAAACACTCATTAAAGTATAAAATATATACAAACAGTATACACCTCAATGAATATTCACAAAACAAATACATGCAACAAGCACCCAAACCCAGAACAGAACATTACCAGCACTCCACAAAGATAGGGGTCTAGATTCATTTTTTCCCCGAATATAAATATCTAATTGACCCAGTGCAGTTTATTAGAAGATAATCCTTTCACCACTCCATTGCAGTCATTTATCATGAATCAAATATCTGTATGTGAGGATCTGTTTCTGGACATTCTATTCCATTGGTCTGTTTGCTTATTCTTGTGTTAATAACTCACTGCCTTGATTACTGTAAATTTATAATAAGACTTTTGGGTAGTGGAAATCCTTAAACCTTTTCAATACCTCTTGTCATATTATTTCCACAAATTTTATATATATAATGTCCAGCAATTTTTTTAAATGCATGAAAATAGAATACTTGGCTAAAAACCAACCAACAAAAAGGAATAATTCCAGAAGGCATCCAGATAATGAAGTTCTTTATCATGGGATTTAAAAATTTTTATGCTTAATATGTACAAAGACATAAAAGAGGAAACAGGAAACTGTAAAATTTCTATTTCAAATGGAAATTTGTAGAACAGGAAAGATAATAACAGAAATTAAGATGTCAATAGATATGTTTAACAGGATATTAAATTTAGCAGCTAAACAAAAAAATTCATGAACTGAAAGATCAGAAGAAAATATTCAGATTAAAGATAAGTGAAACTAAAGAATAGAGATTCCAAAAAATAGATATAAGGAAGAGCATAGCAAAAAATTTTAATAGGTATATAATTATAGTTGCAGAAGAAGAAATGAGAAAATGAAGCAGAAGCAACAAATGGAGAGGTGGTGACTGGGTTTTTTTTCTCAAGTCTAATTTTAGACACTAAGTCACAGACCCAGGAACCACTATGAACTCAAATGGGATAATAACAGAAAATCAAACCTGCACACATTATGGTAAAGCTGATGAAAAACAAAGACAAAAAGAAAAGAAATCTTCAATGCAGCAAGAGAAGAAAGATATATTATCTTCAAAGGAATTACAGCTAATGTGTTGTTAAAAAGAATAGAAGGTAAAAGACAGTAGGATTATGGATTAATGTTTTGAAAGAGAAGTAATTGTCAACCTGGGTTCTATAAAAAAATAAAGCCAAGCAAGCACAAATTGACAAAAAATGTCACCAGTGGACAAGTAAGAAATAGAGTAACGGTAGAAGGAAAATGACGGTAGAGAAAGCAAAGACATGCAGGAAGAAATGAAGAATATTGGAAAGGAGAAACATGAGCAAATAGAAATGTATGTTGACTGTACAGAAATAGCAATAATGGAAGAGAATTGAAGAACACAACAAAAATGATAAAAGTTGAGAAAGAGGTCTTTGCATTGTCTGGGAAATGGTTAAAAAAATACTAATTTATATTCTACTAAAATATGCCAAAATACTGGTTATAATCTCTGCAGTAATCACTAAAAGAATAATAAAGTAAAGCATAGTAAGCAAGCTAATGGAAGGAGAGGGAGATTTAAAAAAATTAATACAGGGGCGCCTGGGTTGCTCAGTGGGTTAAAGCCTCTGCCTTCTGCTCAGGTCATGATTCCAGGGTCCTGGGATCAAGCCCCGAGTCGGGCTTTCTGGGCAGCAGGGAACCTGCTTCCCCCACCCCCACACCTGCCTCTGCCTACTTGTGATCTCTGTCCTGCCAAGTAAATGAACAAAATCTTTTAAAAAATTAATGCAAAAGAAAACAAAAAGAAATATAAAAGAGATAGAGAAATAGACAGCAAATAATAAGATGTTTAAATCCAAATACTTCAATAGTTATATTAAATGTAAATGAAATAATACTTGAACTTAAAGACTAAGTCTATCCAACTAGATAAAAGTAACACAATCCAGTTATATTCTGCTTACTGGAGAACACTTTAAATAAAGTTATATAGAAATATTGAGGGTAAAAAAGTAGAAAAAGGTATATGATGTAAAGGAAAAGTACACTGGTATAATTATACTACCATCATTGAAACTGTAAAGGAAGGAAGCATTCAGGGATTCAAAAGAGACATTTTAGTAGTGATAAAGGGGTCAAGCCAACCTCCCATCTCTGGGTAGCGAGACATCTATCACATGTTGACATTGAGGCTTTCTCAAGACAAGTGACCAAACAGAAAATGCTAGGGGACTAATAGTGCACTAAGTACCTAGAATGTGCACTGGGCACCCCGCACCGAGCGGGGAGTTTTACACTGTTGCCTCCTTTTATTTTCACAGAAGTCTTCTGAAGTGAATGCTGTCTTAGTCACTTTGTCAATGAAGAAAATGAGGCTCAGAAAGAATACTAGACACTTTCAGAAGTTCACACAACTGGTCTCTAGAAGAGTTAGAATTTAAATGTGGGTCCATCTGATCCCCCAATTTTTTTTCTTCTCATTATTTGATATTGATAAAAGCAATAGCTGAAGTGTTAGAGTTTCTGTTATAGGTTCTATTCTCTCATGTCAGCTAAGGGACAAATTATTCTTTGATTCTATGACTCATTCATATTATTTGAGAAAGGATGCTGGTTTATATTTTTTCAGTCAAAAGGACAGACTTTATTCCTAGTCCTTTCTGCTTCTAAGTTTTATTATATGTATTGGTATAATCCTGATGTGAGAAAGCTTGCTTCCAAGGAATGAGAAACATCTAAATTTTTCTATCCAAGGATGATCTGTGTTCCCAGGTGGGTTACATTTGGGGAACCAAAAGTCTTCTTCATGAAGATTGCAAAGGCGGCCCTAACCGGGTCACTGAGGAACAGATGGTAGAAGCTTAGGCCCCCTACCTTCATCATGGGACAGCATTACCTCTTGTAAGAACAATGACAACATCCCATCTGCCTGTCTGACAGCCACAACTCAGGGTGAGACCCCTCTTGGAATTCTGCCTGTTTAGTCAAACACCTTTCTAACAAGAGTACTGACTCCCCAAGAAGGAAAGGGAGGTGTCAAGACATCCCTCCACAATTCTTTATTAAAAAGATTCCATTTTGAAAATGATATCCTTTTCCTGATTGTAAGACTGGTATGTGTTTGTTAAAGAGAGTCAGAATATAGTTTACCTACAAATCTCCACATAATCTTGGTTAATATTCTGGGGAATATTCTTCTGAATATTTTTCTATATATATACACAGTCATCCATATACATATTTTATAAAATTCATGCTATTCATAGTGAGTTTTAAATCTACTTATTATATTGCCATCATTTTTCTAAGTTTATATAGATTTATAGAGACAAAAGAACTTAGGGTGTCAGTAAGAGTGTAATGAAAATGATAGACACTTGACTCTAATTAAGGCAAAAAGGAAGTAGATAATGAATGGGGGAAATCAGAAGGATTAATGGACTGAAGATCACATGGGGGTCAAAGAATGGTTGAAGTAGGAGTTGTTGTTAAAGCAAAAGGAAGTGCATAGATGGTGGGGTGCATGGTTAATGATTGCTTGGTATAATAGTTTTTATGTAACAAAGTCTCATGGCCATAAGACTGAGTGGCTGAAGTTGGAGAAAACTCACTGGAGGTGAGGAAATCGGGAAATGTAAGAACTGGATGGGATGTCCAAGTGGTTATAGACTCAGGATTATGGGAGGACTTGATCTGAGGAGGAAGGCCCTGATCTAGGTATGTTTTATATTATAATACATCCCATAATGTTATGTTATGCTAATTATACTATACTCCATTATATTAACAGGAGGGAAACATCCAAAAATCATCCTTATGCAACTTTACTGACAATGAGAAAGAACCAACTATTTTGCTCATGTTGTGGAATTCTCACCAGGCTCAAGATCTGATCAGCTTTTAGAAGAAAGAGTATGTTGCCTGACAGAAGCAGTGTGGTGTTGATAATAGTGGACTTTGGAGTAAGACAAAAACTGAATCTGAATGCTGAAAACATTGGGTAATTTACCTCATCTCTTTGAACCTGAATTTCTAAATCCCTAGAATGGGATTCTGAATGCCAATTTTATGGAGCCAGATGAAAGAGGTGACCCTAGGATCACAGTGCCTGGAATTTAGCCTGGGCTCAAGAAATCTAAATTCTTTTCCTGTGAGGAGTCCTATCCAGGGACATATCAGTTTTGAGGGGAAAACCTGTAAGCGGTCCTATTGGGTTTTGTTGGACAAACAGTTTTCTAAATTACAGTTTTGTGCAAAAAGACAAGCAAATGAATAGTTTGCCAAAGGTGTCAAGACACCTTACTTTCTCAATTTCCTTATACTATGGAAATTTAATTCCATTTTGTGGTGATTACAATTCAGTCTCTGGAGATAATTGTGCCTAATTGTCATCTTGTTATGAATAACTTTGTGGAGAGAAATGCAGCTACACAATGAGGTTGATTACCTAAGGTTTACAGCATTCAGAGAAATGACGAAAATAGGCCAGAGTCCTTGGCTGAATATTGATTACTGAAGGAAATCCAGGATTTCTTTGAGATTCAAGAAGTATACTTTTCTTTCAGCTCAAGGGAGGCCTAGAAAAGTTGGTGACAGCTGTCATCACCTAAGGGTAGAAAATCTCATTTTTACTCCTTAGTAATGTTTAAATACAAGTTATCAAGTATCTATTGTGTGCCAGAAGCTTTCCAAGTGCTGGCCAATTGTTACACCCATTCTCTGAGTGAGATGTGGATTCCTATTTTCCAGCTGAGAAGGCTGAGGATGGGAGGTTTGAGGGAGATTTGAAGTGACTCACCCAAGTCTAGTCAAATGGCAAATGGCACAACCAGAATTCAAACTCACATCCACCTTTAAAGCCTAATCTGCACACTCTATGAAGTTGCCTCTAGGCAAAGCTCTGGATAGCAAGATGTTCAATCTCCAGATTTTTTTTTTTTTTTTTTTTTTTAAAGAATATGGTTACTAAAATTTCTCTGGAGGATGCCTGGGTGGCTCAGTTGGTTAAACATCTGCCTTCGGCTCAGGTCATGATCCCAGGATCTTGGGAGCAAGTCCTGCATCAGGCTCCCTTCCCAGCAGGGGAGCCTGCTTCTCCTGCCTGCTGCTTCCCGCTATGCACGCGCGTTCTCTCTCTCTGACAAATAAATAAATAAAACCTTCAAAAAAATGTCTTAGAAGAAATTAAGGTTCTCCAGAGAAGCAGAACCAATAGGATATGTATATGTGTAGAAAGAGATTATAGGGAGTGGTATTCTTGCTGCCTTTTTTTTTTTTTTTAAAGATTTTATTTATTTATTTGGCAGAGAGAGAGAACACAAGCAGAGGGAGAAACAGGCAGAGGTAGAGGGAGAAGCAGGAAGAGGTAGAGGGAGAAGCAAGCTCCCGCCTCCACAGGGAGCCCAGTGCGGGACTCGATCCTGGGACCCTGAGATCATGACCTGAGCTGAAAGCAGACGCTTAGCAGACTGACCCACCCAGGTGCCCCCATTCTTACTCTTTTTTAATGAACTATTTCACTTCTCTCTGATGCCTTGTGTGAGCCAGAGGCAAAGAACTTGGGTAACTTGGAGGACTCTTAGGTAAATGCATATAGCAGGATACTTACTAGGACCAGTAGAAAAAAAATAAAACATAGTAATAATAGCTATAATTTGATAAGAATGCATGAGTTCCCTGCCTCGGCTGGGGCATCAGGCAGCAGGCACATTAATTGCATTTAGCTTTTCCTCATATTCCAGTAAAATGGGAGCTTTGTGAAAGCAGGGGCCGATTTGTTTGCCTCCTCTTGTTTTGTTTTTAGCCCCTGGTAGAGAGCCAGACCCATGGAGAGGGGCTTAGTAAGTCTCTGCAAAATAAATGAAGAAATGCGACAGTTCACTTAGGATCATTCTGTGCTCTGTCAATATCCATCTCAAACTGTGGAAGTCAGAACTTGGGTGATTTTTTGCATGACCTCAGGAGAAAGAGGAGTCAGATTGGCATTCCACCACAATTTTGCCTTTTACTTAAGATGTGGCCCAAATTACTTCATGTTTAAGCCTCCATTTCCTTGTCTGATTCTTCAAAACCCATAGGCGCAACCATTCATAGTTCTATAATCTTTCCCAATCGCTCCCACTCCACCTATAAACAGAGAGAGTGACTAGAGAGCAAAACGAAACAGGACAGGCAGCAGCATGTACGATAAATCGGCGACAAGGTATCCTCACAAACCCCAGAGACGACCAGCCACCACGAAACCCGCGTGGCATCCGTGTGTGCAAGGGATGGAGAAGAGGGAAGCCCTGGAGCGTCTGGTGGGTGTAAAAACAGAGAACCCTAAAATAGACAACAGATACTTGTCACAAAACACTGAGGGCTGATCTGAAAACAGCCACTGAACCCAGGAGGGCTGTGTCCAGTCTACCAGCAGACACTGGAAAGGTGCACAAGGCTCACTCTCCCTGCTGGAGCTCGCGCCCCTCGCACATGCCCCCACTCTGCACCCGTATCACTCCTCTTAATTGTTCAGCTCTAAGAGTAGGTATTACTTTGCCTGGCGGGTAAATTTCTTATTCTGCTTTAGCAAATTACCTCAGACCAGCTTAAAACAACACAAATGCGTTACCTTACAGTTTTGAAATTTCAAAGTGCTACGTAGGTCTTCCTAGGTTAAAGTCGAGGTGTCAGCGGGGCTGTGTTCCTTTCTGGAGGCTCTAGAGAATCCGCTTCCTTGCCTTTACCAGCTTCTAGAGGCCGCCTACGCTCTTGGTTTTTGATCTTCTTCCTCCATCTCCAAAGCCAGTAACAGGGGGTTCAGGTTTCCTCACATCACGTCTGCCTGACTTCGAATCTCCCTCCACCTCCCTCGTCCGCTTATGAGTTCGCTTGTGATTACATTGGCGTCATGCTCCCTCCCTATCTGAGAACCCTAACTTAATCACACCTACAAAACCTTTCGCACAGGGTAAGGCACTCTGTTCACAGGGTCCCCAGATCAGGAGGTGGAGGTTCTTGGTGGAGAGGGGGTCGTTACTCTGCTACCACACCAGAGAAGCATTTCCCGACCCAGATGGGGTTAGGTGCCCTTCTCATGAGTGCCAGCAACTGCAGCCCTACTTGTCTATTGACTTATCTGTCACATGGGTAAGATGGGATGTTCCTTAAAGGCAAACCCGTGTCTTCTCTGCCACTGCCTTCTTCTGACTGTAGCCCCCTGCTGTCTAACCTGAGTAGAATTCCAGCCACATAAATTTTCCAGTGGCCACGTTAAAAAAAAAAAAGTAAAAAGTAAAAAGCTAGTGTAACACATTTAATTCTGTTTTATTTAACTCAATACATTTAAAATGTTAGCATTTCAATCTGCAACCCATTTAAGATTTACTCTATTTGACACGGATGTATTTGTACTAAGTCTTCAAAATCCAGGATGTATTCTTACACACATAGGACTAGCCACAGTTCAAATGCTCCGTGGCCACATGGAGCTGGTGGCTGTCCCCATGAGACCAACCTTAGCACAACCCCTCCCCCCAACCCAGTTGCCTAACAACTGGTCAGGGCATTGATGAGGAGCCAGTGTGAGGGCCCAGTCTTAGGTGTAACTGCAGCTTCAGGGTTCTTACATGTTTGTGGCTTGTCGCATCAGATTTTGCATGAAAACCAGAAACAAAATCAAATGCCTTGTGAACCACCTATTTGCATTTCTGCTTTGTCAATGCACACACTTGGATTGGGCACTGTCGGTTCCCTGTGATGAGGGAGCATCCACGGCAGTAAACATTTACCCGGAGCCCTCTCCCTGGGCGCCCATGAGTAGGAGGTAATTAGCTGGTGAGGAGAAAAACATATTTTCACAACATTTCCCAAGGTTTGCCTTTGCTTTCATGTATAGCTCCTTCAAAATATTATCCTCAAATTGCAATTTGAAAGCTGACCGTGCTAACTTTGGCTTCCTGAACCTCTTTGAAGTCACAGAACAGTCTGAACACAAAGCATTTGCACAGGCCTACAACAGAAAAATAAACACATATCCCTCCTGAAGGGAGACCCTGGCTTCTGAGCTGCAGAGAAGAGGTCTGCCAAATGGCGGAGGCTGACTGGCATCCAGGACTCTGATCTCCATCAGGATTGCTTCAGGACACTCCTTGGTGCCCTGAGTTGCTCTTTCAAAAAGCCACTGGAGTCCCCTTCATGCATGCACAGGTTTCTGCACCATCAGCACACATGCAAAGTTCTCTGGTGTGTGCTTACCCGTAGAGAACTGTCATGTAGCAGGATATTAAATTTACTATAATCACAAACACATTTTTGCTCCTCATGCCAACAAATGGGTTCTAAACAGAGACAATCCCATAACCACAGCATTCTGTGCTGTTCTTTTCCTCTTTGCACACCCAGCAACTGGGCAAAGAACCAGTCACATATTAGGCTGCTAAATGATGATGAATGAATGAATGAAAGAATGAACGAAGGAACGAATGGCATGAACCCTCTTCTATCACTCTCAGACTTGCAGAGGGACTGGGAGGAGAAATCTACTAGGGATCAGGCCCTCCTCGGAACACATGTGAGGCAAACTCCGAGCAAAGAAGAAGGTCTCTCCAATACAGGCCATTATTAAAAAGAGAGGAGAAAGGAACAAGCACCTCAAGAGTGCAGGATGCAGGCTTTTGCAGAGTCTAAAATGGAGACGAGTCTCAGGGTAGACTGGACACTGCCTAGAGGCTGAAGATCACTTTGTGTTCTCCGGAGCATGACTGGCAGGCTCCAGCTAGAACTCTGCAAAGGCAGCGAAGGTCCGAGGAAGTGGAGCAAGCCCCAACACAAATCTGAGTTGGTTAAGGCTGTGTCTGCACGCGTACTGTGTCATAGATTTCTGCTGATTAAAGTCAATGGCTTACAGCTTATTTTATTTCTGTTGAGTTTGCCTTCGCGGTTCAGTGTATCCAAACGTCCTTTGACCCAATGTATTTACAAAACTGAAAAGCCACCCCCCCAATAGGAAAGTAAAGGTAGGGATGGGAATAATGCCCGGCAGAAGATTCTCACAGGTCTGAACACAAGTCCTCTTGCAAGCGATATAGGCTACAGTGGCTATGGTACCCTTGGAGTATGGATGCTCGTATTTCCGATCATGGGCAGGGAGGGTGGGCCCAGAGCATCACCCTGAAAGGGGAGCCAGGAAAAGCAACTGAGGAGCCCAACCCATATCTCTCCACTCCACCCTCCTCCTGGAACCCCAGTTTCTCACGAGCCCACCATAGAAGGGCGTGTGTGTGCATGCATGGGCTTTATTTTTTACTGGTTTATCTTCTCTTAAGACCCAGACAGAGGGGAGTGTCTGATTACTCCTTATTCATGGTGTGTTAGGGTTGCTGTCTAAACTTGGAACAGAAGCATGTTCTTTAAATTCTCCCTTTCTTTTCTTCCTGTCTAGCAAGAGTGGGAAATCATTCTGGAGAAAGATGGTATACACAGTCTCAAATACACACAGTTAAATCCTAACTCTCCAGGGTTGATAATTAAAAAAAACAAAACACCCTCGAGGACACAGGCATTGTGACACACAAAAAATAAGAGAGTCGGCCAGTTTGCTAAGGCCAGATGGTGGGCAGTGAAGAATAAAATTGGGTTTTGAAATTGGGTGAGGCTGGGATGTTGCAGATTTTGCAATGTATTCATGAGTAGAGTTACTTATTTTAGGGACATGCAGGCCCATGTAATGTGGGTCAAATTCAGAGTCGAAGGTTTCTATGCAACTGTGGCAAAAGAAACAGGCCAGGAATGAGTTTCAATTAAACCAAATGACAAGGATAACCAGAACGCAGATTTGGGGCAGGAAGAGGTCAGAGGAATGCCATGAAATCAATGAAGGTAAGTAGGGACAGATGAGCCAAAACGGAGGCAGAAGCCCGGAGCCTGTTTCCCAGCTTCCTGTTCTGAGGATGGGTGTCCTGCTGAGTGTTAGCAGGTAAGTGTTGCAGCTGTGTGCGACAAGCTTGGGAGGAAAGCTTACTCGTAAACAAGTTTAGCTACTGGAAGCTGACATTTGTCCAATTTTTTTCATTGTAATCATAAAATTGGCTAGTGTTCTATCTACTTGAAAACTCCACAAAGTTTGGTAGGACATGAAACGTTGGTACTGGTGATTCTGAGGTTGACATTTGAAACATTTTCTCTAAAGTGAGAGGCTTCAATAACATTGGGAGAGCCAAATTTTATTCCCAGGTCTATATCCTGGGCTTATTTTGCTAAGTGCTTGGCTGTAGTATTCCACTGTTACCACTGCCAGATCCCCATTTTGGTTCCAGTATATGGTTCAGGTATTAAGAAGATCTCTCTCTTATCATGTCCTAAATTAGTAACAGTGGCCAGTGCTATAATGAGACAAATTAGTCTGCGAATGAAGCAAGGAAATGCTGGCTATTTCTGGATCACTTACAGCAAGCCTAGTCCCATGGGATAGGCACCAGTGGCTTCCAAGCAAATGGTTTTGTACTGTGTTCTTTTAGTGTTTACACCTATTTTTTTATTTTAATAAAATGAACCTCAGGTGCACCAAATTGGATTACTCATAATTCTGAGTTATGGAAAGGTATCATATATCCACATATATCTCTGTTTTTATTTATTTTTTTTCCTCTACTAATCATCCCTGGTTCCAGTTTCAACTCTCCCCATCAAAGATATCCACTCTTGTACCTTCACTCACAATAAGTGTTATCATGTTAAACATCTTACTTTGCTTCAGACTTTCTTACATTCAGCATTATTACCCCCATCACTTGCATAGAACACATTTTGGTTTCCATTTCCTATGGTAGACACCTTGGTGATTTCAAACCTTCTATTAATTACCTTCTATTATTCTATTCATTATTTTTATTATGCCTTTTTCTGCATATGCAGGTCCCCCCGCCCCCCGGAAGATAGTCCCAGTCATACTATGTAGACATAATGAATTTTCATTAAACACTTTCAATCTGGTCCCCAAAATGAGCACACCACTCTCCCCCAACACTTAAAAAAGATCCAGTAAAGGAGCCGTTCATTAAACTGATAGGTTATTCTTCCCCCTACACCCCAGCTTTCCTGGGGAATAACTGAAATATCACATTGTATAAGTTTATATGCAACACGACAATTTGATACACTTATACAGTATAAAATGATGACCACAGTAAGGTTAATTAACACCTCCAACCCCTCACATAATTACTATTTCTTTTTGTGTGTGCTAACATTTAAGATCTACTTTCTTAGCAACTTTTAAGTATACATTATAGTAGCATCAACCACAGTCACCATGCTGTTCATTAGTGTTATGGCTAATTTAATGTTAAAACCTGTTTAACTATTAGGACCTGCTTAATCAGAGCGACTCCATATTACCTGGGTAGCCATATTGTTGTTTACATGTATGGGCTTCATTCCAGGAATAAATGTCCCAGCAGTTCTAAATGCCCCAGCACATCCCAGCAGTTCTAAACATCCCAGCAGTTCCTGGTATTGGTTCTGGGTATCGGTTCTGGGAGTAAACGCCCTAACAATAGAAGCCACATACCTCGAGGTCTGCGGTTATGCTCTATAAAACCAGCTTGTGAGATCAAGATGGGGTACCCCTCTTTGGAGGCAGCCTGGCCGGTCAATCTGACTTCTAATGCTTGGCATAGAATAAAGCTTTGCATAACTTTCATTTTGTCTCAGTCTCATTCTTTTGATAATGGACCCCAACAATTAGATGCCCAGGACTTAGTACTTAAAATTGAAAGTTTGTACCCTTTGACCAATATTTGCCATTCCACCCAAGTCCCTGCCCCTGGGAATCACCATTCTGCTCTCAGTTTCTACAAGTTTGGCTTTTTTAGATTCTACAAACAACTGATAAAACATTTGTCTTTCTCTGCTTTACTTCACTTAGCATAATGCCCTCAAGGTTCACCCAATGTTGTCACACAGGTCAAAATTTCCTTCTTTCTCATGGCTCAGTAATATTCCTGTGTACATGTCTGTGTGTGTGTGTGTGTGTGTAATCTCATTTTTTAACTCCATTCATCCGTAGATGATCAGTTAGGTTGTTTTCACATCTTGGCTACTGTGAATAATGCTGCAATGAGCATGGGAATGCAGGAATCTCTCTGAAATACTGATTTTATACCTTTAGATACAAACCCAGGAGTGGGATGGCTGGATCATGTGGTAGTTCTGTATTTCATTTTTTGAGGAACAATGATGCTCTTCCCCATAATGGCTATACCAATTTACATACCCACCAACACTGTAGCAGGGTTCTTTTTCTCCCCATCCTTGCCAGTATTTATTTACCACTTGTCTTTTGAAAAGAACCATTCCCACAGATGTGAGGTGATACCTTCAGAAAAAGAATACATTGAAAGAAAAAATGGTTACCTGCTAAGAATGGTGGGATCTGAGTGAGAGGTATATGTGGGTTTTTTGAACTTGCAACTTTTCTGTGAATAATTTTGAAATTACTGAAAAATAAAAAGGTACACAAAAAAGAATCCATGGTCAGGTAGGAAGTCATTAAAATGTGTTGATCAATGTAAGTATGCATTAATAACAAATAATCATTTTTGAAGTTAAAAACACTGTGAGACAGAAGTGTTGCATATCGCATGGCTTGTGTAGCAACAGTGATTTTGGATTCACTGAACAATGCATCTTTAAAATATATAAGGCAATATTTAAGGGAATGGCAACATGAAATTAATGCAGCTTCTCAGAAAATTTGAGAAACTGAAAGACCATGATGACTAAAGGCTAGACACCTTTCAAATAACACAATTAGCAAGTTTTATTTAATACAAACACACAAAATCCTGCACCCAACATAATAGAAAATTCACATTCTTCTAAACAAACATGAAACAGCTTTTAAAAAACTGATCACATTTTAGGCAACAATGGAAGTCTCGACAAATCCCCCAAAATATTTTATGAGCTATATATTTAAATCACAATGTAATAAATCACAGATTGATTTTTAAAAACAGCCAAAGTAAGAACTTTCTCCCTCCTTCAAATACAATTGGAAACTATGGAACCTGATTTGAAATACTGAATGGGTTAAAGAAAGCTAAGTGGAAGTTATAAAATATTTAGCATGAACTGGAATGCCAAAGCAGGAAAATGAGAATGCAGCTAAGCAAGTATTTTGCAGGGAAACATTATAGACTTAAAGGCACATATTCAGAAATAAGAAAGATAAAAAATTAATGGACTAGCATCAAACTCAAGATGCCTGTGAATAACCACAAAATATCTTCAAAAAAAAAAAAAAGCAAGAGGTGCAGAAAAGCACGAGATGAATGAAACTAATGGAAATCTGGGAAGATTAGGGCTAAATCCAATTGTCAATGTGGGGCTCAAGCCACATTTAGCTAATTGAAGGGTAAAGATGGATGTTCAGCAAACATTTGTTTTATTCAATATTAATACTTACAGAGTTATTTCCTGTGCTTGATATTGAACTTGGTGATTACAAGTGTCAGGCTAAGGCACTAAAGCTTATTCCTCAGGAGATCTTCAGGTAGGATTTTAAACTTGGGTGCCATAACCAGGTCAGGGCCTTGGAAAACCTTGCTTCCCAGCCCTCTGCCAGCATGCAATTCCTGGCAAAATTTTATCAGTCATTTATTTCCCATGGGTATCTCAACTCTGGACTCTGATAAAATAGGACATTCTTACACTCTCCAAAGAATTCTTAAAAAAAAAAAAAATTCTTGGGACACCTGGGTGGCTCAGTTGGTTAAGCCATTGCCTTCGGCTCAGGTCATGATCCCAGGGTCCTGGGATCAAGTCAGGCATCGGGCTCCTTGCTCAGTGGGGAGCCTGCTTCTCTCTCTGCCTCTGCCTGCCTCTCTGCCTGCTTGTGTTCTCCCACTCTCTCTCTCTCTCTCTCTAACAAATAAATAAATAAAATCTTTAAAAAAAAAATTCTTTCAGAAAATTCACCATTCTTTTCCCTCCAAATGTATGTCCATTCCTCCATGGCTAACTGTAACATGATCCCAAGGTATAAAGCCACAGAAGACATACAAATGGCCAATGGACACTTGAAAAAATACTCCACATCCCTTGCCATCAGGGAAATGCCATCAAAACCATAATGAGATACCACGATACCACCTCACACCAGTCAGAATGACTAAAATTAACAAGACAGGGAACAATAAATGTTGATGAGGATGTAGAGAAAGTGGAACACTCCTACACTGTTGGTGGGAATGCAAACTGGTACAGCCACTCTGGAAAACAGTATGGAGCTACCCTATGACCCAGCAACTGCACTATTTGGGTATTTACTCCAAAGATACAGATGTAGTGAAAAGGAGGGACACCTGCACCCCAATGTTCATAGCAGTACTGTCCACAGTAGCCAAACCATGGAAGGAGCTGAGATGCCCTTCAACAAACAAATGGATAAAGATGTGGTTCATATATACCATAGAATATTACTCAGCCATCAGAAAGGATGAATACCTACCATTTACATTGACATGGATGGAACTGGAAGGTATTATGCTGAGTGAAATAATCAGAGAAAGATAATTATCATATAGTTTCACTCATATGTGGAATATAATGAATAGCACAGAGGGTCATGGGGACAGGAAGGGCAAACTGAATGGGAATAAATCAGAGAGGAAGACAAACCACAAAAGACTCTTGACTCCAGGAAACAAACAGAGTTGCTGGAGGGGAGGTGGGGGGGGCGGTTGGGATAACTGGATGATGGACATTAAGGAGGACACGTGATGTGATGAGCACTGGGTGTTATATGCAATTAATGAATCATTGAACATTACATCAAAAATTAATGATGTATTATATGTTTGCTAATTAAATTTAAATTAAAAAAAGAGAAAAAGCTAAGTTGATGTCCCTGTATGATTGGTCACGAGAGTCCAAGAATACCCCTTAACCTATTCCTTAGAATTCTTGATTTACAAAGCTCTCTTGTGACAAATTTGCATTCTAAAGAGTAAATATTTGAATTCTGTATTATGATTCAAAGTGAGTATCATCTGCTTTGTCAGCTGAGAACATTATCTTAATATAAAAACATTTGGCTTCCAAGAGTAAAACTTTATTTCAGGATTGGATTTCTCGATAATTTCAGTGACTGAGAGAATACATTAAATCAGGTATTATGTTCGGGTCGGTTATTACATTTTATAGATAGCCTTTTGTGTTTCTAGTTTATAAGGAATAAATAAGTTAGCCAAATCGATATATATAGCTGGGCTATGTTTCCACTATTTTTCAGAAATGTATTGTCTAACACTGTTGCCTAATATACTCTGAGACTATTGTTTCCCTCTGTGTTTTCCGATATAATCTAGAAAAATAAAAACCAGAAGCAAACACAATTCTGTCACTCTATTTTTGTTGGAAGCAAGACAGTTGCTATTATTTGGTTTGGGGAAAATAAAGGCAGTATTTCAGATGTGAAAAATTGCTTGGACTTAAAAATAATATTTGATGGTGTGAGCAGTAGGACCAAAGTGGCGTCCTTTGTGTATAGGCAGAAGACACCAATTCATTTGCAGTTAATCTCTCTTTATATAATCAATGAAATACCATCTCTGTGTAGAGATAATTGTGAGGACATGGAAGACCAAGGACAAAGCACTACATTTTGACTGGAAGTTGCTAGGAATCAGCTCTTTGAGAGAATCAGTAGGGTATAGTGATTGAATTCAGCTATTGATTCAGGCACAGCTGACCTTGAATCATCTCTGATTCTTACCAGCTGTCTGACCTTTCTTTTTAAATCTCCAAAAGGAGAATGATGGGAGTATCTGAGTGATTAGCCCATTGAGAGAATTAAAAGAAAACAAACTTTTTTTTTAATTTTTAATTTTTTATAAACATATATTTTTATTCCCAGGGGTACAGGTCTGTGAATCGCCAGGTTTATACACTTCACAGCACTCACCAAAGCACATACCCTCCCCAATGTCCATAACCCCACCCCCCTTCTCCTAACCCCCTTCCCCCCAGCAACCCTCAGTTTGTTTTGTGAAATTAAGAGTCACTTATGGTTTGTCTCCCTCCCAATCCCATCTTGTTTCATTTATTCTTCTCCTACCCACTTAAGCCCCCATGTTGCATCACCACTTCCTCATATCAGGGAGATCATATGATAGTTGTCTTTCTCCGCTTGACTTATTTTGCTAAGCATGATACGCTCTAGTTCTACCCACATTGTCGCAAATGGAAAGATTTCATTTCTTTTGATGGCTACATAGTATTCCATTGTGTATATATACCACATCTTCTTGATCCATTCATCTGTTGATGGACATCTAGGTTCTTTCCATAGTTTGGCTATTGTGGACATTGCTGCTATAAACATTCGGGTGCATGTGCCCCTTCAGATCACTACGTTTGTATCTTTAGGGTAAATACCCAGTAGTGCAATTGCTGGGTCATAGGGCAGTTCTATTTTCAACATTTTGAGGAACCTCCATGCTGTTTTCCAGAGTGGTTGCACCAGCTTGCATTCCCACCAACAGTGGAGGAGGGTTCCCCTTTCTCCGCATCCTCGCCAGCATCTGGCATTTCCTGACTTGTTGATTTTAGCCATTCTGACTAGTGTGAGGTGATATCTCATTGTGGTTTTGATTTGTATTTCCCTGATGCCGAGTGATAGGAGCACTTTTTCATGTGTCTGTTGGCCATCTGGATGTCTTCTTTGCAGAAATGTCTGTTCATGTCCTCTGCCCATTTCTTGATTGGATTATTTGTTCTTAGGGTATTGAGTTTGCTAAGTTCTTTATAGATTTTGGACACTAGTCCTTTATCTGATATGTCGTTTGCAAATATCTTCTTCCATTCTGTCAGTTGGCTTTTGATTTTGTTAACTGTTTCCTTTGCTGTGCAAAAGCTTTTGATCTTGATGAAATCCCAATAGTTCATTTTTGCCCTTGCTTCCCTTGCCTTTGGCCATGTTCCTAGGAAGATGTTGCTGCAGCTGAGGTTGAAGAGGTTGCTGCCTGTTTTCTCCTCAAGGATTTTGATGGATTCTTTTCTCACATTGAGGTTCTCATCTATTTTGAGTCTATTTTTGTGTGTGGTGTAAGGAAATGGTCCAATTTCATTTTTCTGCATGTGGCTGTCCAATTTTCCCAACACCATTTATTAAAGAGGCTGTCTTTTTTCCATTGGACATTCTTTCCTGCTTTGTCGAAGATTAGTTGACCATAGACTTGAGGGTCTATTTCTGGGATCTCTATTCTGTTCCATTGATCTATGTGTCTGTTTTTGTGCCAGTACCATGCTGTCTTGATGATGACAGCTTTGTAATAGAGCTTGAAGTCCGGAATTGTGATGCCACCAACGTTGGCTTTCTTTTTCAATATCCCTTTGGCTATTCGAGGTCTTTTCTGGTTCCATATAAATTTTAGAATTATTTGTTCCATTTCTTTGAAAAAGATGGATGGTACTTTGATAGGAATTGCATTAAATGTGTAAATTGCTTTAGGTAGCATAGACATTTTCACAATATTTATTCTTCCAATCCAGGAATATGGAATATTGTTCCATTTCTTTGTGTCTTCCTCAATTTCTTTCATGAGTACTTTATAGTTTTCTGAGTATAGATTCTGTGCCTCTTTGGTTAGGTTTATTCCTAGGTATCTTATGGTTTGGGATGCAATTGTAAATGGGATTGACTCCTTAATTTCTCTTTCTTCTGTCTTGTTGTTGGTGTAGAAAAATGCAACTGATTTCTGTGCATTGATTTTATATCCCGACACTTTAGCAGTTTTGGAGTGGAGTCTTTTGGGTTTTCCACATATAGTATCATATCATCTGCGAAGAGTGATAATTTGACTTCTTCTTTGCCGATTTGGATGCCTTTAATTTCCTTTTGTTGTCTGATTGCTGAGGTTAGAACTTTTAGTACTATGTTGAATAGCAGTGGTGATAATGGACATCCCTGCTGTGTTCCTGACCTTAGCGGAAAAGCTTTCAGTTTTTCTCCATTGAGAATGATATTTGTGGTGGGTTTTTCATAGATGGCTTTGATGATATTGAGGTATGTCCCCTCTATCCCTACACTTTGAAGAGTTTTGATCAGGAAGGGATGCTGTACTTTGTCAAATGCTTTTTCAGCATCTATTGAGAGTATCATATGGTTCTTGTTCTTTCTTTTATTGATGTGTTGTATCACATTGACTGATTTGTGGATGTTGAACCAAACTTGCAGCTCTGGAATAAATCCCACTTGGTCATGATGAATAATCCTTTTAATGTACTGTTGAATCCTATTGGCTAATATTTTGGTGAGAATTTTTGCATGTGTGTTCATCAAGGATATTGGTCTATAGCTCTCTTTTTTGATGGGATCCTTGTCTGGTTTTGGGATCAAGGTGATGCTGGCCTCATAAAATGAGTTTGGAAGTTTTCTTTCCATTTATATTTTTTGGAACAGTTTCAGGAGACTAGGAATTAGTTCTTCTTTAAAAGTTTTGTAGAATTCCCCCGGGAAACCGTCTGGCCCTGGGCTTTTGCTTGTTTGGAGATTTTTAATGACTGTTTCAATCTCCTTACTGGTTATGGGTCTGTTCAGGCTTTCTATTTCTTCCTGGTTCAGTTGTGGTAGTTATATGTTCTAGGAATGCATCCATTTCTTCCAGATTGTCAAATTTATTGGCGTAGAGTTGCTCATAGTATGTTCTTATAATAGTTTGTATTTCTTTGGTGTTAGTTGTGATCTCTCCTCTTTCATTCATGATTTTATTTATTTGGGTCCTTTCTCTTTTCTTTTTGATAAGTCGGGCCAGGGGTTTATCAATTTTATTAATTCTTTCAAAGAACCAGCTCCTAGTTTCATTGATTTGTTCTATTGTTTTTTTGGTTTCTATTTCATTGATTTCTGCTCTGATCTTTATGATTTCTCTTCTCCTGCTGGGCTTAGGGTTTCTTTCTTGTTCTTTCTCCAGCTCGTTTAGGTGTAGGGTTAGGTTGTGTACCCGAGACCTTTCTTGTTTCTTGAGAAAGGCTTGTACCGCTATATATTTTCCTCTCAGGAGTGCCTTTGTTGTGTCCCACAGATTTTGAACCGTTGTATTTTCATTATCATTTGTTTCCATGATTTTTTTTCAATTCTTCTTTAATTTCCCGGTTGACCCATTCATTCTTTAGAAGGATGCTGTTCAGTCTCCATGTATTTGGGTTCTTTCCAAACTTCCTCTTGTGGTTGAGTTCTAGCTTTAGAGCATTGTGGTCTGAAAATATGCAGGGAATGATCCCAATCTTTTGATACCGGTTGAGTTCTGATTTAGGACCGAGGATGTGATCTATTCTGGAGAATGTTCCATGTGCACTAGAGAAGAATGTGTATTCTGTTGCTCTGGGATGAAATGTTCTGAATATATCTGATGTCCATCTGGTCCAGTGTGTCGTTTAAGGCCTTTATTTCCTTGTTGATCTTTAGCTTGGATGATCTGTCCATTTCAGTGAGGGGAGTGTTAAAGTCCCCTACTATTATTGTATTATTGTTGATGTGTTTCTTTGATTTTGTTATTAATTGGTTTATATACTTGGCTGCTCCCACGTTGGGGGCATAGATATTTAAAATTGTTAGATCTTCTTGTTGTACAGACCCTTTGAGTATGATATAGTGACCTTCCTCATCTCTTATTATAGTCTTTGGCTTAAAATCTAATTGATCTGATATAAGGATTGCCACTCCTGCTTTCTTCTGATGTCCATTAGCATGGTAAATTCTTTTCCACCCCCTCACTTTAAATCTGGAGGTGTCTTCGGGCTTAAAATGAGTTTCTTGGAGGCAACATATAGATGGGTTTGTTTTTTTATCCATTCTGATACCCTGTGTCTTTTGACAGGGGCATTTAGCCCATTAACATTCAGGGTAACTATTGAGAGATATGAATTTAGTGCCATTGTATTGCCTGTAAGGTGACTGTTACAGTATATGGTCTCTGTTCCTTTCTGATCTACCATTTGTAGGCTCTCTCTTTGCTTAGAGGACCCCTTTCAATATTTCCTGTAGAGCTGGTTTGGTATTTGCAAATTCTTTCAGTTTTTGTTTGTCCTGGAAGCTTTTAATCTCTCCTATTTTCAATGATAGCCTAGCTAGATGTAGTATTCTTGGCTGCATGTGTTTCTCGTTTAGTACTCTGAAAATATCATGCCAGCTCTTTCTGGCCTGCCAGGTCTCTGTGGATAAGTCAGCTGCCAATCTAATATTTTTACCATTGTATGTTACAGACTTCTTTTCCTGGGCTGCTTTCAGGATTTTCTCTTTGTCACTAAGGCTTATAAATTTTACTATTAGGTGACGGAGTGTGGGCCTATTCTTATTGATTTTGAGGGGCATTCTCTGAACCTCCTGAATTTTGATGCTCGTTCCCTTTGCCATATTGGGGAAATTCTCCCTAATAATTCTCTCCAGTATACCTTCTGCTCCCCTCTCTCTTTCTTCTTCTTCTGGAATCCCAATTATTCTAATGTTGTTTCGTCTTATGGTGTCATTTATCTCTCAAATTCTCCCCTCGTGGTCCAGTAGCTGTTTGCCCTCTTTTGCTCAGCTTCTTTATTCTCTGTCATTTGGTCTTCTATATTGCTAATTATTTCTTCTGCTTCATTTATCCTAGCAGTGAAAGCCTCCACTTTGATTGCACCTCATTAATAGCTTTTTTGATTTCAACTTGGTTAGATTTTAGTTCTTTTATTTCTCCAGAAAGGGCTTTTATATCTCCCGAGAGGGTTTCTCTAATATCTTCCATGCCTTTTTTGAGCCCGGCTAGAACCTTGAGAATTGTCATTCTGAACTCTAGATCTCACATATTACCAATGTCTGTATTGATTAGGTCCCTAGCCTTCGGTACTGCCTCTTGTTCTTTTTTTTGTGGTGAATTTTTCCGCCTTGTCATTTTGTCCAGATAAGAGCATATGAAGGAGCAAGTAAAATACTAAAAGGGTGGCAACAACCCCAGGAAAATATGCTTTAACCAAATCAGAAGAGATCCCAAATCGTGAGGGGGGAGAAAGGGGATTAAAAGAGGTTCAAAAAGAATGAAAGAAAAAGAAAAAAAAAAAAGAAAAGAATTAAAAAAAGAAAACGAATAAAGAAAAGTATAAAAAAGAAAAAATATATATATTAGATAAGCTAGTTAAAAAACGTTAAAAAAGAAAAGGGTAAAAGTTAAAAAAATTTTAGCAGAAGAAGAGAAAAAAATGAAAAAAAATTAAATTAACTGCAAGATTAAAAAATCACAGGGAGAAAGCCACGAGTTTCGTTCTTTGCTTTCTTCTCCTCTGGAATTCTGCCGCTCTCCTTGGTATTGAAACTGCACTCCTGGTAGGTGAACTTGGTCTTGGCTGGATTTCTTGTTGATCTTCTGGGGGAGGGGCCTGGTGTAGTGATTCTCAAGTGTCTTTGCCCCAGGCAGAATTGCACCGCCCTTACCAGGGGCCGGGCTGAGTAATCCGCTCGGGTTTGCTTTCAGGAGCTTTTGTTCTTTGAGCGCTTTCCGTAGAGTTCCGGAGGACGGGAATACAAATGGCGGCCTCCTGGTCTCCGGCCTGGAGGAGCTGAGAGCCCGGGGCCCCACTCCTCAGTGCGCCCTCAGAGAACAGCGCCTTGTAACTCCCGTTTGCCTGACCTCCGGCCACGCTCTGAGCTCACCGAGCCTGCGACCGGTTCAAGGTAACCCCGAGCTGTGAGCTTACTGTCGGCTCTGTCTCTGTAGCTGGCTTTTCCATTCCAATACCCACAAGTTCTGTGACACTCAGACACCCCTGATCCTTCCCTGACCCTGCAGGACCTGAGGCCATGCTGACCCCGTGTAGGCTTCGCCCCTGTTTAGCCTCTGGAGCGATGTCCCTCAGCAGAACAGACTTTTAAAAGTCCAGATTTTGTGCTCCGTTGCTCCACCGCTTGCTGGGAGCCGGCCCCTCCCCCTGGGGTCTATCTTCCCGTCACTTTGGATTCACTGCTCCGCCAGTCCTACCTTTCAGAAAGTGGTTGTTTTTCTGTTTCTACAATTGCTGTTCTTCTTCTCTTCAATCTGCCGATGGATTTGCAGGTGTTTGCAATCTTTAGATAAGCTATCTAGCTGATCTCCTGCTAGCTGAAGTAGTCTCAGCCTGCTACTTCTCCGCCATCTTGACTCCTCCCCCCCCCCCCCCCGAAAAGAAACCAAACTTAATAAGGCTCGCAGCTCTGTGCCTGACCCACAGTGAACCCTTCCTCATCTCCAAGGAAACTACTAGCGTAGCAGTTCAGAAAAAACAGGGAGGCACCCAGTAGTTTTGAACTACTGGTAAATTTGAAAAAGGAGAAAAGAAAGGCAATGATACTGCTAGTGTGGGGAGGGGAGTATAGCAAGTCGAGGCCTCTGGCTTTAGGAAGAAATACTGAAGGGAGCAACTGAAAGGGAATCTGGATCACCCAGGTACAACAAAGCTTTGAGGATGACTAAAACTCCCAGAGGCCACTATTATGTAGGATAATGCGTGCATCTGATTTACTCCCCAGCTTCTCACTCTTGCCCTGACATAGGAGACTTCCACACAGATCTCCAACTTCACCCCCACACTATGACTATGGCTCCCTACAGACAAGTCAGACTTTCTGCCAGCTGGACCTTCCTGAAAAGATCCTGAACCTTTAGACCTGTGCGACTTTGTTCCTACTGTCCCCCCCTAGATTGTTTCTTCCTTTCTTCCCATCTTTGAATTCCTAGCCATCCTCCTTCTTCCATTTAAAAGCCACCTTTCTCCTTCCCGGATCGCAACAGTAAGGTCCAATATCCATCCACCTCTTTTGAATTCCTGGAGTACTTGCTGGGCCCTCCTTATTCACTTTGGATTTGAGTTGTTACCATAGGTTCATTACTCCTAAACCTGGAAGCAACTCAAGCGAAGAGACGATCTTATCTGTTTCCTCCTGCATGGTGGGTGGCACATGATAGGCGTGAAATACATGAGTGTTCACGGGATACTAAGAGCACAGCTGTATTTCTGAATGGACGGCTCTTGTGATCAAGCATTTTTATGATCACCTAATGGTAAAAACCATACCCAGTTTTCTGTTAAGTATCTACTATGCCTTAGGCAAGTTGCCACATTCTGTGAATGAGATTGACTCAATACTCACTCCCTTGTGCCTTATATTCTAATGAGAAAAACAGAATTTAGACAATTAGAGCTGCAGTGAGTGTAAGGAAAAAGGTAGGAAGAGAGGGGTTCTAATTAAATAGCTCACTTGTCACAAAGGAGAAAGCTGTTATCAGTACTGAAAAAGTTAAGTGGGTTAGTTTCCAAGTTGTGAAAGTCCTGTCCCTGTGACTGATTTAGGTGTGAAGCTACAACATACTATGGGCCACGGGAGCTGCTCTGTGCTCTAGGAGAAGGAGGTGGTCTATAAATTCAGATTCATTAATAAAGGAGGTAGGTTGGGAAGTCGGGATCATTAGTTGGCTGAAGCAATACACTAATGCAGCATAAAACATAAAACATACTGAGGTCTGCCATTTATTGTCCCCTCAGCTGGCATAAAGTTATTGTTGAATTATTGGCTGTAGCAAAGCTGTAAAGTCACATAGTGGCATTATATATTATATACAAATGCAGGCATATACAGCTGGAATATATAGACAGATGCTTCAATTTTATCTCATTCTGTTAATTTAACTTGGTGTTTGGATGTAGACTTAAAGCACAGTAAATCACTGGGATCACTTCAGGAGGCTTAGCTCAGAGCAAAGCTATCTCTTTGGTTTAAAATCACTCTGATTACTCCCAATCCTTCCTAGAGAAAGCACTTAACTAGATGTTCCATATTCTCTTGAGAGTCATCTTTCCAAAAGTCAATGACAGAAAAAATTGACTTTGAATAAAATAACAATAGCTCAGGATTCTAATATTTAATTTCAACATTTCCCTAAACAAGGACAGAATTTGGCCTGTGAACAATAATGGCCCTTTGAGTCTTCTTTCTTTCCCTTTTGCCTGAATTTATATTAACCTGCAAAAACTTGGAACTTCTTTGGGCAAGGTGAAGGACTGTGTTTTTTGTTCTGTTTTATTTTGTTTTTTGGGGGGGTTTTGCTTTGGTTGATTTTCAGAAAAGTTAAAGACAAAGTGATTACACAATAAAGTGCCATCCCAGCTCACTGAGTTTTCTTCCCTGAGGGTTACTACCATTTCTGTAGAAAACTATTCAAACTCCCTCATATTGCCAATTATCAATATAATGATGGAAGCACTTTATATAGGCACCTTGAGTACAGTATAAAGCAGTAGCTCAACACCAAGGCTCTGAAATGAGGAAGATTTGTGTTTTAACTCTACTATTCATGAACTGTGTGAACTTGAGTAAGTTATGGAACCTCCCAAAGCCTCAGTTTCCTTATCTGTAAAATGTAATTTATAATATTACCTTCTTGGTAGGAATCTGAATGAGCTAATATATGAATATACGATCTATGGGAAGTTCTCAACAAATGATAGTAATTATGATTAATATTATCTTTATTAACCTCTACACCAAGCAGGCGCAAAACAAATACTCCTCTCAATGACCAGTAGAGAGAACCTTCTCTCAGTTCCACTGAGTTCTAGAAGCAGTGAAATCACTAAAGAAGAATAGGTATGTGTGTCAGGATTCTTTTAGTGTAAGTGCAGACTAGCTTAATCTACTCAAGGCCAAATTGGGATTTATAGGAAGGGGTATAAGTCAAGCGAAGGACATTTGTTGCCTGTTATTAGGAGCATAGGTCCAAATACTTCCACTCACTGCATCTTGGTATTGGAGTCGCCAAGGAAAGCAACAGTCGAGTCCAAGAGGGAACATCACTTCATTCCCCAGAGAAAAGGCAGACCAAGTTCAGCTCCAATAGCTGGCACTGTCTCCCATGGCCAACAGGTTCCTCCTAGCACCCAACACAGGGCAGCTGGCTTGCACTCACTCCTTTCATGCTACAGTAGAAGGATTCTACCTCCTCCCCACAGGGGACAGATGCAATATTTGGGTTGATCAGGTGCCATTTGTGTTAACTTCAGCAAAACAAAGGAGTACACATTGAGTCTGAAATAGGGAAAGTTCTTCCTACACAAAGTGGTAAATCCAGCCCCAGCTATGGGAACTCTTTATCTCTTGGTAAGGAAGTGTTCCAGGTCCAAGGCTGAGTGGGGGTTGAAAAATGACATGCATGAACCTGCCTTTCTCAACACTAAGAGAAGCTTCTAGAACAGAAGAAAGAAATAGAAGACCTTTATATCAATGAATAAAAACTTAGGCCTTGAAAACCACTCAGTTTTTCTCTGCCTGTTTCTTATCTCTGCTTGTTGGTCTACTTTCCTTCTATTTTCAAACAACTTTTCCTTGTTGGCATAGGTCACAGCTACTGGCAGCTTCCAGGGCCTTATACTAATTGCTTAGAAATCAGTGAGGAAAGAGAGCATCCCTCTCTCTCTCAGCTTCTACTTGAAAAATTCCAGGGAATGACACTGGAATTGGTCAGGTGACCTCTCCTTGGACGACTCACATAATCAGGGATTGGGATCCTATGATTGGCGATAATCTGGGCCATGTGCCCATTTCTATTACCTAAAGCAGGGCACTATGTGCATGTGGGGAGGTGAGGTTGCATAGGGTTTGAAGGTAGAATTCCTCTAGCACAAATGTGACCACTTGTGGAAGAGATCTTAGAGTTAAATTGTCCAAACTCTTCATTTTATTGTCAAGAAACTGGAAGCCACAGAGTTTGTTCAAGGTTAGCAGGGCATGGCCCTTCGGTAGGTTCTCTGCTGGCCGGAAGCATGTCTTCATCAGGTTGTTGGTGGAATGCAGTCAGTCTAAAGGACTCAAAATACTTTATTAAGTGCCCAACAGAACTTCAGTAGGAAACTTTCCTGGTTGAATTAAATATATTTGAATAGGGAGAGAGAGCACAAGAGGGTGGGGGGCAGGTCAAAGAGGTTATAATTTGCATTCTTTGGAACTATAATTTCCTTCAACCCTGCAAAGGGACACTATTGGATTTGCTTCTGAGAACAAGCTGTGTGAACACAAGCTTGGGAGGTTTAATTGGCTATGAGACAGTCTCAGGCATGACTAAGTGGAAGCTGAGAACAACTTCTCAAACTGCACAGGAGAGGATCCAGTTACAATTTTGCCTCGGAGCTTCCCTTTCTATCCTTATCCCTGTGGGATTCTGCCCAGCCTATGAGTGGTCTGGTCTTATTTCTCAGCTGGTTGTTGGTTTCCACACGGGTACACTGAGATACTCCAGGGGGAGTACTGGGAGTATGAGAAAAAAGGGTAAACAAAGAGCATTTTCTAAGGCTGGCAATTAAAAATATGGCTTATAATTAAGGCAAACATCTGAATATTACAGAATGGAATTTCAATAGCATTTCAAAGTTTACAGTGAATCAGAAGATTATAAAGTCATTTTGCTTCTTTTGCCAGTGTCCTGGCCCTGTGTCCTTATTCTCTTAGGGCTGGACTTTCATCCTTATCAAGAGTTAGGGGTACCTTGGATGGAAAATTCAAGAAGCATTGGGGGAATTAATAGCATCCAGAACTTAACTCTGAGGTCTGAGGATAAAATCATCATACTTAGAATTCAGTTCTTCCCTGGTCCGACACACTTCAGAAAGCCTGCTTTCTTTTGCTAAGGTGATTTTGGAAATGGAGGAATATTATTAGGGACAGTTCTCTTATATTTTTGCCTAGCTATTCCATGCTAGACAATTTGTCAAACTGATTCCCCTCTGTCCTTTCCTTTCATTTTGCTTATTGCTGCTCTAACAATAGTTTAGTTTCCTTTAAATATAGAATTTGGGCATACACAATTTAAGAGCTGGAGGAGGTCTGAGAGATTTCTTCACAAATGAAGAACCTGAAGCTTAGCGAGGTGAATCCACCAGCTGAAGACCACACAGCTCAGCAGTGGCTGAGGCAGAATCAGAACCCAGGTCTCTGACTCTCATTCTAGTGCTCTGCCCTTGACCTCTGACCTCCATAAACACTACTCCAAAAAGGAGTTTTTTGTAAACATTCTCAATTTTTTAAATGAAAATTGGTCTGCATTTTCTGTCTTTAATAGGGTTTCACTTACAACTTTAAAAATATGTACCAGTAGTTATGTCTTTCTATTTTTTAAAAAAGATTTTATTTATTTATTTGATAGACAGATATCACAAGTAGGCAGAGAGGCAGGTAGAGGGAGGGGGAAGCAGGCTCCCCACTGAGCAGAGAGCCCGATGCGGGCCTCAATCCTAGGACTCTGAGACCATGACCTGAGCCAAAGGCAGAGGCTTAACCCACTGAGCCACCCAGGCGCCCCATGTCTTTCTATTCTTATTTTGTATATTACCATTTAAAATGTTAAGTTAATTATTGCTGCACATTTTGTTGATTTTTTCCCCCCAAAGTTTATTATTGATTGATTGGCTATTAGTTTTGTTTTCTCGATCATTAAGTTCTTCCTTTCTATTTATTAATTACTTCCTTCTGATGGCTTTTATTATAGTTTGCTGTTATATATCTTGCTTTTTGAATTCTACATTTAGCCATTTTATTTTAAACTTTTATTTAATGCTAGAAATTTTCCTCAGCATTTTTAAAAAGCTATACCCCACAAATTCTGATATGTTTTGTTTTCACTATTTTCTAGGAATTCTAGAAAGTTTTGTTCTGTATCTCTCCTTTGTCTGAAGGATTGTTTAACACACATTGCTTATGTATGTGTGTGTGTGTGTATGTATGTATGCAGGTGGAAAAACCTGTCCGTTTTTGGGTTTTCTAGTTTCACTGTATTCAGAGCAATGTATTATCATTATTGCTATTTCTGCATTTTCCACATTGCAATGTGTGCCTGTGTCTAACACTATGGTTAGTTACCCCAAATTCCATCCACTGAGTCTATAATTGTATTGTTCTCCATGGTTCCCACTCCACTGCATTCAATGAGAAGTAGATTTCTATGTTATACTCTTATATTATCTTGTGCATTTCATTTTTGACATTTACCACAAATTCTAACTATATAGTAATTTATGTGCTGCATTAGTGTCTGTAGCAGATTACCTTCACTTTGGTGTCTTAAAACAAGAGGAACTTTTTCTCTTCCTGTTCTGGAAACTAGAGTCTGGAAATCAAAATGTTAACAGGGCTGCCCTCTTTCTGCAGGCTTTGTGGGAGAATTTGCTCTTGGTCCCTTCTAGTTTCTTGGGGCTATCAACATTCCTTGGTGTTCCTTGGCTTGTGGCCACCACTCCAATCTCTGCCTCCATCTTTACATCACCTTCTCCTCTGTGCATCTGTCTTATTTTTCTCAGCCTTGCTCTAATAAAGACACATACTGCATTTAGGGATAACTTGGCTAATTCAGGATAAGTTCCTTCTCTCAAGAACTTTAACTGAATCATATCTTTTGCCATATAAGGTAATATTCATAGGTTCCAGGGATTAGGACCTGGGCATATCATTGGGGCCACCATTTAGCCTACTGTGTGTACCATCCCTCCTATCAAATATCTGGCTCTTTTAGTGTCTAAGATCCATGAGGTGAAGCTCATGTCTTTTTTCTGTCTTGATATATCCTTACTTTCCAGTAAAATACTCAATTCATGGTAGTTAATATATAGTTGTGAAATAAATAAATCCATGAAATGTGCCTTAATTGCTTCTCTATGTTCAAAGTTTTCAGCCTTAGCCTTAAGTAATCTACTTTACTTATAACTGAATGGAGGATATCTATGGATTCTATAGGATCAGACCAACATTTGTCATTTTGCACTGTTTCAAAGGCTGTCTAGAATTTTGGAGGATTTTTTTATTTTACTACACTTGAGGGCTCTATGAATTAACTTCTTGCACAACCTATAGCAACTATTTCAGTGTCTTACTTCATCCATTTTTCTTACATGTTCAGCTTTGTGGAATTATATTAAGATGAGCGTTGCTTCAGGGCTGATGGATCAACTATCTTAGTGGCCAGATCATTCTACCACTTTTGTTCAGCATTTCTTTAAAAATTAATGTATACCTGCCTACTTCCAATGCAATTTTAAAATAACTTCCACACTTAGTCTGAATAAGCAAGAAAATAAAAATATTTTTTAAAACACTAGAAATAAAACACAAAAAGGAGAGGTATATATGCATTAGTTACTCAGGATGAGGTAATTATTATAATCAAGTTCTAAGTTAAGCAATGCTATTGTTGGTGATGGAATAAGAAAATAACATTACTTCATTAACCGATTAAAAAAGAAAAATATGAGTTCATTACAGGATGTAAAGTTTTTCCTGACTCTAGGCTCTAAAAGGAAGAATTTAGTGTAGATATTTTATTTTCAAAGTGTCATTCGTCATTAATCAAATTCAACAAGTCCCCTCATTTATTTTCTGTGTTCTTTCTGAAGCTACTGTTAGGTTTAAATTTCTTTGTGGCTATGTGATATTGTATTGGAGTCATGAGGAGGGTGAATGATAGGCAGTTGTTTAGGATTTTGCCCCAAATTCATTTTACTTCTAAATAATGTATATTTAAATAACCAGAGTGAGGTTTAAACATTTTTTTATTTCTATAATCAAGTTTGAGAAGTACCTTAAAATGTTTGGGAATTGATATGCTCACTCCACTACTGGTGGAAATCACTAGCCTATTGCACAGTCTACATGCTATAGCATGTAGACATAGTTGGTACAATATACTGATATCAAATGAAGAAGTCACTGAAGAAATAAGAGCATTTAAAGCTAGAATGCAGGGCTACTGTCTTCCCATATTTTACATGGTTTCAGAGGATTGGACATTAGACATAATCCCTCAGTGCTTCCCTCTCTGCTCACAAGCTTATCTGTACCACACATAGCCTCCTGTTTCTCCTTTATGTGTTAATAGAGATCATCCTCCCCTTTCCCAAGAACAATTCTTTCACCTTGGTATGAGTCATATCCCTTTGATCTCTAAAAGAACTTGGTTCTACCCACCATCCATTCTCTCTCTTGTAATTTCAATTTCTCTATTAACTCTTTTCTTTATTTATGTGCTCCAATGTATTTTATTTTGATAAATAAAAATGTAAAAAATTTGGGGGCACCTGGGTGTCCCAGTCAGTTAAGCATCCGGCTCTTGATCTAGTGCAGGTCTTGGTCTCAGGTCATGAGTTCAAGTCCTGTGTTGGGCTCCACTTAAAAAAAAAAGTAAAAGTATCTCAAAGATCTATAGCTCCTTCACAGTTAAACTTTGTAAAGGCAATCTTACATTCTTTGCTTTATTTATTCACTCACTTATTCATTTGGTTGTTCAACAAACATGTATTGACTCCTAACTAGTAGGATACAGCAATAACCAAGACACCCAAAAGAATGATATCCTGAAAGAGATGATAATGTAACAGGATAGAAGATAAAGTAAACAAGCAATTGTAATACAAAGTAACAAGTAACAAGTGTTTTGATAGGTATAAAATAAAATGTTACAGGCTCTTTGCTATCCCTTCATCAAGAAGTAGAGTCTAATTTCTTTCTCTTGGATATAGACTGGCCTCAGTAACTTGTCTGACCAATGGAACATAATGGAAGTGTTGTTCAGGGATTTCACCCTAGGTGTTAAGAAACTGAAGGAGGTCAGAACAAGTTTCCCAAAATATGCCACTTTGGTGTGAGGATTATTTTGAGCTAAAGGTAATCAACACCCAGCAGACTCAGGAAAAGCTCTTTACCTACTGCTTAACTGCCTAAAAAAAAAATATATATATATATAAATTTCCTAATTATAAAGGAAACTTACATTGAAAAAGGGGTCTGTAGCAGAAAGAGATCTATTATCAGAGGTAACTTTTTTTTTTTATTTTCCAAACTTAAATTACAGAGATTAGGCAAAGTACAGGTGAGGACTATTGGAAGGTAATATACAATTAATTTTTATGACCGTGTTCAGATTTTTTAAGATTTTATTTATTTGCCAGAGTTCACAAGTAGGCAGGCAGGCAGAGAGAGAGGAAGAAGCAGGCTCCTTGTGGAGCAGAGAGCCCGATGTGGGGCTCGATCCCAGGACCCTGGGATCATGACCGGAGCCGAAGGCAGAGGCTTTAACCCGCTGAGCCACCCAGGTGCCCCAAGAGGTAACTTTTTACTTAAGAAACTTATTTGCGTAATTGGGCAATAGAGATGTTTTCCAAGCATTTTTTCCTCTTGCCTTCCTATAAATGGCCTATTTTCCTCTTTGGCAGCCCCAGACCCCTATCCCATTCCTCCTCAGGATGGCATATAAGCCTCAACTGCCTGGCTGCCTTTTGAGTCTCATATCTTTGTGAGAGCTTTCAGAAGTGCGTGCATAATTAAATTTGTTTTTCTCATGTTAATCTGTCTCATGCTATTTTAACTGTTAGACCAGTCATGGAACATAGAAGAGTAGAAGGAAAATTTTTCCTCCCCTACAAAAACCTTGTGGCTTCTGGCTGGATTTCTTAGAGGATAGATGATCCCTCACAGCTCACAGCCACCATGCTATAGGAAACCCACATCGATTGGTGGAACCACAAGTAGGTAATCTGGTTGTCAGCTTAGTAAAACTTTTAGCTGATAGTAAGCAGCAACTTCCAGCCTAGTAAGTGTATCACTTTGATCTTCCACCCAGTCAAGTCTTCAGATGATCCAGCTCTAGCTGCTCTATGATTGCCACAGCAAGACCAATCCCAAGAAAATGTTGATTAGCAAAATTTGGTCAACTACCATAGTAAGTTGCTTCTAGTCACTAAATTTTGTGATAATCTGTTATGCAGTGATATGTAACTAGACAGCTATCCCTGTAGAATAGTACCTTTCCAGGTTTGGGTCAGGAGAACTTGAGAAGACTTTCCAGGGGATGTGACCTGATGCCATCCTGGGCCCTTGAAACTTCAAATGAAAAAAAAAAATGTGACCCATGTTAGACATAAGGTTATCAACTAACACTACTATCAAAAGCTCAAGAGTCTATAATGAATGACGAAGGCAATAATAACATGTGCCTGAGCACCAAATTCAGTGTTTCTCCAACTGGTGTCCTTGGGATATAAATAAATAAATAAGTAAGTAAATATGTATGTCTGCAAAATATTGTTCTGCATTCAAGTAAGTTTGGGAAGCACTATGTTAATAAAAGTAAAATATGATTTCAATCCTCCTAAATTTATTAAGACTGTTTTTATGGCCTATAAAATGTGATCTATCTTGAAAAATATTTCCTGTATACTTGAGAAGAATGTATATTTTATTGCTTTTGGGGGGAATAGTCTGTGACATATGTTAAATCCATCTGGTCTAATGTATCATTCAAGGCCAATATTTCCTTGTTGATTTTCTGTCTGGGTGATCCATCCATTGAAGTAAGTGGGGTATTAAAGTTGCCTACTATTATTGTATTATTGTCTATTTCTCTTTTTAGGTCTGTTACTATTTGCTTTACATAGTTAGGTACTTCTATGTTGGCTCCATAGATATGTACAAATACACACACACACACATATATGGCTTCATGGGTTGACCCCTATTATCATGTTTAATTAGAAGCTTGTTCTTTCAAGCCATAGTCATGATGGATTAGCTAATAGACTTCCTTCACAGAAAGACTGAGCCCTGGGTCTGCAGCCTTTTGTTGTGCCCTGGGGATGGTAGCTGTTTGAAAATTCTTTCTCTGTTTGTTACAGTCCTGGGAGGCTCATGAAAGTAAGCCTCACTGGCCACCAGAACTAGGTGATTTAGAGGTGTCCCCCGGTAGCAGTTGCAAAAACTGCTGGGGTGCCAGATAGGGATGTGAGCTTTTTTCTTGGTGACACCAATTATTACAGTCCTATGGAAACAGAAATGTAAGCTCTCTTGGTCTCTAGAGCCAGGCAATTAAAAGGTGTCCTCTAAGTGGCAGCCACACAAATTGGGGCAACAGCCTCATGTAAAAGCTCCCTTCTAATAGTGCTGATGCTCTGGAGCATGGCAAAAGGGGAGCCCGCCAGCCTATGTCCCTCAAGAGTGTTCCACCAGGCTTCCAGATGCATATGTTAAATTAGATGCTTCCCCTTAGGGTGATGTTTTAATATAAGCAGGTGAGCCTCCTTTGCTTTAAAGGCACAGATTATCTGCCCCTGAGCCAGGTTGGTGAGTCTGAGCCCAGAAACCCTATAAGAACAGTGACTCAGATCATTAGAGTCTTGTGGGTCTTAGAACACAAGCCCCACTGGTTTTTAGGAGGCTTTGGGGGATCGTGTCTCAAGTGTATGTCTTAAAAGTTGGGATGCCCGATATGGTATTCAAACCCTTTGTTCCTTGGGGAGAAGCCCTGGGTTTTGAGTTCAGATATCAGGAACCCTTTGTGATGTCCTCTTACCTCCATAAAATCCTATAATCTTCCAATAACCAATCAGTCTTATCTTCTGGCATAGGTATAAGTCAAGGCTGTCTTCAGTAAGGTGGGTCCCTTTGGTCGTATGGCATACAATATGGTAACAACGTGTGGGTTCATATACATCTTATCAAACAAGCCTAACTTCCCCCACGGGGCATGAACTACTAAAGTAAAGAGAAAACAAATAACAGTTCAAGTGAAATTGAACAACCTTGCAGATATTCTGGAATGCTCTGACATTACAAGCCAAGGTCTCCTTGTCCTTTAAAGCCATTCACCACCTTCCCTTGCTGAGGCAGAGAGATGCTCTCTCTTCATCCACTTTCCCATCTGCAAGATGAAAGTGGCGAATGGATGACACCTCGCAGGCATTTCCAGGTTTTTAATGCTATAGAAGTTTCCTTCTCTTGTTTCAGTTTGGTTTTCTTTTGTGTTTGGGCTTCCAAATTCAGACAGAGCCTCTTTGATGTCACTGTCTTCTATAATCACTACCAGCAAAATGGCTTCATCATGCTTGCTTTACATCATGGGGGAGGGGGTGAGTGTGCAGTCAATGCAGAGCGAAGAGGACACTGAATCCCAGATGCAGCTGCTCTTGCGTGCCATTTCTGCACCTCTTCCCAGATTCCACAACCACTGGAGACCAGAGACAGTGTATCTGGGCGCAGAGCTTCTCTGTAAGACAAGAAATAACCTACTTGTTTCTTTGGTTCTCTTCTAGACATTAGCTTGTAGGTTAATTGACTTCAGACACACATGTACCTTGGCTGGACATCTGTATCCCCTTCGGTAAATATTGGACTGTACGATCTCTAAGACACCTTTGGGCTTCAACAATGTATGATTCTAAGCCAACATCTTCATTTTTGGACTCTTTTATTCTAGTTCCGTGGGTTATGGTAATACTTCTGGGTCTTCAGAGCCAGAGGAAGAAAAGTTTCACTCTTTGGGTAATGCTTTTGGGTACTCTGGGTCAAAGGCATGAATCAGGCTTGTCACAGACTGGTTGTAGGGTCAGAAACATCTGCTTTACTCCAATGGATGTGAACTGAGATCGGGAAGGCATTTATTTTCTGTAAACCCATTTCTTCAAAACCATCAGTTACATCCTTCTGTTGGAAAGCAATGGTTTTGGTTTTGTTTCGTTTTCATTTTTTATTTTTAAAGATTTATTTATTTATTTTAGTGGGAGAGAGAGAGCGCATGCATGCAATATGAGTAGGTGGAGGGAAAGAAGGAGAAGTCGAGAGAGAGGGAATCCTTGAGCAGTCTCTCTGCTGGGCATGGAGCCTGACACAGGGCTCTATTCCAGAATCCTGAGATTGTGCCCTAAACCGAAACCAAGAGCCAGCCGCTTAAATGGCTGAGCCATCCAGGTGCCCCTGTTTTTGTCTTTATTTTTAAAATCGCTGCCTATATCTGAATGGAGTAGAGAGAAATACAAACTAAAAATAAAAAGATTAATTTCCCCTGTGGAAAAGGGAAGAGATTCCTCCTCCCCAGAACCTGTTACTAGAGCATTTACTTTAAAAAAAAAAAAAAAAAAGTAATTCTTTCTTTCTCTGTCTCATTGAAATGTGTGTCAATCTTTTTAGAAACTAAATAAAACTTTTGTCAACCTTGTGATCTAGGAATGTCTTTCTCAAGGACCTACTGACATATCTTTTTGAAATATAAACATGGAGGGAAATAGACCACCTATTTCCTAGTTTCTATGGGAGGATACGAGCCTAATTTCAATGGGCGCCTTCCTCCAAGCTGTAAGATAAGACCACAGAAAAACAGAAGACATTTGTGTTTGGATAGAGCCAATCAGCTAACCCAGACAGTTGTTCCAGCTGACAGGTGCATCTAAGGATGAACTGTTTGTAACCAGTGTTGCTGGCGGGACTTCTTACCCGAGGGCTAGTTATTGTTTGTCTCATGGGCATGTATGTAAAGGGCAGTGTCTGCTTGGCTCTATCAGAAGATGAGATCTCTTTCTGTCTTTGCAATCTTTTGGTGACCCTCTGTGATGTGCATCATGTTTGGGTTGAATGCTAATTCAGTAAGAAAATCATTTTCCTTCTCTTCTACCTTTTGTGGAGAAGTTTCTGGATTGGGAGAATTTTTTTTTTAATGTTTCCTTGACAACAGATATTCTAGATCAATGGTTTTCAAACTGTGTTCTTTAGTGGGCCCTCCATAAGTGCTGGGGGATGAGGCAGACGACAGAAGACTGCCAGGGGAGAGGTCTCTGGGCTCTGCGCTTGTTTCCACCACACAGTATTCTTCTTGATATGTTGATATATATACAGTATTCGTGTTCTAGGTAATTTTTGCCTAAGATCAAAATTTCTTTGGTAAAAAAGAAAATGATTACAATTCAGTGATCTAGTCTGTACATATGTTTTCATGATCCCTTTCCTTCCTATAGATTATAAACTCTCTGAGGGGAGGGACTTTGTCTCTGTGTCCCCTGCTAACTTCCTCAAAAGTTAGAAGAGTCCCTGGAAGATAGTAGGTGTGCAGTTATGTTGAATTAATGAATGACCATCAATAATGAACAATGTGTGCCAGAAAAAGAGCGGAGTATGGACACATGTGTTTATAGCAGAATTGTCTTGGACAAACATTTACTCTTGTCTGTGGCTTCCCGTGGTTGTCTGTGGCTTCCCGTGGCCCGAAGACTGTGTGTGCACAGGGATATAAAATATAGGAACAGCAATGCAGGGGTGCATAAGGCAGAAATATTGCAAAGTGGCTAAAAGCACAGGCTTCAGAATGAGATGGCTGGGATTATAAACCTTTTCTCTAATTAGCTATCTGTGTCACTCTGAACAAAATTCTTAATCTCATTGTGGCTCAAGTCCTTTCACTGCAAAATAATCCTTAACTCTGATTCTATCCTTATGCCTGAGCAAGAGGGGGCCCCCACTCAAGGACCCTACAGGTCACAAACACAGAACACATGCATTTTTTAAATAGAGTACACAGACTCCTCTCTTACTGAGACATTCTGTGCCTGACCTGGTCACAGCATGACCCACGATCTTGTGGATCTGCTACAGGATTAAGACAGCTCACACTCTGTTAAAACTCTGTTTCGTACCTTATGCTTTGGAAATGAAAAAGTTCAAATAACCTATTCAAAGTGCTCAGAATAGGGCTTGACATTTGAGAGTTATAATTTTCTTTTTTGTTTGTTTTTTATTTTTTTAAACATTAAAAATAAACTAAATTCAATTAATTAACATATAATGTATTATTGGTTTCAGAGGTACAGGCCCATGATTCATCAGTCTTATGAGAGCTATTGTTTTCATCCTTATTTTCATTGTCCTTGAGGCCAGCAGCTCTCTCCCTGCTGTACTCGGTCCTTGGCTCTGAGAGGCCTGTTAGAAGATTCAATCTGTGGATCCACACAGCTTAGGACCAGACCCCAAACTCCAGGGACCTCCACGAAGCTTGGTCACCCCAGTGGACCCGAGAAACAGCTTACTCACATCTGTGGCTTTTTTGGTCATCATCTCAACTTCAATATATTGACATTGAGAAAAACAGAGACCTAAGGTCCAGATGATTTAATTAATCAAATTGTGCTTAGAAAGCTATATATTTTTAAATATTTAATGAAATCATGAAAAAACTCCTTTAATCTTTATTAGGACTGAAACATTGAAAAGATATTTTCTGTAAGATGACCTAGGTCAACTTTTGGACCAAAACCTCAGGAACAGTTTTCTGGCTTCTCTCAAAGCCCCTGTCTCACTCAGTATCAACTTGTCCTCTTTCCAGGGAGATCTCAATGAAGCGATCATTATGGTGACAGTAAATTTCATTGTCCAATCAGAACGCTTTAGTGTTCTTGTGCCAAGATAACGAGCATAAGCCCTGACTGTAACTGGCAAGCAGATATATGATTATCCTATCCTCTCAGAAGTTTGAGCTATCCCACAGTTCAGGACAGTCCCTATCCTCTTCCCTAGCTCAAGTCCCTGATTCTGGGTCAACAGAGGCGGATTTTGCAAAGTAAAAATACAATAGTCATTTCCACATCCAAGGGTCATTATCTATTTCTGTAGCTGCCACACAATGAACATGTTTTTTTTTTTTTTAAAGATTTTATTTATTTGTCAGAGAGAGCGAGCGAGAGCGAGCACAGGCAGACAGAGTGGAAGGCAGAGTCAGACGGAGAAGCAGGCTCCCTGCGGAGCAAGGAGCCCGATATGGGACTCGATCCCACGACGCTGGGATCATGACCTGAGCCGAAGGCAGCTGCTTAACCAACTGAGCCACCCAGGCGTCCCCACAATGAACATATTAATTTATAATTTGCTCTTGCTTATTCCAAATAAACTAAAGGTGGCTTATGGCCACTTAAAGTTGAATAAGATAGCAAAAATTGCAAGTAAGTAAGGAAAAAGAAAATCACTAATACTTATGGAGTGGTTACTCTGGGACAGGCACAGTGCCAGGCATTTTATATACATTATCTTAATTAAGCCTTCTGGCGATATTTTCCAGATGGGGAAAGTAGAGCATGAAGAGATTAAGCCCCTCACCCAAGGTCACATAACTTGAAAATATCAGAACCCAAATGTATTTTATTGCAAGGAAAGTGATGTGTTTCTTAATGAAAATTTCTAATTTGGTTATCTTGTTCTGTTCCATTTTTATCAGTATATGAAACTAGATATGTTTTTATTTCTAAAACCCTTCTCTTTCTTGGATGAGAAAACTTACTATGATTGAATTAAGCAATAAGTTAATGTATCACTTATTTCACTAACACAGGGCCTGGGGATTTCTGTACTTAAAGGATTACTAATGATTTTTTGGCTTTTCCCATGTGATCCATGATGAAACACCTCAAACTCTTTCAGAAAGAAATAAATTCCATTAAAAAAATTCAATTGTATAAGCTGTCTTTAAGTTTTGCAAAATTTTCAATTTGCTTTCCTAAGGTTAAGAGCAACTCAGAAGGGTGCATGCTCAATTTAAGGAATTTATATAACATAAATAATTTTGTTCCTTTATGTTTGCTGTAAGTCAGTAATTTTGTTGAAATTCATAGTCTCTGAAAATGATGAATTTGCAGATTGCATGTTTTTCCCTGTGACACAGTCTAATTCACCCTCAATACTGAAGAGGGAAAGTCATTAACCTAACAGGGAAGGATGAAATCGGAGATAGGAAAGGTTAAAAATATGAATACAGCATCCTTCCTTTTATCAAAGCACCGAACAGTCATATCAGAGATGTGCAGAGGCCTCAAGAGCTGTCCCAGCTGTCAGAAAAAAAATGACATCATTTTTCCAAACTCCAGTTTCCTGGAACTAAAGTGTCATCTCATTCATAAATACCCCAGGTTTCTAATAATCTTCAGCCGCACCCCTGGAGCCTGGTAAGGTAAAGGCGATTGCTTTTCTCTCAGCTTCTGTAACAGTTTATTTGCACCCCGGGTGTGTAATAATCTTGTTACAAATGTCATCTGAGTTAGTAAGGAATTGATCTGGGACGTCTTTAACCCTCTTTACCTCAACATGGTCTAATAAATTGAGCATTTTACAAGAGGAAAGTGGACAGAGAAAAAGAGCAACACTAATCATCCATTTCTCCTATTCTTTTGTCTCAGCAAATGACAGGCCAACAGGCTTTCTGTTTCTTTCTTTCTTTCCTTTTTTTTTTTTTTTTAAGATTTTTATTCATTTATTTAACAGAAAGAGACATAGCAAGAGAGAGAACACAAGCAGGGGGAGTGGTAGAGGGAGAAGCAGGCTTCCTGCAGAGCAGGGATCCTGAGGTGGGGCTTAATCCTAGGACCCTCATGACCTGAGCCAAAGGCAGATGCCCAAAGACTGAGCCATCCAGGTGCCCCTAGGCTTTCTTTTTCTTAAGATGAAGATGGCTGGTGATGGACGCAGTGATGGCCTCTAAATTGTAATGAGCTTGTGTTGGGCTCTGCGTGACAAAGCACTTGGTTAGAGAAAAGTTGGAAGAAAAGGGCTGGGTCTCAGGAGATTGGAGGATGGATTTGATTGACTTCCAAGGACTGTAATATAGTCCTTGAATGATCCAGTCCATGTTCTTGGCCCATTAGCTCCTTCTGTTAGAACAGGCTAATTTCTTTGTCCATCTCCACTAAAGTGGGCAAAACTAAGGCTTACTCCTCACTGACTTAATTTCTCAGTGACTGTTCAAAGAAGGTCTAGTGATTATTAGTTCAACTTCTTTATCTTGCTTAGAAAGACCAGGTTTATTAGACAGTGAAACCTAAACCATTTGTGGCCATGATATGATGAGTTAAAATCTTTGTTAAAATCTGTATTTAATCTAGGTACCCAGAGAGGTGTGGTATTAATCAAAATGTATTCAATACCTAACACTAAACATATGTTGAAAGGATCTCATTTTACCTCCTTTCAAGGTGTGATAATCTCAATACTTTGATAGATATATCCCTTTAGAGACATTATTGGGATTTTCTGCTTTATCCTAAAGCTTAAACCACACATTTGTGTGTGTAACAGCTCCTGAACAGACAAAGATGAGATATGTAGCAATGATTCTTTTCCTGTGTTCAACAGCAATGGCTCACAGATGTCCTAGATATCACCGTGTTGAAGAAGGACATCCTTCAGATGGGGAGAAGATTGTGCTGCTGTTCAGGAGCTCCAAAAGCTCTGATCTGTGCCAGACTCACTATATAGCTATAGTCTTGCCATGACATTTCCCCACCCTGTCAAGGTACTATGAGGGGCTGCAGTGTATCATGGAAGAGCCCTTTGATTCCAGGGATGGAGAAGACATGGAGTCTAGCTCTGCCATACCTTTTCAGAGCCTTAGTTACCCCATTACTAAGCGGGCTAGATTGTACAACAACAGCCAGCTTTTGCTAAGTGCCATGTGTTATGCTCAGATCTAAATTTTGGTTGGTATTATCTCAGATAAGCCTTATAAACAACACTATGAGATTGTTCTTACTATGAACCTGTCATAGGATGAAGACAACAAAGCCAAGAGAAATTGAACAGCTCATCCCATGTCACACAGCCAGTAGGTGGGAGAGCTAGGATCAGAACCCAGATGATCTGAGTCCATGGATGGGCTTTTGAACTCTATACTCTATGTTGGTAGTAGTTCTTTCTAGTAAAGTCAAGCTGAAAGTCTAAAAAAATGTACTACCCTGTATTTCTAAATCTTGAAATTGTTCTCTGCATCTTCTATTATCACCAGATAGGTGTAATTTGCCTTCTGTGATGCTAGTTCTCACTCTGCCCTGCCGACTTCCCTTCCTTGGTCCAGTACTACTCACTGACCACATCTATGATTGGTATCCCTGGCCTCAGAAAATCCATGAGCATAGATTCTTGGAAACCAGCAGTCCCTCAGAACCGAAGAAACCTACTTGTTACCAGGAAGGCTCTATATCCCAAAAGGCTGAAGACCTTTCAGAGAGAATAGCTTCTTACTCTAGATCTGAAAAGTCCATACATTTTCCCCCTATAGTTCAAATATTTGAAATTGGTTTTGCAGTCGTAATTGTCTCTTACCCCAAGGCAAGAGCGAGATTAGTCAAAGAGCTAATTATGCAGATTTCTCTATTAGATTTCTTCAGCTTAACAGATTCTGAAAGCACTTGCCTATCTACCGTAGAGAAAACATTGATTTCTGTGGCTAGACACCTACTGGGCAGAAATTTCAGATCAGGCCCCACTGTGTTACACATGGAATTGAATAATAATGCTGGCTGGAGTGGCCATTACAAGGTTCTAGTCCAAGGCTGTCTATTGCTGGTTTATTATAGTCATGTAGCTAGCTACCCCCTTAGCCACTGGCCCACCAGCAGGACCAGAGTATGTTAGTAACAGAATTTTCACTGGATTATTTGGCTTTTTTCTACTTGCAGGTGAAAAAATGGGCTGGTAAAACATTTGAGTGGGTTGGAATGCTTTTATACATAATTATAAAGCAGCAACAACCCAAGGGCCTGTTTCTTTCCAATGTTAAGAAACAGATTTTAAAATCTCAGTATGTGCTTCAGAGTTAATTGACAGAGATTTGAAAGACCCCTTTATACTCAAGCTAAATTGTACAAATAAAAGAACAACCTTCAAAAGAGGGGAGGAACTTAACACCAGCAACACAACAAGGTTGCTGTGGATATGCTTTTCAATTATCAGTTGAATTTTCTCTTCCTATGACCAGCTGGTTTATGGATGTCTCATTTGTAAACCAACCTCTGCTACAAATTAATTGTCTGATGTTGACCAAATCACTTAGCTGCTGCTTATTTGTTAAAAATGAGAGAGGTGACTTAATCTCAAAAATACAATTTACCTAAAAACGGGGGCTTTGGTCAATAGAGATGTGTTTTTATTTTTAATTCTAATTTTTTTTATTACGTTCAATTAGCCAACATATAGTACATTGTTAGTTTTTGAATAGAGGTATGTTTAAATCCTAGGTTCCACATGTATTAGCTTTGTGACTCTGGCCAAGTATAACCTCTCTAAGCTTCAATGTTTTCATCTGTGAAATGGGTACTAATACACATGTCTTACAGGGTATTGCAAGGAATAAACTAGATAATGCACATAAAACATCTTGTGTAGTGGTTCTCACTAGGGCTAACTCTGCCCTTTTCCCCAGGGTATATTCAACAATATCTGAAGGCCTTATTGGTTGTCATGACTGGGGGGTGCAAATGGCATCTAGTGAGTAGAGGCAAGGGATACTTTTCAACATCCTACACACACAGAACAGCATCCCACAACAAAATGTCAATCTTGGGGAGGTTGGAAATCCCTGGACATAACATAAGGCTCACTATTGGCACTCAGTAAATGCTGGCTCCAGAGACCAACACTGGAGAGGGTACAAAAGTCTTGAGGCGTTGACTCAGTGAGGATACATTTTTCTTTTGGAAAAGGAGACAGTTTTTCTTGCAGGGCTCTTCTCTGATCAGGTCAGAAAAGCCCTGGGCCTGAAATGAGGCCCAAGACCTCTTTACACCCAAGACCTACAGACAACAGCAGAATATTTATCCCATATCCCAAGTCCAAATTCAGCCAAATAACATAAGACCCCGGAATTTTCCACTATTCTCTCAACCTAAACAGAAAGGGCTCCAAACTTAATTAATTTGCATTAAAATTCCTCCCTTTCCCACTATTAATTCCAATAATAATTTACTATAGGTCAACCATAAATCATTTACTCCAAAAAGTCCTAAGCAGTAATTACTCCTTTCCAATTCAGTGCACTAAATTAGATTATAATTATTAGTCACACTTGCAGCTTGTATTTAGACTCCAACTCCAGCCAACACAAAACAAATGTTTGGAATGTTTATAAGCACTTTCTTTCTCTTTAACTTGACAGGATTTTTTTTTTTTTTAATTCAATAGAAACCATCATACAAAAATAGGGTTTGCCTGGCATCATGCATATTATAAGAATGAACAGCCTGGCAGACATCCACACACACAGTTCCATAACCTCCACGGATGTGGCAGGCCAAAGGAAGGGGATGTTAACAAAGTATAAAAAGAGGTCCACTGGCTCTGGATTATCTTTCCAAGGGGTCTATAAGGTGGCCTGAAAAATCTCATGTATTTATTTGTGGTTTACTATTAGTGTCCTCCTTGCCCACTAGACTTCAAGCTCCAGGAAGAAGCATAGCACAGTGATAAGAAAAGTGAATTTGGAAATCACATTTTATGGATCCATACACCTGGCTAGGATATTGCCAATTCATCTACTAGCACTAGGATGTTGGGAAGGTTCTTCTTTAAAACTCAACTTCTCACTGGTTACTGTATATCCTGTTGATTATGGCTATATCACAGAGTTTTGGTGAGAGTAAAACAAAATAATGCCAAGGGCCTTGTAAGAGTGTAAACATGTAAATGTTGGCCATTACTATATCATTATTAGGGCAAAAACTGTATCTTCTGTTTACAAGTGTAGATTTAGTCCCCAGTACCTTGCTTGCAGAAATTACCAGCTTACTAGATTACTAGTGGTTGAATGACTGAAACGTAGACTACTGGCTAGCAGGATGACTTGGGCAATTTACTTAATCTCCCTGAACCTCAGCATATTGATCTATAGGGGAAGAGGGCTGTTAAAAAAAACGAATGACATCACATTTCTGACAATGTATGATATAAAACATTTGCTTAATGAATGCTGGGTGTTATTATGATTATCCTCATGGTGGGGCACCTGGCTGGCTCAGTCAGCAGAACATGGGACTCTTTATCTTGGGGTCATGAGTTTTAGCCCAAGTTATTGTGTGTAGATCTTACTTAAAAAAAAAAAAAAAAGATTACTCCCATAGTTAGCTATGTGTACCCTGTGCAAATCTCTTAATTCGAAACTCTGGTTTCCTTATATGAACAAACAGACATTGATTCTGTTTCTCAGGTAGAAGTGGAGAGTTGGTTATAGGCAGTAAGGAGGATTTACCAGGAAGGTGTGATGGAGAGAGAATATTTATAATGGACCGATCATCATGATGAGCCATGGGGAGATAAGGATGGACGTGTCTGTAAGAGGTAAATGGATAAGGAAAAAGATGTAGATTCACTGGAATGGAGCCCCTCTATTCTCTGTTGCAGCAGAAGTGCCAAAATGAGGGAGGCAGCAGTCTGGCAGCTAGAGTGGGATGTTTGAAATGAATTTTTAGAAGAGGTGTAGGTATGGGTGCTAATGTCAATTCCTCCCATATCACTTTATACACCTTAACATACATAAAATATTTGCTGCAGAATGGATTCTTCAAGCCCTTCTTTTCCCTGGAAGAGGATGCTTAGAGCTTGTGTGGAAAATTTAAACCATAAATGAAAATATTTCCCACATAATCTTTCTTGCTATCTCACTGACATGCAGAATCAGTGCTACTTCTCCACGATTCATTTGGTAAATATTCACTGAGGGCCTACTATGTAGCAGACACTATTCTGTATTCTTGGGACACAGTACTGTATTAACCACCCCCTCCCAAAATGGAAATCTCATTTTATGTGGTTCAACTGAATTTTCATGAACCAAACAAAGATCTCTGCCTGTGTGGTGCTTACATTCTGATAGAGACAAAGGATGATGAAAATCAAAGTAAGTCTTTAATACGTTGACTATAGTATATAGAAAAGATAAGGGCTATGGAAAAGGTAGAGCAGAGCAAACAATGGAGGCTCAGGGGTATCAGTAGGTCTGATCTTAAATAGTGTGTTCAAGGTAAGCTTATTGAAGTGACATTTAAGTAGTATTCCAAGAAACAATCCAACTCGGTCTTCTCCTGAGGGGGCTGAGCAGCTGACTACTCTAGATCCCAGCTTTTGAGGGTTCCAGATCATCACCATCTGTTCCCCCATTTCTAAACATGATTTTCTTTCTCCAGCAGGGTAAAATCCCCATCATGAAGAGGCTTTCCCATGATAAAATGCATCCTGTGATCTCCTAGCACAGCTGAAGAATCACCATCCCAGTTTGTTGGCTTCACATGACCAGTTCCTGCTCTCAGTCTCCTGGGATGTGACAGTGTACTTCTGGCAATGCAAAGCTGGTGGCAGCACAACAAGCAAGGTACCGATTATACCCATCCCTTCTAAAAACCACTAGGGTTTTTCTAGCTCCTGAAATAAAGTAATTAAGGAGGAGTATGCCTTGAAGAGTGAGAATATGCCTTTTGGGAAGAGACCTTAGTCAGTTTCTTACCCAATCATATCAGCCATAGAGGAGACAGGAAACATGTGATCATTATCCAGGTGGTTCCCATTGGACCTCTGCAGGAATCAATGCAGACTATTGTGTGGGAGATTAATGAGAATAAGATTCTGTAGCTTCAATTAATAGGGATATCAGCAACTGGTCCTTGTTTAGTGGAAGGTGAAGGTCAAGAAAGTAGTAAATAACCTCAACTTGATCTTCACATCCCACTAAACCAGGAGCAGTTGTTGATATTCCTATTAGATGAAGCTACAGGATCTAATTCTCATTGAACTCAAAATGGATGAAAGACCTCAATGTGAGAGAGAAATCCATCAAAATCCTAGATGAGAACGTAGGCTCTTCAACATTGGCCATACAACTTCTTTCCAAAACATGTCTCCAAAGGCAAGGGAAACAAAAAAGAAAATTAACTTTTGGGACTTCATCAAGATAAAAAGCTTCTGCACAGCAAAGGAAACAGTCAGTAAAATAAGGATGCAACCCACAGAATGGGAGAAGATATTTGCAAATGACACTACAGACATAGGGCGGATATCCAAGATCTATAAAGAACTTCTCAAACTCAACACTGAAAAAACAAATAATCAAGTCAAAAAATGGGCAGAAGACATGAGCAGACACTTCTCCAAAGAAAACCTACAAATAGCAAACAGACACATGAAAAAATGTTCATCATTTTAGCCATCAGAGAAATTAAAATTAAAACCACATTGAGATACCATCTTACACCAGTTAGAATGGCAAAAATTGCTAAGGCAAGAAACAACAAATGTTGGAGAAGTTGTAGAGAAAGGGAACCCTCTTACACTGTTGGTGGGAATGCAAGTTGGTGCAGCCACTTTGGGAACAGTGTGCAAGTTTCTCAAAAAATTAAAAATAGAGCTATGCTAGGACCCAGCAATTGCATTACTGGGCACTTACCCCAAAGATACAGATATAGTGAAAAGAAGGGCCATATGCACCCCAATGTTCATAGCAGCAATGTCCACAATAGCCAAACTGTGGAATGAGCCAAGATGCCCTTCGACAGACAAATGGATGAAGAAGATGTGGTCCATATATACAATGGAATATTATGCAGCCATCAGAAAAGATGAATACCCAACTTTTGTATCAATGTGGATGGAACTGGAGGAGATTAGGCTAAGTGAAATAAGTCAAACAGAGAAAGTCAATTATCATATGGTTTCACTTACTTGTGGAACATAAGGAATAGCATGGAGGACATTAGGAGAAGGAAAGGAAAAATGAAGGGGGAGACTATGGACTCTGGGAAACAAACCGAGGGTTTTAGGCAGGAGGAGGCAAGGGGATGGGTGAGCCCAGTGATGAGTATTAAGGAGGGCATGACTGCATGGAGCACTGGGTATTATATGTAAACAATGAATCATGGAACACTACATCAAAAACTAATGACGTACTGCATAGTGACTAACATAACATTATAAAAAAAAAGAAAGAAAAAAGAGGACCCGAAGCAAAAAATGATAAGCAGTGGTATCAGGAATAAAACCCAACCCATATTACTGTCTGGGATGTAGATCTCACATCCTACTTATTGGCTACTCAAGTTGATACCAAAGAAGCCACTGTCTGTAGCCTCCAAAAATAACTCCTCTGGTCAGAATCTAAGAAATGAAGACATTGATTTTAAATAAAGAAATATTTCTCTATCCTATCAATATAGCTTATCTTTAAATGTTTAGTGGACATGTATTTTGATAGTAAATATACTAGAAGAAACATCTATAAAAATACATTTGTTGAGGTCCTTGTCATGGAAGAGTAAGGTAGAGAGCAAATATCTATTCGTCTAATTTAATCAGGACAAACAACTCAACTGGACAATTTGAGCCCCTAAAGAAGAACTGATTTTTGTCCAGTGTGCAATTAAGACAAGTGTTTAAGTTGCTTAAACCACTTCTTATATATTTACATCATTGCTTTAGTCCTTTGCTTTCTGGACACATTGTGAATATTTTTTTGAGTTGGGAAGATTCTTCACTTACTCAACTTAGTATTCTTCTTCTTAAACAAGGCCTAAAATGAAATCAGTTAAACACTCAAGGGTAGAATCACTTCCAAATTTTCAGTGCAACCTTAATTCTAATTTGTGAATTCGAAATCAACTCTGCACTCATTTAGATAATTGTTTGAGCTCTAGGTTTTCTATTACTCTACCAATCATGTCAAATCTGTTGGGAGTTTTTTTTAGCATGGAGGAGAAAATGAATTTTAGCCTTTTAAGATCTTTTAAAGAAAGAATTAAGTGTTTTCTTTCAATTGAACCATTTATTTAAACTAGTGTGAACATATGGTTTAACAATCAACTATTAAGATAACAAATCAAATAAAGGTATTTCTTTTTTAAGTGGTTCTGAATTAATATTCACCTGGGCTAGGCTTAGAAATAACCTGGTCTAATAATTCTTGTCCTTTTTTGGGCCAGGTTTCCCTTTGAGACTCTAATTGAAGCTATCGATCCTCTCCCCCAGAAAATCCATATGTGTATAATTTCAAGAGCTTTATGAACCTGGTGGCCATATGGAATCTACATTCAAAAATCTGTAATTCAGATCAAGCCCCTCCCTTTTTAATGAAAAAAAATTTTTTTTTGAAGTTCCAGTTCAAGATGGCAAGTAGGAAGATCCTGAGTTCACCTCCTCCCATGGACACATCAAGTGTACAGATACATTAGGGACAATTTCCTCTTAATAAAACTTAAGGGCTGCCTGAGTGATGACAATGCATTGGGTGGGCAAATGAGAAGAAAACCACATCAAAGCAGGTAGGAGAGGCAGGATACAATCTCACCATAAGCCTCACCATAAGCAGGCTGTCCTCATTAACATTGCTGGTTCTCACTTGTCAGTAATTCGTAGTGTGGTCTGCTTCTAGCACACTCATATTTAGAAAACCAAGGGAACACTAAACTTTTTTCCCTTTATCCTTCAAATTTCTTCAATCTACGTGTTTTGGGAAAATACTGCTTTCCTTCCCCAATTCTTCAGCTATTGTCTACTATAATAAGCCAGCTTGAATTTCTCAGGTCCTATTATTTCCTTTTTCTTGACAACATAAGGGAAGAATATAAGCCCTCCTAGGCACAGCACACTGAGAAATGTTGGGGGCAGGGAATGGACAAAATAGTTGTTGTGAAGGAATTAATGACTGACATTTATAACACGCCTACTTTATATTAGACATGTAGATGTATTTGGGGTTTTAATGCAAAATTTGCCTCCTCAATTATTCCACTTCTTTACTCTAGAAAAGCATCAAACTCTTCATAGTTGAGTGCTAGTCTTTATTCCAAAGAGGTTCAGTGTCTCAGGTCCAACACTATTGTGTTTATCATTGCTGGGTTTATAGAATGACACTTTTTTCAATGTCTTCCTTTGTGTTTTGTATCTTGGGCTTCGAAGTCGAGCCCATTCTCTGATATTTAAGATGATCTTCTCCTTCTTCATTCTACTCACACATTTCTCTCTGAATTTTGGAACTTTTCAGATTAAAACCATCTTTATTAAACAGGCAGATTTGGAAATGTTAAGCAGACATTGAAAAATAGTTCTTTAAAGTGCCTTTTTAATTTCATGAAGCACTCTTTCACCTTTTACCTAGTAGTTGTAATTGCCTAGGTTATTTTCCAGGACACAACAAAAAGTAGGGAAATGTAAGAAAATAAAATAGTATCCCGAGTTTGAATGTTAATGTCTAGAATGCATTCTGAAAGCAAACAGGACTCCTAAAACTCAAGCTTGAATTCTTCTGAGCTACTTTTGCAATTTACACAACACCTCCTTTTTCTTAACTCAGCCTTAAAATCTTCTCCCCCTCCCATTTGCTTATGCAGAGTTGACTGCCTCCGAGATTCCTGCTGAGTTATTTCTGTTATGGGATCTGACCTGCGGTTGAGCTACTCAACATCTCATCTGTTATTTGGGTCTTCTCTCTTCCATATAAGCCCTCCCCTGTTGCTTTGTCAGCTCCTCTGCCCTCTGATCCTCTGAAAGGACCAGGGAAGGAGAGACCGAGAAAGGCAGGCTCCTGCTGATGTTTATTCTCATCAATCCTAGCAAGCCCTTCTTCCCTAAACATAAAACTCCTTACCACCAGTATTTCCTAAAATGAATCTCAATGTTAATAGTTTTATTTAGGGGAAAAAATTTTTTCTGGTCAAATAAATTTGGTAACTGCTGACTTAAAATCAAATGAGTTTCTTTATTACAGAACTTCTTCAAGCTTTTAATATGCTAATATGCACTGTGAATCTCTTAGGGGGTGATAGAGTATACAGTGTTTCCCAAACCCATTTTACTGCAAAGTAGGTTTTTTTCTTTTTCTTTTTTTTTCTGGGAGCATATTTTGAAACTAATCTTTTAAGGAACACAATTTGCTTAAACTCATTTTAATTTTTCTCTTTTCGTTAGCCCAGTATTTTCCAAACTTCCACCATTCAGTTATGACCGTCATAATTTCCGCTAACAATTTTCTTTAAATCAACTCACTTTTCTACTTAAATAAATTTATTTGAAAAGGAAAAGACTATAAATGGAATTTAAAAATTACTTGACATAAATGGAAAATAACCATCAAATTAAGTAGAAGGAAGCAATGTTATTTAGAAATTTAAAAAATATAATTAAAACAGTATAGTACTGGCACAAAAGTAGGCACATAGATCAACAGAACAGAATAAAGATCTAAGAAATAAATTCACAATTATATGCTCAATTAATCTAAGCTAAGGAGGCAATAATATCCAATGGGGAAAAGACAGTCTTTTCAATAAATGGCATTGGGAAAACTGGACAGCTACATGTAAAAGAATGAAACTAGACCACTTTATAACCTCATACAGAAAAATAAACTCAAAATGTATTAAAGATCTAAATGTGAGACCCGAAACCATAAAAATCCTAGAAGAGAACATAGGCAGTCAGTTCTCTGACATCAGCTGTAACAACATTTTCCAGGTATTCTCCCCATGCAAGGGAAACAAAAGCTAAAATAAACTACTGAGATGACATTCAAATAAAAAGCTTTTACGCAGTAAGAGAAACAATCAGCAAAACTAAAAGACAACCTACTTAGTGGGAGAAGATCTTTGCAAATGATATATCTAGTAAGGTATTAGTGGCCATAAATAGAAAGAACTTATGCAACTCAATGCATAATGCCCCCAAAACAATCAGATTAAAATATGGGCAGAGGACTTGAATAGACATTTTTTTTCCAAAGACATGCAGATAGCCAACAGACCACATGAAAAGATGCTCAACATTACTAATCATCAGGGAAATGCAAATCAAAACCACAGTAAGTATCACTTTATACCAGTTAGAATGGCTAAAATCAAAATGAAAAGAAATAACGAGTGTTGGCAAGGATGTAAGGAAATGGAATCCTTGTTTCCTATTGATGGGAATGTACTACAACAATTAAAACTTAAAAATAGAAATACCGTATGATCCAATAATCCAAGCACTAATTCAAAAAGATACCTGCACCCTTATGTTTACTGCAGCATTATTTACAATAGCCGAGATATGGAAACAACCTAAGTGTCCATCAGTAGATGAATAGATAACACAAATGTAACACACACACGCACACATGCGTGTACACACACACACACACATGCACACACTGGAATATTATGTCCATTGAAAGGATGAGGTTGTGCCATTTGAGATGACATGGATGGACCTAGAGGATGTTATGCTAAATGAAACAAGTCAGTCTGAGAAAAAAAAATACCATATGATTCCACTCATAAGTGGAATCTAAAAGAAAAAAACCCACAAATAAATAAACAAACAAAAAGTAGAATCAGACCTATAAATACAGAGAACGAACTAATGGTTGCAGTGGGGGAAAGGGCAAAATGGGTGAAGGGGAAACAGAGGTATAGTCTTCCAGTTATAGAATGAATAAATCAAGGGAATAAAAACCACAGCATAAAAAATATACTTAATGATATTGTACCAGCACTGTAATGGGAAGATGGTAGCTACACTTGTGATGACCATAACACAATGCATGAACTTGTCCAGCCACTAAGTTGTGAACCTAAAACTAATGTTGTAACACTGAAATTTAACACTAATGTTACACACTGAAATTTAAAAAAAAAAAAACAGAAATTAAAAAAATAAATAGTGGAATTCAGGTATTACTACATTAAACTGGTTTATATAAATACATGCCTGAGAATGAATTTCTCCTGAGAAGAATGGAGTCAATAATAAAAATCAAATTATATTAGAGGCCATCTGGTCACTGTTGCTCATTTTCAATGATCATGAAGAGTCACCATTGAGAGCATTCTGTTTTTTGTTAATAGTTTTTAAAAAATTTTATTTATTTATTTGAGAGAAAGAGAGACACAGAACACAAGGAAGGGTAGCAACAGCAGGGGGAGAGGGAGAGAAGCAGACTCCCTGCTGAGTAGGGAGCCTGATGTGGGGCTCGATCCCAGGACTCTGGGATCATGACCTGAGCCAAAGCACACACTTAACCAACTGAGCCACCCACGCACCCCTGTAGAGAGAGAATCTTAATTCCTCTGTGCAAAGTAGACCAAAGCTGTTTAAACATTTTCTGAGATAGAGCTGGAAACTAAGAACTGATTTCTTTTTAATTTTTTTTCTTTTTACTAGGCACTTGGTTTCTTACCTTATTATTATTATTATTATTATTATTTTTGGTTAATGAAAAATTTCAAAACAGGGTATCTATCTCCTACAATCAACAAATATTAGCATTTTTTACATAATCATTTCTTGGCTGACTCATTTTTATGTAAACTTTTAACTGACATGACATACACTATTGCTGAACTATTTTAAAGTAAATTAATGATATCATGACACTTCATCCCCCAATTTTTCAGCATGCATCTCCAAAACCTGTTTTCTGGCATACCTACAATACTGTTACCTGTCATGCCTAACACATCTAATATTCAGCTCATATAAGAACTTTTGTTCAAGGAAACTTTTGTTTCAAGAAGCCATTGAATGATCTCCAAATGGTCTTCTTTTGAGAACATCAGGTTGTTTTGTACTGTCCAGAAAGTGATACAAAAAACACTCCTTATCTGTTCGCCACTGTCATTTAATTGGGGGATATACTGATGAAATCCTTTTATAAATATTTCCAGCTTTACCTCATGACATTCAAAGTATTTTGAATTCGTTTTTCAGATGAATTGATAAATAAAACCTTCTATTGGTTGTTTGATGAAATGGAGGACCAAGATTAGAGGAGATTAGAGAAGAGGGCAGTGCTGTGTCTGATGGATAGAAATAATAAAAGAAGTAGCTGTATGTTGAGTGCTTGCCATGAGCCAGGCACTAGACCATATCCGGTATCTTATATCTATTATCTTATTTCATGGTCCACACATCCTATGAAGTACCGTGTTGTTCTCAGGATGGCTGTACACAGTTGGGTAAGAGTTAAGCAGAGCATGAAATCCAGCTGTTGTGCCACTCCCCAAACTCTGTCCATCAGGACATTTGAGGGTCCTTCCCCAATACACAATGGTCTCTTGTGGGGTCTGGACAGAGCCATTCCAGGTTTTATAGGGGAGACATCCGAGGTGCAGGGCAAGACCCAAATCCATGTCTTTTTGTAACTAGATTTATCCTCTTAACCACCTTCTGCTGCCTCCCAGAAAACAGAACTGAAATAAAAATTGTTTATGAGGGCAGTGGGAAGAAAGACCCTGAAAAAGCTTAGGGGAAACACAACGGGCCATGCTCCTAAAGAGAACTGTGGTAAAATGAGCTTTCCTGTCATGGTGGACAACAGGCTTTTACGCATAGAACAGCCAGGAGATTATGCAGTGAGAGGTGGTCAGTTTTAGTGAAGAAGCGATCCATCTTTGTCTTGGCTCCACACCAAAGAACATGGAGGCCTGGCACAAAAAGAATCACCTACACGGGTTTGGGAACAGCCTAGTGAATAAAGAAATGGCAGCTTTCTCATGTCAAGCAGCTGCAGGAAGGGAGAGGATGTAAAAGAGACAGGGGAGAGAGCATGCTCATACCATGCGGCAAACAGCAGGGAACAGTCCAGAAATGTTGGCACTGCTCTCTGACCTCCTGGGACCATGAGCAACCAAGTCAGGGCACTTCCCATTAGAGGCAGGGGTTTTGCATGTTCCTGGTCAGAGCAGAACCCATGACCATCAACTTTATTTTGGCCAGAACTCCCAAACACTCGAAAGTGTTGTATTCTGTTGCTGTACTCCAACAGGATGGGATATTGTTTTCGCTTACTTTTAAGTTTTTGTTCTTGCTCATTTAACTGTTAACTCTTGAAACACAGCCCAGGCCATTCTGCCGGGCCAGCCATTCTGTGGAGAGCTTTATTAGCATTATCTGAGTTTATTTGATCTTCACAATAATTATGAGAGAGAGAGAGCGATAGCATAGTCGCATTTCACAGAGGAGGAAACTGAATTTTCCAAGGTCATATACTCAGGAAATAAGGGGGGTTATAGCACAACCTCACATCAGCCTGACTCCAGAGTCCACCTTCATGCCCACGATGTTACACTGTCTCCTTTTGGGTCATCTAGGGGGGAAACTCCTTGTGGTTTTTGTTCATGGGGCTCTGAAGCCAAGGCTGGCTGTTCAATTGTCTACCATCCTTGTCTGCTGATTAAGTAGCAAGGTAGGAGGGGGAAAATCAGGAGCGACCGTCTCTTTTTAAAGGAAAGAATAAAGTAGGAGGGTCACTGTGACTGGAGAATTCTACAAATGAGATGTGAGCCTTGCGACCAAAATAACAACTTCTATTAATAGAGTCCAGTAGGAGAAAGACCCAAGAAAAGGCATCCTGACCTGCGCGAACAGATGTTCCAGAGGCAGGAGGTGTCTGGAGGACCAACGTGTTCATTTTAACTTAGTAGGAAAATCAGACAAGTCATGAAAGGCTCTATTTCCCTTCTCCCTTTTCTTTCTCTCTTAAATTCATCTTTATTGAAGTATAATTGGCATATATAATTATAAGATATTTAAACATGTCGATTGGATACAAGTATACATTGAGAAAGGACCCCTCCTGTCCCCCTAATTAACGCGTCCATCACCTTTCATATTTTTTTTTTGATGAGAACATTTAAGTTTTGCTCTCCTAGCAAATTTTAATTATACTATACAGTGTTCTCAACTCTAAACAGCTGCTGTGTTTTCCATGAGCTCCTCAGACCTCATTCATCTTAGAGCTGAGAGTTTATCCCTTTTTACTCACCTCTCCTTCTTCCTTTTACTGCCTACCCGTCTGTACCCCTGGAAACCACTTTTCCCCTGTTTTTATGAATTTGACTTTTTTTTTTTTTAAAGATTCCACATAAAAATGACACCATACGACATTTGTCCGTCTGGCTTTTTCCTGGCATAATGATCCTTAAGTTTCACCCATGTTGTTACAAATGGCAGGAATTCCTTCTCTCTCATAGCTGTGTGTTCCTCCTCCCTCTAGTTTCACCTGTGGTATGAAAGAAGCCCCAGGCGGCATTTGGAATCAACTTTTTTTTTGGGGGGGGGACTCTTGACACCCTGTTAAAGCCTTAGGGTTACAAGAGTCAGAGTAGGCAGCATAAGAAGTATTAGCTAAAAAGCAAGAAAAACACATTTGTTCTAAATATTCCGTGGAATTCAATAACCTAAGTTGAAGTTGTTTAATACACATATTTTTGTTATAATACAAAACACTGGCCGAGTCAAGACAGCTGAAGATTTTTTTTTTCCTTCCACTTCAATTTCAGTTCTCAACCAGAATTCCAACCAAATCTCAGTTCCCTCTTTTTATGACCTTGGGAAATATCTGAACTGAAAACCTTTAAAACCTTAAAAACTGAAAAGCTTTAAATGTGGTAACAATGGTACTTAATTCTTGGAGCTTTTGTGAGAATCGAATGATAATTCAACAGGAAGCTCCTGCATAGCGTTCAGCAAATGTTGACTCTGAGAAAGTCTTGTGGTTTCTGCCCTGCAGTCATAAGCAATCCCTCTCCCCCACCACTAGGTGTCAGCATATCTAAGCTTCCAGAGCTGCTCCTTTGCCATTAATTTAATTCAACAAATACTTAACCGGAGCGCTTGCTCTAGCTATAACTCTCTTCCACCATGCTGGAGGTAAAAAGCTGAGTAAGATGACCCTTGATTTCTTTTTTTTTTTTTTTAGATTATTTGTTTATTTATTTATTTGACAGAGAGCGAGATCACAAGTAGGCAGGGAGGCAGGCAGAGAGAGAGGGAGAAGCAGGCTCCCCGCTGAGCAGAAAGCCCAATGCGATGCGGGGCTCCATGGACCCTGAGATCATGACCCGAGCTGAAGGCAGAGGCTTAACCCACTGAGCCACCCAGGTGCCCCAAGATGACCCTTGATTTTAAAGAGTTTATAACAGGACTATAAGTTCTGGCCGAGTTGCACAAGAACAATTGTTTTATTTGGATGGCATGCTTTTGTTTATTTTAAATTGATTTAAACGTCTTTAGGTTTGATCTGCAGTCTGTGCTTCACCCTCCTTCCCCAGCTCTCTTTTCTCATATTATTCTCAGCCCGGATGTGTTACCGTCCTGGCGCTGGCAGACATTTGAGACAGGGAACCCCTCCTCTGCTAATGCATTAAGCGAAGAATAATGCAGACTAGGAGAAAGACTATCTTGAGAGGTGAATCTGTGTAAATGCGCAGTGATAGGAGGAAGAGAAACCCGGTGAAAACCCATTTAATTGTTTTGCTGAGGCCTACACGGGTCCATCTCCACTATCTGCTACATAAAATTGTTTCCTGTCCTGTTCTGTCAAATTCCAAAAAAGTTACAAAATAAAGAAAAAACCCAAACTGCTGATTGGTTTCTAAAACTTTCCAGAAGAAAAGGCTTCCAAAATGAAGCCTCATGTGGGTGATATTAAAAAGCAGGAATTGCTAAAATGGCCTGGACTGCCATGTTCTAAGTCCAATGCTCTAGATCTGATTCTGACAGCTCCCAGGGAGGGAGCTCACATTTGGAACCATAAAACCTCCGCAATGGAAGGGAGACGGCTTTGGTCAATGGGGAAACCCAGTGAATAAATAACTCAATGACTTGTCCCAGGACCTACAGATTGTGGGAAATGGCAGCGCAGAAACAAAACCCCTGCTTGCCCAGCTTCTTGTCACTCCTTTCTCACCATTTGATGGAGACAGATAATATTTTTGGCTTCAATAATTCATATTTTTGATCTTTCTGACATGTAGTTACCGGCAATTCTCACTTCATTTCTTTCTGAGACGTGCTTTTGGACCTTGGAATCCTGGGCAGTTGTGTGTCCATGTGGCAAAGATGTAACATCAGCTGACCCTTAGGTTGTAAAACCAAAGGAAACGTGAAATAGAAACGTCACCTCATCATTTGAGCAATCCATGGGAAAAATAAAAAAATAATCTGCTACTGAAGGGGAAGAAAAAGGCATACGGAATTGATTTTTGACATTGATTCAACCTACTGGGTCTTTGCCCAGTTCCTCTCTTTTCTTTGTATAAATGGAGCCAAGAGTAATACAGATAAATCAGGACCAACCAGTTCAAACGAAAGGACTCCATTCGGAGATTTCATCTCTCAGTAGAAAGCTTTAGAATAAACACATCCATTCTCTCAGCTGCTCTTGCAGTGGTTCCCGCTTTAATTTTATGTTCTTCCAAAATCAGCTACATCATCTCATGAAGTGGGGAAGGCTGCGGTTATCATTAGAGAACTTAACCACTCTTTGAAATTTGTTTCTTAACTTCAAACAAATCTTTAAACAAAGAATTGGTGATGTCAAGAGAGGTGTTTATGAATGAAGATGAATAAGACAAGAACGTGACTTTTAAGGAGGAATGAAGTCCTAATGAATGGAGGGAGATAAAATAAGCATAGACATTTCTCTCATATCAAGTAAGCCATAATAATGGAAGAAATCAGTGATAGATAGTTTGAGGGGATCAGAGAAATCTTTGCAAGAGAGACAGCATTGGTGTTGGGTCTTAAAGGATGGAGGGTCTTAAAGGGTCTTAAAGGCTTCTCTGCTTAGAATGGCCACCTTACATTTTGGCTGGTAAAAAGTAATGAGAATAATTCTTTTAACATGTACTGTTTGAAAGCCCAATGTTCTGTGATTAACTATTCATCCTTTACTGCTCAGTTAATGCTGCCATCTTATCTGAGCTTAATATGAGCCTGATAGCAAAGATTCCTTCCTTGTTTGCATTTCTGGTCTACTTAATTCATGTTGATTATTTTGTATGAGCCACATATGTAGAACTACATATATGTAGTTTATATATATTGTATTATATACAATGTAATATATTAATATTAATATATGGAATATATATATATATATATATATATTCCATCTATTTACTTGACTTAAAGCTTCTTGAAGGCAGGTATGATTTTGCATGTTATTTTAATTTAGCCCAGCACTTAGTTTACAGAGGAGTTTAAGAAGAATTTATTGAATAAAATAAGGTAGGTGATTGTCCAATCTTCACCTTTGAGGCATGTGTGGAAAAAGTCTATGTCTATGTTGACCATTTCTTTCTTCTTCATGACAAATACACTACCATGGTCAAGACCACAAGCCATATTTCAGAAGGTTGAAAATAAAATGGTCATATGGATAGATCTTGAAGTTCCTTTGTGATGTGTCCCCCACACAGCCTAGTCTATTCTAATATGTAGTTTTTATGGAGATGGTTTTGAACTTTACATGAAACTATTGTGTAAAGACAATGAAATGCAACCTTTGTAGAAAATTATATCCAGATGAAGATATATGACTTTGAACTCCTGAGGCTTACTTTTTTTGTTACAGTGTATGTGTGTTAGCTTTTAGCTCCTTTTAAAATCAGAAAGCTTGGGAGATTAAAAACTGAAAGAGTTTGTGCCGAAGACTGCTCAGGGGCCGAAATAATAGAACACCACATCACTTACCCATCAGTTCAAGCCTTTTCTTTTGTCATATAAAAATTACCGAGGTTAATAGGCTGGCTCCAGCCTTGTTCCCCAACTCGCCAGAGGGGTTTAAATTCAGGATCTGAAGGCTACATAAGACAGACATTATCGAGTCTGTCTAAATTGTCTCTACACAAAGACCTATCATGAAAGAAGACAGCTCTAGGGGCTCAGCTTCATTGGCCCAGGATCCAATGGGATACCATTAAGCATTTTGAAAAATAATAGCAAAAAAACCTTAGAATGTATGTGGTCATTTTCGTGCTCAAGAATATTAAGAGGTGGCTACTTTTACTACCATACGAATGAGAAAACTGAAGCTCAAGAATTTTCTGCAAGTTGCCCAAGGTTACTCATTTGGCGAGCAGTAGAGCAGTGAGTTGAACCTTGTGGTTTTGTGTCTACAATATTGAGGGCTAAGCAATTTTGCCTTTGTTGGAATTCCACCCCCCTCTATATGACACTTTAAGAATATGCCCACCCTCCTCTAAGAAGATAGACTAGCCACAGAAACAGATTCCATGCCAGGTTCTAGATTTTACTACAAGTTGGTTCTTGAACCTTCATGAAAGAGAGTCTGGTATAATTTAGTGTTGCATCAATATTCTCTGAACGAAAAACATGTCTCTCAGTAGATCCCTTCTTTTTCAAGCTCTGGATTCAGGATAGTATAGTCAATGGCGGAGTCTAAGAGAATATTCCACCTTTCTACCCAGATGCTTCCTAGAAAAGGAAAGCATGTGGATATGAGCATTAGCGGGGTATTCCTATACACTCTATTGCATTTGTGAAATTGCTATTAATTTTTCTCAATCCACTGCCATTTTAAGAGCTACTAGGCTGTGATTATATAGCAATTTACGTGCTATCTTTCCCTTTTCCATCAGCAATGCCAATGCATAATTAAACCATATGCTCTGGGGGGAAATACACTTCTGAGTACAGAAGTAAAAGCAAGATAGTGTCTCAAGAAAAGAGCACAGAAGCCAATTTAAATACTAAGTTAATGTTGGTATATTAATGTCAGAATATACTTTGGCGAGGGAAACGAACTTGAATAATTTCTTTCCATAATGCGTTTTAATTTATGTTGTTATGTTATGTTAATGTATGTTGTTGTTGAAGTCTAAAGACACAGGTTCTCAGTCAAAAGATCTTAACATATTACATAAGATAATTAGAAAAAACTAATAATCATTTGATTATTTAGATGAAGCAGTTAAAAAAGTGGCGATTAATTTTCTCAGGTATACTCAGATAACATATCAAACACCTTAATATAATTTTTAGGAATTTTTTTTTTTTAAGCCCTAGATAAGACCCAGACATTCCAAATGCGTAGCAGGCACAGAATGAGCAGATGCAAATTAATCTAAATCCCCTGGAAGTCATTTGACACTAGGTTTTTTTTTTTTTTTTGGCATTTTCCCATTTCATAAATAAGTGCATCCTATTACATTTATTTACATTTAGCTGCAGGCTAGTGGAAAAAACCCATTTAACAAATATCAGGCTAAACTCTGACTAATAATTTGGCAGAGTACATCTCACAGGGCAAGGCAGCTACGAGATATAAACATGAGGCACAGAGAAACAGAACACATGCAAAACACCATCTATGACTCGGTTCATTCGGCTCTATTTGGCAGATAAGGGGCTGGAGAGAAATTTGCAAGAATTTCCCCATTTCCTTTCTCCACTGCTTTTCACACTGAGAACTTAGGTCAATATTGCTTTCCTTTATAAGCCAATTTACTGTTGCAAACGAAGTGATCCTTCACCAGGAAAGGAGAAGGAAAGTATTCTGGGTAGGGTCTGCTGGTTTGGTGAGCCATTTAATTTCCCACATTGTAACCTGATCTTAAATGGCAGAAAAATGGCACAGAGCTCTGGACAGAACCTTCTAATCCTTGGTCAAATCTATTGACCCAAGTCATGGCAAGAGAAAATGAATCTAGAACAAAGGAAATTCTTCTCAAGGGAACCTGTCACAGCTTGGGACCCACTTCATAGGCCTTAAAAATTCAATTTCTCTTTAGAGTGAATTTGAGTGATTTAGAGTGAATTAGAGTGAAGTGAGAAAACCCCTCCTCTCCCCCCCACTCCCGCAGGGACCCTGGGCTCTAGGAAAGACAGTTCTCCTAGGTGCATGGCTGAACCTTCTATTGTGATAATGGTATCATGTCCCACTACATGCTAAGCTCCCAACATTTGGAGCCTGTTCAGTATCTGTTCTACTGAGAGGGGTCTCTCCCTTCCATGGAGTAAGTTTTCAGATCCTAGCCCTTGGCTTCATGTAATTCTTTTAAGGACTTTTGTATTGTACTCTTCGATGAAGGACGGCCCTTTGTAATTAAAACATAAAGAAACAAACATACTCTCTGACGCCTATACCAATGAGTGCAGCTAAGAATAAAATAAATCCTTCAGAGGCTTAATATGGACCAGATCTCTGCAGCTTCTTTGGAGGTTGTGACATAGGGATAGAAGAATCCTCTAGAAGTCATCAAGACTTGAATAATTGCACAAATGTGGTCAATATCAAGGTGGTTTTCTTTGCGTATTCTTGTAACAAGATGTTTGACAGTCAAACATCAGATTTACCTAAGGTAGGCAAGATGGTCATGGACTGATAATCTGTTTAATTATATAGATCATCTTCCAAAGTTGTCATTAAAATGTGGAATCTTATTTTTAATGCATGGCAGAAGCCTGTTACTTCAAGGAATCCAGTGGTATCTTAGCACCTCATGGACTGGCTTTCCAAGCTGGGATTCCACCAATATAAGGCATTCATAGAGTAGTGCTCCCCTAAAAAACTATAAGGGGACATTCAAAACCTCCAGGGCCTGAAGCATCCTCAACCCATTGTGAGGTTGGGGACATAGGCCTGCCCTGTTCTTCCAATGAGCTTCTTTTTCCTCTTGACAAAGTGACCTGCATTATCAGGCTCAAGCCTAGGCCTGTGGCAACTCCATTTGAGGCATGTCAATGTTGAAAAGTGGGAAGTACAAGTAATTATCCATGCCAAGGGGCCCATGTCATTTATTTGAGGCAACTAAAGGTGTCTACTTTGAATTCTGCAAATTGGCTGTCAGTTTTGCTCAACAAATTCATTAATCTTTCCCTTATTGAGTTCCCTTCTACAGAGACTTGAAGAGGGTACTGGAAGGGAAATGAAAGAGAGAGAAACAGGCAGTCTTTTAGTTAGTAGTCCCTACTCCTCTTATTTCAGTAGCTGTAATCACTCGGGGTCCTGCAGCAAATGGAATGAAAGATTCGTAAGAGATTGGACTGGCCCAATTTTCTCCTACATGGAGGGCCTGGGTCACGTTCATCTCCAAGTCAGCATGTTACAATATCCCAACCACCCACCTTCTCTAATTCTTCCACCAGTTCTCCCTCCCCACATCGTGGCAATCCATATAATACAAACAGAAAAGAGGTGAGTTCAGATTCTACCATATCCAGAAATCCTGTCACATCCGAAGATTTTTCTCTGATTTGCAAAACCACAGAGGTCCAGCATATCAGCCTGACTGATTTTCGTCAGCAGGATGATATTAATGATTGCTTTTAAGGTAATTAGTTGGTGGGGAGGGGGGACAGAAAGACTGTTCTATACATGCCTGACCATGCCCAGCCACTCTGCCTTCTGGAGCCTTGGCAGGCAGCTGGGAGGAAGGGAGGTTTGAAAGCTCTGCTATCTGGCCTATTTGTTTTCTTATAATTAATATTAAGCCTCTAAAGGATTAGTAACATTATTTCTTAATAATAATTCCTTATTCCATTTAAAAGATTTCAGTTTTGTGGGAGTGACTGCAGAGTCATGAGGCAATTTCTCTGTTCCCATGTTCCGTTTGCTTTTGGGAGGCTTCCACAGACAGCTTTCATCATAAAGTATAGATTATACATTCCTTAAGAGCAAGAGAATGTTCTGCTGAAAACTTAGATCTGTGTCTCATTTCCTTTCCAACCAACTGAGAATTCTCTTTGGCACAGGACTTAAGAGCCCATGCTATTTTTTATTTTTTTTATTTTTTTTTGGCAGCACAATACAGAAAGATCAGTTTCATTGTCTTTCAGCGTTTTCCACTAATTAGCCTTTTTGATCTCAATGAATAGATGAGCTCTTTTTATATAATTTATTAGCTTAATTATTTCCTCTTTCTTTTTTAAAAAGACAGACAGGGAAAGGATACTAGAATCTGAACAACAGTTTTCACAGCTTGGGAAGCTTTTAAAATAATACTGGACAAACCGAGAAATTTCTATTACAGAATTTTGTGTACATTACTCGGATATTAGAGAGGGTGGGCTCTGTTCTTTGCTCAAGTACCTGAGAGGGTTTGTGGTTGTGAGACTTGGGGAGAGTGTTGTGGGAAAATTAATGTCTGTCTTCACTTCATTTTTCTTTTCCTTTCCATTTGATAATTATTTTTTTATGTGTCCCATTTTATTTTTTAATGCAGCTTCCCAGAAGATTAAAGGAGAAGACATTTACATATGATGTACTCAACATTTCTTCTACATTACCAGATGTTTAAGAAAGCCAAACATTGTATGTCCCATGTTTAATATTTATACTCTGCCTCTTTCCTAATAATAGAACAAATATATTATAGGGACATTAAACTGAAGATAGATGAGAACATTATATGAGACCAATTAGAGTTAAACAGTTTGTGCACACCAGTTAGCCTTGTAGGGTTATCTGTCATTTTTCATAAAGTGCTCGATTTTTTAAAAAGTGTTCATTATTTCACTTTTCTGTTTCCTCTCTTTTATTTTTTGTTTTCTGTTTCTTTTTCTAAGTCTTTTTACCCAAGGCAAGGCATCTGCCTTCTGCCCACCTATGAGAACTCTCTCAGGATCAAGATCAACCTTCTTCATTGCAGACACTTTCTTTACAGAGAGAAAGTGGTTTTATTGTCAACACAGTGGCTTCCCTAGAAGGGCCACAGATCAACCATTCTAAAAGTGAAGTTATGATTTTGGTAGCTACACTCAGATTTTAACCTTGTTATGGAGGCTATCTCTCTACAGGTTTATCCCAGACCTACTCCTTTTGCTCCTTGGGCCTTAGTCTTTTGGTTCCACAAGGATTTTGAATATATTCTTGCCTCCAAACTTTATCATATGCTGTTCCCTCCTTTCCATGCTTTCCCTTAAGCTTAAATGTCACCTCCTAAAAGATACCCTCACTAACCATCAACATATGTCAGCCTGCAATACTATTTTTAAAAGATTTATGTATTTACTTATTGGAGAGAGAGAGACAACATGTGCACAGGGGGAGGGGCAGAGGGAGAGCAGGAGAGAATATCAAGGAAACGTTGTGTTGAGCGTGGACCCTGACTCAGAGCTCAATCTCACGACCCTGAGATCACAACCTGAGCTGAGACCAAGAGTTTCATGCCACCCAGGTGCCCCTTGTAATACTTCCCAATGAACTCTATCCCCTTCACAGAACTTGTTAGAAGTTGTCATTTTGTTTTGTTTTTCAATTCTCTTGCTTTCGTCCATCATGCTGGAACACAAATTTTGTGAGGCTGGGCTTATGTTTCAAGTGTTCATTATTAACAACTTTATGAGTTAGCCGAGAGCCTGGTACAGAATAGATTTGTGACAAATACAGGCCAAGTAAATAGGTAAGTCTCCACAGCAAGTTATTCTAGTTGGTTAGCATGGCATATATCTTTAACATATTTTACTCTGAATATCAGCATTAGGAATTAGCTTGGGGTACCTGGGTGTCTTAGTCAGTTAGGCATCTGCCTTCAGCTCAGGTCATTATCCCAGGATGCTGGGATTGAGTCCTCTCTGTTCAGTGGGAAGCCTGCTTCTTCCTCTCCTCCCCACTCATGCTGTCTCTCTCTCTCTCTCAAATAAATAAATAACATCTTTAAAAAAAAAAAAAAGAAAAGAAAAGGAATTAGCTTGAGCTTCATGGTATATTTAGTGAATTGTGCTCGGTAAAGTAGAACTGAATTATTCTTTTGTCTCTGTGTTCATGGGAATTTAAAGACTTTTATAGAAATATGAATAGTTTTTCTTAATTAAAATGGTAGTACACAGTTATTATAGAAAATTTAGAAACTTAAGTATTATGAAGAAAGTATAAAACTTCTAGAGCATATCATGCTTAGCGAAATAAGTCAAGCAGAGAAAGACAACTATCATATGATCTCCCTGATATGAGGAAGTGGTGATGCAACATGGGGGCTTAAGTGGGTAGGAGAAGATTCAATGAAACAAGATGGGATTGGGAGGGAGTCAAACCATAAGTGACTCTTAATCTCACAAAACAAACTGAGGGTTGCTGGGGGGAGGGGCGTTGGGAGAAGGGGGGTGGGGTTATGGACATTGGGGAGGGTATGTGCTTTGGTGAGTGCTGTGAAGTGTGTAAACCTGGTGATTCACAGACCTGTACCCCTGGGGATAAAAATATATGTTTATAAAAAATAAAAAATTAAAAAAAAAGAAAGTATAAAACTATTTTTAAGATTTATTTGTTTGTGCAGAGGGAGAGAGAGAATGAGTGGGAGGGGCAGAGGGAGAGGGAGAGAGAATTTGAAGCAGACTCTGTGCTGAGTGGTGCTTGACTCAGGGCTTGATCTTACAACCCTAAGATCAATATTTGATCTGCAACCAAGAGTTGGATGCCCAACTGACTGAAGCACCCAGGCACCCCTTGTGACTTCTTTTTTCTTTTTTAACATAGTTTGCATTGAGGCAAAGGTCCTCAGCCCACAGATGCCAGTCTTGCTCTAGGATCGCCATGAAAATAAGAGTTGGCATTGGCAAGTACTCAGTCTTTCTTGTTTGGTAATTAAAGGTTCTATTTAACCCAGTAGAATTGTGTTACATTTGAAGAGTCACAGTTACCCAGACCGCAGAAGCAGAAAAAGAATTTGTGCCTTTTTACTCTTTGATTTTATTTTCATCACATGATTTTTCCCCTGTGTTTTATTACCAGCATCTCTAATTCTGATCTTGACTATGTGTACTTCAAAAATATTTTGTCTTCTTACCTTCTATTTTGATGTTTCCATTTGTCCAGTGAAGTAGTGACCTTTAGGCTCATAACAACTTTATTTCTCTGACAGTCATCCCCACCAGTAAGGGAGGGGCCTTTGTAACAATTGTGTGTCATCTGCCTTTGTCCCGGTACCAAAATGGCTGAGCTAGAGGTCCAGTCGTATTTTTCCTCGGTGAGTCAGCCTTTGTGGGTGCCTCGAAGTGAGCTGATGTTTACTCATAAAACTGCGAGGCAGCCATCTTCCACCACCTTCTGTGCTGGAAAGACGAAGTGAACACACTCAGAGAGAAGCAGGGACGGAAAGCATGGCTAATTTTCTTGGTAACTATTTACTGTTTCCATGCTCTCCTGTGGTGTAGCTATCCTTGGGCTGAGCGAATTACTCAGTCTCCTTCTAATAAAAAAAACTTTTCCCCTTTCTTAAGCCAACCTGAATTGCTTTCTATTGCCACTAGAAAAACTGTGGCTAAGTCCTATTATTACCAAGTGAAGAGCCTCCAATATCATTCTTTGGGAGCAGTAAATTCCCTTTTTTGTGTTCCACTTTGCTTTTGTCACAAAAATTCCATTAGTATTTTCTTCTGAGTACCTCAGGCAACACATGGTGCCCTTGAGTTCCTTTGCCACTTGTGCACCATGTTTCTCTTCGGAATTGTGCTCGTCCTAAGTTCAGGTGATCTTTCTTACTCTGTCAAGTATTCCTCTGAGCACTCTTCTCTCTTCGTGTCTTGCTGTGCTTCTTGTCCTCTCTGAGGTTCAGGTATTCCATAGTCTTTTGGTCTCAAGTTCTACCTACAATGGGGCTACCTACTCATGTTATCTTTGATTTCTCTGTACATTAATTAATCCCTCTGCTTCTTTTCTTCTCACTTCCATTCTTCTTCTCCGGGTTTTTGAACAAAGCTGCTCCTACAGAGGCAGGTATTTTTGTCTTCTTTTTTCTGCAACAAGAAGTTTCTCCCTACCATTTTCTTATGTAGCTCTTGTTCACCTCCAGGTTCTTCCTCCTTTCCTTTTATTTATTTCCCTCTCTGAATATAAATTTTCTTCTTTATATTCATTAAACTGTTCCTAGAGTCTGTCTTATTCTTACTGGCTTGTGTGTCTTCTGCGCCTTCTTCTGGGCTGAGAGAATGAAGTCCTTGCTTAATCAGGTGCTGGCTTGTCTCCCTTCACTTTTGGAAATTGTCTGAGTAGAACTTTGTAGGTTCAGACATTACAAAGGAGGAGAGTATTAGTCTGGGTTCTCCAGAGAAATGGAACATATATATTCTTTACTGTATACATATTCTTTAATTTAATTTCTATATTATACTATATAGTTATATATTATATTTATTATTTTTAAGTATAGAAAGTAAGGAATTTAGTTCATGTGGTCATGAAGGCTGAGAAGTCTGAGGGTTTGTGGTAGGCAAGCTGGAGACCCAGGAGAGCCGTGGTATAAACTTCCATTTGGTGTAAGCTTCAAGTTCAAAAGCAGGGGTAGATCAGTATCTCAGTCAGAAGACAGGCAGAGAGAGTGAACTCTATCTTACTCAACCTTTTTTGTTCTATTCAGGCCTTCAACAGATGGGCCCATGGTCAATGGCACCCACCCACATTGGCAAGGGCAATCTGCTTTATTCACTCTGCCAATTCAAATGTTAATCCCATCCAGAAAGATCCTTGCAAACACAAACAGAATAATGTTAATCAAATATCTGGGCACCCTGTGGCCCAGTTAAACTGACCTATAAAGTTAACCATCATAAAAAGTTTAATAAAATTGCCTCAGCTGCCCATCCACATCTTGTAGGCATCCACGTCCTGGTGGATCCCACAGAGCTCACCTCCCCTAGGTCTCCTAGGGATTTGAGTGCCTGTTCTCAGTGAAGTCTTGACATGTTTACTTCTCTCATACATTTTTCTCATGGCTATTCTTTCTCTTTACTCTCCAATTTGATCTAGAAGAGGAATGAATTTGCACAAAAATGGCCCATGTAAGGCATCTGAGGGATTGTACTACCTCACTGTTGCGACTCAAACTCATAGAGCAAACTGTTCTATCTTTACCAAATGTATCTAATTACTCCACCTACAGGATTTCCTCACTGGGCACCTTTCTCTCACTGAATGGCTTAAGGACCTGTCCCCCTCCTTTTCTTCGTCCTCTACCTCCTTTCTGTCTTAAAGCCCCAAATTCCTGTTTGGTTCGTATGGGCAAACAGTTAAGCAAATTCTTTGTTGCAGTGCATCCTTCCAAAGTGCAAATGTCCAGATTCACCTATCCTACCCAAAGATAGTTCTCTCCTGAAAAGCTATGAAAATGCTAGTTTATTCATTCTGCTTTGCTTATTCATGCAAGCAATCATCACTCATTAAACTTTAACAAGTACCTACTTAGCATCCATTAAACATGGGATGCAAAAGAAAGGCAAAAGTTGTGTCAGAACAGTGCTTGAAGTGACACTATTAGCATGCTGTGCTATGATTTAGGATTTATTGTATTAAGAAGGAAGATTTAGAATAAGAAAGAAAGAAATGCCCACTCATGTAAGGGCTGAAAAAGAAAACTAACCTATGAATAATAAAAGAAAAAAAATCACACATTTGTTGAGGCTACTGCATTAAAAAGACCCAGCAACAACCTTTCCATTCCTTAGGGAATGTACAGACCAGCACAGGAGATAAACAACAAAGAGGAAACTGCTGCTCAGTATGCAGCAGAGGTGACCGTGGGATGGGAGGGATTTAGTACGGATGGACAGGGGTCATCATAGTATAGTTCCTAGAAAGTTCCACTGAAGCTGAGTCTTGATGGATGAGAAGACTTAGGTAGGTAATGAATCATTTGTTTATTCATCTTTTTTTTTTTTAAAGGTTTCATTTATTTATTTGGCAGAGAGAGGTTGAGAGAGCGAGAACACAAGCAGGGGGAGCAGCAGGCAGAAAGAGAGAGAGAAACAGGCTCCCCACTGAGCAGACAGACCAAGGCAGGGCTTGATCCCAGGACCCTGAGATCATGACCTGGGCCAAAGGAAGATCTTAACAGACTGAGCTACCCAGGCACCCCCGTAATGAATCATTTGTACATTGTTGTGTTTTGGCAGATGGAGGTAGGGAAGAAGGGTGAGTGGATGTGGGATGTGATGTGAGGAAGATTCACAGGGATGTCACACTGATATTTAGGGCTTGACACACCATAAATTAAATTCTGCTTTTCCTCTGGCAACCCCTTGTTGGTAGATGACACCAACACTCACCTGATTGCTCAAGCCAAAACTAGAGCATTCTTCTCCTATATCTTCCCTCAACGAACATATGTAGTCCATCAGTTACCAAGCTTGGCCATTCTGAACAACTTTTAGAATCCTAGATATGCTTTCTTTCCTTTTATCTGTCAATGTGAATATTATTTGCTCTGTCTAGAACATGGTTCCTCTCCCACGTATCACTCACCTTTTCTTGGCTAACTCATACTCATTCTTACGGTGTCATTTTAGATAACGCTTATCTCCACAGGCCTTGCCTGACAACCTATGTCCAGAGTAGATGCTCTTCCTGTGGGACCCCAGCATACCCCAGAAAAGCACCTAAAATCTTCTATTCTAATTGCCTATTGGTTTCTCTGTCTCCTTCAATAGTTTATGAGGTCCCCAGAGGAAAGGATATTGTCTCTTTTAACTATAATTATCATTACAGCAGCTGACACAGTGGTTGGCACAAGGTAGATAGTAGATATCTGTAAAATGAATGAGTAAATGAATGATTGAAGTGTCACGGGTAGAAAGTTCTGATCATGATAATAAGCTATGATTGGATATGATCTGTGTGGCAGAATGGAGGAGGAGCTGAAGTCACCAGAACTGAGAAGGGCAGGGGCTTATTTTCTTTGTAGGTGTCTAGAGATAACTGTTGTTGTTCAGGACAATAGCCTGTCATGACATGGGTAGAAAGACCATGAACTACAGCCAGGATCTTCAGCGAACAGGGTGAGTAGTTGGGAGGGCAACAGATCAGAGCTGAGAAAGGGTAAATTGTGCATCAACCAGAAACTATGAGTGTTAAGAAGGAAGGAATTTTTTATAGACTTGGAGGAATATTTTCTACACTAGAAAAATTTTTTCTGTTCCTAAAAGGCTCTCAGATCATCATCAAGCCCCATCTCTCTATGTGTCCTGTCCTTAATAATGGCTTTAATCTTGGACCCTTAAGCTGAAAGTGTCTGGTGAGCATTTCCCATTGTTGCCTTTCAGTTTTTCATTCCCAAGTTCAGACTCCCAACTCAGGCACCCCGTTATTGAGACTGCCAGTCCATCATAATGCCTTTGAAAATAGTCACAATGCCTCCCGCAGCAATTGTTCCTCCCTGGAGAGAAAAAAACCATGTTTTAACCTTAGCTTTCAAAGGATGCTCTCTTATTGGCTCATTCTTTTTCTTTTAATGCTCCCTTCAAAGTCCAATTTTTCTAATGCTCTGTGGCGCACACTGAATGACTTATTTCCAGGGATTTGAATTACTGCAAACAGGTCTCTTGGGTCCACCCCAGTGGAATCAATAATAGGCATTCCTACCCTGTAACGTCTTGCCACTCAGTATTTTGTATCCCTTTTTATTTAGATCATCACAGTGAATCTTTATATAACGGTGTCCTTCTCTTATCCTTCTCCACCAGAAGGTTCCTTTTCTTTTGCTTCCTTCTCAATGCTTGCTGCTAGGAGAAAAGGCACTGTGGAGAAATCAGCAATATTTGTGCCTTTTCTTCTCATCTTATATCCGTCTCTGTTTTTCTTCCCTTTTACTTTGCCCATTCCATTTCTTCAGCTGTGTCTTGCCAGCCACTTTCTTGAGACCCTATCTCACTCTCAGTAAGACACAGATAGAGTCTGGTGGACTCTGACCCCAGAGTTCAAGACCAGAGTCAGGGTTCGTCTGGTCTTGACTTTCCCCACTAGGTTCTGCATGGCAGGAACAGACCCCACGTTTACTGTCACTGTGGTCCTCCACTCTCCTGCATCTTGTTCTTTCCTTAGGCCCCCTACAGTGTCCCCCCAACCACTCACCCCACTGAGGGATATACATTTCCATTCCAAAGACCACAACTTGATTTGGATAATTGAATTTGATCATTAGAGATTGAGGAAAAGAAGTCCCTTGAAGATGAACTCTTGTGAAACAAATTTTCACCAATTGGAGGCCTGCCAGCAGATGATAATAAGGACAACAATACCGTTTACATTAGTAACATGGGATTACCACACAGTATTGATAGAAAAGAGGTCCTCATTATTTGAGAAGGTAATCTTCTTTGATCTAGAAGCCAGTTTCTAGTGGGAAGCAAGAGAAAGGAAACAGACACTAAATTAGCCTTGGTAACCCATGGGTGACGGGTGTCACCGGTAGATCAGGCTTATATTAGAGTAGAATTTCTTTTCACAAAACCAAACAGGAAAAGACGTAATATAAATCTTGGCCTGCTGCCTGCTTTTCTCCTCTGTGTGTTGCAAAAAGTCTCAAGGTGAAAAGAAAATACAGAAATCTGGGGGTTTCTTCAATGCTGACAGTTTCCCCCTCAGGGTGAGGATACCTTGAGAGATTCTCCTTAATTCTCCAACCTCTTATTTAATAGGTTATCAGAGGAGGCCACACACCTTTCTTGACCATTTTTCCCTCTTGGAAACTCCTTTATAAGAAACATGGATTTAGGGGCTCCTGGGTGGTTCAGTGGGTTAAAGCCGCTGCCTTCTGCTCAGGTCATGATCTCAGGGTCCTGGAATCGAGCCCCAAATCAGGCTCTCTGCTCAGCAGGGAGCCTGCTTCCCCCTCCCTCTCTCTCTACCTGCCTCTCTGCCTACTTGTGATCTCTGTCAAAAAAATAAATTAAAAAAAAAAAAAAAAAGAAAGAAAGAAATACTGATTTAGAGCCCCAGGCCTCTGCTTGTGCCTGGTTCTGATGCTTCTCTCCAATATGAGAAACAGGCCGAGGGAAAGATCAGAAGGGCAGTTCTTTAGGTTCATGATGAATTCCTGTAGAGCACACAGCACATCTGTGCCCACCACCAACTCCTGCATGAAGATGTGCGCTTAGAGGCTCCTTGTGTCCCTATGGGGGGATGGGAAGCAGGACAGATAGCTCTGTGTTTTCATTGTGCTTTTTACAAACCATTAGGTAGGTAAAGGAACCACTGTCACACCATTTAAAAATGAAGAAATGGAAGCAAAGCATGGTAATGTGTCTGGCTAGAAGCCATGAAACCCATCACAGATGCCACTGAACTTGAGTCCCAGATCTTCTGACAACTGGCCTGGCCTCTCTTGGTGTGAGCTGCCTCTCCCAAGCCCTTCTTCTTGGTCAGAAGCCATATCATTCTGAACAAAAAGAAGAAGCTACATTAAAAAAATTCTAAGCATGTAGTTTGTCCTCTGGTCACTGAGCTGATGCATTTATCTAATCTGTACACACAGAGCTCTGACTTCATTGTGTTTTGCTAGAATCACATTCCAGGGCTTTTGGTCGATATTATGCAACACCACTTTGCTGGTTTGTGCTCTGCCAATTTTTTGGAGCAAGCTTAATTATGCAAATGCACCTGATAATAGAGTATTCATTTTAGTCATGCTCAATTATTTATTTTTTATGCATGGCCCTGGTGACTTGGACAGAGCTTAGTAACAGCTCATCTCATATCCAGCAAGGAGACACAGGAAAGGACACAATTCTGATGCAGGTCAACTGCCCTGATGGGCATCAAGCTGCTTCAGGGAAAGCCACATTTGAGGCAAGGCCAGCTATTTCTAGGGAAAATGCCAACCCTATTGCCTATCTGTTGTTCCCAGACTGAGAGGACATTTCACGGGAGGAGCAGTGACACTTAGAGGCAGAGAGAACAGTACTTGAAGTTACTGGGTTGGAGGAGAATGGAAAACAAACCCGTCGGTCACTTCCACTGACTCCTAAACTGCCACGTCTCCCCACTTGTGCCACTTCTGCCTTTAAGGATGACAAAAAGGGACCTGGAGACAAAGCAGTAGAGACAGGTGGAAATAGATACGCTAGAGTGTTTTGCTCTTCTCAGAAGACAGCAAGTGAAAATCAGGCCACTGGGCAGAAATAGCATGGCGGCTCTCTTTAACTCTTTCATTTTTCTACAAGTGCCACGATCTCATTGACACTGAGCATTTGCCTATTTTAACTGGAGCACTCTGTCCTTCAGACTTGGTTAACCTGTACTCTTTATAGAGCTGTTGCTTTAAGTGTGACTTCTCCCAAGATGGCTTCCCTGAACACTTCAGCTCCATCCTCACGCCTGGAATAGGACAGGCACCCCTGCAGTGTTCTCTTGTAGATTCAGGTTTATTAATTATGGTGCCTGTTATCTCACTTAATGGGATAACTTGTTTCATTGTATTACTCGCCATCTATGAAGGTGGAGATCATGTCTTCACTGATTACTGATGCAGAGCACCTAACTCAGTGCTCAGAAGTTGGTAGCCACTTGATAAAAGTTTGTTGAAAAAAGAACGAATGAAGGAATGAATAAATAAATAAATAAATAAATAAATAAATAGTGATGGGGGTTCAGACTTTACTTTCATCCTTAATGTCCAGCTGAAGCCCAGAAGGATTCACCTAATGTCTGTTTCTAACTGTGGAACACACATTATCTTTTCTACTGTATACTTGTGTCATTATAATTAACTGATGACTTTTGTGAACACAGTTGTGGTTCAATATTTGTCTGTCCAACCAATTTGTCTTACTCTTTCTTCTGCTAATCTATGTCTTCTCTCCTTCACTTTCCCCATAACCATCAGAGAGGTGGGAATGGGACCCAGGGCTAGCCCATCATGTCTCTTCACCAGAATTGAAATCGGAAGAAAGCATTTTCTTTCCTGATGGGGTTATTGTATTGAGGGATTTGGGTCTGGGACCACTGAGAACCACTTTGTCTACCATCTCAGAGAGAGTGTGTGGATGAAACCAATCAGAAAGCCAAGTAAAATCCAGCTAGAGTCCTAAGATCGTGATTCTTGCACCTTTGTTGTTGTTGTTGTTGTTTCCATGCCTTTCTCCAGAATACATTCTACTTAGGAGGCCAATAAATACTTTTTCTTTAAGTCAATGTGAATTTGATTTCTATTTCTTACAACTGAATGAGATCTGTCTAATGCAGTGATTAAAGTGCATTTATTTTTAGGGACATAAGGAGAGTCAGCTGAAGTCCAGGGAAAAGGTTGCCACATCCTTAGTTTCCAAGTTTAAATGGACTTCCGACTTTAAAAATCACAGTCCTGATAAATATAGAAATTGTTACCTGAGGCCAGACTTAAGGGTCATGACCACAGCTATAACTATACTAATGGGAAGTGGATAAATCATCGCAACGCCTAAAAGAAGTATCAAGTCCTAATTCTGTCTCAGGCGCATTCAAATATGCCAATGGTCATAGTCAACTCTTCTGGCAAGTATCCAGGGGCAAATGGAGAAACCCATCCAAGGACTTGCTGTGTGGACAGGGAAGGGAGTCCTTGATCTTCTGGTTCAGAAATATGCTATATATGCCGTGGACTAGAGACAGCTGATGTTGCTACTCCTTTCTGTACTTTCCAAAATAGGAGTTTTTACTGCAGAAATTATGTACTCCTTCATAATTTTATATTGGCTCTGGTGGGGTGGTTAAATTCCCTATTTGGCAAGAATATGAGAAGACTTGGAAATCAATCTAGCAAATGATGTCATTTGGGTTGGCTGTGTTTTCTGTTGTACACAGGGTACTGGTATCTCCATAGGTGGGCATTTCTGAATTCCGTGTTGGGGGAAAAGGTGCTTTGAATGTGCTAGGAAGTGAAGGGGTCGAGTGCAATCATCTGTAAGAGCTATCGTGTTGTTCCTACAGCTTCTCCACCTTCTTCTCTAGTGAAATGCTCCTTCCCCCGCCATTTTTCCTTCATCCCCCTACCATTCTGAACCAGCCATAACAAAGACCTTGTAACTTGCTTCTGGCCAAAATTGCATTTTGAGGTCGAGAAATAATCTCTGACAAAAAGAAACCTCTTTTCTACTGGGCATGCCCAAATGGGGAGATGTGAATTTGCAAAGACTAGAGAGGCCGAGATGTGGAAAAGAAGGCTGTGTTTTCTGGGTTTGATTTCCCCATCTCTGAGGCCTCAAGGTCCCAGACCTGTTATTTCTCATTCAATCTCAAGGCTACCCCAATATCCTTTCTCCCTTCTTGGGTCAATAAAATCTCTGTTCTGTTTCGTGTAGTTTGATACCGATTTTTATCACTTGCAACTGAAAGCATTGTGACCTCAATGCCATCTCCTCAGAGAGTTCTCCTTTGACCATTCTAGCTAATTTAGTGCCCTTTGTGCTACCTACCATTTTCTATCTTGTTGCCCTATTTTATGTTTTATAGCACCGATTGCTCTCTGAAATTAGCTCTTCAGAAAATGTCTAATTTTCTGTTTATTGCTCATTCTTTTCTCCTCCCCCTCCTGCTGCTAAAATGTAAGTTCTGTGAAGTCAGAGATTTCATGGTTTATTCATTAATTAATTTTCCTAAGGCCTAGAACAGAACCCAGCATGCAATGGGTGCTTCTTAATAAATATTTACTAATTAAATCACGCACTGACATAGAGGTAAAGACTAAGAAGTGCTAAGGAAAGGGAGTCTGCTGGTGAAGGCATCCATTTATTAATTTATCCTGATTCTCCTAGCTTTCCTATTACTTCATTGATTGATATTAAATATTTTTCCATTTTCTCTCCTTTGGTTGTCTTTTATTTAGGGTAACCTTACTACTCAAGCTCTACATTATCTTCTGGTCCTCTGCTGCTTTTTTGTCCCAAAACCCCAACCTCAGTCCAGCTTCCCTGAATGCTTTTACACCAGATGATTTCATTATCGAAAATGTTACCCTTCCTTTTGGTTCTCTACCAAGGGAAACTACTCAACCACAGTGCTTGAATTCTTTATGACCTGCCTGAATAAATTTCTCAGTCTTTCTTGTGGTGGGGGAAGTGATTAAGAGATCTGGCTTCTTAAATGTGTATAATACTTTATTCTTCTGAAGGCATTTTTGGATGAGTGAATCTCAGCTGGTCTATCTAGCATCTGTTATGATGTTAACCAGGACTGGAATTGGTATAAAAAGTTCAAAGATGAGAGAGGTGCCTGGGTAGCTCAGTCAGTTAAGCATCTGACTCTTGATTTTTGGCTCAGGTCATAAGCATGGGGTCATGAGATTGAGTCCTGTGTTGGGCTTGGTGCTGGATGTGGAATCTGCTTAAGATTCTCTGTCTCCCTCTGCACCACCCCCCGCACCCCCCATTATTCAGAGATGAGGAAACCAAGGTACAGAAAAACTGGTGGTTCGTCTAAGGCTACAGAGGTGGTGAAGGTGAAGCCTAGACTTTAATCCAGCCTTCAGCTTCTTTGTAACATCTGAGACTCTTCAGAAGACTGTCCATTGGGGTGAAAAACAAATCATAGAGCATTAGTAAACTGGTGAAGTCTAGGACACAAAATCAATTGCGGCCATATTTTACTGGATTTACAGAACAAACTAGAGAGTCACATCCGTATTACTAGTCCAATTTTGTTATTAAAAAAGAAAGCTGCCATTTGGAATTTCTTATGGCACTATTTATCAAATCCCAGACACAAAGGGATAGAAAAATATCATTTTTGAACAATTTGCATTTTCCTTGTTTTAAGTAAAATCCAATACATCATCGGCCCAATGACATTTTAAGGGTTTCAAGTCGGTAATGGCTGTCATGACATGAATCATTCAAACCGAGGCCACTGTCCTGAGCAGTGACTCAGAGTAAACAGCTCGAAGAGAGAAAAACACATTTTTCCCTCGAGTTGGAGTCATCGTTCAAATGAAATCAACCTACCAAATCCGTGACGACTTTCCAAAGGCTGGATGCTTCCAAGGTGTCTGTGGCAAAAGCACATTCTTGAAGCAAGTCCTCCAAACAAGGAGCTGGGACTTCTTAGGGTCAGTTCAGTCCCTTATTTACCACTAATGAAAGTGAGCCCCTAGGCAGGTCTTTTCAGTTTTCCTTGTCTCAGCTTCTTCATTTGTAAAATGAAAGAGGTAGACTGGATAGGCTGAGAGGTCCTTCTGGTTCTAAGAACGGCTGATTTGGGGTCATTTTACTCCAGTTCAGGAGTTATAACTGATTACAGATATTTTCTTACCCATGGAGAGAAGCTGTGACACCAAGTGAGAACACCTCAGAGCACGACATATGGTAGGGAGTTGTTCCTGCTTTAACTCCACGTGAGGAAGAAGACACACAGTTATCCCTTGGGTGGTCAACACTTTAGTTTGCACCTGGATGTTTGCGTACCTCCAAGGGAGTCACTAGGTTCTTACTTAGTGTTTTACCAGAAAACATCCTCTGTTGTGGCAAAAGAAATCTCAGTAGCCAGGAGTCTTATGGCACTTTTGTGTGCTCAGTGATTATTCTTGGACCCTGACATTGCCTCTTACCCCTTAGAAGAGAAGGAGAAATGGGGACATCAGAGAGGAGGTAACTACTTTCTCTGTGGCAGGCGCGTGATGGAGCAGTCACTGGTCTGAAGGATGGGCTTGGTCTCTAACCGCCATAGGACTGGATACTCACTTTAGACCCATGCACTCATTTCCTGTCCTTGTAGGTATGATTAAAGGCTTGTTTGGCTTAGGCCAATGTAGCATCTCAATGGAGGCTTTTGTTTATTGACAGACAGCTTTTTCCTTACGGTTGAATTTTTCTGGAGATGGTGGTTGGAAGGTGTGGGGATTCCAACTGCTTCAAATTTGCATATGTTCAAGCAGTAACATTAGAATGTTTAAAGATTTAAGTTATTCCTTCAGGTGCATTAACTGATAACCTAAATTCTCTTATAACCTTGTTCAAGTGATTGAATTTGAATAGTCACACAATTCTTGCCAAGATACAGTCCAAGCCACTGATTCAAAATAACTGACCTGCAACTACGGTGGAGCCCAGGAGCCCAGTGGCCTCCTGAAACTGTCACCTGGGAGATATCAAAGAGTTTCCTCTCAGGGACATGCTTGTCCTCACAGGGGATTTGCCAGGATTGCCCAGGAGAGGCAGATCCGGGGATTCTAAGATTGGATGCAACAAATGCTAATAGAATCGTTGTTTACATGGGGGAATGAGAGAGTCAGAAGTGGGCATGGTGGCTTTTAGTGCTGTATATGTTTTTAAATTAATAAAATATACATAACAAAATTAATAATTTTAACCATTTTTAAGTGTACAACTCAGTGGCACTAAGTACATTCAGAAAATTATGTAACTATACCACTGTCCATTTCCAGAACTTTTGCTCATCCCCAAACAGATACTCTGTACCCATTAAACACAAACTCTCAAACAACAACAACAACAAAACACAAACTCTCTGTCCCCTCCTCCTCCTGGCTCCTGGTACCTTCTATTCTATTTATTGTGTCTATGAATTTGCTATTTTAGCTACTGCATGTAAGTGGAATCATGCAATATTTGTGCTTTTGTGTCTGCCTTACTTCACTTAGCATGCTTTCAAGGTCCTTCCGTGTCATAGTGTGTGTCAGAATTTCATTCCTTTTTATGGCTGAGTAATATTCCACTGTCGGGATATACTACAGTTTGTATACCCATGCACCAGTTGATGGACAGGTGGGTTGTTGCCTTTTGGCCCTTATGAACAATGCTACTATGAACTTTGGGGTCCACATATCTTTCAAGTCCCTGCTTTCAATTCATTTGGGTCTATATCCAAAAGCAGAATTTCTGGATTATATGGTATTTCTATGTTTAACTTTTTGAGGGACCAAAAAACTGTTTTCCATATGGTCTGCAATATTTTACATTCCTGTCAGCAAGGCACAAGGGCTCTAATTTTTCTACATCCTTGCCAACACTTCTGATTTTCTGTTTTGCTTTTTAAAATAGCCATCCTAATGGTATAAAGAGGTAGCTCATTGCAGTGATGCTGTATTTTCGGGAAAAGCAAGGGAGGGAAGGCCTAGAAAGAATAGGATTGCTTGGAAATTTAACCATTGCCTACATTCCAGAAGATGTAAGTTTTACTGGAAGTTCTGTGGTCCATTTAGAGCAAGTTACTTAACCCCTGACTCACTGTTTTTCCTTAGTACATGGGATCATGAATCTCAAACCAAACAGGTCATCTAAGAAATACTGCCGGCACCAGCCTAAATTAAGAACCTATGCTAGACGGTGTGCCATGCTTCTTGCTGATTTATTTGCTGTTAGTAAATGGTAGGTATGGCACAATTTGGTGAGGGCTAAAATCTGGCCCATTTGTTTCTTAAAACGGTAAGTCTGAGTTTCTCAAGCTAATAGGCAGATAAGGAGGAGGTGGGGGTTAGCTATTACTATTCTATAGAGATATATTCATTTTATGCAAAAATCTATCAGGAATAATATAGAATTATTTGTCATTTTTATTGACCTTCCATTAGCTTTCAGTTTGTGAACAAAAAGTTAGTTAAACCAATTCAAAATACCTTTTTCCCCTCCCCCAACACTCAGCTACTGATGTTGGTACAGAATCTAAAATCGAATATTCCACAAGACTCGAAGTGAGTAAGGATGCCCCTCATCAAAGAGGCAAGCCTTTCTAGTGAGATAAAGCATGGCTGGCTATGTCCTGACTTCCCTTCATTTTAATTAGTTTCTTATCATCTGATAACACATTGGGATGAACATTTTTTTATATATAAAGCCTCTGTATTTTCAATTTCATGATCTAGGAAGAGATCTTAGTCATCAACTTGACATGCCATCTAGTTATTACAAAAGAGGAAGATTACTGATAGGGTATGCCAAAGTGAAAAACAGTTTGCAGAGAGCAACTAATTTTTAATTAGCTCACATTTAATAATTTCACATAGCAAGTCATCTCACTCTTTGCTCTTGGCACATATTTTGCATCGAAGGGAACAGCAGGAAATAACATGACTCAAAATTAGGCATTCCGTGAATGATGTTTTAGACATGTTTTTAGATGTTTTTAGACTGTTTTATGCAGTCATCTTACTGCAATATTGACTGGTTTTAGCCCATGGAGTTAACAGAGAGAGACGCAGGTGTCAAGATGAAGAAAAACTCAGCTGTGTTCCCACAGAATGCCTGAATCCCTTCTCAGAAAGGAAGAGCGATGAATATCCATGTTAGGCTTCTCAAATTTCACCAAAGGATGTCAACAGATCCCCTACCTCAGTTGCAAGTAAACACATACTATTTCAAATTTAAGGAGCAAGAGAAAAGTGCCCCAAAGCCAGGTAATCATCAAGGATTACAAATCTGAATTCTCTGGTGCTCTGTTCAAACTCTTAGTTGAGAGAGAATATTTACAGAGAGGAGCTCATAGGAGAGACAATCTGTTAAATCCTCCAGATAAATGCCTCCTAATTTTTCCTAACAAGGGAAATAATAACATTCGTATTTATTAAACTCAAGAACATTGATATTTGACAACTGGTACAGCACTGAACCCAACCAGCGAAGGGACGGTGATGGCAAATAACCACATTGTCTTGACTCTGTCTTCGAAGTGGGGGTTCTTTCCCACATCACAAAGTCACGTGGAGTCCCCTCTGTCTACTGTCACCCCCTGACAATTCCAAGTGTCCTTGGAATGTCCCTTGTCAAATAGAGAATGAGAAAAGAAGCCTTCAAAAACCGTGGGCCCAGTTTAAATTCAATGTATCTTATAATCACAGGAGCATCCATAAATACTGGAACTTTTTCATACGTTGATGAGTGAGATGATTATTTATAGAATAAATGTGCGGGCACTACTTCAGGAACCCTTGCAAAAAGGTCAAGGTTCTCCAGGGCTCTGTGGCTCACAAGTTAGGAGTTCCAGAGTAACACGAGTTAATTATGCTGTGTAATCACCAGATGAAGATCAAGAAATGTACTGGTTCTAAAGGGCTGGGTTCATTACATCACACAGTCCCTCATCTCTTTAGGGAGACTTTTAGATTTAGGAAAAGCTACTGTTTTTTCTTCTTGGCAGATAGTTTGATTTTCTCTTTGGGAGACAGAATTACGTGATGGACGAGAAAGAGCATTAACTGTTGGAAAATTTGCAGGCACTTTCCTCCAAATGTGCCACTCTCTTATGGTCAGCAAATATTACTTCATTATTATTTTGTATCAACCTTATCTCCTTACTGCTGGATCCTTCTTCATCTTCTTTATCCTCTTTCTCTAATTTGTTATCTTGAGGGACCTTCTGTATCTTTGAAAGGTAATGCCAGTCTTTTCTGGAATATAGCAGGGTATCCATAAACAAAATCAAATGACTTTTGTCACCAGGGCGGCAAGTCTGCATAAACAAGGAGACAAGGTGTGCATTTCTCGATTTCCTTGTAGATGATCTGTGGCCATTTGAATATTGTGTTAAGATTTCTCTGCTAATCCTGTAAGCTCCTGCTTCACTTACAAGGTTGACAGGTATGGTTTTGCTGGGAAAATCACTGGAGTGAGAGGAAATTCTGGGTTTTAACTGTCAGCATTGGTATTAAGTAACTGTATTATCTTGCTCAAGGCTTTGGGGGATTCGTTCTCTTATTCTCAAAGTTGAGTGGTGATTAGACCAGAGATCAGGACTCCAAACCCCCAAGGACGTCTGCAGGGAAGTCAGTGTCCAAGGCCCTGGGTGTAAGGCAAGGGCAGAGGTGGTATTTTGGGGAACAGAGAACATCTGCTCTACCTGCTGCGTCCCCGTCTATTAAATACTCCCCGTCCGCTGAGCAGGGACCTTGAATTTGTCCATAGGCTACCAGGTGGGTTGGGTTTTTTTTCTCTTTTCCTCCTGTTTTTCTTTTCTTAACGCCTGGTCGCTAGGACCCTGCAGGGCCCTGGTTCTGACAATCCGTGACAACTCCAATGTTCAGGGCAGTCCACCTTATTCAGACCAGGCAAGCATGGAGACTGAAATGACAGCGAGTGCATGAGCTGAAGTGAGGGGAGTGCACGGGGGGCAGGGGACAGAAGAAATCCCTTAAGAATCCACTGATACCCTTCCGTACTGGGGCATAGCTGCAGCCAATGAACCAAGTTGTGGCCAGGCTGCCGGGGGGCGGGGGGCAGCCTCCCCGAGTTCTGACTTTGGACCGACCATGAATCTAAGAAGCAGAATCACAAACAGTGACAGCCAGTAATAAATAACTCTTTCTCAGCTTCCCTTTCTTCCCTCCCCCTAGACCCTCAGGCATCCGGCCTTACTTTCTGCTCCTTTTAACAGCTTTTCATTATATGCTGCCCATCACTCAAGTGCAGTTCAAAGGCCAGTTCCTCCTTGAAGCCTCACTCTGTCTCCCCGGCTGGAATTCTCCTCTGTGTTCTAGCAGCGTTCATGTGGGTTTCACAGAGGGCGGACTGCATCCGAACCAGCGCTAGGAGTGTGATGGACATGGCTGTTGTCCCCTGCTGGAACATACGTCACTTGACAGGAGGGACCCCATCTTTCCTGCTTTTCTGTCTTACTCTCAGTGCCTAGAACAGCATTTTGCCCAAAGTGGTGTCAGTAAATAAGTACAAAAGCCTAGAGTTTAGGCTTTAGGGCCAGAAATGACTTGATGTTGGCTGCTGGGTCTATTATATGCACTTGGTGTGCATTATCAGCCTCTCTAAGCCTCAGTGTTTATTATTAGGGTTTTGTTTTTTTTTTGGGGGGGGGAGAGTTACATGATAAAATCATGCACAGTTCTTGGCATCATAATTCCCAGTGCCTGGTAAGTACTGAATAAATGCTGAAAACAATATTGGATTATAAGTGCCCTATACCCCTATTCCTTACTTCCTCCATGAAAAATGAATTTACGTGTGTTGATGAGACACAGGGCCTTGAGGATCACAGCTTTAGGATGGCCCAGGAACGTACCGACAAAAATTGGAAAAACAAGGGTTCTGCATCTTCGGTTCAGAGGGATAAGGAGAAAAAGTGGCTGATGCCAGGAAACAGGAAAGCAAACTGATTACAAAAAGGCGGCCCAAGGCACACAGGGTAAATTTAATTGAGAGGAGCAAAGGTACTGGCTGTCTAGAATGATGGCAGATTTGTTTAAAAAAAGAAAGGCAAAGTGAGAAGTAAAGATTACACAAAAACTGAGAAAAATTCCAAGACAGACTCTTCTTGTGGAATCTGTCCGAGGAATGGGAGGTGTTGATGAGATATATCATGGGGTGGAGAGGGCCAGGGAATCCCTGGGTGCAGACACCTGGGGGTAAACAAATCACTTAGGGGCCTGGAGCTGTGTCTGGGACAGGAGATCCACTGGGTCTCACCTGAAGGGGCCAGGCCTCCTGAAGGCTCATGGAAGAGGGGTCCTGTCTTCCTTGGAAGTGAGAAAGCTCCAGACTGAAAGTTAAACATGCTTAGTGCAAGCTGGTGACTGAGCTACAGACTAGTAGTAACTCCTCTTTTCCCTCAGAGCCAGGAATGTCAAAATTTCTTATCATTTGACAAGTTGATCTAGATTTCTAAGCAGCTGTGAAATGAATGAACCAATGTTGCAGTAATGGAAGGATTTGGGAGAGGATGAAGCTTCATGTGAAGCTAGATAATTAGGAGGTTGCTTGCTGAGCATGGAATTGAACTATCATATTTCATTAATTCTAAGACACATATATTATCACATTTTAATATTTCCAAAATTATGATATATATTAGACAATGGAGTTCGACAGTCGTGCTGGCCAGAAAACAATTGAGATGTGGCTTACTAAAATTTGCATATGCATAAGATAAAAAATGCCAGCATTAAAGCTTGCAAAATGGGAGAAAATCTGGAGACAAATGCAGATAACCCTTTTAAGAAATGTGAGCTCACCACGACCTTGATGGCACAAGGGACGGAAAGAAAGACCATTAGTGACTCTTCGGCAAAAGATGATTAGGAAGAACCAGATCTATAAAAGCTTTTCCTAGAGAGAGCCCTCATGCTTCTGTACATAGCAGCAGTTTACACACATTCCCAATTCATTACGTGGAATATTAAAAAGATGTGGACACAGGCCTCTGGATGGCTCAGTCAGTTAAGCAACTGACTCTTGATTTGGGCTCAGGTTCATGATCTCAGAATCATGGGATCGAGCCCTAGGTCAAACCCCTGTTTAAGATTTTCTCTCTCTCTCTCCCTCTGCCCCTTCTTGCTATCTCTCGGCCCTACCAAAATAAAATCAAATAATAATGAAAAGTGGATGTGGGCACAAAGAGATTTGAATAAAACTAGTACTGTTTTTACTGTTTTATCATGGACTTTCTGGAATGAAATCAGTTTTATTTTGTTTTGTTTTGTTTTTTTAAATTGAGAGTGGTTGACAAGAGAAGAAGACAATGACTGCTAGTCTGGCTCGGTGCCAATGTCTTAATTTCTGCTGCGGCTCCAGCAGTTTTGCCCACTTTTGATTTTCACCATCAGTTTAAATGCCAACATAACCCAAGGGCAAATAATGTCTTAGTATTATTATAAAAATAGTTTTGACCTTGTATACCTGGTGCCAAAGTCTTGAGGAGGCTCAGGGGTTTGGGCATGCTTTGCGATCTGCTGAGATAGCCCATCCAGGTCAGCCTTCTGGGTCAGAACACAGCAAGCATGCAGAAAGGTGGGGAGTAGATTTTGCAAGGGTAGTGGGCAACCGGCAGATACATGAAATAAGGCTTACACCAGCACTTTGTTTTAGAATAATATAAAATAATAATAGAAATACAAATATATAAAATAATATAAAAACAAATCTCAGTGATAAGAGTACTTGATCCTTTATAAGAGCTTGCAGTCTAGTGGAAGGGCTAAGTCAAGTGCTCAAGTAATAGAAACTCAAAAGCTATAGAATAGTGTTATCATGATGTACTTTTTCTTCATCAGTGGTGTATAAAATAAAGTGCATCTTTGAATGGGATTCTTTGAGTCTCTGGTTCTGTGATGTATGATTAGAACAGAGAATCAAATGAATCACATGACAGAGTGACCTGATGTATTTTTCTCCATGAGCAGGTGGAAAGAGCCCCGGGACCAGACAGATCAGGATCTTTAGGATGATTTCCTTCTCCCTAGGTGGCATGCCAGGCATATTTACCTTAGAAACATTTGGTGTTGGAGGCTTCCATGACTCATGATCATCTTTTTGAGAGGCACATTTTCTTATTAATCTTATGGATGCACAAATTGGTGAGTGAATAAATACCGTGGCCATTGTGCTTCCTTCAAGGGATTTTGCCTATCTACTCTAAGGGAATGATTTTGTACTATAATGTCCATAAGGCAGTTTTATTTTATCTTCAATTTTTTTGTCTCGTCTTTGGAGAGGAAGGACCATCTCACTCTTACCCCTTGCCTCCTTGTTCTATGTTTACAGACTTCATAAAAAAATTAAAAATAGAGCTTCCCTATGACCCTGCAATTGCACTACTGGGTCTTTACCCCAAAGATACAGATGCAGTGAAAAGAAGGGCCATCTGTACCTCAATGTTTATAGCAGCAATGGCCACGGTTGCCAAACTGTGGAAAGAACCAAGATGCCCTTCAACGGACAAATGGATAAGGAAGATGTGGTCCATATACACTATGGAGTATTATGCCTCCATCAGAAAGGACGAGTACCCAACTTTTGTAGCAGCATGGACGGGACTGGAAGAGATTATGCCTAGTGAAATTAGTCAAGCAGAGAGAGTCAATTATCATATGGTTTCACTTATTTGTGGAGCATAACAACACAGAGGACATGGGGAGATGGAGAGGAGAAGGGAGTTGAGGGAAATTGGAAGGGGAGGTGAACCATGAGAGACTATGGACTCTGAAAAACAATCTGAGAGTTTTGAAGGGGTGGGGGGTGGGAGGTTGGGGGAACTTGGTGGTGGGTATTATGGAGGGCACGTATTACATGGAACACGGGTGTGCTGCATAAACAATGAATTCTGTTACCTTGAAAAGAAATTAAATTAAAAAAAAATGGGATGGGCTGATATGCTCCTTTGCCTACATCACTGTTCCATGGATGTCCAACCAGCTTGTTCTGGTTGTGGCTCAAGAGGAAGGCTGAGGTCACCTGTGAACCCAAATCCCTTGAATTTACATTTGCAAGGGAAATGGTAGCCCAGAAGCTATTCTCTTCTTCCAGGGGCTTAGAGCTTCAGCTGATGCTGGACTTTCTTATTTGTTTCTATAAATTTTTAATAGTCTGCGATGGCATTAAACTCTGCAGAGGGTACAACAGAATGCCAGTAATCCTAATGATCTTACATTGCTTTACAGGGGAAAGGCGAATGATAAATCCTTTCAAGTATAAATCAGCAGAGATGTTAGCTATTTCTCTGCAAGGACATGTCTTATTACTAGCTTATTACTTGGCTGCTATGTTAGAACAAAAGTATTACGTTTGAAATATCTTTTCTTCTGTTTTCTGCTAGTTTGTGCATTCTCTTCCTCCACCCATCCCCTCTTCTCCACATAACTGTACTTTTCCTCTCTCTGTCTGTCTCTACTGATTAACCATCTATCTGCTGACTTACAAAATCTGTGTCTGGCCATCCTGATCTTAGGATACATTCCTGCTCCACACTATGACAAATACTTTTGTGGGGGAACAGAGTAAGACTTGAGTCTTGGTTTCCAAGAGCCTGCCGTCCAGTGGAAAGGATAAGTCATATACCCAGGGAACAGAAACACAAGGCTGGACTTGACAGACTATTGGTTAGGGGTAAGGGCTCAGTTAGTTTAGATTCTATGTGTCTCTACAACTTCCTGCCTGTACATCCCCAGGCAAAGCCTTTGACCTCTCCGTACCTCAGCTTCCTCATCTGTAAGGCAAATGCATCCCATAGAGCTGCTGTGAGGATGAAATGAAGCACAGAGTAGTTATCACAATGCTATTTATAACCATAACTGATGTCATAATTTGTGCTCAAGGGAATATACAAACAGTAACCAGATTCACTCTTCAATTTAATATTATTAACAGTAAATTTGCGCCACCACCAGTAAAATGTAGCAGGTTTTGGTTTTCTTTTGTGTGTACATTAGGACAGGCTGCTTTCAGGAATAAAGCTAGCCCGGAGTTCCCAAGCTGCCACTAGCATTATACATATGGTAAGGCTGGGCTTTACATGAGTGATATGGCTAGGATGGAGATGACATGCCCCTGGGATTCTCTTTCCTATGGTAGAAATATGTTGCAGGAAACCATCTCCACTGTTGTACGTAATCTCTACTCTTCTAAGCAAAAATATCCAAATATGTTGCCTTCCCGGAGCTGGAATTTATCCAGACTAAAGCTAATCATGTCCAGAACAAGTGAGCAGATCTGCTGTGCCTGGTCCTGTACGAACCAAGGCCCCTGCCTTCCACCACGTGTAGGTTTGATTCTTCCCTGTGTTCACACCTCCCCCCCCATTTGTTGCTATATGGGGGCAAGTCTCATACCCTCCACCCTTGCAGCTCCCTCCACCTCATTCCAGCACAACCATTGATGATTCATTTGGGTTTTGGGGAAAGCAAGGGTCACAGTCTCCAGATCTTCAGAGAACCAGAGGAGACCATGCTACTTTGTGACTTAGGCAATCTGGGGTTCCCCCTGGAAGCAAAGAACAATGGAGGGAATAGAGGCCTAGTATCAGATCTCACAGTACCTTCTGGCTCCAATTCTGATGTACTCTCTTATCCTGAACAAATTACTGAGACTTTTGGGGTCCCACTTTGGCCATTTATACAGCAACACACACACACACACACACACCCACACACACACCCCACCCATGGCTCAGAATGTGATAAAAGCCACAATGAAAACACAAAATGTGAAAGGCTGCAGCTCTTCTGTTGTGGGTCTTTAAGCTACTTCTGAGTTCTAGCCACAGAGATCTGTGATTTGTGTCCTCAAGTTTGCTCACATGTCATGGGGTATTTCCTCTTGGGTATCTGGTCTCCTCTGGCAAATGAGGCAAATAAATGTAATAGCTATGGTAAGGATTTTTTTTTTTTTTGAGAGCAGAGTGAAGGGGATTAAAGGTATAAATAATTTGGTGGGCACACAACTTTATCTCATTTGTCTCCCAAACTCACTGAGAGCTGGGGAGTGAAAATATTGTCATCTCCTTTTGATGTAAAAGGAAATACTCATTGAGACTGAAGCCCTTTCTGGAGGAACAATCAGGACAAGGATGCTCAGGGCAGGGCTATAAATGTGATGCCTAGGGAAGCAACTGCTCTGCTAGTCCTCCAACATCCAAATTCCCCCTGCCACCAATAGTCTCTCCTCCTGTCCTTGAACAGCTGTGATGGAGGATGTAATGTATGGTGACGCCAGTTTCCGAGCTGAGGTTTGAGTCTTTAGGTTAAGCTCAGCCAGAAAAATGCTTCCTCCTGCCAACAGGTGGCAGACGAGGCAAATTTGTCGGAAAATGGAATAAAATCTGAAAGGAGGAAGCTTGGGTTGGGACCTTCGTTTTGGTCAACCTACGTTTATTATGCACCTACATTGCAATGCCCCAGGCAAGGCCCTCAAGCCTTGTCTGAGACAGGACCTCTAATCTCCGCTTCTTCTGGAAACCCCTCCCAGCAGACTCACAGGAAGATGGTCCTTTCCAAACCAGAGACACTATGCATATGTTTAATAGGGCAGAAGAAATAGAAAAAAGCAAAGTACAACTTTGTTAAACGATGCTTTGTATCTGTCTTGATTTGATGCAGTCCTTAGTCCTAACTCCATAGATAACTGAGGAAACCACACTTGGCTGACAGGGAACTCGAGACAGACAAACAAACAAAACACACAACAACAACCCAAACTCCAAATCTGTGGCTCAAATTCAGGGCCCCAGGCATCTCTGGAAGAAAGAAATACGCTCTTATTTTTCATTCAACTGCTACTACTGCCTGACAGGCTCTAATACTTTCTCTCTCTAGAACAAGCCAACTCCTTTAAATAACCAGAGGAAAGCCACTGAAACTATTTATAATTTTTAACTTACATAAAGAAGACACAACTTATGAAAGATCTTTGGAAGCTGATTACATGCTGAATAATTAAGAGGCAAGCAACGGGGGGGGGGGGTTGAAAATACTGGCAAACTCTTACTCATGCCCCAGCTCTCAACAAAACTGGTGTCTCCCCAGTCGAGGTTTTCCTGTCTTCATAATATATTCTCCCCTCTTCTCGGGGCTCCCACTGCACACTAGGTCTTCTGCCAACACATTAACTTATCTTAGAGTCTTTTTTTAAAAAAATTTTTAAAAAGATTTTATTTATTTATTTGACACACACACAGAGAAAGCAAGAGAGAGAGAATGCACAAGCAGAGGGAGGGGCAGAGGGAGAGGGAGAAGCAGGCTCCCTACTGAGCGGGGAACCTGCTACAGTAGAGGGACCTAGGACCCTGGGATCATGACCTGAAGTGAAAGCAGACAATTAACCAACTGAGCCACCCAGGCGCCCCATCTTAGGCTCTTTTAACTAATTTTTAAAAATTAGGTTCTGTTAGCCACTGTATAATCCGTCATTAGTTTTTGATGTAGTGTTCAATGATTCATTAATTGCATATAACACCCAGTGCTCATCACCACACGAGTCCTCCTTAATACCCATCACCTGGCTACCCCACCCCCCCCACCCCCTCCCCTCTGAAACCCTCAGTTTGTTTCCTGGAGCCCAGAGTCTTTCATGGTTCTTCTTCCTCTCCGATTTCTCCTCCTTCAATTTTCCCTCCCTTCCCCTGTGGTCCTCTGTGTTATTCCTTATGTTCCACATATGAGTGAAACCATACGATAATTGACTTTCTCTGCTTGACTTATTTCACTCAGCATAATCTCCTCCAGTCCCATCTATGTTGATGCAAAAGTTGGATATTTATCTTTTCTGATGGCTGAGTAATATTCCATTGTATATATGAACCACATCTTCTTTATCCATTCATCTACTGAAGGACATATTTGCTCCTTTCACAGTTTGGCTATTGTAGACATTGCTGCTGTGAACATCAGGGAGCATGTGTCCCTTCTTTTCACTACGTCTGTAACTTTGGGGTAAACACCTAGTAATGAAATTGCTGGGTCATAGGGTAGCTCTATTTTTAACATCCTAAGGAACATCCATACTGTTTTCCAGAGTGGCTGTACCAGCTTGCATTCCTACCAACAGTGTAAAAGAGAAATAGAAGGAAAACTTCTATTTCCAAACTCATTCTATGAGGCCAGCATTAGCCTGATCCCAAAACCAGCAAAGACCCCATCAAAAAGAAGAATTACAGACCAATATCTCTGATGAACACGGGTGCAAAAATGCTCAGCAAGATCTTAGCCAATAGGATCCAAAAGTACATTAAAAGGATTATTCACCAGGACCAAGTGGGATTTATTCCTGGGATGCAAGGGTGGTTCAACATTTGCAAATCAATCAACGTGATAGAGCACAGTAAGAAAAGAAGAGACAAGAACTACATGATCCTCTCAAGTGAGGCAGAAAAAGCATTTGACAAACTACAATATCCTTTCCCGATTAAAACTCTTCAGAGTATAGGGATAGAGGGAACATTCCTCAATATCATAAAAGCCATCTATGAAAAGCCCACAGCGAGTTATCATTCTCAATGGGGAAAAGAAGTCAAAATTCTCTCTTCGCAGATGACATGATACTTTATGTGGAAACCCCAGAAGACTCCACCCCCAAATTACTAGAACTCATACAGCAATTCAACCATGTGACAGGATACAAAATCAAAGCACAGAAATCAGTTGCATTTCTATACACCAACAATGAGACAGGAGACAGAGAAATTAAGGAGCTGATCCCCTTTATCACTGCACCCAAACCCCTAAGATACCTGGGAATAAATCTAACCGAAGAGGTAAAGGATGTATACTCTAGAAACTACAGAACACATCTGAAAGAAATTCAGGAAGTCACAGAAATATGGAAAAACATTCTATGCTCATGGGTTGGAAGAATAAACATTGTAAAAATGTCTGTGCTGCCCAGAGCAATTTTTAACTACTTTAAAAAAAATTCTGTATATTCTGCTCACCAAACTCAGGAGTCATGATCACTATGAGTTGTCATTTTGATTCCACAGTGTCAAGTAATCATTTGTTATTTGTTGAAAAAATAAATTTATAAAGAGACAAATGGGTGAAAAGGAAATACTGGCGTGTTTTCTGAACTGCATCACCATTTCTAATGAACACAGAGGTGACCACAGAGAAGTAGAGCCATTTCAGACAGAAAGGTTGGGGATGTAACCTTTGTGACATCAACCACTGCATGCTGTAAAACCCTATCTGTGTTCATATATGACTCTGTCACACAGTAGTGTATAATTTAACAACCCCGAGCTTGTTTACTTGTGTAAAATGGGAAAAACAATGTTTCACAGAATTATTACCAGCTATAATAGCTAACAAATAGCTTTAGGTTATATATTTTAACATAATATACACATGAGCAGTGATGACTATCACTGTTATCTCTGTGACAAGCCATTTTCTCTTCTAAATGATATTGGATCGCTTTACAGCCAGCAGAGAGAGCAAATAATCGAAAGTAGTTTATTCTTTCATAGCTTGTGGAAACAAATGTAACACAGTTGTTGTTTCTGTTTTTGTCTTTCCCCCCCTAAGATCACCTTGAATTTGCTATAAGGAAGTAAAGGCAATTTTGCAGGTAAAAAACAGTTCATTCACTGAAGGAAAAACTTTATATTTGTGATTTATTTTTATGATTTACTTTTATGAACAATCTGGGAACAAAAAGAACTTATTTTATGTGGGTGTTACTTTTATACTAACTTTAAAAGGTGCATATATAAAGATTCTGAATTATGTTATCCCTCTGAGAGCTCTTAGATACTTTTTTTCTGGAAGATTTAGGAATTAAAATGAAATTTGGTGGAATATAATTTGAAGTATGATTTTAGGTTGAAATTGGGGTCTGTGAGATTTTGAAAAGAGATATCCCTTTTGGCAAAGAGAAAACGCTTGACATACATTTGCGATTGGGCAGGCTGCTTCTAGAATGATGCGAGAACTGTGGCTAGAAAACCAGGACAGTTACACTGGCTGGGTTAACCGTGAGAGCTCTGCATCTCTTCCACCCGCTCAGTCCTGGGTCATGGTAGTTGTATCCTTGGCTGTTGGGCTGGGAGGCGCGTGATGAGCAAATGTCTCATCAAACAGCCAAGATGGTAGAACCAGTGCACTTTGAGGTCAGACAGTAGATCTTACCATAAGAGAAAGCCCATAAACAATATCCGGAAGGGATGCCATCTCCACCTGCTGAATTCACTTCAGTTCCTTCAAGTCGTTATTTGAGGACGTGCAGCTTGCAAAGCCCATACTTTAAAACTGGCTTCATCACCCCCACCCCCTGTCTTAAGCTGTATCCGAGAGGATTTATCCTTATTGATGTCTGTGGAAGGAGATTTTCTTTTCAAGTGCTTGGGAGCTTTCCACGATGTCCTGTGGATGCTTCAAAATAAAGCCTTCTCTTTTTGAATCCTTTCTTTTCCTTAGACAGAATTGCCTCTGTAATTTCTTCTTTTTACTGTTAAAAAGAGAAAAAGAAAAAGAAAAAAGCAGCAGAAGGAATCTAGCTGGAGACTGCAGCCCGGGTGTTCCAGAAGACAACTGCTGTCATCGGTCGTTAACAGCGGTACTACCATCATTTCCCTACAGATTGGAAATCGACTTTTCCTCTCAACATTTTCCTCGGTGGCTGGGGAAATTAACAGATTCAGTGATTTTAATGAAATGACCATTTAAACGTCAAGTACTGGCCTCAAAGAGAAACTAGAGTTTTTTCTGAAGCATCTCTTTCCTGAGCCAAGTTCTTGCATCATCTAAATGGTTCCACGTGTGAGTGCGAGTGTTTAAATGCCAGATCATTCAAACGCTGTTCTTGATATAAATTTTTGCATCAAGAAGTCTTGCACGTGATTTAAACTGTAGCCTATTTAATGACAATCAATAAGGGAAATATGCTCAGTGGTGTTAAACTGCTGTTAACTGATTGGAGAAATCTGGGGAAAAAATTGCATGCTAGCCGTATGTAACTACTCAGGAAAAAGAAAGGGTTTCCAAGGAAATCAATCTTGTTCTCAACCATTGTGGTGAGTTTTGGAACATTCAAGAATCTTCCAGTGGTTACTGGAATATTGTAGCAATATGAGTGACAAGTTAGGATGAGCAAATAGCCTCCATGAGTACAAGTAACTGGATTACGGACATGAACAGGCTGACTCTGTTGATACCAACATTCTGTAGGAATACTTGGCAATACTTTGAGAACATTTAAAATGTGCCCATTCCTTGTCCCCACAATTCCATTTCCGAACATATATCCTAATGGAATTTAGGAAGCATGCAAAGATTCATTTACAAGGGCGTTCACTGTAGAATAGCACTTTTTTTTTTTTAAGATTTTATGTATTTATTTGACAGAGAGACAGAGATCACAAGTAGGCAGAGAGGCAGGCAGAGAGAGGGTGGGGGGAGCAGGCTCTCTGCTCAGCATCTGGTGATCAGAATCACTTCTTCAGGAGGTAGATTTGCTTTGGGACCTACTTTACATTTGAACCATTTTAGTAAGGATACTGAGTAACAATCCTTAGAATCCTTTTCAGTAGATGGTGGTACTGAGAACCAAATTGTCAGAAAGAAAAATCAGGGGAACTCCAGTAAGGAAAAGTCTCCTCCATCTTCATTCCTATATTTGTTGCTGGTAGCCACAAAATGTCCTTAAGTTCTGTGAATGGGACCAGTGTTGTACTCTCTTTTTACCTCTATTATGCCTGGAGTCCAGGAGTCAAGATATGGATCAAAGAGCAAATAGCCATGTATTATGGGCTATAATGGAAAACAAACCATATCACTCATCCTTCAGATGCACCACTTTTATAATTTCCAAAGAATGTTATTTCTCAACCATTGCTATGCCTGCTAACTGGCAAACTGGCACACAGCCAATTTGTACATCTGGATTTCCTGCTACCACTGTGTCCCAAAGCTTATGAACTTTAACCCCATCAGTGCTTATACCCTTATTACTAAACCTGTATCACCTTTTAGATATAGGTCTTTAGAGGCGAGTAAACTCAGAATGAAGGTGACTGAAGTCTGGAGAAATAATTTCCATGGAGATGGGGTTAAAGGACCTTGCTTTTGTGTGAATTAATAATTCATTGGTTTGGTTTACTTTGTTCAGACTGTGGGTATAGTTCATGCTGCACGAGTCAATTTCAGATTTTCATTTCACTCCGAATTATGTAGATTTTGCATTCAACAACAAACTTTTTTTTTTTAAACTAATTCACTGTTCCAATAGAAACCTACTGAGCTTAGTAGACCCCAAAGTAAGAGTGCCTCCAAAATTCCCAAAGTACTACAGTAAATTTCCCATGGCATCTCCTTATTAACATGCTCAGTCCTTTCAAGTTCTCTTTCTTCCACATGGGCAAAGTTGAAGGGTTTATCTTCCTCTATGATAGTACTTTGTAAAACCTTCATCATAGCGCTTAGGGTATTATAAGGGCACTATTTGTTTTGTTTTTTTGGTAGTAGTAGACTTTGTGCTCCTTAAATAACGATCACTTACTCATCTTTGCACATCCCAATCCTCTGTGTACCATAAAATAGGCAACCAATGGGTTAAATACATGGGGCATGAATGAGGAGATAACCATAAGAATTGGACATTCTCCTTGTGAAGCAATGCCATAGGATGGAATGACCATTTACTGTTAAGGGTAAACTTAATGTCTGTACTGGCAGTGATAAAAAGCAGGAAAGGAAAGCAATGATATTTTATAGCAGCCATTTAATGATCTATAAGGCTGGAAGAAAAGCTGGATTTTTTTTGCCCTCTATTGTGTAAGTCAATTTGATCAAGAAGATACCTTACAGCTCTTTGTTGGGACATTTTTATGCATATGCAGTAAGTGCTCAATCTCGTCAGATAACTTTTTTCAATAAAATTGCAGCTAACTTCTGCACAAAGCTGATACCATTCTGCCACTCAGAAATCTTACACCGTATCAGTCACTGCACCAACCACCAGCCAGCACACCCAAGCTCGTCTGGAGCAATGAGCAGTCAGTCGGTAGTGGATTTTATTTCAAAACCACAGTGTAATTGAATAAGCTTTTACTTTCTTAGGCACTAGATAAAACACTGTTTGAATGTATCATTACTAAAAAAAAAAAAAAAAAAAAAAGTAGTCTTTCTGCATTTTTTTCCTCTTCTACTTACATTTCTTTATTTCCCCATCATCTGAGGCTTCAGTATTCACATATAATTTAAGGAGAAAATGTCTTATAATGATAGGATCAAGGAACTAGAAGGTAGCCTGAAATTCATGTGGTAAAACACATTGGGTTAAAAACTCATCTTTAGCTCTAGGACTTGGGAGGGAGAAAGCTAGACACTTCTTCATTCTTAGGAGGCCAGCTCAATAGCAAAAATATGTGAAGTGTAAATTAAGTGTCAGACAATACACTGGATTCCTGGTGGGTGTTGGAGACAGAAAGGTGAATGAGTTGAAGTGGCTTTGCTTGAGGGGTTCAGAGACCAGAAGGAGAAACAGACAATATGATAAATGATAAAGACATCCATAGGGGACTTTGGGACCCTAGAGGAGGTATAGGTATGGTTCCATTTCTTTTCTTTCTTTCTTTCTTTCCTTTTTTTTTTTTTGCTTTGGGATTTTATCACTTGTACCTAAGGGGTACATGTTCCTGGCTACTATGGTCTCTCAGTCCCAGTAATACTGCTCATCATTCCCTATTCTTTGTGACCTACACAACCTCTCTCTTGGGATCCAGGGCTATGTGCCTGTCCTTTGATTCCTGCCCTCCTCTTGGTTGAGGGGCAGTATGAATTTCTGTTGCTGGACTACATCTGGAAACCCAGGGTTTTGAAACTGGCCATCTGGCTCATCTGGTTGCACATTTCTGGACTTTTCACCCAGGTTTCTTCTCTGTCTCTTCCCAGGTCCCAACCACAGCAACTCAGTCACAGAAATCTGTAGGCAAGTTGGTGAATGTAGCTGCTGGATAGGGACTTAGGTCTCCTGCTTTTTTAAAGTCAGTGGATTTATTGTGACGTCAAGGCCCCCAAGGGGACACCTAGCCCTCTTCGGTTGCCCCTTGATAAGGCTGAGGAGGTACAGTAGAATGCAAATGTAATTAAGCAAGTCATTTTATATTTACTGAATGAGCATTTCTTCGTCACTTGGGGTTGTCAAATACAAAGATAGGAATTGAAAACCCAGGAATGCCCTCATGTAATGGATAGCCAAACAGGGGAATGAAACCAAATAGTTAACATGGCGCTGTCAAGAAAGCTAAATGGAGACTTGGAAGGGGCACAGGAGGGAGCTGGAGAGCTGAAGAAATTTCCACAGAAGGGATTACATTTCAGCTGGGTCTTAAAAGACAGTACTTCATCAAGAAACATGGAGCATGTTCAAAGGCACTGGCATTAGAAACAATGCAATATAATTGGGGAATGACATTAATGACATTAATGTAGCTATGGCAGAAGGATAAGTTTCAAGTGATTGACAAGCTTTGCACTGTCTTCTTCCTGCCTGTGCATTCCCTTAGTTAGTTTCTCCTCTCTTCAGTGGAGATTTCCCATTTCCTCTCTTCTTGCCAGAGGTCATATTTGTAATAACTCACTACTGGCAAAATGTTAATTTCAACATGTTTTTGGGAAAAAATGTTACATTTCTAACTCTGACCATGGAGGCTAAACTTACGTTATTCAACGGATCTGAAAGAACTAATACGATTTTTTAAAGAAGAGTGATTTATTTACTTGAGAGGAGCAGGGAGAAGAAGCAGAGGGAGAGGGAGAAAGAGTTTTAAGCGGATGGTACTGAGCGTGGAGCCCAATGCAGAGCTCGATCTCACAACCCTGAGATGACAACCTGAGCCGAAACCAAGTGTCAGTTGCTTAACCTACTACGCCACCCAGGCACCCCAGAACTAATACAATTTTTTAAAAAGTGAGATTTATCCAGCAGTTTACAGCAAAAGAGTAGCTCAAACATACCTGGTGTGTCAGATTTCTAGTTTCCATCATACAGCAGCCTATACACAAGTATAGACAAGCTCTAGTAAGAGATGTCACACCCATAAAATGGCCTTGACAGCTTCTAATCATCAAGGAGAGCCTTTGTGTTCTTAAACTGAAATACATGATGAGTAAGAAGATGATTCTTACTACAAGCATTCACACTTTCAGAATTTCAATTTTTCAAGACTGAAGATGAACAAATTGGAAAGAGATGGACTAAACCAGTGATTCTCAAGCCAGATGTCTCTCAGAACCACACATGGAACTTGTTAAAAATAAAGGGGTGGGTGAAGATCTGGAAATATATAAATTTATAAAAACATAAATATAAATATATATAAGTGTGTGTGATATGTGTGTGTGTGTGTATGTTTGGTAATTCCACAGATGACTTGGTACACAGTTACATTTGTAAATTCTGGGATTCAATGACTGATTGTGGATACACCCAGTCATATGGCTGTTAGGCAATTTTCTGGGTAAATAACTAAGTGATGTAAAAAATCCTTCCACCTATTCAAGATTGTTGCCTATGAAAAGAACTTGTTGAAATAGAATGCCCAAATGTTTTAATTGTCAAAGATTGTTTTGAAAACCATTATCATTAAACTCTAACCATCCTGCTAGTTCAATAAAACAACACATACACAATATATACAAAATATATGATTCAATGTAACAAAAACTGAATCCATAGCTCACCTGTTGTTTCTGTTCTTCTCATTCCTGTTGGTAATACTTCTGTTACTTTGGGCCCCTAATTCACAAATGCCTTCTACCCCCAGGCAAATTCATGCAGGAATGTGCTATTATTAGTATAGAATTACCATCTTTGGGTGGAAGCAGGTGTCTTTAAGTTGTACAGCATCTATAAGAATTAGAGAAAAAAGATTAACTTTCTGCTATTGTCAATTCACACATGGTTGGTTGTTTAAAAAAGTACTGTGTTAAGACATTGAACAAAAAAATTATGAGGTTTATAATAGAAAATCAAGTTAAACATGAACTCTCAAATAACATAAAATGACATATGTGATTTCTTTAATGACACTTCAAGTGTGTATACTGAAGGGAGGACCAAGAGGACCAAACTCGTGATGTCTAGGTCAGAGAATGAAGGTAAACAAAGGAGAAAAGCGTTCTGGAGAGACAATTTTTCCAAAGCAGAAGGCAGGGGGGGTTGTTGCCAGAAAATATAAAGTGCCTGGCAGATAAAAACAATATCGGTCCACTATAATTAGAAATCAGATTACATTGTGATTTATTTGTTTCCCTAAAACTACAATTAAAGTAGGGGTACACAAAATAAGCCTGTTTCATTTAACTTTGTGTTTGAGATATTTTTTTAGAGTGGAACACCAAGGTATGCATACACTAGCCACTTGAAAAATACAGGAAGCAAAAGAAGAAGGTGTGTAGGCAGGTATTTTCCAGCATGAGAAAGCTGTGTTGATATGTTTCAAAGAAGAATATTGTTTCTGATGTATGCTACATTAGTTGGGAAAATTATTATAAAACAGTATGGTTTTGTCAGTGAAGTGCTAAGATTTGCATGTGAGATGAAAATGAGTGGTTGTTTTGGTTGCTTTCCCAATCAAATCTACTGTTCATTTGTGTCAAAGCTGTTTCTATTAAAGTAAGCAGAATCAGACACTCGACTTTCAGTGAGTAACAAATGCAGTGAGAGGTTGCAAGTTCTTATGTGCCGGAGTATAAGCATTTTCTATGGGCACCATCTTGCAAGGCCAGCAGTTTGTCCAGTAGCAACAGTTTAGAAACTTAATTGATGACTAAGCCACCAAATATCCTAACCCCATTTCGCTCTTCTGCTCTCTTTACTCTCACTTTGATTCTTTCATTTTTCTTTCATATGTTCTCTTCCCATTCAGCACTGTAAAATCCATACAAAACAGGGCCTGGGTGGCTCAGTTGGTTGAAAGCCTGCCTTTGGCTCAGGTCATGATCTCAGAGTCCTGGGATCGAGTCCCACATGGAGCTCCCTTCTCAGTGGGGAGCCTGCTCCCTCTCACTCTGCTGCTCCACCTGCTGCTCAGGCTTGCTTGCTCTCTCTCACTCTCTCTTAAATAAATAAATACTCTTAAAAAAAATCCATACAAAACCCCATTTTCCATTTATCTCGCCTCACATTACCTATTTCCTCTATTTTATTACAGTAATCACCTTTTCTTGTTTCTTATCTTTTCCTTTTTCTCCTTGCCCCTCAAAACCCCAATTTCTTTCCATTTCTTGTCTAGATGAATGTGGAGTTGGAGAAGTGTACTGAAAAAAGGGTTAGGGAAAATTAAAAAAAAATAATAATGAGGGACAAAAAACAAAAGAGAATAAAAGAAAAACGAGAAAAGAAAGCCCCAAAAGAGTAGGTTGCTTTGGTATAAAAATAGAGACTAATGCAGGACTTGCACTTTTGAGACTAAATAGAAGAGGTCATGGTCACTGGCTATTTGCAAAGCTTTTAGGCTGCCTTCTGAAGGCAAGCAGATATGTGGAAGGGAATTCCTCAAAGTGTCTAAAGTGATAGACACTCTCCACAGCTTGGAAAGTAGCTTTTTTTTTTTTTTTTTTTTTTTTTTTTTTTTTTTTGAGAGTGTGAGAGAGCACAAACAAGCAGGAGGGGTACAACGAGAGAGAGAAGCAGCCTGCCAAGCAAGGAACCCAATACAGGATTCCATCCCAGGACTCTGGGATCATGACCTGAGCTGAAGGCAGACACTTAACTGACTGAGACACCCAGGTGCCCTGGAAAGTAACTTTAATATAAAGACCCCCAGGTGGGATGTGGGAGGAACAGGAAAATAGAATAATGAGTTTTGACAGTAGAATAGAACTTGGAAATGTAGAAAAATGAAAAGATATGACAAATATTAAAAATAATGTCATTGCTTAGATATAACATTGCTTTCTGTGGACAAAAATTTTCACTGAAAACATAAAAGTGGTCATGGTTTTGAAGAATCTTTGGTTATAAAAGTGTAAAGGTTTAATAACTGTACTTGGGGTTTGCTCAGTAATTTTGTGAAATTCACTTTTACATTTAATAAAAGAAGCAAATAGAAATTGGTGTCTAAATGTAGACTTCAAAAAAGACGGTGGTTTTGAGGCATATACACCCTAAATTCACAGGGATTTGGCAACTCTGACACATCTGGAGGCCTTTGTGGGAAGAAGCGAGATTTAGTACACCAGCGGAAATAAGATTTAATTTCAGCTGTAATACACACTTGTCCTGTGACTTGCACAAATTGTGGGTTTTGTTTGCAGTCTCTCAACTGTGAATTGGGGAGGAGATAATGAGCAGAAGCAAGTGGGCTTACTATGAAATGGATTTCAATAAATAGTAAAGCTGTACAATGTGAGGCATTCTTAAATATCCAACATATGTATTTATATTAGGTGGGCTTTTCCCAAAATCCTTTTCTTGTTAATTTCTATGTTGATTGCATCATTGTCAGAAAGATGGCCTGCATGACTACTGGTTTAGAATGTATGGAGATTTTCTTCCTAGACCACTAACTGGTGAATTTTTCTGTCAAGCTGCCTTACATACTTGAGAATAATCTGTATTTTCTGAAGCATTTTCTCTCTCTAATCAAGTTTGGTGACTGTTAATCAAAGGTATTAGAGCTTTTTTTGTTTGTTTTTCACTTTGATTTTCTGTGTAAAAATCTCCCACAGTGATTGTGGGTTTGTCAAATTTTGCTTGTCTTTATCTCAGTTTTGGTTTATATATCTTGAAACTATGTTGTTAAGTATATATAAAGGCTCACAACTGTTAAATTTCTGGTGGATTACACTTTACGATCAATGATAAATACTCTTCTTTCTCTTTTTGAAGGTTTTTGTTTTGTTTGGCCTCCCAGTTAATTTTGTCAGAAATTAAAATTGCTGTATTTGCCTGCCTTTCAGTGGTGTTGATTCACAATATTGTTTCCCCTTCCTTTATTTTCAAGCTTTCTGGGCCACTGTCCTAGGTCTCTTGTGGAACAGCCTAAAGGTAGACAGTATTTATTTCATCAGATTCTTCAAGTACTTTGTCTTTCATAGAAGATTTTTATTCAATCACCTTTATTATAATTTCTAGTATATTTGGCCTTAATTTCATTATATATTTCTTATTCTTTGTTATCTAGTTATTATGATTTCTTATTTTTCTTTCTCACTTTTCTGTGCTCTGTTTGTTTTCTCTTTGAGCAATTTTTTCCTTTAGGGGTTTGGAAATTTTATCCCCTATTCCATTTCTCCACTGATTCTCTTCACTTTTTTTTTTTTTTTTAATGTCCCACTGATTTTTTTTTAATTAAAAAAAAAAAAAACCTTGTATTCAATTATCATTTACATATGGAAAACAGTGCAAGAGCACCTAGGTGGCTCAGTCGGTTAAGCATGAGACTCGATTTTGGCTCAGGCCATGATCTCAGGGTCCTAGGATTGAACCCCTTGTCCGCCTCCATGCTCAAGAGGCATCTGCTTGAGATTCGCTCCCTTTGCCCCTCTTCTCGCTCATGCACACTCCTTCTCTAATAAATATTCTTTTAAAAAAGTGTGCAAATAAATTTTCACAAGTTGAATGCCTGTGTGTTACCAGAACCCAGATCAAGGCATGAACAATGAACAACCCACAGTTCCTCTCCAGAGATCCTTCCTGGTGACTATCCCTCTGCCTGGGGAACTTTGTTCTCACTTTCAAGACCCGAGATTAGTTTTGCTGATTTGTGAACTCTATGTAAATCCAATCATACTCTTGTATTTGGCTTCTTTTGCTTAACATACTGCTTCTGACATTTACACACGGTATTTCATGCAGCCATAATTTGTTCATCTTCATTGCTGTGCAGCATAGAGCATGCAGTATTTCCCTGAATATCTCTGCAGGTCAGCTACCCAGTTTACTGTTCACCATCCTTTTGAGGTGTTTTTTGCCTTTATAAATAATGATGCCATGAACCTGCTTGAACCTGTCGTAGAGTGAGTACATGATGCATTTCAACATGGGGAGTGCATCTCGGCATGAAAGTCAAGTGTCACACAGTCCGTGTATGTCCAGCTTTAGTGGGCTTCTGGTAGGTTTAGTAGAACTGTTTTACCACTAGTTTCCCAGAATGGGTGGACCATGGAATACTCCTCAGAATCCTCAGTTTGTGTAGGAAAGTTTCAGTTGTCCCACATCCTCGCCAAAACTTTATTTCCATCTTTTTCCATTTTAGTCACTGTGGTGAGGGTATAACAATATCACTTTGGAGTGGGAATTTTCATTGCCTTGATGGCTATGAACTTGAAGACTTTTTCAACTTCACTAGTCATTTGAATATCCTCTTGTGTGACTTCTTTGCTAATTTTTCTATTGTGTTATCTGCCTCTTTGCTTATGCTTATCTGCCTCTTTGCTTATGCCTTGGTGAACAGAATCTTCCACTTTAACATAGCAAAATTTATAACTCCTCCTTTATGATTAGCCCTTTTTGCTTTCAATTTATGAACTCTTTACTTACTTTACTTGAAAAAGATACTTTATTCTTAAAATTTTTTAAAGATTTTGTTTATTTATTTGAGAAAGAGAGAGAGATAGCAACAGAGATAGTAAGAGTGAGCCCAGGAAGGGGGAGAGGGAGAATCAGGCTCGAGCTGAGCAGCAAGCCTGACACAGGGCTCTGATGCCAGCATCCTGGGAACATAACCTGAGCTGAAAGCAGACGCTTAACCGACTGAGCCAGCCAGGCGACCTTATTCTTAAATTTTTTTTTTTTAAAGATTTTATTTATTTATTTGACAGACAGAGATCACAAGTAGGCAGAGAGGCAGGCAGAGAGAGAGGAGGAAGCAAGCTCCCTGCTGAGCAGAGAGCCCGATGTGGGACTCGATCCCAGGACCCTGAGATCATGACCTGAGCCGAAGGCAGCGGCTTAACCCACTGAACCACCCAGGCGCCCCTTAAATTTTTAATACACATATTTAATCATATTTTTCTGGGAATGTTAATAGTTAGAGTAAGAATAAATTTACTTCCTTTCTCCTCTCTTCCATGTTGAGCTGTCCTGTCAACTTAGATTGTTAACTGTCTCTTTTTCTATTTTATGGTAGTTATTATTCTATTTTACTTCATTTCCACTTATTTTCTTAATTATATGATTCTATTTTATGCTATTGTGTTTCTATTTTGTTTCTTTTTCCATTTTCTATTTTTATTGTGTTCTTTTTCTATTTTTATTTTCTATTTATACACAAAGTAAATCTTAGAGTTCATCCTGATTTATCTTTGTATATGTATTTTTCTGCATCTATTTATATCTTTACACTGATGTGACTACTTCCCCAACACACATTTCCAGTACTCCAGAAGGCTCCTATATATAACCCATTCTACTAAGATCTAGAGTGGTTTATTACACATCAGTTGATAGCTGATACAACCCCCTCATACATATTAATTTACTCCAAGAACAGACATAGTTTTCTTCCTTAACATTTCAGAGCACATAGTGTATTAACCAAGATAGGCTAGATTATACTGAGTTAACAAAAAAAAAAAAAAAAAAAAAAGAAAGAAAGAAAAGAAAAAACAAATGTGAGGAGTTTACACTAAAAACACTTATTTCTTTTCATGCCACATTTTCTGTTCATCTTGGTCATTCAGAACAAAGCCTGAGGGAGATTTTGTTCCAGTGTGAGTTTCCACATGTTTGGGTTTTATTAGGGGGCACTCCACTTTCAGTACCAATTTCTGGGTTAGTCAGGGTAGCTTAAGTTAATTTCCTCCCCTTAATTTCTGCCTCCCCTCCTCTGCTTTGGTATTTTATTTATTAACTTTTCAAAAAGATTTTATTTACTTGACAGACAGAGATCACAAGTAGTCAGAGAGAGAGGAGGGGAAGCAGGCTCCCGCTGAGCAGAGATCCCCCCCCCCACCCCCCCGCCACCACTGCAGGGCTCAATTCCAGGACCCGAGATCATGACCTGAGCCAAAGGCAGAGGCTTTAACCCACTGAGCCAACCAGGCGCCCCTGCTTTGGTATTTTAGATACTGGGTAGTTCTAGTTTTGTATCTAAACTTTATGGTCTCTGAAGCCAAGTTTCTCTTGTATTGAAAATGGATACCCTGCTGTCCCTTGTCAGTGTAGCTCACCAACTGTAACAATACAGCACTCTGGTGGGGTGAGGGGTGTCGATGAGGGGGGAGGCTCTGGGGTAGATGGTTTATGGGCAATCTCTATACTTTCCTCTCAATTTTGCTGGGAACCTAAAACTGTCAAAAAAAATAGATCTACAAATAATAAAGAAAATGGATATCCTGTTGTTACCCATCTTATTAGGGTAGCTGTGAGAATGATATGATTATGGGTGTGTATGTAAGAAGATCAGAGTGTTTTTAAGACATCTGCAAATTCTCTAATTCCTCTGCCATCAAGACATGGAGTGTATGTCCCTTCCTCTCAAACTGGGACAGGGCTTTGTAATTATCTTGTTGGATAGAAGGTGGCAACGTGACACTTGAAGGCTTCTGAGTCCATAATGGAAAAGGCCATGCAGTTTCCCTCTCTTGGGGGTCCCACTCTGAGATTCTTCAGCTGCCAAATTAGATGTCTAGCTCATGCAAGGGCACCATTTGGAGAGATCTGAGAGAAGGAGACAGAACGATAGATATAGATAGATAGATGGATGATAGAGAAGGATGTCTGAACTCTAGTTGGTTGGTACAGTCCACAACTTTTGAATCTTCTAGCCTATGAATGAAGAAGTTTCCAGATGGCTGATGCCCTAATCACTGTCTGCACCTGTATGTGAGAGTCCAAGGATGAACAACCCAAGAGCCCAGTCAACCCTCAGAACTTTGAGAAATAATAATGTTAAATCATTGTTGCTTTATGCCATTATTTTTGTTATACAGGATAAATAACCAGAGCAGGGCTTACAAGGTATTATTCTAAGTATTTCTAGATCGACTTAACTCATTCAATTCTCACAGCTCGATGATGTTTCCCACTTTACATTCTAGACAGCTGATGTATAGATAAGTTAAATGCATCAGGTGCCTTTTTTTCAAATAAACTCAAATATGGTAGTATAAAATAATGACTCTGCTGATTTGGGTCCGGCTCACCTGATCTTTACTGGCCTCATTCAAGCATCTGAAATTTGCTGTTGGCTCATTGCTGTCTGGGGAGTCTATGATGGCCTCACTAATATTTCTGGCATTCATTCATTGTCATCGGGGGACACTGGGGGGGCAGAGCCATGTGGCCTCTCATTATCTAGCAGGCTCTGGACTTGTGTAGCATTCTAGGAGAATGAGTAGAGCATTCAAGGGTTCCCGAGGCCTGACCTCAGGATGGGTCTGGTGTCATCTCCACTGTACTTTGTTCATTAGGTCAGGTCACAGGGCCATCCCAGAGTCAAGGTGTGAGGAAAATAAAATTCTCTTGTTGATGGCAAATCATATTGCAAAGGGTGAGCTACAAAAGAGGAGATTCTTGGGCCACTGTGCAACAACACATCCTCTGACATAACTTGCCCACTGTTACCCAGGTCATAAGCGACAGAAGCCAGATCTGAACCCAGGCAGTAAGGCTCTGGAGGGCATACCACTGACTACGACACTGTACTGAGTAAAGGAGAGCTGTTATTGGCTCTTGGGGAAAGTCATCTTAAAAGACAGGCTCCTATATCAAATCAGGAGCCTAAGGCTTTCATACCATGGTGGAGCAGGGTTCAAATCTTTGCATGACCACTTTGCAGCTCTTTGTTGTGGGGTAAATTACTCAAACTCCTTAAACCTCAATTTCCTCATATTTGTAAGATTAAATAAGATCATAAGGTACAGGCAATTCTGCTGTAATGCAACATAGGCATTTCTAAAAACCACTGTGCCATGCAAAATTGCACAATAAAAACTACAGGGCTCATGGAAAACGTGAGGTTGAGGCATAACACCAAGCCATCGATGACACACATTAAAACAAAGAATAAGACCTTAATGAAAATGGCAATGCAATTTTACATGATTTATGGTGAATATATAAACATTACAGTAAATGTGGCTTCATATTAGAAAAAGGACCCGGGCTTTGTGTGTGAGATCGGGTGTTGGCAAGGGTTGCAACTTGCAAGCAATTATGGAGTGGTGGATGGGTGGGGGTTCTGAAGTCAGATGACATATGGTGACGCTGGGCATGGAGGAGCTGCCCCATGACAGGTGGGGAACCGAGACAGTTGGTAGACATCTGAAGCATGTGCGCTGACGCTCGGCAGGTGTTCTTAAGTGGTTTCAGCTGAGCAGAGTTTTTTGGTTTCACCTAGTATTTCTTCCAGAGAAAACTGTGCATAAAAAAGTGAAATTGAGGGGCACCTGGGTAGCTCAGCGGGTTAAGTCTCTGCCTTCAGCTCATGTCGTGATCTCAGGGTCCTGGGATCAAGCCCCACATTGGGCTCTCTGCTCGGCGGGAAGCCTGCTTCTCCTCTCTCTCTGCCTATCTCTCTGCCTACTTGTGATCTCTGTCTGTCAGATAAATAAATAAAATCGTTTTAAAAAAAAGTGAAATTGATGTTATTTTCAAATGGTTCCCTAATATAGCAATCGTTTTGGAACAAGTTTGGGTTTTCAAAATATGCATTTGAACAGAATTGATAGTAGAGCTGTTAGCATATGTCTAACATTTATTACCTCTCGATAATCATTAGCTCATCACTGTTAGCCATGAAGACTCGCCAAATGTCAAAAAAGAGATATAACCTATTCAGCAGCATGAATGCATGTGAGGCGAGGATGTGTAGGTGTCCAGCAAGGAATCTAGAAAAAAAAGGAGAGCAAGAACTGTCAATGGGTTTCCAGCACTGGCCAGAGGATCCAAGTGTCCTGTCTTCCTAGGCAGGTAAATTTCAAAGTCAGATCCCATGATGGCAGTCATAAAGGTCAGACAACTTTGTCCTCCTGCTCCCAGTCTGCACTTACCCAGTCACCCTGTGATTGTGAAGTTCCTCCTCGTGTTGTTAGGAGGCTGTCTTCTCTTGCTGACATAAACATTCTGAACCTCTTGGCAGTTGCATTTCTTAGTGTAAATTGCTAAATTGGCACTCGGTTTCGTACATCAGTCTCTTGTAAATTCCAGGGATTAATCAAGTACAAGCACACTGACATATTCCATTTTCTGGACCTGCAAAGCTGAGGAGCAGATGCTGGAATGCCATGACCCCACGAAGAGACAGAATCCTGCCAGGCTTGGCAGCTGCCTCCCAGATGACATAGTTGCCTGCTCTCTGACTGTACGGAGTACTGGCGTGGAACTGCCCTACATCTACATGCACACGTGTGGGGACAGACATAAAGCAGGCTCTCCTGAAGATTCTCTTATAGTAGCCCCAGTTTCTTTGTTCGCTAGTAATTAGCTTCAGTCACTGGGCTCTGGACCTCAAGGCACTGCATCTTCACTTACGACGCTTGGATTCGGGGGAGCTGACTTTGAATGGATTTGCACCTGCAAATACTGATTTTTCTCTTTCTTCAGGGGGCAAATTACCTTAGAAAGAAAAGGAGTATGACATTCAGCTGTCTATTCTCTATTCATTTGGAACCAAACCTGAGCTAACAAAAGCACACATGATTAGTGTCATCAAAGAGAAGTTAGAGTGAAATAGACTCTTTTCTTCTTTTGCTTCATAGCAATACTGTCAGACGTCTAACTCGACGATTGGGTCTGAAATGCACGGCTTGTGAAGATGCCAGATTTGTAATCTTGTCTCTTACTGACAGGGAGAATCTGTAGGCTTTACCTATGGAGGAACACATACTATCACAAATAAACCAAAGATGTAGGCGGACATTTGCTGTCAGTTGAAGGCAAAAATAATTGGCCAATTAGGTAAATCGGAACCGTGACCATTATCTGAAATCTTTCAAAACTTGTAAAGTTCAACGCTATCAGTATCTGTCATCTCCTAAGAATACCTTAGTATTCAAACTAATTCAATTGTGGTTTGCATATTTATAGGACAAAACATCAGTTCTCTCTGGTTGTATGCATTGTCACTGTCTTTAGGTATTCCCTCAAAAGCTGTTATTTGTTCAACAAACATTTATCAAATGTGGTAACAAATTCCAGGCACCATATTTTGTACTAAGGATATAACAATTGTATGATCCTTGGTCTGTAAGAGCTTGAAGTTTGGTTGAGGCAAAATACAAATAAATCAATACTTGTTATGCAATTCCTTAATTTATGTATTCAACAAATCTTTATTGAGCACCCAGGTGCTAGGAGTTATTCTGAATATGGGGAATGCAATCATGAATCTGGGGGATAAGCCCTCACTTTGCAAGGCTTGTATTGTAGGAAAAAGTGAATGAATAAGTACAAGTAAACAAATAAACAAGATGATCTCAGGTGGCTGTAAGTGCTACGAACAAAATAAAACAGGGGGAATTAATACAGAACAAGTAGGGAGGGTAGTATTACTAGAGCAGCTTCCCTGGGAGAGTGACATTTGTGCTGAGATCTGAATATCAGGGAGTGGCCAGCTGTGAGGATCTGGGGGAGGCGGTTTTCATGGTGGGGGGCAGCAATTTCAAAAGCCCAGAGAGAGCAAGTTTGGCCTGTATGGGGGCACTCTAAGTGAGCAGTGTGGCTGCAGCAGGACTGGGTAGGACCTGGGGTCAAGGATGGAGGCAGGGGCCTCAAGACCTTGGTAAAGCATTGTAGTTTGAAGATAAATAGATAGAAGTTCCTGGTGGTCACTGAACATTGGAATAGCCTGACTCGTGTTTTTAAAAGATCATTCTGGCAGATTTGCACAGGGGCTAGATGGAAGCCAGTGGACATAGGGGAATCTGCTATAATCCAGTGGGGACATGGTTATGGCAAAACACAGTCTCTGCAGTGATTAGGTGACACAGTAATCGGCGCTAGAAAAGCGGCACAGAGGTGCAGTGCAGCCACTGGGTGGCTCAGTGGGTTAAGCCTCTGCCCCCGTCTCAGGTCATGATCTCAGGGTCCTGGGATTGAGCCCCGCATTGGGCTCTCTGCTTGGTGGAGAGCCTGCTTTCCTCCACCCCTCTTGCCTGCCTCTCTGCCTGCTTGTGATCTCTGTCTCTCTGTCAAATAAATGAATAAAATCTTAAAACAAAACAAAAAACAAAAACAAAAACAAAAAACAAAAAACTGGGAGCCTGGGTGGCTCAGTGGGTTAAAGCCTCTGCCTTCGGTTCAGTCCGTGATCCCAGGGTCCTGGGATTGAGCCCCACATCAGGCTCTCTGCTCAGCAGGGAGCCTGCTTTCTCCTCTCTCTCTGCCTGCCTCTCTGCCTACTTGTGATCTCTGCCTGTTAAATAAATAAATAAAAATCTTTAAAAAAAATTAAAGAAAAATGCTGCATAGAATCGCTTCTCAGCCTTTTGGCTAAGATCAACTGAAAAGCTGCATAGGAAAAGAAGCACGAGAGCACAGATGCGAGTAGGAGTAATGTCCACATGGAGGACTAGCACCGTGATTGGCACACATCCGTAAAGGGTCAGAAGGTAAACGTTTTAGGCTTTAAGGGCTATACTGTTACACCTATTGCCACTAGTCAACTCTGCTGTTATGGCTCAAAAGCAGCCACAGACAATGCACAAATGAGTGGGTGCAGCTGTGTTCCCCTAAAACCTTATTTACGAAAACACGCAGCCAGTGGCTGTGCCTGTAGGCTGTAGTTGGGCCACCTCTGGTCTAGGGTTATTGTCTCTGGCACGGACGAGTTTTTTCTTCTCCTCCCTTGTGTCTCCTGGCATTTCTCTTCATCCTTACTCTTCTGGTTTTACCTGAACTTTGAGAACTGAGCTATTTTTCCTACATTATTTGAATAATTTACCGTGACATCAGCTATGATATCTCCAACCCTCCCTCAAATCCACTCAGATGATTAGTCTGATGGCCTGTTAGAGATATATGGTCTGAAACTTGCCCAAGACTCACAGTAGCTTCTTGGTGAAAAGCCCATAGCAGTCTTCATTTCTTACTGGCTGCTCTATCTTCCAAGTTGGCTTTCTGGCACTGAAAGTGATTGATTACAATGATATTGGAGTCACATTTTATTAGTCATTGTCTTCAGCTCCTGGATCAAACAGCAAGTTCTACTGATGCTTCCTCATAAAACTTTCTACCCACTTCTTACCCTCTACATAGGTCAGGACCCAACCAGGACAGAAAAATCCCACTGTATTTAACAGTGAACAGAGTGACTTGGTGTCACCCGTGATGAGGCTGACAGGCTACCCAGGGAGCAGTAAGCTCTCTCCAAGATTAGTCACAGTGAGAAGCCGCTGCCAACCCCAACAGGAGCAGGGTGGGGACAAAGGAGGGAACCAGGCTTACTGGCGTCCAAGGGCTGGAGTCACCAGTTGGCAGGTAGAATCCACAGCAGGCCTACTTGGCAGGAGCTGGAGCCATAAGGAGAGATGACCATCGCTGAGACAATGCCCAGGACCAGTGAAGTAGAGGACAAAACAACTAGAATTCATTCTTTCTCCTGCTCCACAATCCCCTGCTTGTTCTATCACTGGCTAAACTGACACAGAAGCCAGCTGATGCAAGGGACTGAGAACAGTGGGACCAAGCAGAGCAGAGGAAGGGCAAGGAGTGGATTTGGGGTGAACAGACCCCACACCCCCTCATCCTCTCTTCCTTTTGCCAGCAGTATGCATCAGGGAGACTCCCTGTCCTACTCCTGTCTGACCCTGATGGCACCTCACCAAGTCCCCTTTGCTAAACTGACTTATTCTTCCTACTGTGGTCTTCCATGTGATCTAGACTTGGTCATACCCCTAGCCAACTTGCATGGCTGAACTCAAGTCATGCCTCTTTCTCGAAATGTTTTGGATCACTCCAAAACTCGCCAGTAGACTATTCCTTTGGAAACAATGCTTTACTTTGAAACCAAGTATTGTTTCCAATAAGACCCAGATAATTGATCAGATATTTTCCTATACTGGATCTAAACATTTCTTTCAAGTATAGTTTTCTCAAGTGCAAGGACCATACCTTCTATATCTTTGTATTACCATGGGCCTACTGCATAGAGAGGTATAAGTAGGGGCCAAACAAATGCTCATTTACTGAGTAGATTTAAAAATGACAGACCCCTAAAAGTAAGCAAAGAATCTCATTTGCCTAGTTTACAGTATCTTGAGTAGTTATAAAGAGACTCTTGTAGTCAGAAAGATAACTTGGTTGGAATAAAGGTTTGCAGAGATAACAAAGTGTGAAGGAGACTTGAAATCCTTTCCAAGAAGGAAAGCTGAGTGGAAAATGCACATATATGCACGCACACACACACACACACACACACACACACACACACACATATACATACAGTGGTTGCCAAGGGCAACCATCAGGTTGACAGAGAGAATAACAGGTCCTAGGATCAGAGAGTGCTCTGGCTGCAGACAGAGTGAAATATACTGATCAGGGCACCTGGGTGGCTCAGTGGGTTAAGCCTCTGCCTTCGGCTCAGGTCATGATCTCAGGGTCCTGGGATCGAGTCCCTCATTGGGCTCTCTGCTCAGCAGAAAGCCTGCTTCCTCTTCTCTCTCTGCCTGCCTCTCTGCCTACTTGTGATCTCTCTCTGTCAAATAAAGAAAATAAATAAAATCTTTAAAAAAAAAAAAAAGAGGGGGCGCCTGGGTGGCTCAGTGGGTTAAACCGCTGCTTTCGGCTCAAGGTCATGATCTCAGAGTCCTGGGATCGAGTCCCTCATTGGGCTCTCTGCTCAGCAGGGAGCCTGCTTCCCTCTCCCTCTCTCTGCCTGCCTCTCTGCCTACCTGTGATCTCTGTCTATCAAATAAGTAAATAAAATCTTTAAAAAAAAAAAAAAAGAAATGTACTGATCACATACAGAACAATGAAAATATGCAGTAGTTGGTCTTACACGTGTGTTTTTAAAAGTTCTTAGAGGGGCAGCTACCAGAGAAGTCTCCTGCACACTCTCTAAGGGACCCACTATCAAGAGGCATGTTTGTCAGAAGGAAGCCTGCTTCACAATCAGTTTCCCCAGGCCCAGACTGCCCATCTGGGATGTGAGCTGTTTGGAGGAAAAGAGTTTGGAATTTGCCCAACCAAGCACCAGGCACAGACTGCCTCAGAGCCAGAGGTGACCCAAATTTCCTCACCATTCACAGCCGAAAGGACAGCCTCAGGTGAGCTCTCCCTGGATGGCCTGGGATATCCTCCTTGGGTGAGTCAGCATTCACACTTTGTAACTTTGTGTAAACATTCTCCTCACATCTCCGGGAGCACACACTACCCAGGCATCTTCACTGTATCCTTGGACAGCCCTTCCACATCTCACACAGGTACCCCTTGTAGAAAGACCAGAAGCAAGTCTTCACTGGTTTCTTCTGGTGACTGACATCCTGCAAAACCAGCCTCCAGCCCGCCAGCCCTTGGGGTGATGGCATAAAGATGTAACTATGTCAGTAAGATCTCAATGACTCTACTGAGGGAACTCCCTCTGAGAGAGGTACCTGCCCTTCAAGAAACAAAGTCATAGTGCTCTTCCCAAGACACAAAGAATGAGAGTCTAGTGATCTGGAGGAGGGCATCCTTGACTCCAGGTGGCACTGGCAGCATGACAGAAATGGTGGCAGTAGTTTGGTTTATATACTGAGATATCACACAGCCTTCTTTAATGTGATGACCTGGGGACATCTGAAGGGGGATTGCTTGTATCCCACAACTTCTGAGACCTAGGAAACATTTATATTGTGTACATAAGTTCTTTGGTGGATTCTTGGAAATACTTGCAGAAGGTCAACCTTCCTCTCTGGGTAAGAGCATTTTCAACTAAGGAGCAATGGGGAGTCTTCCAAGTAGGAGTTTCATGGGATTAATATTACTATAGTTACATGCTCAGTTGGCTGGTGATGCCCAGAACACCTGGGGTCCATGAAGAGTTTCCTAACAGTGAGAATGGACTCCAGATGGGATGGTCTCCAGGGAAAGTGAGTTCTTGAGTGACTCAAGCCCAGACACGTCTAGTACGCAGGGATTAATGAGGAGATCTGGGTTTCCTTTTCAGGAGGGGTCCTAGGACTCCTGAAGTCCCTCCTAATTTATCAAAATCAAAATCTCAAAATCAAAATCAAAGTCCCTTCTAATTCTCAAAATCAAAAGTTCATCTAAATTCTGTAGAATATTTTTATTGGACAGCCTTGCAGAGTTCTGTTTTCTGTCCCTTGGACGTTACTGTGTTGTCATGAAGCAGCATGTCTTTCACACTTCAGCCATAAGTTCTTATTTTCATAGTCAAGAATGTGGGGGAACACAAGGACAGAGTGGCAACAGAAAGGAAACCCAAGAGGAAGCTTTGGAAAAACAAATCTTCTGTAGGCATATAGATCTTATAGGCGTTTAGTTCACAGTTGCTTTTAGGATACTGGATGGCTGCCTAAAATCTGTGCAGCAGTAGGCAAGGAACTTCAAGTGCAAAGTTATGCTCTCCATCGTTCCCACTTGCCCGTATGGCCACAACAGAATTATGCAACTGACAAGATATTTTTACAGATTTTCTCAGTTGGGTAGCACATTGATCATTCGGGGACGTATTGAGGAAAATTGTCAGTTAGTCGACATTTCTACATTGATAAGCTGACTCCATGGCTAACCTAGTCCAAATAACTAGACAGCAAAGAGTGTCAACAGTTCATGATCTGATGGATCACTTGAGATAAGAAATCAAATTACCATTCAAATGAGTTGATAAAGTTGAAATATGTGAAGAGAAGCAGTCTTCTCCTTAGAAAAGTCCACTATCTTATTTGAATCCTAAGATAGGAGACTGTTAGAGCAGAAAGTTAAGTGATAATATAGTAAAATTAAGTTCCTCAGTAAAATGGAAGAATTAGGACAATATTATGGATGTGGTGACTTGTAGCTCTCGGGCTTTGCATGCCCAGATGGCCATGAGATGGGATTGACATCCTACTTGGTACCAGGGGAAAATGACATTTTGCAAAACAAACACACCAACCAAACCAACAACCAATTCTAAATTAATATGCCATTTGTGAGCTTCATTTTCTTTTATCATGTTCTTACAAGTTAATGGTCAAGACAGGAGTCTACTGCTAGAGCTGTCATTTCCTTTAGTTTATTGAAATATCTTCATATGGAATGAGAACTTCAGCTACTATTCTATTGTTTGTGTGTGTGTGTGTGTGTGCGTGCACATGCATGCATGAAAAGCTTTTGTTTGTAATATTAATTCTTCCACTGGATATTTTATAGTGTAGATAACTTTTATCAACTTTTATTTTATCTTCATAAAATATCACTTTATGCTTCTTGTGTAAATATTAAAAACCTCAGGTTGTTACTGCATGAAATTTATTCATCCTTTGCAAAGAAATTGGAAGAGCCAGTTGATTGCAGATAACATATTAAATATAAAAGTTATTATCACCTCCATTTTATGAAACCCACTTTTGCCCTTTGCTTTCACCTAAAATTGGTTTTATCCCATTGTTCAGATTCAGTGCCAAAACTCAAAATTTTCTTCCCTCTGATCAGTTCTCAGTAAAAAATAAATAAATAAGTAAATACATTAGAGAATTGAAAAAAGGAGCAGAATATATAAGCCAGAATGTTACAGTCTCTCAAAATAGTTAAGGGATTCAGGTGTGTTTTAAGTTTGGGTCTCTGTTTTCTAGATATGGCTTTAATTCTTTGACATAAAATGTTTTGACTTGGCCACTGGAAATGCTTTCAATCAGTTGTCCTACAGTATTTTTCATTTTCAACTTTAGTTTAAGAATGTGTTCTGTGTATGTAGAAACATACAACTACAGACGTTACCTCAGCATATGAGGATGGAACATGATGTTTCTATAATTTGTTACTTGTTAACTTGTTTTTTGGTTTAAGAAAACAGAGTAGCCTACATAATCTCTGAAATCTTTTTTCAACAAATATATTCTGAGCATGTGCTATGTGATAAGCAAACTGCTAGATGTAAGTTATGCAGATATCATGGGGTCAAAATTTTAGATAGTTAGATGTCTAAAAAAGAAGTGATATATATACATACACATATCTATACATAGATATGTATCTATATATGCATATATAGATATCTATATCTATATCTATCTATCTATCTATATATCAATATATGTATCTATATAGAGATATGTATATCTATACATATCTATGTATAGATATGTGTATGTATATATGTGTATGTATATATATGTATACGTATATATATATACATACATATATGTATATCACAATATCTATTATATAAAATTGCCAATACACTTTTAATCTGAAAGATTTCCTTCCAAAGGGCTGGGAGTTGTAGGAAGAATGCTCTTGACAATTGAATTTATCAGTCTCTGCTAGGTTAGTCTCCTCTTGTTTGTTCAGTGCCCTTTGGATTCCAGGTTCATCTCCGTACCAGGCTGTGTTCGCCTTTCAGGTATTCATCCCAGATCCTCTCCCTCTCCAAGATGGAATGGGGAAGAATGGCAAGTCTTGCATATCCTTTGGAATTTAGAGGTAGCTGTTGGGTGTATGGGTTTGTGCTATCCTGCAGTTCATATTGACCTCTGACTAAGAAGTTCTTATCCACTAAGTGACCAGCTCTTACCTGATGTACATGGCTGATGAAACATGTGTCCTCATCTCTTGACACAGGCATTGTGTCCTGGGAGCTAAGCCATCTCCCTTTGTACCCATCATCAGACATGGCCCATCTGTCCTGAAGCCCTCATTCTGCCCCACCATAGTGACTCTTCCCTGGGCACATTTATGGGACCAGGACCATCAGCTACCTGTCTCCTGTGAGGCCACAGGCACTCCCGGTGCCCTTGCGATAGCCTATCCCCTTCCTAAATACTCCCCCACCAGCATACACACATACCACCACCACCACCAGCATTTAAATGTGTGGGCTGCTTCCTCTGAGGTGGTTTTCTCTCAGAAAGACTGAGAAAGACAAAACTGAGTTTTAGATTGATTTGGTAATGTGTCCAGGGTTGCATAGTTAATAAGTGGGAAAAAGCCCAGACAGATCTGGGCAGCTGACCTTAGAGCATGAACTCTGACCAGCACACCGACCAGTCTTGAGGTGACATCTCAGTCCTGGTGATCGCCACGCATTTAAACTGTCTTCAACAGTCCCGGCTCCAACTCTTCAGTGCCTTTGGTCCATGAAGATGCTCTAACTTGTCCAACTGTGTGTCCCATTTTCTTCCAGTTCTGTAGACCAGAAGTTGAAAATGAGTCTCCCTGGGATAAAATCAAGGTATGGCAGGGCTGCGTTCCTTCTGAGGGCTCTAGGGGAGAATGTGTTTCCTCACCTTTTCCAGCTTTAGGGGCCTACCCACATTCCTTAGCTCATGACTGTCTTCCATCTCGAAAGACAAGCAGTTACAACCTTCCAGACTTGCTTCCCTTGTAGCATCTCTCTCTCTCTCCATTTTCTTTTTCAAGGCAAAGAAAGATGAATTCAAGTAATCACAGCCACCTCTTGGCTCAGCTTCTCCCTCCATCCTCCACATACCTGGGCCTTTCATATCATTTCCTCTCTCTCAAAAGAATATGGAAAAGAGAAGGATTTGTGAAGGCTCCTCAGGCTCTAGAACCTTAAAACCCTTCACCTGTTTTCTGTCAGGTGGGAGTCTCCTCACACTACTTCACTACTTGTTTACATGATAGCTTCTAGCAAAGCTTTCCTCCCATACAATGTAAAGATGAATTGGGTGAACTTTGAAAATCCCTTTTCTCTCTGGAGAAGATTTTGTTTTCAAAACTAATGTTGCCCATTCCAAGTTTCACAGGTGAGTCGGCTTCACTGGGGAGGCAGGAACTCAATATCTTCTCTCGGGGTGGGAGGCTACAATAAATACCACAGTTGTCTGCAGCTGGTGAGAAGAGAAGAAAGGCTCAGGGGGATCCTCATTCTCCAACCTGTCTCCATTCCTTGCCCAACAGGGCAGCTTGCTGTCCCCTCCCCAATGGGGACCACTCCTGGATTGCAGCCTGCTCACCTCTCCATGTCTATCCTTTCATATTCTACCTTCCCCATCACCCCTCGTTCTGTCTTCTACCTCCAGAAGATGAGTTGGTCTAGGACTATAGCTTATTTACATGCAATATCATGAGACTTTGGACTGCCAATTTATTCCCTTCTGTATGGCTTCTGTCCACTGCTAGAAAAGGGGAAGAGAGAACCACCTTTCCTACCAACCAGAAACTTTGGAGGGTTCAGTGAAGGATGCACCTAGGTCTTCCTCAATAGCTCCTCCGTGTTAAGGCAAGGAGAGCACTGGACCTCCACGGCAGACTCCAGACCAGAGCCTCCTCCATGACAGAAGAGGGGAAAGAAGAGGAAATCTCCCATTTCAGGAATCTGTTGCAAGACTTACGTTATCAGAGGGAGAGAAGAAATAGTGAAAAAAAGAAAAAGAGAGACTGCTAAGATTTATGACCCATGTTTTTTCAACATTGTTTAAGTAGTCCTCAAATCTTTTCACTTACAGCATAGGATGATGGAGGCTGTGTGTGTGTGTGTGTGTGTGTGTGTGTATTTGAGTGATGACAAAAACATGTCATTTCTTTGAAATCTCATGGTTTGGTTTTTAACAAGAGATACAAACTTCCAGTTACAAAATAAATAAGTCATGGGTACCTGTGTGGACACAAGTGCGTGGTGTTTGGAATAAAGGGGAACTACCTTGGGGTGTATGATTAGTGTATGGCAGGGTTAGTGAATTGTAAGTTATTAATTAGTGTATTAAATATAGCCATCATGGTCCCCACCCCTTCCTCCCCTTCCAAGTTTAAGGTGGTTAGGTATATGGAAGCACCTAGTGTAGCTAAGGTCTGCTTATTTTATATCTGAAAAAGTTAAAATGAGGCATATTCAAGATTTGATTCTGGATGACCTTTTCATTTTCCACAATGACATTGAAAAGTCTATCCAATAAAGCTGGCTGAGAAAAAAAATCAACTACATCAATGTGTGTATTTGTTAAGTCTAAAGCATGTATTACTCTGCTAAGAGCTTCACATATTTCTCATTTAATCTTTATAAAAACCCAATAATTTGCTCACAGTCATCCAACTGGGAATGAAGAAAGGTACAACTTGAACTCCAGTCTGTCTGAATTCTGAAGACCTTGCCCCTTTTATGAAATAATGTCATTCTCACTGCTCCAAACAAAACCACACAGAAGAGACTATGACAGATTTCACTCACTACTGACATCACTGTCATTATTTCTCAATTCCAATCAAATGTCGATAGAAATTGCTCTCTTAATTGGCCATAGATTCCCGGATTGCTCTCTGAAGATTCGAAACTTGGGTTTTCTGCAAGCCGGACCCTTCTCCCCTGTTCACGCTGCTCATTCTGACTCTGGACAATGTCACTAGTGCCTTGTCTCATCACTCAGGTCTGCCACCTCTTTATGAGAGAAAGACTAGGATGATCAAGGCCATGGTAATGAGGTCTGGAGAGGCAGACGTTTGGTCAAACAGCTGGGCTACTTTTGGCTCCCTAAGAAGATTTGGAAATTTACCTTGCCAGTAGAGGAGAATGGTCAAATCAGATGCCCAGCAATTGTGTGTTGTGTGAAAAATTGAGGTCAAACCAGAACAATAACAGCCAATCCTCAAATGTTTGTTTTCTGTCATTTGTTTTGGATCCCATCACTAAAGGCAAGACACTTAGCCACTATAATGTGGTCTTGTGATATTTTTTTTTGAAATATAAAGTTTTTATCTTTTCAAAGGGGAACATTATTCCTTACTGTTTATATCACAATTTAAATACAATTTTATGCTCGTAAACCTTTCCTTTTTTATGCTCTCTGTCAACAGCTGAAGGTAAATAAAAATAACATTCAAATAATGCATGCTAATAAAATTCATAAAGGGAAGAGTGTTTTTAATAGAATAGAAACATCAATTCCATCAAACCCTACACAGGCTAAAAACCCATATTCAAAACACATTATTATTTCAAGGACTGTGACATTTCAAAGCTGCTAGGATGTCTTAAGTCCTTCCAAATTATATGACCTGAGAATATTAAATAATTATTTCTTTTGATTTTGTCCCTAGCTATTCCAGCAATAAAGGGAAGACAATTATGCAAATGAGCCTGGGCAAATTGCTAAAAAGATCACAAACCACTGAATGTTGCTAGATGCCTATGTTTTATGTTAGATGCATCTCCTCAAAGAGTGGAAAATGTATCTCTAATTTCCTGAAATAAAGTTCACAGAGTATATTTTAACTTTCAGGGCTCTAAGCTCAGAACACAAGCCAATGTGAGAAATAAAGGAAGGATTTTTTGCTATTCCCCCAGAACAAAGGGTCTGAAGGTATCAAGGATTATATTGGATTGCCTTATACAAATATTTTTTTAACGACAAAATCTATGAAAGTCATGAACTAGAGAAAATCAAAGATAAATTGAGAGTCCTTTAGCTTTTCTTGGTCTTGAATTCCTAAATAATTGTCCAAATTTTCATTGCAATTTTCATAAGGAGACACAGCCATCACTTTGTTGCAACAAAAGCAACTTTGGGATATCTTTGGTTTATTTGTTATCTTATACTAAGTTTCCTCATGAGTGATGAGAGCCATTCACATAATCCAGCCCCATGCAGGGGTCAAAGCCACTGGCCTGTGACTATAGACTCTTGTCTTCTATCCTAGTCAGCCTTGCACAATGAGAAAACAAGGGAATGAGAGCTGCGTAACTCAGGAAAAAAGATACACAAATTCTGTGCAATAAATACGAATGTAGCATACCAGCTGGAGAGGAGCAGGGGAAAACTAAAAAAAATTCTGTCGATTTTAAAATAGTGGAGGCCAAGATATGCCAGGAAATATTCACATTCAGCTGACATTTACTGAGTGCCTACTACACACAAGGGTCCACACTAAGTACTTCATACTCCATTACCTTGTGTCTTTTTCATGAGAGCCCTGCAAACTAAGAAGAGAGATGGATTTTTTTTTTTTTTTTTTTTTTTTTTAGCAGCAGAGGAAGAAACGGATGTTCCTAGTGGTTACATGATAGGTTTCCAGGCCTCAAAGCTGATGAGTCCAACCAGGTTTCAGATCAGGTTTTCTGACCCTGCTTGAAGTAGCTTCTCCCAAAAGCAGAACCTTGGCCATGGAATTCAATGCAAGTGATGAAGAAGAAAATGAGTAGGGAAGCAGTAGGGGAATGAGCAAGACACCAGGCAGGGTTGCAAATTTTAGGTGAAGCCTCAGATTTATATTTTGTTTCAAGGCAAAGGAGCTAAGAATTTGTGCTTCCTCATCAGCTAATCTGTGGCTGGCCCAACTACTTCCCTCTCTCCAGAGCAACCCTCATAGGTAGGAGGATTTAGAGGCAAAGCAAGCAGAAGACAGACACACAGAGAAGGTACAAGAGTATCATCAGAGCCCACTATAGACTCCGAGATTGTGCCTCCTCCTATTTCTGTTCCTGTTTTTAGTATAACTTTGAAATAAATCCCCCCACCCCAAATCACGCAAATAGAAATACAACATGACAAAAGCACCCAAGGCCTAACAAACACAGGAAAAGGACAGATATTCTAGAGGGTATCTTTGGAGATGGCACAGCTAGGCAATTTCTTTAGTTCCATCAGAAAGAACCATTTGTGTAAGATCTATGGCTTCACAGAGCTTGCATGAGAATTGAGAATACCATTCTTTGGTAGAAGAACAAGAGGAAGGTTGGCCTTGTAACACATGCTCTATAACAAGCCAGCTGTAGCTGCCAGTTACACTGGAAATGTCATTCCTTTCCTTCACTGAACATTCTGTAACTTATAATGAGTGATGTGTTGTGTGTGTGTGTGTGTGTGTGTGTGTGTGTGTGTGTGTTGGGGGTCTAAAGTTGTTGCATTTTGGTACAGGATAGAATAAATTCTGGTTTAGTAGCATCTGAACTATCTCCCTCCCAGTGTAGAAAGTGCTTATTGTCGGTCACAATTGTATACTAGGAAGCAGCCCATGTTGATCCTTTAATGGCACCTATGCGGGCTTCTCAGAGGGACTCTCCATATGGGCAATGTCTGAGGAGCATACTTAGGCATATCTATCTACATTATGGCTCATTGTGGAAATGCAGGCTGGGGATTGCAATCCAGTTCTCAGAATCTCTGCCCATACAAAGAAGAAAAATAGGGAGGTTGATTGATTCCTTTTAATAATCAGTACAATTTAGTGAAATATAACCTGTCACTTACCACTAATCAAATATGAGAGTTTTAAAGTTTCTGTGACTTCAAAAGAGGCACTTATGCCTAATTTATAATCAGTTTCAGAAAAGCGACATTCCATAGATCAGATACAAGATAGTCAAACTAGGATTCATTAACATCACATTTAACTATATTTTTAAAATCACATGAAGCAATAAATTGAGATGGATTAGTAACTTGAGAGAAGCTGAGAAGTGTTAGGTATCTGAAAAGACATTTATCATCACAAATACAATTTTCTATCAAATAATAGTGATTGCCTCCATTATAGAAGAAGCCAGAATCCGACAATGGGGAGAAATATTTCTTAGAAGATGCTACAATTCTGTATATATCTTTCTACTTTCAATTGGACAGAGAACTGAGCTCTCATTCTCATTACTTTCTTTCTGTAACTATAACTCTCATTTCTTGAAATGTGGGCCAATTCCATAGGCATATCCCCACTTTTTGTTGTTGTTATTGATGCTGTGGGCTGAAATCCACAAGGCTTTCAAAGAAGATTCAGGTCTGATGCATTAAATAAACTGCAGAGGTAGAGTTGCTTAGCATAGAGTTTGTGATTTAGAAGTAATTTCTTAAAAAGGAATCATGATAGTAAAATAACAGACTACGGTGTTCTTTTGAACGTAGTATCTAAAAAATGGTTTAACTTAGATTTTGCAAGTGATTCATGGTAAAGACAGACCAGATTAATTTTTTTCCTGAAAATAATATTCAGCAAATTCTGATTAAAAGGGGTAGAGAAATCTATTGGTCATTGTCATGCATCTTTAATGTATGTGATCAGATGTGTACAGTGCCAGGCAAAGCCAAAGCTTTCTATGGGTTCGTCACAGCTTCTGTGCTCTTTCCCATTGCTCAAACTTTAGATGAATTTTTGGTTCCTACCACAGTTTTTATTTTTCAGGACTAACTAGGATTTCTGACCTTTGCTCTCTTTTTCCAAATTACAGTCTCCTCATGTATGTGGCCAGCTTCACATTCTATAAAGTCAGATGAAACCAAACCAAACAAAACTTCTGTTTCAGCCCACTGAGGGCACGTATCTCAGGCATTTTACATGATGCAAGGAAGGACCATCAAGGAAGGACCTTCCTTTAGGAAGGTTAAGTTTCCTAAAAGATGTGGAAATAAATGCCTTTGATTCTCCTCAGAGAAAGAAGAGTAAAAAATCAGGCTCACTATGAGAGAGCACTGAGCCCTGACCAGGGGTAAGATGTATGTAAAATCCTTATTGTTTGCATAGATCTTTGAGACCTGACTTTAAGAACGAAATGAATTCATTCTTATGAAAGATAGAACTGTCAGCTGCCTCTGAGGTAGAAAACCCCTCAATCTATCAATCTATCAATCTACTTACCATTTGATAGTCCATCTATCATCTCTTTATCTATCAATCATCTATTTTTGTCCATTATCCTATAAAGAAAAATCTAAGATTTTAAAAAAGGCAAAAGGGATTGCCAGATATCCACTCAGTGGAACACTGGAGCCTCTGGGACTATCTAATCTTATCGGAATGTGTGCCCTTGGCTTTCACTAGCCTATTCTCCAGCTCTGGAGAGAAAGACATTAACTTGTAGGAAAAAGGATGCTAAGGCAAATATTGCCTCTTCTTAGCTGTGCAAATGATTCCTGATCATGACAGTGCAAATGAATTTTGTGCAGTAGAGAACAGAAATCCCTGTAAATTAAATCTTCATTTGAACCAGGTCTAATACCTTACTTCTTCCCTTCTTAATGTCTCACAACTATTGTTGACACGTTTCTTTTATGCCTATATGAGAGTCATAATTTTATGCTTGTTTGAGTACCATCCTTTAACAATACTCAGTGAGGGACTTCTTTTTCTTTTGAGTGTCAGAATGATTCTGGAGGAGGGACAATGATGCCGGTAGGAGCAGAATCCTTTGGAAACACTTGCGGAATATTGCTTGCAGAAGAGCAGAAATGCTTGGCATATGGTTAGGAATGGGGCAGGGCTGAAAATATTGTGAAATTGAGAGCAAAGAGCCAGTTTGGTGTTGAGACATGCACACACATGTATAGGGGGACACCACATAAATATACTTACGGGGGAGAGAAAGGAAAAGAGAAGAGAGCCTATTTCTCTTCCTAAAACTTTCCCCTTGCTCTTTGTTTCTTGACTTAATTTTTTTTTTTAAGATTTTATTTATTTATTTGACAGAGAGAGATCACAAGTAGGCAGAGAGGCAGGCAGAGTGAGAGGGGGAAGCAGGCTCCCCGCTGAGCAGAGAGCCCGATACGGGACTCGATCCCAGGACCCTGAGATCATGACCTGAGCTGAAGGCAGCAGCTTAACCCACTGAGCCACCCAGGTGCCCTTGACTTAATATTTTTTTACACACATTATTTGTTTTGCTTTTTCCTAGAAAGAACTTCACCGAATGCCTGCCATTTATATAGCAGATATATTTATTTTGCATGCTGTCAGTTCCATTTCTTTCAAAATAATTTCAAAAAACTGTGTCTGTTAAAATTTTTAAAAATCTGTTTTTGAGAATATGTATTTATCATTTTTGTGTGTTTGCTTAGAGGTATCTCATAGAACTAGGCTCTATTCCTTTGCTCACCCAAACCCTATAATTAACTAAAAACATAAACTGATGAAAAAAATTTCTTACTGATATAATCCTTTCCTGTAAGCCACTAACAGTAGTAAAGTTTCTTCAGTCTCCTTACATCTAGATCAATGTTTAACCTTTCTTTGAATTGAATAGGGTATTTTTGTAGAGTACACGTTCTAGTTGCTTTGTAGAAAGTCCCTCAGTTTGTGTTTGTAGGATGGTTTCCTCGCAGTTAAATCCAGGCAATAATTTCTTTGGCAGAAATTCTACGTAAGTAATGTTGTATCTTCCTCAGTGCACTGAATCTGGCATTTTGTGAGGTCATTTGGTGCCATTATTGCTAATGTTAGATTTATCATATGATTAAAAATGAAAGCAATGAATGCAGGATTCAACAGCAGGAAGACAATAAAGAATGGTATAGAAAATCTACTGCATCCTATCCAAAAAGTAACTTATTATATCTGGTAGAAATATGTGAGGTGATACTATGAGACCATTTTATTCCTTAAATGAGAATTTAGCCAACACTTTTAAGATCCATAATGAATCTTGCTTAAATCAATTAATACTATGATGACTGAAAATGGTGATTTTTTAATTTAATTTCTTTCACATATAATAGTAAGAATTCTGCTGTTAAAAAAAAAAAAAAGCTTCCTTTTTCTCTCTCCTCATTTCATCCCCTCTCACCACAAAGTATACATCAAAAATATTGGAAAACTGGGTTTTAGTCATATGAATATATGCAAACCTTGGCTAAACTGGATTAGAGAACATGGTTTAGATTCAAGGCAAACCTGGAAACTTTTGCCACTCAGCTTTTATCTACACCACCACAACCCACTTAGGTGAAGAAAATGTTCCTGTGCAGAAACTATCCTGGCTCATTCCTATTATCTAGTAGACAGACCTAATGAAGGAATGAATTATTTAATGTCCTCTCGGGATCAACGATCAGGGGAACCAGGCCCATCACAGGTATACCACACTTGGGAGAGCATGACTGTAGAGTAAGTCCTCCTCTGGAGGGCCAACTTCTCTGCCTTGGTGAACACCTACTGACAAGTGAATTCTGGCTAGAATGACTCTCTGTATCAGTGTTAGCCTGACAGTGAGGGTCAGAAACAGAAGTTAAAATCTGAGAGTAGCAGACAAGTGGATCAAAAACTCATTTATGTGAAGGATAGAAAATTAAAATACTTATCCTGTTTTCTGATATTTGAGATTTACCAGGTTTAAAAAAAAGGAAGAGGAGCCACTCATTGCTAGTAATCCAACGTCTTTGGTGTTGGGTTGAATTGTGTTCCCCTAAAGATGTCGAAGCCGTAACCCCTAGAGCCACCGAGTATGAACTTATTTGAAAAATACTTGAAAATTGCAGATGTCATTTGTTAAGATGAAGTCATATTGCAGTAGTGTGGGCCCTTAATCCAATATGGCTGACATCCTCATAAGAGAGGAGAAACCATATGAAGGCAGAGACATAGAGGGAAGACAGCCATATGAGGAGGGAGGCACAGATTGGAGTGATGCGTCTATCAGTCAGGAGATCCCAAGGACTGTCAGCAAATACCAGAGCCAGAAGAGGCAAAGAGGGATTCTTCCTTAAAGGTTTCAGAGAAAATACAATCCTACTGATTTTTCTATTTTAGACTTCTAGACTCCTGAAGTGTGAGACAGTACATTTCTACTCTTTTAAGCTGCCCAGTTTGTGGTATTTTGTTACAGCAGCTCAGGAGACTAATACAGATTTCCTAATAACAAATTCCCCAAACTGTAGGAGTAGCTTTGGAGTTAGGCAATGGGTAGAGGTTGAAAGATTTGAGTTGCTTGATTTTAAGTCTAGATTGCCTTGAGGAGACTGTTAGTAGAAATATGGACACAGAAATCTGGATCACTTTCTATTTCTTAAAGAACACAGAAATCTTCACTAACAGAATATTCTTGAAAATATGAACATTAAAGAGTGCTTCCAGTGAGGACTCAGATGAAATGAGGAGCATGTTATTAGCCAATGGATAAAAAATAACCTTGATATGAAGTTGATCTGAATTATGAGAACTTGTCTATGGGGTGGAAAATAAAACTTGCCAGAGAAGAACGTGGATATCTCACTGAGAAGAATTCCAAGGAAAGGGTAGAATGCAGCTTGGGTTCTCCTTGCTGTTTGTAATAAAACATGAGAAGAAAGAGGTCAATTGAGGAATGAACTGCTAAGTAGAAAGGAACCAGCCCTTGAGGATTTGGAAAATGCTCAGCCTCTCAGATAGTATGTTCTGAGACAGGGGCAACGGGGCAACTGGACAAACTTTCACCACAGTGGGTAGGCCAATCGACCACCTCAGCAGAAGTCAGTAAAAGAGATGGGTTTTCCAGGCAAGACCTGTGGAAAATTCTGGTGTCTCGTGGTGTGGCTGGCTTCCTACAATATCCATGGAAGATGAACACCTACAGAAACACTTCCAGCCTGGCCTGAAAGAGACAGACACGGGAAGAAGTGAAGGAAAGAGCACTCTGAAGATAAGGCCATGCATGCAGAGGTCACTAGGGCTGCTGCTGCCACTGCCTGGGATCAGAAGGCACAGGCCCAGCAGGTGAGGCCATCACTTCCTTACCAGAACCGGGGGCTGCAACCCAGAGATGAGGGGCCAGGACCACTGCCCAGGACCATGAGGACAGAGCATGGGAACACAGATGATTATTCTTAAGACTTGAGATCTGATGGAATTTTCCCTGCTGAATTGTGAACTTGCTTTAGACCAGTGACCCCCTTTTTTCCCCTTCCATTTTCTCCCCATTAGAATGGAAATGTCTATCCCATGTCCTAGGACTTTATCTTGGAAGCAGATAACTTCTAGGTTTCATGGGTTCACACAGGGACAGGAATTTTGCTGTAGGATGAATCATCAACCTGAGGCTCACCCATAACTGATTTAATGGATGAGATTTGGGATTTTTGAAATGACATATACTTAGATGAAAATATGAACTTAGATTTGAGGCTGGAATGGTTAAGACTTTTGGGGATGTTAGGATGTGGTGAATGTATTTTGCACACAGGAAAAGCAGGAATTTGGGGGTGGGTTGAATTGTGTCCACCAACATATCTGCTGAAGTCCTAGCCCCCAACATGTCAGCATGTGACCTTATTTGGAAACAGAGTCATGGCAAACATAATTAGTTAAGTTTAGGTCATGTTGGGGTAGCCCGGACCCCTCCTCCCACCTGACCGGGATCCTCAAAAGAGAGGAGAATGCAAACATAGAGACAGAGACATTCAGGGAGACAATTTCTATGTACAGTGGGGGCAGACACTGGGTAGCATCTCTACAAACCAAGGATCACAAAATATTGATAGTAAGCTCCAGAAACAAGGAAGAGGCAAGGAAGAATTCTCCTCTGTAGTTTCAGAGACAGGGTATGGTCCTGCCTATGACTTGATTTTAAATGTCTAGCCTCCCAGAAATATAAGACAATACATCTCTGTTGTAAGCCACCAGGTTTGGGACACTTCTTCATGGTAGCCCTGGAAACTAATACAGTATGTAAGACCCAGTAAGTAGCTGCCTGAAATCTCTGTGACATGAGGAGGATCAACTGATCAAACCATTCAACTGGCCATCAACACTCAACCATTTTGAGTGCTGAACACCAAGGCTTCTTATTTCGTACTTTGCCAGTAGGACAACCGCCTTTTCCTGTGACGTTTTATTAGAATTCTACTCCTAGTTTGCCCTTGAGATTCTACTGACAAAAGTCACTTTGATGGTGATCTGAACCATCTGGAATACAAAAATTGTTAGATAAAGGGTCTTATCACCCTCTTCATCTTTATATCCACTATACCATAGGCCTCCCCATGTCATGTGTACAAACATTTTCAAATGGATTCCATAGGAAGAAATACATCTGTCACCATAACCCTGTATTCCCATACCTATGCATTCACGGAAGCTGAAAGAAAAATCACTGTACCGGGGCGCCTGCGTGGCTCAGTGAGTTAAAGCCTCTGCCTTCGGCTCAGGTCATGATCTCAGCCCCACATTAGGCTTTCTGCTCAGTGGCAAGCCTGCCTGCCTCTCTGCCTACTTGTGATCTCTGTCAAATAAATAAATAATAAAAAAAATTAAAAAAAAAAAGAAAAATCACTGTGCCATCTTTAATCCTTGCCAAACAGATATTTTCTCTTCTATTTTTTAAAAAGGTGATGCCCTCCTGTATTTATCTTCTGAGCTGCCATAGCAAGGTACCACAGACTGGGGTGGCGTAAGCCAGAAGAATTTCTCTCTCACATATTGGAGGGCTGGGAGTCTTAGATCAAGATGGCATGTCCGACTTTGTTCCCAGTGAGGCTCCTCTTCTTGGCTTGTCTCACATGGTAGACAAACAGAGAGAAAAAGAGACAAGAAGCAAAGCTCTTGGGTGTCTCTTCTGTGGGCACTAGTACCTCATGACCTCATCACAACCAGATTACCTCCCAAAGGTACCAAATTCAAATATGATCACATGGAACATGACGGCTTCCACATACAAATGTTGGGGTGAAGGGAGACATAATTCTGTCCATAACACCACCCTATATGTTGATCTCATCCCCATTACTAGGTACCATTATTGAGTTATTATGGGTAACAATCCATAGTTTGAAAAACACTGCTCTGTGGCTGATATTTTGCCCCATCTCTTACTCTAGCCTCCAGAAAGGGTTTTACTAAGAAGTTATATGTCCCTCCCCTACCTTCCTAACCATATGCAACATAAACAACATGGCCCTATGTGATTTAGAGATAAACAGGGCTAAGAATTTATAATGGCAAACATTCCTGGAAATGAAAAGCAATCAAATATGAACTCTCAAATTAAAATATATATATATATTTATCATGCAAAAACAAGGTTCTGGCTGTTTTCAAACAGTTGCAGCTATACTAAATCATGGTTTCTTGGTATTCATAGCAATGAGGCACTTTTTATTCATGGAGCTATTATACACAGAGGCCCTTTGCATGTAGGACTCTCGGATTATTCATTACCACTCTGCTTCCTGGTCATTTCAAACAATTACTCATGTCCCTAAACCAGGTTGACTGATTTTCTTTCTTTCCTCAAATAATTCATTGTTTGAGTGAATCGACCAATAATAGCTTGTGTTCTGCAGATAATGCAAGTAAATGCAGAGCTGACAGCTAATCTAGATGAGACCATTTGTTTTGGGTGAATCTTAATGTGATCTTAAGAGAAACAACCACCAGAAACTATCCCTTGACAGATACGCTAATAATTTTGAGAAACAAGTTACCTATTATTCAGGCTTCACTTCTTTTTAACTTGTTTCCTAACTTAAAGCAACTTGGGAATGATGAGAATAGATATTTCCGTGATGCTGAAAAGAAATATCTGATTGGTTTCCTTTAAACTAAGAAACTAGTTTCATTGACAGGAACTTCACAAATGAATTCGTCCTATTATTTAGTGAAGATCAACAGAAAGGACTGCTTGGGATCAATCACTCAAAGCTAAAATCAACATTTTTTGCCAGAAATAATTTAGAATGTCATTGAGTTACACCACCAAGTCTCTCAGCTTGGGCCGTTCAGTAAATTTCACATCACAATTATTCTGGAGTATTTACTGGAAGGTTGCATTTCTCCAAAGAATACGATTTCATTCGTTCACCATTTCATCTGTTCACCATTAAGCTTTTTCTTTGGTCAGTCTAAGGGTGATTGGTGACTCCCATAGTAAAAATGGGCTGCAGTTATCACTGTGATCATACTCTGTGGTCTGGAACTGTGAGCCTTGTACACTCAAGAGACAGAGCTTCTACCCCCTTAGAAGCAGTTGCCCAGTCTTGTTAACAGAGTTCAGCTGTGGCTAATGGGCAATCCCTCCCTGGTATACCCTAATGCCAAGTGAAACATTACTGATCAGACCTTGAGAAAATAAAAACCCCGCTCTGGCCAAGTTTTGGAAGCAGTGTGGGCATCAGAATGTCTCCTTGTAGCGTCTCGAATAGGAAACATAAGATTAAGAAAATTTTCTTTGTTAATGCCAACATAAAACTGTTTTCTGTGTTGTATGATTTTCCTGTCCAAACAACTCACAAACCCTTAAAAGTGGCATGGTCTCTACACGAACAGAAACATTGGTTGGGTCCCTTAATTTTCAGAAGACATCAACTTCTTTCTTTTTCTTATTAGCCAATATTTAAAGACCAAGGAAAGGTCTAGAATTGGCTGTATAGAATACATGTACTCTGAGCATTTTTTCAAAGGAGTAACCTGACATTATCTAGTGCTTGAATTTTTATCCAAAGTCCAATTACACAAATTCACAGAACATTGCTATGATCTGGAGTCTATTCATTTCTCAATTTGCTTGAATTGAGGGAAATTATAAAAAGCAGTCATAATAAGTTTGTCCTTACATCTACGTAGGGATGTCACCGATTGAAACACTTATTATCTTCTATATTTAGTTAGAGAATTGGCAGGAGAACTGATCCTTTAGTGTCCCAAATGAGATAAGAGAATGGTGATTAAATGTCAACCCACATGAAGGTGATGAAATGTCTCAGTTTTCCCAGGATGGCCTGGTTTCTACCTGTTGTTCTGATGAAATTATTAATAGTGACTCCTTTTATCATTTTCAAAAGTGTCTGGGTTTGAAATATTAATCATGTGGTCGCTGAGCTATAGGAACACAAATTCTGCCTGGTGTGGGATTAAGAACAGAAGACAGACCATCTACCTCCCACCCCCGCCCTTAGAAGCAGTTGGCCAGTCTTGTTACAGAGTTTGGCTGTGGCTAATGGGCAACCCCCACCCCACACCCCCATCGTCTACCCTAATGATGAGTGAAACATTGCAGCCAAGAATCCAGGACTGATCAGACCTTGGGGAAAATAAAAACTCAGCTCTGGCTAAATTTTGGAAGCAGTGTGGGCATGTGAAATACAGGATTAGGAAAACTTTTCTTTCACAGAGATTATAGGAATCAAAGTAAGACATGGTCAGAGAGGGAGTTGTCCTTAATTTTGATAAATTCTATGACTCCCAGCTCAACTGCTGACAGTGAATCCTCATGCTGTTGACTTTGATAAACTTGGATCTCAGGAATAATCTACTATATGGCCAATACTGCTGTTTGGAGCTTTTTATTCACCTCTAAGAGGGTTTTAAGGACTAACTCTATGCATGAATAACACTCAAGGAACAAAAACTATTTCTTTCCTTGAATATATTTATAAATCATCAGTGTGCTTTTGTAATCCTCAACAGTGCAATATCCTATCGCAAGATGTATGCAGTCATTATTTCTTTAAGAAGATCTTTTTTTTTGGATTGAAAATACAGTAGCAATTTGAATTTGAAAATCAGGCATTCTAAGACAGCTAACAAATTGCAGACCCACAAGTCAGCCACCTTTTTATCTTTTCCTTGATTGGTGAATTTAGCAGAAATGTTGAAGATCAATTCAAGGACACATGAATTCCACCTTCGTCAGTTTCTGAATGTTGCATGAGGCCTGTAATTCCAACTACAAGATGGCGTTGTTACGGAATGAACAAAGAAAGCAATTGATACTTTATTCTTACCGTTGCAATGAATTTTGCTTATTACCTTTTTCAAAGTACAATTGAGTGAATAGTGATTACTCCTGCATAAATGCATACTTGTGGAAGAAGCAAAAAAATTGAATGGCGTGAAAATAGCTTTCAACTTCCAAAATTGTGTTCTCAAGCTGCTAAATGAGGCCAGATCTGGGCGGTATACGTCAAGCCTAAAACAGAGTAGACTCTTCCTACTTAGTTATTTAGGGTCCAATAACATAAGGTGAACCTCTAGTTTTCTTCCTGTGGACACGACTAAGGGAAAGTAGGTAGTACCATATCCTTTGGTTATCCATATCTTTACTGCTTCAAATATACACAGGACAGTTTGAAAGCATGTTTGTAAAACTTCACTAACATTTGAATCTACCTCAGATATTAATTATGTTTAATCTCATGCCATGACTACTGAGGGCTTGCATATGTTTTAGGTAGATATCTGTGAAATTAGCCCATGATTCTATTCTATTAGTAATTGGGAATAAATGTTTAGTTGGTTGAATTAATAGAATTTACAAATTTTCTTCCCATCCTATTATATTTTCCATTAATCAAAACATTATTAGAATGTAAATAGACTTTTTTCCTAGCAAAATCATTTGCAAGTGATTGCCCACAACAAGTTCACTTCATGAATCTCCGTTAATTGCATAGGTTACTACTCAGCTCACACACACACACACACACACACACACACACACTGGACTCTCATTTAGTCACAATAATTAAGGAATGCACACTGACAGTTAATTGACCACTCTGGTTGACTGATAATGACATTACGCATTTCAAGAAATTAAGCATGATCACAAGCACTATATAAAACATAATTTAATCTCTCCTTTCACATGCACAGAGAATTTCAGAATCTTTATGTGGCTCAAACTTCATTTGTTAACTCGTTTCATTGAGCACCAAGGCCTGTCAAAATTTATCTTAGGACTCAGCCTACCTCTCTCCCACCCTAATGGCATTTCCAGACTTCAGGTCACTGTCATCTCTTGACTAGATTAATGCCTATCCTTCTCCCTGGTTGCCAGACTGGCCACTCTTTAAATTGTTCTTCCTTCTGAAATCTGAGAGATTATTAAAAAGAGGAGTTTATAACTTTACCCCTCTGATAAAAACACCCCAACAGCTTTCCATTTCTTTTCAGAATGAATTTCAAAATACTCAATTTGGTCTGAACCCTACTTCCTTTTCAGGGTTCTATGCCATCTCTACATCTCTCTGCATCTCAGCCCCACTCTCCACACATGCACCCTCCAATTAGAAAAATGACTTCCAGGTTCAGAAGACTCTGTGTACTTCCTGGCCACCAGGCCTGTGCACCTACGACCCCACTGACTGGACCATTGTCTTTGTTCTCTACTTCCCATCCCACCACATCTTACCAACTCATAGTCTTCTTCTGGCCTCACCATGGGTTTGGCTAGGAGTCCTGCCTGCTCCTCTCACACCTGAGCCTCAGCCAGTTGAATAGTTCTCCTCTGTGGTCTTACAACCACCTAAACAGCCTTCATCCCAGCACTCACATTTTGGACTCAAATTCCCTGTTTACCGATCTAAATCCCCCCTACAGTAAAGAAAGTTATTTCTGTAAGGGCCTTCATGGACGTGAATACGTCTTTCCCAGCTTTCTAGCCCCAATGCCTAGCACAGTGACAGGTGTGGAAGTTACTATATGCCTTTTTATTAAATAATGGAATGCAGTAGTGTCCTTGACATCAAAAAGCATAAAATATACCAGTTTAAACATCAGTTTTCTATGATACTATAAAGAGATTAACTATTTACATTTTGAATCTCTAGTTGTGTTGGTGTGTGCTTTAGAAGATGCTATCTGAAATGCATACTCAGTATTAACATGTTTGTCATTTCTTTGCTTTAACAAAGTGAAGGTTGGACAAATGCATGGCATGGTTAGGTCAAAACCACCTGGCTGCCCTTCATAAAAATGAAGATAAGATTCTACTTGTTTGCATGCACTGATGCTTACAAGAGAAGATGGATGGTGGAATGTATCTTCAGGACAAAGATTTATAAAGCAAGAATGGCAAAAAAAAAAAAAAATATGAACAATGAACAGTGGATGACATTTAAATAGATGTTCCAATCTTGAGAAATTGCCGACTAAATATAGTAGCCCATGATAAAATTCTGAGAATTTAATCAAGCAATTACATATAGGGAAAGTATTTAATTAAGAGGTAATCAGCAGAATTTCAGGTTGGTTAAGGAATAATCAAACTCAGCAGATGTCGTCATCACCCAAGAAAGCATCCACGTGAGGAAGTGGCACTTTGCATCCTTAAGGACGTGGCTCAAGGTTCAAATGCTGGTTGAAATAGCCCAAAGGGAGCTTTTGGGTGTGGCAAAGAGGGAGGACTTAAGGCAGGAAGTGTGCGTGTGTAGTGATCAGCTCTGCTGGGATGACTCCCAAATCTCAGTGGTTTCCAACCATGAAAGTTATTTCTTAGGCACATGAAATGTGAGCTGTTAGGTCAACCATAGCTCTGCTTAAACATGTCTTTACTTCAAGGTCCAGGCTGAAGCTGAAGTCCCTGTTTGGGCCACGGCATTCTTGTGCAAAGGGAAACACATGACATAGTGTTTAAACACACAACCGCCTTTACAATTCTTCTCAGAGGTGGCACACGGCACAGCTGCTTACATTTCATTGGCCACAACAAATCACATGACTAAGCCTGACCTCAGGCTGGGAAAGGACCTGCCACCAACGCAGAAGTCCTGCGAGCTATGTGCAGACACATACTCTTCTGTGGGAGGGGATGAAAATTTGGAAACAATACAATGGACCATAGTCCTTGACTTGGGAAAGAGAGGGGACAGAGGCAAAAGGAGGACTTGGCAGAAACTTGTCCATTTGAAAATAAAAGGCCCTGTAGGATAACATTCCTAAAACCTGTGTCTAGTCCCAGAGAAGCAGAGAATGTGTGGCTGGAGGTTAAGGACCCAGGCACACAGATCTCACATGGTCCAGGGTGGGAATGCGGGCTCTACACTTCATTAGCCTTTCGGGTCACCTCCCTTCTCTGAGCCTCCATTTCTGCGGCAGAGTCTGTTTTCTGCTCACCACATAGCAAAGAAAAGTCTACATGCTTCTCCATAATTAATTCATGCCACTTGCAGTTGGTCTGAAGGCATGAGAGAGGTTCTGGTCAATGGGGTACAAATACTTCCACACGTGGTCCCTAAAAGCTGCCCTGAGATCCTCAGTGCATTTTCTTCTCTTCTGCAGAACAGGAGTTGCTAGGTGAAAGCAGCATGGACCTCTGAATCACTCGCTATGGAAAAGCAACACATAGAGCCTCCTGACCTGTACCAGATTGTGTTAGGGTGACAACCCTGGGTTGTATTAAGGGACTGAAATCTGAGGCTTTGTCTGTTCCTGCACAATCACCCAGCATTCATGTATGAAAGGGGATAAAGACTATCTCCTGGGTTTATCTCCAAAGACTGAGATAACTGAGGTAAAGCACAGAGCAGTGTCTGACACAATACTCAGTATGTGGCAATTGTTATAATTTACTTTTAAGGTCAAATTCATATAGAGATTAAGAATAAGGTCTTTGGTATTAAAAGCAGAGCTACTTTATGATCTGGCAATTGCACTACTAGGTATTTACTCCAAAGATACAGATGTAGTGAAAATAAGGGGCACCTGCACCCCAATGTCCATAGCAACAATGTCCACAACAGCCAAGCTGTGGAAGGAGTCGAGATGCCTTTCAACAGAAGGATGGGTAAAGAAGATGTAGTCCATATATACAATGGAGTATTATGCCTCCATCAAAGAGGATGAATACCCACCTTTTACATCAACATGGATGGGACTGGGGGAGATTATGTTGATGAAGTAAGTCAAGTAGAGAAAGGCAATTATCACATAGTTTCACTCATTTGTGGAACATAAGGAATATCATGGAGGACCACTGGGGAAGGGAGAGAAAAGCAAAGGGGAAGAAATAAGAGAGGGAGACAAACCATGAGCCGCCCTGGACTCCACATTGAGGATTACAGAAGGGAAGAGACTGGAGGGTTGGGGTAACCAGGTGATGGGTATTAAGGAGGGCAGGTGTTATGAGGAGCATTGGGTGTTATATGCAAGTAATGAATCATTAAACACTACATCAAAAACTAAACATGTATTATATGTTGGCTAATTGAACATAATAATAAAATACATACACATGATAGAAAAAAGGAAAAGAAAAAATCAAGATCTTTGGAACCAACAGATTTAGTTCCTATCCCAGCTTTACTAACTAACTATGCATGTTAAGCACATTACTTAACTGCTTTGTGGCTCCATTTCTTTAGTTTTAACATGGCAATAAACATAGCATTTGACTCACAGTGCTGTAATTTTACAATAAGATAATCCACATGGTAGTGGGGGTGGTAGGTAAGAATCTTTTGCCTGATCTCCCATCACGGGAAAAGAGGTGGTTGTCAGTGAAAAGAACTTGGGGGAAAAGCTTATGTAGAGACTGAACTACGATTCTTCTCTGATCAGCAGAACTGACGGGTCACAACATCACTATTAGCAGAGCTGTCTCCATCCACAAAGCTGGGGTCCAGATAATGGCAGACTGTTTCTGCGTCAGTAGGTGGTTTTTCTGCTGACGACAGGAAAAGCTTAGGATCTGGAAATACACACTTTCATACCGTGTAGACTTTATGTTGTGTATTCCCTTTTCAGTAATTTTTAATGCAGGAAGGAATGTAGCATTAAAAATTAACTTTATTTTTTTCCAATTAAAATAGTAGTGTAGTTTATTGTAGGAAGTTAGAAGTACAGATATGTGGACAGAAAGAAAAACATGCGTGGTTCTTATCCAACAAATAAGTAATGTTCCTCTGTATTTACAGTCAGGCTTTTTTCTATTTACAAGATTTATTTATTTAACGTAATTGGGTTTTCTAATGTTATATTAAAATCGCTTCATAAATATTGTTTTCAAGGATTTAATTAGGTAAATACCCAACAGTTTATATAACCATTTATTTATCTTGGGTCATTAATTTATGTTTAGTTTTTTGTTATTATAAATAATGCCCCTATTAATTTCACTGTTATACATTTTTCTATGTTTTTTTTTATTTAATTAGGACAGATTCACAGAATTGGAATCACTAGGTCAGAGAGAAGAAATACTTACAATAAATTATATAATATACTGCCAAATTGCTACCCCCCCAAAATACAAGGAAATGATGATTTCCTATGAACTGTTATGGGTTTTATTTTTTAAATATTTGCTAATTGTTTAAAAACACTTATTAATATAGGATTTATATCTATATAGATATAAGCATATATAGTTATTTTATTTTGCATTTCTTTCTTTCTTTCTTTCTTTCTTTCTTTCTTTCTTTCTTTCTTTCTTCTTTTTTACATTTTAAAGTCAACAAATGGTAAATGAGATTTATGGTTTATGTTAGAGGAAAAACATGAACAGCTCTCTGTATGTTGCTAATAATATATTTGTATAATCCTCATATGTAAGGCAAGTCACTTTTTCAACTTGCATATACAATGATATTTTGTCATTTATAAATGAATTTATTTAACAACGTCTGCCTAATCTGTATAGACCACTGTTGAATTCAATATACGAAAAACAAAATATGGACTTTGCCCTAAGAATCCTTGGTCTAATAATTCCGATCTAATGATTGCTTTATAGTTAGATTATTACAATATTTGTGGATTAACTGTATCTTCATTATGGTGTCAAAAAAAAAAAGAATAACATGGCTATTTCTGGTTATTTTGCATTTTCTTAAATGATATGCCAGTTTGAAAAATCTACTGAGTTAACATTTATCTATTTATTTATTTAAGATTTTATTTATTTATTTGTGAGAGAGACTCAGTGAAAGAGGGAAAACAAGCAGGGGGAGTGGGAGAGGGAGAAGCAGGCTTCCTGCTGAGCAGGGAGCCCGATGCGGGGCTCGAATCCAGGATCCTGGGATCATGACCTGAGCCGAAGGCAGACACTTAACAACTGAGCCACCCAGGTGCCCCCTGAGTTTATTTTTACTGCTTAATTTTTAATCACCTCTTCATGCCAATTGCCAATTCATCTAACATTTTTATCATTGGTTTGCAGGCAAGTTTTTTTTTTTTTTAATTTTATTTATTTATTTGACAGAGAGAGATCACAAGTAGACAGAGAGGCAGGCAGAGAGAGAGAGAGGGAAGCAGGCTTCCTGCTGAGCAGAGAGCCCGATGCTGGACTCGATCCCAGGACCCTGAGATCATGACCTGAGCTGAAGGCAGCGGCTTAACCCACTGAGCCATCCAGGCGCCCCTGCAGGAGAGTTTTTAATATTAAAGATATTAGGCATATAGACTTCTTAATATATTGCAGCATTTATATTTGGGAACCAGTAGCTGGATTTGCTCTTCTTTGCTCACTTCCGACTGACTAGACGGCTTTTTGGGCTCTCTTACATGCTTTTCATAAAAGAAGTTTCCACTGACCGTACTAAAAACCTCCCTCTGGGGTGGCCTCTCAAACTTAGTAGTAGCCAGTTTCCCCTGAAGGTAGGCCTCAGGCCGACTTTTCAACTTTTGGCAAATACAGTTAATATCTACTTTTTTTTTTTTTTTGAAGATTTTATTTATTTATTTGACAGACAGAGATCACAAGTAGGCAGAGAACCAGGCAGAGAGAGAGAGAGACGAGGATGGAGGCTCCCCGCTGAGCAGAGAGCCCGATGCGGGGCTCGATCCCAGGACCCTGGGATCATGACCTGAGCTGAAGGCAGAGGCTTTAACCCACTGAGCCACCCAGGTGCCCCTACTTGTTGTTTTTACAAGTGCCACAGTTGCACAATTTTACAGAATCTTTAAGTCCCTCTGTATGCAAAACGTTTCTTCCAACCCAACTTTGGAAGTGTCAGAGAGATGCTGAACTGTGGCTGAGTTTCTGTGTCAACTGAAATGTGGGGAAAAAATTGTCATCTTCACAGAAATTTCCATTCTGAGCCACCTTTCACACTGCAGATTGTACTTCAGCTATCTTTTTTTTTTTTTTTTAAAGCTTTTATTTATTTGACAGAGATCACAAGCAGGCAGAGAGGCAGGCAGAGAGAAAGGAAGAAGCAGGCTCCCCCCTGAGCCTCAGCGAGCCTGATGCGGGGCTCAATACCAGGGCCCTGAGGTCATGACCTGAGCTGAAGGCAGAGGCTTCAACCACTGAACCACCCAGGCGCCCCCTGTACTTCGGGTATCTTAATGATCCCCCTTTGCACGTTATGGCTCAGAAGCATTGACAATGTGTTCTCGGAACTCCCCCCATGGAGGTGCTGTTTTGCACGACCGCCTGTCTTGGTGTGAAGCAGTGGAGAAATTGGCTGACTCTGTGGTCCAAGCTGTCAGTGGAGGTCTTCTCTGTGTTTCGGCTGAGCCTGCTTTTCCGCCTGCTAATGATCTAGCTGAGTTTCCAAATGTCACTGTGCTAGGCAGGCGTTCCTAAGGTCAAAAGTGGCTTTCATACATTGTGCATTCTGTTTGGACTATCATCTTCCCCATCCTCACCTATTTTCAGTTTGAAGATTGTCAGCTTTCAAAGACTTTGGCTTCCAGGATTTAAATGCACAAGGACATGTACTACGTAACACTGCCATTCAGTAGTACCATGACAAAGTTTTCAAGATTTAAAAGGCATTCCTTCCTTCATTTAACAAATATTTATTGACTGCCTAAGGGAGCCAGTCAGCCCGCATCTGAATTTCAGCTCATTGATTCAGTAGCTGTATGAATTTAGGTTAAGTCAAGTTGGTCTTCTCAATTTTTCTCATCTTAATTATATTATTTCAATTCCGATGACTAGGAGCCAGGTACTGTTCTAGGAATAAAGCCTACTTCAGTAAATCAAGGACAGTCCTTTCATGGAGGCTACACTCAAGTTGGGGAATGAGGACTTCCAGGTTTGGAAAGGATGGTGGAGGCTGCCTAAATTTGTATCTCTCTGCCTAGCTTCCCAAAATGCAGATAGAATAACAAGGAGAGAAAACAAAATCTTCCATAGATCACAGCTATAGCTTTAATAAGCCAAAGAATATCCAAAATTTACATGTAGGTGGAAGACCATGTCTGACAACAGAGAAGTCTTCTCAGGAGGCCCCCAAAATCTAGATTTAGATGGGAATTCTAAATCTAGATGGGAATTCTGTGGAATAAAGAGTGTGCAGTGGAGTCTTAGTGTTAGAGACATAGATGATGTCAACTGAAGTTCATCCCCCACAAGGACTGGGTCCCACCCTGAGCAGAGATATATGAAGTGCAGGTTCAGAAACGTGGTGGATGGAAGCCCTGGCTACGGGGGAGTCGAAAGTTAGAGGTCCAGAAAGTGAGCAGAGCCAGAGGTGGCCCTGGAGGAAGGCACTGCCCCTGGGAAAAGGAGGCACCTGAGAATATGAAAGTTTCTCTTCATAGCTGGGAGGTAAAAGGCAAAAAGGAGCAGCAAGAGATCCGGGCCACATGCAGGATGTCTATTAGGGAGAATCAGCCTCTGTGGAAGGAACCGGAAGAAGCAGTCCTGGGCAGAGGGAGTGGTCAAGCTGCGGTGCAAACCTTATAGAATGCTCAGGGCCAAAAGGGCTCGCCAGGGTTTTCCTGTTGCAAAGAAGTGGCTAGACATTTATCACCATGTGAGAGGAGAAGATAGCCATCCTGACTTGCTGTCCAGGCATTTCATGTTATGAGACCCCTGCTCTCACCCCAAATCTGGACATTTAGGTAAGGACCTCAAGTTAGTGTTCCTGCCGTAAGTTCTTGCCTTGCGTTTCCTAGGGCACCTTTTAAAATGCCTACTCAGGGGACACCTGGGTGGCTTAGTCAGTTAAGCGTCTGCCTTCAGTTGAGGTGATGATCCCAGGGTCATGGGATCGAGCCCCACATTGGACTCCCTGCTCAGCAGGGGCCTGCTTTTCTCTCTCTACCTGCTGCTCCCCCTGCTTATGCTCTCTCTCTCTCTCTAACAAATAAATAAATAAATCTTGAAAAAAAAATAAATAAAATCCTGACTCAGAGTTGTGGCTGTGAAGAATTAACAGCTGCCACCCCACTACCCTGTAAGTAGCAGGTGCTTGCTACCCTGCTCTCCCCTGATGCTTGCTTGTGACCTAGCACAGAAGACTGTCCTCCCCGCTGTCCCATCTGCATTCCTGTTGGGGAGATTTGAAAGCAATGAACCTTGTGGCTTTACTTGCTTCTCGTGGGTATATTGAAACTGTGTCTTCAACCGAACAACACAGGGGGTTTCCACCACCTCAAAAAGCAGAAGTTGATGGGGGAGCAGAGAAGGGGTGTGTGGGTGGGAGGGAGGCTACCTACCAACCCTGAGTGAGCGGCTGGAGGCGATTTGCCCCCAAAAGAGGCCACCTTGGGTGGGACAACTCACTTTAGCAGTACAATCTCCCAAAGGCTGATGTTGAAGACTGCTTGCCTGGGGCCTTCTCTGCAACTGGGTAGAAGTCCTCCGTTTAAGGAGGGTCTGAGTAGCATGCTTCCATGTCTGTCCTAAGAACAAAGTGGATCAGAGTGGATAACTAGTGGATAAGAGAAGGGGCTCCTGCATCAGAGTGCCTGTGTTCAAAGCCATGCCATTTACTAGATGTGTAACTTGAGGAAAATTACTTACCTCCCCCCACCATGAACCTTGGTTTCCCCAACTACAGATGGAGATAGCAACATCCCCCCCCCCCTTACCCCTGCCAGGATCATCATGAGGACTAGAGATAATACATAAAATATATCAACTAAAAAATGGCTGATTGCAGTGATTTTTTTGTTCTTAATTATTTATATCCACATGGCCATAGAGCATGGAAGAAGAGCATGTCAGCAGCATCTAGAACACAAATACTTTCCCATCAGATAGAGTTCCTGCTACGTCTTTCTTGGGGACTGTGCAGTTGGTCACTTCCTTACAATTCTGACCTGTTCTTTCTGCTTGGTGAGTCTCTGCTGCACGGAAGAACTTTCATAACCGCAGGCCCTTTTCGTAAGCTGCTTCTGGCAGAACTCCTTCTTTATAGCTTATTCAGGAAGGAGACGGATTGGTTTTTTCTCCTGAACATTTAAAACCTATTAGGTTTGAATAACTTTTCAGCATAGCTAATAGTAATTTGCTAACCTAAGTTATGAGTGCCAAATGATTGCCCTGAAATCTTCACTATTTGAGACACTAAGGAGTCCAAAGTCTGAAGAAAATATGAGGGGCCCTGTTTCCAAGAATGCAGTGTCCATGAGAAACCTTTGAGACAGCTCTCCAAGAGCCTCCCTTTGAAGGCTCAGGGTGAATCGCTTTGTCGATAAATTGGCTGACAGCTGAGGCTCAGAGGGGCTAAGCCACAGGGCAGGTTGGTGATGGTGGGTGATGACACCATGACAGAAAGTGCTGGGTGGACGTGGGGCTGCCTGCGGTTCTGAGAATAGGCTTGTGGACTCCAGGGGGAGAAGCTGAGAAGCCGCAGAGACCACATTTTAGGAGAAATGCCAAAGGCACTCCTATCTACTTCTTGACCTAGTTTTGGTAATGTCTGAAAAAAGTTTGAAGAAATTTGACCAAAAAAAAAAAAATTTCAAACTGTACTTTTCAATGAAAAGTATGTTCCTCTTCTATCTCACTCCATTTCTCTCTTTTCCCCAGAGGTGAACACGGATACCGGTTTCTTGATTATTCTCACAGAGCTCTTCTCAGCAGATAAGCAGAAATACGTATAGAAAAATATGATTCCTACTTAGTGTTTTACTAATGTTCATTAAATTAATCCTTGCAGATGACTATGAAGCAGATTCCATTGCTATCAACCCCATTTCAGATGAAGATGAAGGCACAGAGAGATTGGAAAAGTTGCCCAAGGATGCACAGCTAATACATGGTGGAGCCAGAGGATGGATATATATATATTCATAACTATATAATTTATTTTATTAGTGACCTATCATCTGAAGGGTATTTAGATTGTGGCTCCTCATAGTTGAAACACTGCAGTGCGTTTCCTTGAACACGCACTGGGCAGGTTGTACACTGCACAATGCAAGGAGGTGCCATTCACATAGATTATCTTGTGATATAATTCCCATCGATTTTAATGGCATCCTTGGAATTGCTCCACAGGCCAGCCATGCTTATTCATGTTGGCCTAATTTGAAATTGACTGTCTCATCCTCTGATCAGCTAGTATTTCCACTGGGTTATTTGCAATGTAGAATGAAATCAGGTGCCCTTCATGTGATGGTGCTAGAATGTCCAAACTCAAGACTAGAGAAATTGCCTGGTCAAGATCTGTGCCCAGCCCCCCAGCCCCCAGCATGCCAGAAGGAATGGGGATTCTGTCTTTTCATGCCCTGGAAAAGGGTTTCAGGCATACATGGTGATCTGCCAACAATGACGCCAAGAAGCCATCAGGCAGCTTTCTCCTGCATGATATATCTCTGTCTCCCAACAAAATAAACATCGTATTTTCACCCAGAAAACTCCTGGAATATAAATCATCTGAATAGTTTAAATTTTTTCTTTGATGGCGTGATGGATCACTGGGCATTAGATCCTTGAAGAGATGCTGTTTTTCAGAAGTTGCCTTTAAAACATCACTCACCCTGTCATAACAGATCCAAGTTTTACAGCCCTGCAGCTGTATTCTAAATTGTTGAAGTCAACACTAAGTAAGATGCCTACCATAAATGATTGAAATAAATGTTTTTTCTTTAAAAAAAAAAGGACATTTGAAATTATTTATTTCAAAGGAGTCATTAAACTAATCTGAGTTTATCACACAAGTGTATACAACTAGTGTCTGTCTGCCTTGTGCCCAGGAGTCTTCCTTTGTATTTTTAAAGAAATGATACATTTTGTTCCAGCTGGTAGGTCCAGAGCACACCTGTCCATTCACATCTGTATGTGGAGGGGTTTATGCTGCTCCCCCTGGGCCTGAGACAATCATAGAAAAGAGATGGCCTCTATCTGCATAACTTCATTCCTGCTCAACATAATCCATCAATTTCTGTTTGCAATTTGATTTTGTCAGCCACCATAATGGTCAATTACTAAGTAACAATTGATCACCAAGTGACCTGATGCTGTTACCTTAGCAACCGGGTATATAGTCTAGTTATTTCAATCATTTAAATGACTAGATTGGATTAGCCCTTGCCATTTGATCAGTAACAGTGACCAACAGAAGACTAATTCTACTGTGTACTCGGACAAAGTCTTATGGGGTAAATGGTTGTTTAATGATTAATTATACAAATTATTAATTATAATAATTGATTTGTATAATTTGTAATAATTACTTGTGTAATTTGTATAATTGCTAATTATACAAAAGTATTTCTCTGGACAAAAGAAGACACTTGCAGATTTAGTGTCTAACTGGGCAGCTATTCTTTTTTTCTCATGTAGTGAGAAAAATGTTAGCCTTAAAGTCATTGAAAGGAGAATCATACCACAGATAATCTCTCCAACAAATAATATTGAGTAAACTTTTACATGTTGGATGTTGGGGTTCTAGTGATGAATAATTCAGAGTCCCTGCCAGCAAGTAAATCATAGGCTCCCAACAGATATACTGGGAAGGAAATAATTTCAATATAGCATTGTAAGTGCAAATGAGGTATGATGAGAGGAGGAAAAGGAAGCTCCTATTTGTACCTAGAGAGGTCAGGGAACAGACATACAGTCAGGGAACATACATGCACAAAGCTTGAGTAGGTTCTTGAAAGATCAACTGTCATTCTCAAGGTCACCAGCATGAGAGTCAGGGGAAAGTTAGTAAAACACAAAATGGCACAGCATGTGTGTTTTTTTCAAACCTCTTGGTGGAAAATGACAAAAATAAAAAAAAAAAAACAATTTGAGAAGAAAAGCAGATTTTTGTTGGAAATTGTAGGAGGCAGGCAGAATAATGACCACCCAAAGATGTCTCCATCCTAATCTCTGAAACCTGTGAGTGTGTTGTTACATGACCAAGGGGAATTGAGGTTGCAGATGGGATTATGGTTGTTAATGAACTAAACAGTTAATACAAGAAGATTATCCTGGATCACCCAAGTAGGCCAAGTGTAATCACAAGGGTCTCCCCATGGAGAAAAGAGAGGCAGAAGCATAAGAACCGGAGTGAGAAAGACTTAACCAGCCACTGCTGGCTTCAAAGATGCAGGAAGGTCAAGAGACAAGGAATGTGGGCTTTCTCCGGAAGCTGCAAAAGACAAGAAAACAAATTTTCCCTTAGACCATTTCAAGCTACTAGCTTTGTGGTAATTTGTGAGAGTAGCAATAGGAAATGAAGCCTCAAGAAGAGAAGGCATAACCGCAAGCAGATTCTCCACCATCGAAGTTTCTCCCTCTGCCTATGGGCTTCATTTTCTGAGAGAAGCTCTCCCCCTCAGACAGGAGATTTGGCCACTAGTTGCTCTTGGCTCGTATAATAATGGCATTTCACACAGAGAGGAAAATATTTCTCCATCTTGGCTTTAATTAGAAAAAAAAAATATGCCATGGGGGAATTCTGATTGGCTATTTTGAGTCAAATGTACAACCTTTGAATTAAGCTCTCAAAGAAACTAGCCCAGCCTGGGGTTATATGCCCATTATTCTGGCAAATAAAAAGAAAGGGGATGAGAACTTAGGGCAAATTGGGAAAGCCGCTGCCTACTACAGCATGCTGAATGATTTGCAAGTGGTTTACCACAGGGGGAGTTGAAGTCCGTGGTAAGTTCAACTTAAATTCATAAGCATAGTTAGATCACATAACTCATAGTTAGAGCACATTACTCTAACTCTGTGGACTTTAAATTGTTCCTAGAACTCCAGCTTTCCTGAACATACGGTTATGAGTCTCCTACCAAAAGGTGGAGGTCATGGGGCGCCTGGGTGGCTCAGTGGGTTAAGGCCTCTGCCTTCGGCTCGGGTCATGATCCCAGGGTCCTGGGATCGAGTCCCACATCGGGCTCTCTACTCAGCGGGGAGCCTGCTTCCTCCTCTCTCTCTGCCTGCCTCTCTGCCTACTTGTGATCTCTGCCTGTCAAATAAATAAATAAAATCTTTAAAAAAAAAAAAAAGGTGGAGGTCATGCATGGCTGAGGAGTTCAATCTATATTGGTCTCTCACCTTGCTTTCAGTATAGGAAACTCAGAAATTGGTCAGCTGTGAGAAGGTCAGCAGAGGAGAGATCAAGGCCTAGAACCTGGATTCCTATCAAGAAGTGCCAGTGCTTGGATCAGATGCAGTCATAGGCAACTGGAAGTCCATTCAGGAATCTTCAGCCTATTGGAAAATGCCTTGGGTTTGGGCCAAGAGATCTGGATTCAAGCCTGAGCTACATTTTTCTTAATTTTATTACCGCAGGCTGGTTCACTTAGCATTGTAAGTCTCATTTGCATCATCTCCAATCTGTACATCGATCATAAAGTCTACTTCCTGTAAAAGCTGTCACTTATTGAGAGCTTACAGGCACCAGACAATTTACAAGGTTCTAGGACCCTTCAGTCATACAGGAGAAGTCACTGGCCTTAGCATAAAGGAAAGATGTAAACTAAAGGAAGTAGCAGGAGTCCTGGTGCAGCAGGATAAACATAAAATCGAAGGAAGACCTGCAATGAGATTAACTCAATGCAGAGGCATTTAAATTGCAAGTCTCATTGCAGATGTGATGGCATCTTGAGCCTGGAGACATTGGGGTACACAGTCTGCAGATGGAGGTCAGTTATGAGGGAGAGAGAGAAATGGAGGGACAGTAGAGAGACAGATGGACAGAGACAGCAGCAGCAAAGAACAGACACAGAGAGAGGTCATTACACTTGCCATCCGGCCTCTGCTATTCCCTATCCCAGGGTTTCCAAGCAGGCAAACCCCTCTGCAACCTGGCATTCATTAAAGAAAATGTCTCAGATGAAGCCAAAAAAGAAACCTCCAAAAAAAAAAAAAACATTGTCTTAATGATATCCTCAAATGGCAACTGTTCTCTGAATCTTAGAATCACATTTTGCTGATTCTGACCCTTCAGGCCAGCTAGACTCACCTTCACTTCATGCTGTCTCATCCAATAACACGCCATATGACTGTCAGGAGCTATTCCTGCCCATCTATCCACACTAGTTTCCTGGGCCGCTGTCACCAGGTACCACAGACTGGTGGCTTACAACAACAAACATGTCTTGTCTCACATTTCTGGAGACTAGAAGTCCCAAGGGAAGGGGTCAACAGGCCTATGTTCCCTTTGAAAAATGAAGGAAAGGGGTGCCTGGGTGGTTCAGTGGGTTAAAGCCTCTGCCTCCGGCTCAGGTCATGGTCTCAGGATCCTAGGATCGAGCCCTGCATCGGGCTTTCTGCTCGGTGGGGAGCCTGCATCCCCCTCTCTCTGCCTGCCTCTCTTTCTACTTGTGATTTCTGTCAAATAAATAAATAAATCAAATCTTGAAAAAAAAAAAGAAAAAGAAGGAAAAATGAGGAGAATCCTTCCTTGTCAAAGTTTCTGGGGTTTGCTGGAAGTCTTTGGTGCTCCTTGGCTTACAGCTTGTTGTCACAGGTGTTCTCCCTGTGTGTCTCTGTCTTCACTCATGGCTGTCTTATTAGAAGGTCACTGGTCTTACTGGGTTAGGGGCCCACTCTCCTCCCATATGACCTCATTTTAGCTTAAGCTAATCACATCTGCAATGACCCTATTTCCAAATAAGCCCACATCTGAGATCCTGGAGGTTAGGACTTCAACATATATTTTAGGAGGACATAGTTCAACCCACAACATCATCCTCTAATTTTTGCCTAATTTCTCCACTATCTGATTATATCCATCTGGTTCCTGACTCTTGATTTTCTTGCTTATATATGACCTAGCTTGTCTACTCTGGGTTAGGTGTCGGTATATGGTTGGTACAGATGTGTGTGAGAGAGAGAAGCATCCTCTGACTTCTGGGAGCACGTTGGGTATTATGGTCGAGGCCTCGGTGTTGTTATGAGCTGTCCTGTCCTTGGCCTTCGTATTCTCTTGTTGAACATAATCTCACAAAACATCAATGTCAGACAAAGCTGCTAGGAACACGATGAATCGAAACAAAAACACGATCACTCTATAATCATGTCTGAGCACAGAACAAAACACAGACGTTGTCCAAACCACAAAAGTGACCAAACATCCCTCTGTCTTAGCTAATATGAGTGACTGCTGCTTCTTTATCGATTATGGTTCTGTATTTTTCTAGTCTTTCTTCCATCCAGATAAGGTTAATTAAAACAAATCATTAAAATTACCCCCACCTCCTGAGAACATCAGATCCAGAACGAGACCCCACTTCATAAATGCTCCCCAAATGGCCCAACACAGCCTCAAATCTCAGAGTAAAGCCTTTCTTGCACCCTCTTCCTGAGTCTCTCCCTGGTAGAATGTTGTACATTCTCTCTCACTGCAACAAGCAATAAACTCAACTTGTTCAACTATGAATGTGCTCCTGATGGTATTTTCCTGGAGGGCACTGACAAGCATTTTAATAATGCATATTAGCTGAAATGCAATAATTGAATTAGGAAACATGCTTTGCATGGGGATGTATTGATCTATCAAGTGATTCCTAGGGGAAGCATTCTACTTCAGACAGAAAAATACAGGTGCAAAAACCGGTATATTTACAGAAGTATTAATTGGTATACAAATATGATGTTCGAATGCAATCATCTCTCTCTTGATTATCAAATCAAATTCAGCTCAATCTTTGAGATATCAGTTTGACATCAGGTTTAGTATCTATCTTTGGTGGTGGGGGGTGTCATCTTCCTTTAAAGGGTCAAAACACTAGAAAAATTATTTAATCCATGAGGAATGAGGGCCACTCAACTTTCACAGCCTGCTGTGGGATGGGAGGGGGAAGCGCTGAGATCTCACTTCTGGCTGCCTGGTGGAGTTGTACTTGAAAATTCACCTTCCTGTATCAGATCAGGCCATCAGCAATCTGTGATGATGCAAATCCCTCAGTGCCTGGAGCCACTGAGTGTGCCCCTTATTTTGGTTCTGCTGGTCACATCTGTCAGTGCTTGACTCATTCAGTCCCAGAGACTGCCATTCCACCCATGTGGGCACTGGCCTCTCCAGGAGTACTCTCAGAAGTGGGTCAAGTGCCTCTCCCTTTGGGACTGAAACTACTCTTCCTTTTCCCTCTAATGAAACCTCCTTTGCAGGATGGGCAGCTCATGCTGAGAGCCTCAGATGCAAAGGTGTCTTTACTCTCATTGCCGCTGTAACTCCCCTGTAACTCCCTATGGAGTGCTTAAATTCCCGTTCCTTTCTGGAAGGGAAGGAACCTCTATGTGTCAACGCAAGGAACCATTCCTAATGATGACATGGGGGTTTACAAAGCCCTCTCTCAATAGACAGAGAAGAATGAAAAAAATTTTTTAAAGATTTTTTTATTTGTTTATTTGACAGAGAGAGAGAGAGAGAGAGAGCACAATTGGGCAGAGAGGCAGGCAGAGAGAGAGAGAGGGAAGCAGGCTCCCTGCTGAGCAGAGAGCCCGATGTGGGGTTGGATCCCAGGACCCTGGGATCATGACCCAAGCCGAAGGCAGAGGCCTAACCAACTGAGCAACCCAGGTGCCCCGAAAGAAAACATTTTTAAGACATAAGTTAAATGCTTGATGGGGATGTTGCTGCATGCATGGGACACAATGACTTAGAGCTGTTTGCTTCTGAGGGGCTGCTCACTTGGAATTGTTCCCACTGGACACTGGGTTCTGTGGTACAGTTTGTTTTGAAAATTTATCAAAGCATTCTGCCAATCTTATATACCACTCCAGACTTTTTAATGTTAATGAGACTGGTTGTAGTCAAAGCTCATCAACATATTATTGTCTTCAGGTTGAAATAATAAAATATTCTTAAAAACATCATTTTTTTAAACTCCCTTTAGGGAAGATCACATTATCACTGGGAATTAAAATCTCCTCAACTCCTAGCTCTTCATTCCTGGAGAAACAATCATTTTTATAATGTAATTTTTTAAAAAATGTGATGCTACCTATACGATTCTGTCAACAACCATCATACTGTAGCAGGTAACACTATTGCTCATTTTAAATCCTGGTCAGGGTTTTGGCTATGACTACCTGCTTTCCCTCTTTCCCTGGTTGCTGACCTGGTGGGGTACCTTATTCTCGGATATGGATTTCAGTAGCGAGTCATTGGCCTCTGCCCAAGTCTTTTGAGGGGGACAGAATTAATAGGTTGCTCTTACCTAAATGAGGGTCTCTGTCACCAGTTACAAAATAAGCAAAGTCTATTCTACAAGGCTTTGTGCTAGCACTGTCAGTGAGAGAATATTCTGCCATTATCATCAACAGACACAACAGAAAGAGAACCCAACAGGATGGGACTCAGAAGAGATTCATTTTTGCTGGAAGCAGAAAGGTATTGAGGACCCAATGTAATCCCCTGGAGCATCAGTCTGTTGGCACCTAGAGGGCAGAGCAGGAGCAACAGGAATATGGGTGAAGGGTAAAGAAGTCAGAATTTAACTCATGTCCTAGTTTTGCTTTGGCTTCCCACCAAACCTGGAGTTTGTCTACAAGAGTACTTAGCATCCTTTATAATGATGAATTAAATAAAGGAAATAAACTGGGTCAAGTTTTGTTGTTGTTGTTGTTGTTGTTGTTTTTAACTTGGGTTGAATGATATGCACTCTCTTTCCAACTCAGGGCACGGTCTCCTAAATGTTTCAAAACATTTTGAGCTAATTTGTGTAGTACATACGCATCATCAACAAAGCCGGGAGACATGTTAGGTCTCTGCTCACTGATATCATCCACTGGAATATGATTTCAGCCCTGGCGAAATCCGATCATGATAATGACAGAAAAACACATTTCTCTCATGCCCTCAACTCATTCTCTGTACCTGCACGGTATTTGTTTCTGTTCTCTTCAATCAGACGAAGTGCAGAGAAAATCTCATAGGATAAGCACAACATTCCTTTTCTGCTCTACACCAATACTAGTGAAAATCAAACTCCTGGTTTTCTGACAAAGTATATGTGATAGGCATATTGGCAACAAAGCCCATGTAATATATGCTTCTTAAACTAAGTGCATGCACTTATGTTTCACACAGTAGCAGAATCTTCAACCATTTTCCCCTGCTTAACATGTCGCATTCTGATAATTACAAATGTTTCCATCTGAAGATTCATCATTTCTAAAATTCTTATTTACCTTACATTATTCAGGAATCAGAATTAAAATATCTCTTCATTAGAGCCCCACCTATAATAAATTTTCATTTCAGGGCAAGATTTTCAGTGAACAGAATAAAAGAAATATTCTTTCTCTTTCTAGATGTTTCACATCATTTTTAGTTTTATTATTTCATATGCATTTATTCATTCATTCATTCATTCTGCTTCAGCTGTGCCTGCTGTCACTGGCACTCAAGCCCCTGTAGGTCAACCTCTCGGTCAGGTGAACCTCCTACCTTCCACTGGAAGGTGGGAGGAAGAATTTGTCAGTTGCCTTAATTTAGGGCTGGGGAGGCCATCTGGAGATCTAATTCCTCTGCCACAGATTTTTAACTAATCCCCACTGGTTTTAGGCCCTCAGTTCCCCCTGCTTTTAGAAGGCCTGGTATTTTCTATTCCTGAAATTTACAGAGGTTCAATGGAATGAATCTGCTTGTCCCTTATTGGCTTCCTTCCTTGCAACCGCTTAGGTTCTCTCTTGTCCATCTGTTTTCCAGTTTCCAAACTGTTACATATTCCTTTATTTCTATGATCTCTTGTGTATATGGGTATGTGTACATTTAGATTTTGCCCTTTTTTTCCCCCTTTACTCTCCATTTAGTATTCTGTCTGGGATTACAGACAGAAGTGTTTAACATACACGGTAAATCTGTTGTTTTACTAGAAATCCCATGTACTGATTAAGAAAAAAATCTTAAAAAATATTTAATTGAAATATAATTGACCTACAGTTTTATATTAGTCTCAGCTGCACAACATATTGATTTGACAATTCTACCATTTGCATTTTAGAGCTTGACAAGAATGTATCTTTAGATAATACATTCAGTGACATGGGTACCTAAAATAGTGGAGACAGGATTGAAGACTCTACTAGAGTAGTATCAGAAGAGGGTATTTAAATTTTGTCCCAATTCTTTTTTTTTTTAATTTTTATTTTTTTTAAAGATTTTATTTATTTATTTGTCAGAGAGAGATCACAAGTAGGCAGAGAGGCAGGCAGAGAGCGTGAGAAGGAAGCAGGCTCCCTGCTGAGCAGAGAGCCCGACGCGGGACTCGATCCCAGGACCCTGAGACCGTGACCAGAGCTGAAGGCAGTGGCTTGGGTGGCTCAGTGGGTTAAGCTGCTGTCTCAATTCTTTATAAAGTATGTAATCACTAGAAAGTCACTTAAACTCTCAGATGCTCATTTTCCTTTTCTACAAATTGGAGATAATAGTTCTGCTATGTTGTGTCACTGTGAGGATTAGAAATCAAATATACAGTGTAAATACAAGGCTTGGCATGTATCAGATACTGACTAAAAGGTAGTGCTTATATGAAAGCCCTGGGACACAGGCGTTACCTACAAAGATGGGCCCCGATGATCCCCACCTTCTGCGGCTCACAGGTTTGGCTAATCTTCTCTCCTTGGACTAACCGCCTCACTTCTAATAAATAAAATATGACAGAAGTGATGGCATGACACTTTTGAGATTAAGTTATAAAATGATTGCCTTTAATCCTTAGTGTGTTCTCTCTCATAGTCTCTGGCTCCCTTGCCCTGGGGGAAGGCAGTCACCATGTTGTAAGGCAGCCCAGAGGAGTGGCCCACATGGTGACTGACAAAGGCCTGCCACAACCACATGAGGGGCATTCCGATGAGACTGGAACTCTCGTCACCAGCTTGATGCCACCTCCTGAGAGACCCCGAGTCAGAAACACGTAGTGAAGCTCTGCCCAGATTCCTGACCCCCAGAAAGGGAAATAATTAATGTTTGTTCTTTTAAGCTGCTGACTTTTGAGGTAATGTCTTACATGGCAGTGAATGGCAAATACATAAGAGGCATAGTAGCTGAGGCATAGTAGCTGAATTTTAGAAAAAGAAAATATTTTCTTCCTTTTTATGGAAATCATTTGGAAAATTTCTATAGTAAGTTCATATATAACTCATCTTAAAACTGTATTTGGTGTGTATTGATGTGTGAAGTGATAGAGAATTTAAAGGAGTTTTAGGAGGTAGACTTTGGGTTCTGTTTATCGATCACAACCTTGCATCTCAAAATATGTCCAAGGAACATGAGTCAGCTTTTCAAAATTCTCCAAGGAATGTGAGAATTGTGGTCTTTAAGTTTGGGAAATACCAATGCCTTCTTTCACTCCTGAGATTCACAACAAACACAGTTATGTTACAAACTCTAGAAATCTGAGTGGAGAAAGGGGAACCCTCTTCCACTGTTGGTGGGAATGCAAGTTGGTGCAGCAAGTTCTCTTTGGAGAACAGTGTGGAGATTTCTCAAGAAATTAAAAATAGAACTTCCCTATGACCCTGCAATTGCACTACTGGGTATTTACCCCAAAGATACAGATATAGTGAAAAGAAGGGATATCTGTACCCCAATGTTTATAGCAGCAATGGCCACAGTCGCCAAACTGTGGAAAGAACCAAGATGCCCTTCAACGGATGAATGGATAAGGAAGATGTGGTCCATATACACTATGGAGTATTATGCCTCCATCAGAAAGGATGAATACCCAACTTTTGTAGCAACATGAACGGGACTGGAAGAGATTATGCTAAGTGAAATAAATCAAACAGAGAGAGTTCAATTTTCATATGGTTTCATTTATTTGTGATGATAAGATTTCTAATAGAATAGGTTAATGGTTTTAACAACCCGCAGTCCTCTTCGGAAAATCATTAGTTACTCTGACCAACAAAATGCTGAAATCCTGGCTTGTTCCCACAGTGGCCTGGCTTCACTTATCAGCTACTTTCAGATGACTTAACCTTGCCTCAGTCCCCAGGCCCTAAGGGTTCAACCTTTCCCCAGAGCAAATATTTTGTTATAAAATAACAAGAATTCAGTTTTATAATCACCAGATGGTACTAGCTGAGCAGGTTCTAATCTGACGACACAGAAGAAATTGTTCCCAGTCTCATTCTGTCAGTTCCCATTTTATCATTTGCCTCCTAATTGTTGAGTCAATTATTGCTCGATCTCAATAATTCACTTTTTTTTTCAGAACCGATAACCACCCCCACTCCCCTCCCCCAAGAGCATATATCAGAACCACGCCCATTTAAAACTCCTCACTAAATAGTTCAGTTCTCCAAGGAGGACTCCCCTTCACTGTGACTTGCAACCTCCCTGCTAAATATTGTATAATGTTTTTGCAACATATTGAAAAATTCTTTGGAAATGTTTGCACATCTCTCTAGTACCATTTGCAGCAGTGTGTGGCAGTTGCTATGACAACTATCTTTAAAATTAAAAAGAGAAATTAAAAGTTTTGCATAACTGGAAGGACTTTCTGACATTAAGTGTAAGATGTTAGGATTTTCACATAAACTATATCTTAGTATGTAAGTTTGTTCTTATTAGGGCAAGATTTTAGAAATCATCATTGGAAATGTTATTCCACCAAATTTTCTTCCCATGTCAGCTCTGCTAATATCATTGTCCAAGAAGTTTTTATAAAAAAAGTCTCCAGCTTATATATTTTATGAAACATGCTTGGTTAGCAAATTCTCCTCTGTGGATGCTAGCAACAACAATCCTAAAAACCATAATAGTGGTTTTTATTAAACAGTCTGAGTAGCCCTGTGCTATGTGCTCCATCGGGCATCGATATATGTATATTAAGAATATGTAGGATTATGTAGGATCATCGTGAGAAGGAAATATAATTGTGCGGTCTTAAATCCACAGTTAAATTTGTTTGCACGGCCGTCTGACAAAATAGCTACTATAATCTCCCTCTTACCCGTAAAGAAGCTGAAGCTCAGAGAGGGGAGATCACTTATTTGGGGTCCTAAAGCTAGTGGACGAGAGAGCTGGCATTCAAATCTAGGTTTGTTTACTCCCAAAGCTCAGCTGTTAATAATGACACATTCGTATATACTTAGTGTTTGGTTTGCCACTCCTTGCAATTCATACAAGGGGTTACTGAGGTGAGGATGGGGCAGGAGGTATCAAGGGAGAGGTTCTCTGAGACAACGCAAAGTCTCCACACTTCCATTGGGCAGACACAAGCCATTAGGGAAATTCAAACCAAAACTACCATGAGATGCCACTTCCCATTTTATACTAGGATCACTATAATCAAAAAAAGAGAGCGTTACAAAAACTGAGAAAGATGTGGAAGAATTGGAAGCCTCGTGTGTTGCTGGGGGGAATGTAACTTACGTAACTTCAGGGGAAAACAGCGATGTGTTTCCTCAAGACAACTCCACGCAGAATTACCATAGGACCAAGCAATTCGCTCTGGGTATATATTCCAAACAACTGAAATCGAACTTCAAATGGATACTTATACACAAATATTCATTGCAGCAATATTGGAATAGCCAAAAGGTGGAAACAATGGAAATGTCTCAACAGATAAATGGATGAACACGGTATGGGATATACATCCAATGAAATAATCTCCAGCCATAAAAAGGAAGGGAGTTCTGACCCATGCTGTGACAAAGATCCACCTCAAAAATAATCTCACAAAACAAACTGAGGGTTGCTGGGGGGAGGGGGTTTGGGAGAAGGGGGTGGGATTATGGACATTGGGGAGGGTATGTGCTTTGGTGAGTGCTGTGAAGTGTGTAAAACTGGTGATTCACAGACCTGTACCCCTGGGGATAAAAATATATGTTTATAAAAAATAAAAAGTTAAAAAAAAAAAAAAAAAAAAAAAACGATGCTAAGCTAAACACACCAGGCACAAAAGGACCAATATTGCATGATTCCTCTTATAGGGGGTATCTAGAAGAGGCAAGTTCACAGAGACAGAAAGCAGAATACAGGTTATGGTGCTGAGGGCAGGGGATGGGGAGCTCTTACTGGTTACAGAGTCTCTGTTTAGGAGAATGGAAAAATTTTGGAAATAGAGTTCTCCACTTAAAAATGGTTACAATGGCAGATTTTCTTATAGAGAAGTTGCCGCAATTAAAAAAAAAAGTGTTCCAATTATCTTTACTGTAACTAGTAACCAACCTTTCCTCAGCTATCCTTCTTCAGCTTCCTGCCATGCAATTCTAGCTTTAGTGTTTTTTTTTTTTGTCATTATTCTCTTTACCGCATAGTGTGTCCAGAAAAGTTTCTCAGAGGGCCGGAATTTTATATGTGGATCTTAGAATTTTAGAACTGGGACGAATTTAGAGATTACTTTTTTTAATCACTCTGTTGCTGCTTTTTCAAAGTTTCAGTCCTCAAGTTAATCCACGTACTTCTAGCGCCTGTTGTGTTTCATACAACATGGAAGAAAGGAAGGAAGGAAAATGAAACCTTACATTAGAGTTCATTTTCTTCCTCAATCTATCCATTCATGAAAACAAAATTTGTTGGTGCCTGCTTGGTGTTATGGATAGAAGATGCTGACAAGGTGGCCCTTATCCCCCAGGAGCACAGAGTCCATGGGAGGAGAGAGATCTAGAGGAATATTCCCAGCACAATGGAGTGGTTGGTGGTAAGTACAGTCTGGGTGGCAGGGTGACACAGCTGGCCAACAGGAGAACTGGACCCCAGCCTCTCAAGTCCTGTCCCAGCTTTATTCTTGTACCACTTGGAAGTACTGAAAGATATAAGTTCTGTTATGTCAATAACCTCCCTCCATTAAAGACTAGAATTAGGCCAAAAAGGTTACTGTGGGCCCCACCATCATGAGGACTTTCGAAACTGCCTGACATCAGTCCGCTTCATAACTTAAGTGGCTGACCCTGTACCTGGCTATGGTAGGATGAGAGATCTCTTTGAGAGATGACGTCAGGATTCAGGAGGTTCTGCATTTTTAATGGACTTGAAGTGTTCCTCCCAAATTCATATGTGAAAGCCCCACCCCTCAATGTGGGGATGGGGCTTTGGGGAGGCAATTAGGCTTCGATGAGATTGCAAGGGTAAGCTCCCCATGATAATATTAGAGTTCTTGTAAGAAAAAGAAGAGACACCAGAGCTCTCTCTTTCTCTCTGCCATGTGAAGACCCAACAAAAAGGCAGCCCTCTGCAAGCCAGGGAGAGAGAGCTCTCACTAGGAACTGAATCATCCAGCACCTTGATAACAGACTTCCCAGCCTCCAGAACCATGCAAAAGAAATGTCTGTTGTTTCAGCCACCCAGACCATGATACCTTGTTACAGCAGCTGAGCCAAGAGCATATACATGAAATGGGAGGCTGCAGGTTTCTGGAGAGGTGGTGGGGCCTTTGTCCGTTCTAGGTTTAGGAGAGTGGGAGAAAGTTACCAGAGTGCCTTTTATCACGAATGTCAGTGCGTGAAGTCAGAAGGCGAGCTTCACACCCTGGATGGAGTAGGAAGGGGAGAGAAAGGTGGGGTCAGGGTAATAAATGCAATTGCATATTCAGCCAGTAGTTTACGAGACAGGAATTGAGAGCCTGAAAGGCTGAAATTATATGGGCCTGAAATTAAAGAGAGGTGAGAGAAAAGGGGAAGATAAAAATATGGCAAAACAGGAAATAGATGGACACATTTCAGATGTAGAGCTTCTGTCTACACCTGTAGAGGCTGAGATGGGACATCCTGTAGTCCAGTTATCATCTCACCTGGATTTCACTCTCTTGGCTCTGCCACCAGCAATGAACCTGGTTCCCTGTTTCAGGGCCATGGCTTTACCTGCTTTCAAAATGGCGCAGTGGCCACAAGTCTGCTTCCTCAGAAGCCTTGGAGGAAGGTTGTGAGCATCACGGGGATGCTCCACTGTAACCTTGGCTCTAAAGACGGAAGAAACCAAAGACGTATTCATGAGTCATCCTTACCATCTGCTCATAGAACATGGTTGGAATTACTTTGTTCCTTTTCCCTCAAGGGTCTCCCTAGTTTGGCACAGGCCAGACACTTCAGAAACATACATAAAGTTCATTTAATTCACCCAAATATGATGGGAAAGATCTGCATTATCCTGAAAACCTTTAGCTAGATCAAAGCTGCTTATTGGTTTATGTATGAACACTAACAATCCTCTGAGTGCCATTGAAATTGCTGTGTTTTAAAACTGACAAACGCTGGGAAGTTAAAATTGCAACTACACACACTGCTTGCAATTTTATGTTCTTTGCAAATTGTCATCATGCATATTTCTGGAAATCTGAGAGATCCCAATTTAGAAGCTCATTTTTCTTTCTTTCATCCTCTTTATTATTCCAACCTTGCTCTAAACCAGGCTCTATCTTCTAAAGAAAAGCTACAAAGGTCACTCTGATTCAATTTTTTTCCTTTCGGAAATTCAGATTGCCAGGACTGTTTATATTACATTGCTTTTTAAATAAGGTATTGGTGGGGCACCCAGGTGGTTTAGTCGTTGGGTGTCTGTCTTTGGTTCAGGTCATGATCCCAGGGTCCTGGGATCGAGCCCCACATCAGAACTCTGCATCAGGCTTCATGCTCAGCAGGAAATCTCCTTCTCCCTCTCCCATCTCCCCCCGCTTGTGTTCCCTCTTTTGCTGTGTTTCTGTCAAATAAATAAACAAAATCTTCAAAAAAAAAAAAGAGGTATTGCTCTTTCTTGATTCTCTAGTTTTGATAGTAAAGAAGATCCTTGTCTGAGGAGGTAGAAACAGATTTATTTATTTATTTAGCTACCATTATCTTTATTATTTAATTACTTACTTACTTACTTAATTAATTTATTTTTACCACAATAGTGTCAAGTGAATTCTTTACCTCTCTGAATTTCAGTTCTTATTAGGAAAATGGGAACAATAATTCTAGCTTTACACACATTGTTGAGTTGCTGAGATGATTAAATGAAATTACCAGATATGAGCAAAGCTCTTTAAAGAAGAAAGCACAACTCTAAGAGTGAAAAACACAAAAGCTTAGTTATTTCACTAGCTACCTCTTCAAATGAAGATCAGTTGGGAATCTTCTTCAGTTCGTGTTCATGCTAGTCACTAATCTCCATACTTGAGGAAGTTCTATGAACTCCACAACAAATAAGTGAACAACATGTGTAGACAGGACTTTTTCTGTAAATTTCAGCAATTGAGAAAGAAATATGAAAGAGTAGTACATAACCCTTAATCCCCAAACTGACAGAAATGGATTACCCAAAAGAAAGGCACATCCATCCAAGAGAGAAATACTCTAGAGTTCTCTAGAGAGAACTAGAAAGAAAAGTCCTTACTCAGAAAATTGCAGGGGTCTAAAACTCAACTCTGCTTTTCACTTGCTCTCTCTTCAATGGAACCATATTTTCTACCAACTTAACACAATGCCTCTCCCATACTGGGGAGGGACAACTGCTGGCCAGATGGATGTACTCAAACACCAAGGAAATCTATATTGTCTCTTTCTAATTAACCAGGTGCTAAATTAATTCATGTGTATATATTAGAAGAATCTTCATGTAATAAGAGGGGAGGTGAAAGGATGGATGGGTGGAAGTGTAAGGTAGATACAGGGTAAAATGAAGAAAAAATGATAGCATGTTAAATGTGTAGAGACACTCACTAATTATAGACACCAATAGGGCAATGTAAGTTTATATATTTTATGTAAAAATGTAAGGGTAACCATTAGAAAAAGGACAAAACATTGGAAGATTCCAAATCACTAGGTAGAAAAAGGGGGAAACTGGATAAAAGAAAGGTTTTGATCAGTTAACAGGACTGATACAAGAACTAGAGATAAATTAGCAAATAGAAAAGAACTTAAAAATAACTGCTTCACAGAGACATCTGGAAATATATTATCATCATAACTTAAAACTATATTGCAATGCCAAGTAAGCTATTAAAAACCAAGATAGCATTGGGAATTTTGGAAATTAAAAACATAAGTCCCCCAAATGTAAAGTATCTACTCATGGCTGAGGATTAAATTTTTTTATTTGGAACATAAAGTGAAGTTAACCTCTTTTATTTTTTTTTTTTTTTTTTTTTTGTTTTTGTTTTTGTTTTTAAAGATTTTATTTATTTATTTGACAGAGAGAAATTACAAGTACACTGAGAGGCAGGCAGAGAGAGAGAGAGAAGGAAGCAGGCTCCCTGCTGAGCAGAGAGCCCGACGCGGGACTCGATCCCAGGACCCTGAGATCATGACCTGAGCCGAAGGCAGCGGCTTAACCCACTGAGCCACCCAGGCGCCCCAAGTTAACCTCTTTTAGAAGAAAATGCAAATAGACAAAATAATAGAGAAATAATGGAGAAAATCTGTAGGGACATAGGAAATTATACCACAGGTCTAATATCTATATAAAGGAGTTCCAAAACATAGGCATTAGAATGTGAGGGGAGGACTAATTAAAAAGATGACTAGTTTTTCAAGCTAAAGAAAGTCACAGATAGAAAGAGCTCACCAAGAGCCAAAGTGGGGTAAACATACAGGTAGATGTATAGACAGACAATAATAGATACACAGATGAACATCCTGATTAAATTTCAGATCCACAAACATAAAGAAAATATTCTCAAGGATTTCAAAATACAGAAAAGCAGCTTATTTACAAAAGAAGTAGAACCAGATGAATATCATATTCCTTACAGATCTAGATAATAGAAGGCAATCAGAAATGAGCTCAGTGTTCTCAAAGAAAAGGAGTTTAGCATTTTATACCCAGCCACATTAGCATTCACATGTAAGGGTACATTAAAGATATAAAGTGGAAAAATCGATCATCCACAGAAATTTGCTAAAGGATTAGGAATATATTACAGCAAAATAGGGGCCCCCTGGGTGCCTCAGTCAGTTGGGTGTCCAACTCTTGGTTTTGGTTCAGGTTGTGATATTGGGGTCTGGGGTTGGGCCCCAAGTTGGGCTTCCTCACTCAGTGGGGAGTGTGTTGGAGACTTTGCTCTCCCTTTCTTTCTGCCCCTCCACCCTGCATGTGCACATACTATCTCTCAAATGAATAGATATTTTTTAAAAAAGAATATAAACCCAGAAAAATAAAAAATGAATGAAAGAACAAGGGAGGCAGGAAACAAACAGTAATGAACAAAGAAACAAACAAAATGTATAGTTAATCCAAAGTACGTATTAATGTATAATACACAAACAAACAAATGCAGCAATCTTCATGTAATAGGTGGGAAGGCGAAAGGATGGCTGGGTGAAAGGGTAAGGTAGATACAGGGTAAAATGCAGAAGAAATGATAGCATGTTAAGTGTGTAGAGACCCTCACTAATTATAGACACAGGTAGGGCAATATAAGTTTATATATTTTGTGTTAAAAACGTAAGGGTAACCATTAGAAAAAGGACAAAACATTGGAAGATTCCAAATCACTAGGTAGGAAAAAAGGACAAAGTTAAGTCAATCAAACAAAAGATAAATAACAAAAATGGTAAAACAGAAGCTAGAAGTCACAATATAAAAATGTGAGTGTAACTCAACTGTTTTAGTAATTATAGTTGTAATCATGGATTAAATTGTACTATTAAAAGGTCAAGGGGCACCTGGGTGGCTCAGTGGGTTAAAGCCTCTGCCTTTGGCTCGGGTCATGATCCCAGGGTCCTGGGATCAAGCCCCTCATTGGGCTTTCCGCTCAGTGGGGAGCCTGCTTGCTCCTCTCTCTCTGCCTGCCTCTCTGACTACTTGTGGCCTCTCTCTCTGTCAAATAAATAAAAAATATCTTAAAAAAAAAATAAAAGGTCAAAAAACTCAAGATTATTTAAAAAAATCCTATCCTATTATTTTAGTAGGAAATATACTTAAAAAATAACAGAGAAAGGTGGGATAAGAAGGTATGAAAAATATAATAAGCATATGAAAATCACAAAAACTAGGAGTGGCAATATTAATATCAAACTAAAATTCAAGGCCTCAAATATAAATAATTGAACTGGGCAAGGGGAGACATTTCATATTGATGAAAGATATAAGCCACTTTTGTTGATTTTATAACATGGTTTGAAAATTTATGATGCAAAAATTATTAGAAAAGTATCATTTAAACTGACAGAAATCCACAAATTTAATAGCAAATTTTACAGGTCTCTCTAGCAAATCAATAGATTGATTAGAAAACAAAGTAAGTATAAGGGTATAGATAATGATATCTAATGCACTAGCCACTAGATACATATGGCTATTGAGCCCTTGATATGTGGTTAATTCAAATTGAGATGTGCTGTAACTGTAGAAACATACCTGAATTTTAGTGACAGTACAAAAGAAAAACAATATAAAATATCTAATTGTTAATTTTTATACTGATGAATATTGAAAGAGTAATATTTTGGATAAATTGGGTAAAATAAACTGTATCATAAAAAATCAATTTCCTTATTTTTTAACATGGCTACTAGAAATTTTAAAATTATATATTTGACTCACATTATATTTCTGTTAGTCAGCATTGGTACAGAGGATTTTAGTAACACAAAATACTTGAGCTAATAGACCTATCCATCTGTAAATTAATTTTTCACCCTTAAAATAGATAAATGATTCTATTCCAATATCCATGAAATGCTTGCAAAAATATATGATGTATTAGGTCTCTTGGAAAACATCAATATATTCCAAAAAACAAAGTCAAAATCAAATACAGAGCAAATTAACATGAAAAAAATCAAGTATGCTCCCCTAAATGTCATTATGATGGTTATTATCAACCTAAATAATCTTGTGTTAATACATTTGAGATATACATGGACAAATCATGACCGTGAAATGCCTGCTCGTCCATAGACTAGCACTGATTCTTTATAAGCCACCTTGATACTTTTGACTTTCAAGATGCCTTGGTGATAGTGACAGCTGACTGAAAGCTGCAGGGAGAGAATGTGCATAGGCCAATGCATAGGCCAAGCAGGCCCACAGTGACAACAGAGCACTTACTTGTCAATCACAAATGCCAGATTCTATCCATCTTCCATTCAGACCCAAGTTCATTAAGCATGATCTCTGACCAAGATCATGAGCTACACTAAAATAAGGAGACACAGGTTGGTGCAGGCTTTAACAACATAGACTTTGGCATCAAGTATACTTGGGTTTGAACCCTAAGCCTGCCAATTATAGAGCCTGGACAATTTCCTTAATCTCTTTGAGTTTCAGTATCCTCATCTTTGAAACAAGTGTAATAAAAGTAAATTAGATATAACTCATGTAAAAATAGGCTGGACAGTCCTGGCATATGGAAGCATTTAAAGAGAAAACATTTATGAACAATATTGTTATTTCAGGAATTAGGTGAAATAAAGGATCAAAGGAATTCTAGTTAGAGGGAATAGAATGAGGAAAGACATGAAGCAAGAACCATAATAGTGTTTTGGGGGAAATACAAGCAATCTGATGTAATGAATGGCAGGGAGGGGCAGGAAGAACCACGGCATGGAAAACCTTTACATGGCATGTCAAAGGGCTCAAATTTCATGCAGTGATGGGTAATTTTTGAAAGGTTGTCTTGACAAGGAAAATCTTTGAAATCTATGACAAGGACAGATTGTACTATAGATAGACAACTTTCTTCAAGAACTGGTAAATGGATTGCAGGGGGTCATATGCATATGAATACATATATACACTTATATATTCCCATACACATGCACACACACACACAGGCAAAAAAATTAGTGAAAGTTTGTGATTAATTATAACTGGGGAAGGAGAATAAATTAGATCAAAGAGATCAAGTTATCACCAGATTCTGCCTTTGATGATAGGAGAAGGACATGCTTATGACAAAGATAAAGGACATGTTAAGGAGAGCACAATCGGAAGGGAAGATGAAGAGCTTGTTGGGACTGCTGAGTTTCATGTCTCAATGGGGCATCTAACTATAAAAGGCTAGCAGGGGGATGCCTGGGTGGCTCAGTGCGTTGGGTGTATGCCTTCAGGTCATGATCTCAGGGTTGTGGGATTGAATCATGTGTCGGGCTCCTTGCTCAGCGGAGAGCCTGCTTCTCCCTCTGCCCTGCTGCTCCCTCTGCTTGTGCAGTCTCTCTTTATCTCTCCGATAAATAAATGAAATCTTTTTAAAAAAATCTAGCAGGAATTTGTTTAATAACATTCCAAATCAAGGGAGGGCTGGTAGTATTGTCTTGTGAATCAGTGATATACTTGGGAGCACTAACATTAGTGGAGCAGTCAAAGGAAGGAAGGGCTATTAAGAAAACTGAGAAGGGGCACCTGGGTGGCTCAGTTGGTTAGGTGGCTGCCTTTGTCTCAGGTCACGATCCCAGGGTCCTGGGATCGAGCCCCACATCAGGCTCCCTGCTCTGCGGAGAGCCTGCTTCTTCCTCTCCCTCTGCCTGCCACTTTGCCTACTTGTGCTCTCTATCTCTCTGTCAAATAAATAAACAAAATCTAAGAAAAAAAAAAGGAGACTGAAGAAGTACAATCAAGATAAGAACTGCAGAGTTTGATGCAACAGAAAGTGCAGGAAAAGAGTATCCCAAAAGCAGAGCATTGTCTGTAGGATGAAATACAACAAAAATGTCCACTGAGGATTGAAGTATCCTCTCCTTTTTTTTTTTTTTAGATTTATTTATTTATTTGACAAAGAGAGATCACAAGCAGGCAGAGAGAGAGGAGGAAGCAGGCTCCCTGCTGAGCAGAGAGCCTGATGCGGGGCTCAATCCCAGGACCCTGAGATCATGACTTGAGTCAAAAGGCAGTGGCTTAACCCACTGAGCCACCCAGGCGCCCCTAAAGTATCCTCTCCTTTAAGAAAATCTTAAGCCACTAGATGATAAATTTGAAGGAAGAAGAATAGCATGAATGAAATCATAGAGTATTAATATTAAATAAAAGTGGGAAAAGTATTGGCTAGAGTGAAAGACAAAATGAAATCTTGTTTTGGTGATTAAACTACAGCCTGTTGTACATCTCAAGTCAGGGATTCCACAGACTCAGCAAAATCCACGTGGTCAAACCTGAACTCAGGTTTATCCAGTTTTGTGTATGGGACTTCAATACGCTTACGAAGTGGGGAAGGGAGACAGTAAAGACAATAATGTTGCAAACAGAGGAAAAAGAAAGGATAACTATCCTAAAAGAGAGATGGGAGAAGATTATATCAAGATCACACTGAAGAGAGTGTGTCCCACAACCGATGGAGACAAACCTCATCCTCTGAATTTTGATAATTGAAGGAGAGGTAACAATCAGCTCTGACTTCTGCCTTGCTGCTCAAACAGTATCTCTTGTGGTGGCTTCTTAGAGACAGCTCCTCATTCCACCTGCTATGGCCTCCTCAGATCTGGATGTCCTCTTGGAATCTTCCCTCCACTAACCTTCCTTTTTTTTTTTTTTTTCTCCCTAACATGGTGAAATAAGAGAAATATGCACTGCTCTGTAATTAAAATATTCTCTCAGAGTCATCCAGATGAGTTGGAGCTTTTAGAAATCAAAGCCTGGAAGGCATATTTTTCTTTCTGCTTTCTGACTAGTATTATCTATCTCTAGACGCCTTGATTATAAGCCCTACCACGTGCTTAAATGGGAAAGGAGGCATAGAAGGAGAAAGGCAGATGACTTGGAAATAAAAGTTCAAGAAATCAAGAAGTGGTTCCAAGCAAAAAGGTGTCAGAAGCTCAAGACAAAGTATCTAGATATCTACACAAAGGTCCAAGTAACAGGTACAGGGTAGCAGAGTCAGCAGGCACCTTGGTACTCATGTCTTTTGAGTCATCTGTTAGGTCAGTGCTTCCTGCCTTGAGTAAGAATTCATCCTAGAGTGTGAAGTCTCAGTCAAATATTGGGCCAAATGGGTAAGTAAGACACCAGTGTGAGAAAAAAGGAACATGGAACAAAGTAGAGCTTGACAAGGTGATATTTCTCTGTATCCTACTGGTTGAGAATTAGAGTCAGACAATATGAAAGTTGGAGAAGTCCCTAGACCCAGAAAATACTAGTAAAATTTAAGCATCAGATGTTAAATGTTCAGGCTTGTGTGTTAAGTGTTTTATATCCATATAATCCTAAAAATCAACCCATGAAGTTGACATTATTATGTCCATCAGACAAAGGAAGAATCTGAAACTCAGAGAAATCAAATGATCTGCCCAAAGGCATTCAGCTCAAAGGTCTTCAGTAAATGTTTGAGAGAGAAATCAAACCTACATATGGAAGATTATAAAACTCTAGATTCATGTTCTCTTGATTTCTACCATATCACTTAATAGCCTAACATGGATTTTCTGTTACTATCTAGAACCTACAACTTCAAAAACGTTCTAGTGCAATCTTACTGCTGTGGTGATGTGGGAAGTCACGTGTAGTCACACAGCTTTCATTTAACGTTCAATACATTTCCAGATTGTATATACTGATATTTTTTTCTTAGAACTATGGGCAAATCATTCAGCACCTAGAAAATGTGTCTGTAATCTCCCTGGATTCTGTTTATTTCTGGCCAGCAAGGCACAACTCAAATCACGCTGCTTCAGTTTCTAATTTAATGGAACATTAAGCATCCATTTCTGGTACCTAAATTATATAGTCTCTGTTATTTATAGAGCTTACATGGAAAGTATTTAACTTAAAAATGGAAATAAAAATAAGAAATGGATGGGTGCCTGCTATTGAGTCTCATAAGTGGTCCTATAATATTATTAAATCCAGTAGGTAATGAGTGTTAAACAATTTACATTTTAGAAATTTTAAAATAAATGCTTAATTACCTCCTTCTGCTAATGAGCTTCCAGTTTTTCTTTTGTGTTCCAAACATGTGCTTCTGGAAGTAGGTCAGCTATATTCCATATAATATTCAGACATCTCTTGTTCTTGGTTATGGTGCTATAGAACCCCTTACTCCGTGGCTCCCTCCCTCCCTTCATCTAAAGAATACAATATATTGTCTAAGAAAAGGTGGAATTAAACTCTTCTCGTAATTAGACAAAATGTGTCCTCTCCTCATCTAGGGGAGGAAGAAAGGAAGAAGGACAAAGAAACTCACACCTGATGAATAAATTAACAGGTTTGGAATCAGACAGACTAATTGTCACCTCAGCTCTGCCACTAACTGCTTCCTATCCAGGCTTTGGACTAGTCTATCAGTCATGTCTTAGCAGGAGACAGATGATTAAAGTGATTGAAGAGGGTTTCAGAAAGGGATTATTTACAAAGTTGTAGGAAAGCTAAGGAAAATCAATAAGGGATATAAAATCCCTGGCAACTGGGGGAGATTGCTACTATCCCTAGTGCACTGGGCTATAAGAATTCTGTGAGACCTGGCAAGAAAGTGTCAGAAGAATAAATATTCCACCCTCCCTTTTTCTTACCCCCTGCTTTCCTGCCCGTGTCTCCCTTTGGCTGAAGCCAGCTGAAAGTTAGAAGACATGGGAACCCATAATGCAGATCATAGACATCAGCTTCCCAAGGCATCAGCCAGGATGGAAAGGGGGTAGAGTGCAGATCTGGAAGGGTAAATGGAAAAAAATTCTGCACAATGATTACCAATAACAATCCCCTTGTAGGAAATAGAGAAAAAAAGTGCCCATCTCAAAGTTCTTTTTTGGTTTGGTCTTGTTTTTTGATAATTGAAGGAAAGGTAATGATTCCAAAAGACTTACATAACCTCTTGATACTTATTTGCAAAGCAGTGGTCTGCCAAAGAAGGAAACTGGCACTACTATGAAAATTCCTGTATCAATCTGGCAACGTTATTTCTAAAGTATTTTTAAGTCAGTCCACCCATTTATTGTCCAGTCCCCATGAGCTAAATTTGGGAAGTGGTGAGCCAGGCCAACTAAAAGCACCCAGGGTGGTAGCAAGGCAGAGTAATCCTTTACCACACTGCTAGTCTTTAGCTTCTAGAAGGTGATGAAGTGCTGCTCTGGGAGGTTTGAAAGTGTGAGGTTTGATTTCTTTATCAGAGTTTCTAACACGAAAAAAAGTAGTTTTTTAATCATAGCCAAGAAAAAAATGAAGCACTCAAGATATATAATAGTGTCTTGGAGGGCATATTCTTGTCCCCAGCCTCATCAGGCCATATGAGCCAATAGCAAAGGGACTAATCAATATTTTTACAGCTGGAGGCACTGATCACTTTTGGTTTCACCCAGATGGGAACATATTTTCAGCTTATAGGAAGGAATTCTCTGAGGTTTTAAATTCCATTCTCCTGGGTTTGTAATGATAAAGGTTTTATGACATATGTTTTAATTCTAAGTCCGAGAACATTCAAAATAACTTATCTAATTCCATCAGGTACATATTAAAGCCCCAAGTTTGCTAGATTGACATGATCATTGTTTGCATTTAAGAATGAGGGGGAGTCCTTGGAGCTAAGATGTTGGAGTAGTAGACGGTCCCTATGCTTGCCTTGTCCCTCAAACACAATTGATACTTGGTAAATATCAAATCATTCTGAATATTCAAGAAATTGACCTGATGACTGACAGTACAAAATGCACAGCTAGAGAGAAAAAAGAGATCATATTATGGAAAGTAGGAGGCGCAGAGACATGGTTTGGGGGAGAAAGAGATCCTGGGTGCTGCAGAGAGGAGGGAGTCCTGATCACAGAGAGAGGCCAGAGAGAGAGGAGTGAGCACACAGGGCATCACTCAAGGAAAACACTTTCCTAAAACCATTGACTAGGAAAACAAGAGAGGCTGATTTGCATGAGTTTTTATAATGAGCAGGGCTCAAAGACTGGAATTTTAGAGGTCCATGGCATGGCTGATGTGGAACCTGACAAGTACAGCAATGCTCCTGTGAAAAAAGAAAGGAATAGCCCCAGAACAAACAGTGAAACCTGAGGATCCCTGGAACACACTGGGTGGGAGGGTTTCCCCTTCCTGGAGAACATCTGGGAGAGGTAATTCTGTCTCTCCAGGGACAAAAGAGCTGATGGGTGCCATTTTCCACCAAAATCCCTCAGTATAAACCAATTTCAGTAAGCAGCACTGTGCCCACATTGGTAGCCTAAATTGCTTACACCAAGTCCTGCCCCTGTGCTTTGATGGTGCTGCTGTTCTTGGGCAAGTATGCCTGAGAACAAATGCAGCAGGCCCCTCCTGCAGAAGACCAACACATACCCCCTACATGCAATGTATCTACTGACCAAGAGCTCTGCCAAAGCTTCTGCTCTAGTAGAAATAGCATCAGGTGTCTTTTGACAAGCAGACCAGAGCACACCTGGTTAAAACTCACCACACTTTGGCCAAGGTCCAAACACTCCTTCCTGCAAGTAGGGAGAAATTTTGCAGAGGACTGACCTGAGGCAAAGAGCACCAAACACAGCAGCAGAATGCATACAGTGTACACCACAGACACTTCCAGAAATGCCAGTCCCTGGGCAGTATATGACCTCTTCTTCATAAAGCAATCAGTCTCATAAGATGGAAACCTAACTGGTTTTCATAACACACAAAAGAAAACAAAGACCTAGACAAAATGCCAAGATGGAGGAATTCATTCCACAAGAAAGAACAAGAAAATGTCACAGCCAGGGATCTAATTGAAACAGATATAAGTAATATTCCTGATCCAGAATTTAAGGCAACAATCATAAAGATCCTAGCGGGGCTGGAGAAAAGCAAAGAAAACTCCAGGGTTTCTACAGGATTACTACAGAGATAAAAGACTCAAAAAACTAATTAGGCTGAAGTGAAAAACATAATAACCAAATCAAAACCAACTGGATGTAATGACAAGGATGGAAGAAGCAGGGGAACAAATAAGTGATACAGACAATGAAATTCTGGAAAATAATGAAGCTGAAAAGAAGAAGGGAAGAAAAATACTGGATCATGAATATAGACTTAGGGAACTCAGTGCCTCCATAAAGTGTAATATTCTTATCATATGAGTCCTAGAAGAATAGTGGGAAAAGGGGGGAGAAGGTTTATTTTAGGAAATTAAAGCTGAAAACTTCCCTAATCTGGGGGAGGAAATAGACAACCAAATCCAGGAGGCACAGAATATTCTCATCAAAATCAAAAAAAGCAGGCCGACACCAAGACACTTTGTAGTTAAGTTTTCAAAAGAGAGAGATAAAGAAAAAAAATCCTAACAGCAGCAAGACAAAAGAAGTCCCTAACTTACAAGGGAAGACAAATAAGGTTAGTAGCAGATTTTTCTACAGAAACTTGGCAGGCAAGAGAAAAGTGGCATGATATATCCAACATGCTGAATGAGAAAAATATGTAGCCAAGAATACTCTAGCTAGCTAGGCTACCATTAAGAATATAAGGAGAGATAAAGAGTTTCCCAGACAAACAAAAACTAAAGGAGTTTGTGACCACTAAACCAGTCTGTAAAAATATTAAAGGGGACTCTGAGTGAGAAAGATCAAAAGTTACAAAGAATAGAAAGGAACAGAGAAGATCTCCAGAAACAATTAATAAATGGCATTAAATTCATATCTATCAACAATTACTCTGAATGTAAATGGACTAAATGCTCTAATCAAAAGACATAGGGGATCAGAATGGATTAAAAAAACAAGACCCATATATATGCTTCCTACAAGAGGCTCATTTTAGACCTAAAGACATCTGCAGATTGGAAGTGAAGGGATGGACAAAAATTTATCATGCAAATGGATGTTCAAAGAAAGCTAGAGTAACCATACTTATATCAGGCAAATTAGATTTTAAAGTAAAGACTATAATAAGAGATGAAGAAGGGCACTATATCATAATAAAGGGATCTGTCCAACAAGAAGATATAGCAATTAGAAATATTTATGCCCTCAACATTTGGGAGCATCTGAATATAGAAATCAATAAATAACAACATAATCGAACTCATTGATAACAATATAATAATAGTAGGTGACTTTAACACCCCACTTAGAGCAATGGACAGATCATCTAAGCAGAAAATCAACAAGGAAACAATGGCTTTGAATGACACACTGGACCAGATGGACTTAACAGATATACTCAAAACACTTTATCCTAAACCAGCTGAATACACATTCTTTTCAAGTGTACGTGGAACGTTCTCCAGAATAGATCACATACTGGGTCACATATCAGGCCTCAACAAGTATAAAAAGACTGAGATTATACCATGCATATTTTCCAAGCACAATGCTATGAAACTTGAAGACAATCACAAGAAAAAATTGGAGAGGCTATAAGTACATGGAGGCTAAAGAACATTCTACTAAAGAATGAATGAGTTAGCCAGGAAATTAAAGAAGAAATAAAAAAAAATACATGGAAACAAACGAAAATGAAAACTTGATGGCCCCAAACCTTTGGGATGCAGCAAAAGTGGTCATAAGAGGGACGTATATAGAGCTATCCAGGCCTACCTCAAGAAGTAGGAAAAATCCCAAATACACAACATAACCTTATACCAAAAAGAGCTAAAAAAGAATAGCATCTCTGTAGTAAGTACATCTCTATAGTAAGTGACTTCCTGGGGTTTTCGTGCTTTTCTTCAGCCCACCTAGGATCTTTATGGTTGTTGCTTTAAGCCAGCAAAAGAAGGGAAATAATGAAGATTAGGGTGATTAGAAACAAAGAAAACAGTAGAACAAATCAATGAAACCAGGAGCTGGTTCTTTGAAAGAATTAATAAAGTTGATAAGCCCCTAGCCAGACTTACCAAAAAGAAAAGAGAAAGGACCAAAATAAAATCATAGAGAGGAGAGATCAAACCAACAACACAGAAATACAGATAATTATAAGAGAATATTATGAAAAACTATATGTCAAAAAAATTGGGCAATCTGGAAGAAATGAATAAATTCCTAGAAACATCTAAATTACCAAAACTGGAACAGGAAGAAGTAGAAAACACGGACAAACCAACAACCAGCAAAGAAAGTGAATCAGTACTTAAATATCTCCTAATGAACAAAAGTCTAAGGCTGGATGGCTTCCCAGGGGAATTCTACAAAACATTTAAAGAAGAGTTAATACCCCTTCTTTTCAAACTGTTCCAAAAGATAGAAATGGAAGGAAAACTTCCACACTCAATCTAGAGGTCAGCATTACCTTAATTCCCAAATCAGGCAAAGATCCCACTGAAAAAGAACTACTGAAAAAAGGCTTGTATCTCTGATGAACATGGATACAAAAATCCTCAACAAGATACTAGCAAGTCTAAACCAACAATACATTAAAAGAATCATTTACCATGATTGAGTGAGATTTATTCCTGCATTGCAAGGGTAGTTCATCATTCACAAATCAATCAACATGATACACTATAGTAATAAAAGAAAAGATAAGAACAATATGATGCTCTGCAATAGATGCAGAAAAAGCATTTGACAAAGTATAACATCCATTCTTGATAAAAACCCCAAACTAAGCAAGGATAAAGGAAACATACCTGAACATCATAAAGACCATAGGGGCACCTGGGTGGCTCAGCAGGTTGAACATCTGATTCTTGTTTTCAGCTCAGTCATGATTGCAAGCTTATGAGATAGATCCTTGCATCAGAGTTTTGCTGGGTATGGAGCCTGCTTTGGACTCCTTCTCTCCCTCTCTCTCTCCCTCTGCCCCTCACTCCCACCTGCTCAAAATCACTCTCTCACTAGAAAAAATAAAAATAAAGGTCATATACAAAACACCCACAGCTAATATCATCCTCAATGAGGAAAAACAGTTTTTCCTCTAAATCAGGGCCAAGACAGGGATGGCCACTCTCACCACTGTTATTTAACATAGGACTGGAAGCCCTAGCCACAGCAATCAGAAAATGAAAAGAAATAAATAGCATCCAAATAGGCAAGGAAGAATTCAAACTTTCACTATTTTCAGATGACATAATACTCTATGTAGAAAACCCAAGGACTGCACCAAAATATTACTAGAAATGATACTGCAAATTCAGTATATCTGTATGATACAAAATCAATGTACAAAAATCTATTACATTTCTATACCAATAATAATGAAGCAGCAGAAGGAAATCAAGGAATCCATCCCATTTATAATTGCACCAAAACCGTAAGATACCTACAGACATATCTAACCAAGGAAATAAAAGATCAGTACTCTGAAAACTATAAAACACTGATGAAAGAAATTGAAGATGAGACAAAGAAATGGAAAAATATTCTATGCTCATGGATTTAGAAGAAAAAAATATTATTAAAATGCCTACACTACTCAGAGCACCTGGGTGGTTCAGTGGGTTAAAGCCTCTGCCTTCACCTCAGATCATGATCCCAGAGTCCTGGGATGGAGCCCTGCATCGGGCTCTCTGCTCAGTGGGGAGCCTGCTTTGTCCTCTCTCTCTGCCTGCTTCTCTGCCTACTTGTGATCTCCATCTGTCAAATAAATAAAATCTTAAAAAAAAATGCCTACACTACTCAAAGCAACCTACACACTTAAAGCAATTTCTATCAAAATACCAACAGCTTTTTTCACAAGAGCTAGAACAAATAATCCTAAAATTTGTTTGGAGCCAAAAGAAACTTCGAACAGCCAAAGCCATCTTGGAAAAGGAAGGCGAAACCTTCTGAACTTAGGTATATTACAAAGCTGTAGTGATCAATACAATATGGTACTGGCATAAAAATAGACACACAGATCAAGGGAAAAGAATAGAAAACCCAGGAATGGACCCATAACTTGATGGTCAACTGATCTTCGACAAAGCAGCAAAGAACACCTAATGGAAAAAAAAACAGTGTCTTCAAAAAATGTTTTTTGGAATACTGGACAGCAGCATGCAAGAGAGTGAAATTGGACCATTTACCTACACACACACAAAAATTAACTCAAAATTGATGAAAGACCGAAATGTGAGACAGGAAACCATCAAAATTCTAGAGGCCAACACAGGCAGAAACCTCTAACACTGGCCATAGCAACTTCTCCTGATGTGTCTTCTTCTGATAGGTCTCCTGAAGCAGGGGAAACAAAAGCAAAAATGAACTACCGGGACCTCATCAAGATAAAAAGTTTCTGTATAACAAAAGAAATAATAAAACTAAAAAAATTTTTTTGAATTGGGAAAAGATATTTGCAAATGACATATCTGATCAAGGGCTAATATCTAAAATCTATAAAGAACTTATAGAACTCAACATTCAAAACCCCAAAATCCAGTTAAAAAATGGGCAGAACACATGAATGGACATTTTTTTCCAAAGAAGTCATCCAGATGGGTAACAGGCACTTGAAAAGATGCTCAACATCACTCATCATCAGGGAAATACACATCAAAACCACAATGAGATATCACCTCACGCCTGTCTGAATAGCTAAAATTAACTCAGGAAACAACAGGTGTTGGTGAGGATGCAGAGAAAGGGGAACCCTCTTTCACTGTTGGTGGGAATGCAAACTGGTACAGCCACTCTGGAAAACAGTATGTGGCCTCCTCAAAATGTTAAAAACAGAACTACCCTACAATGCAGCAATTTCACTACTATGTATTTACTCAAAGGATAGGTAATTACTGATATTAAGGGATACATGCATCCTGATGTTTATAGCACCATTATCAACTAGAGCCAAATTAGGGAAAGAGCCCAAGTGCCCATCAATTGATGAATAGATAAAGATGATATTGCATATATATATTTGTGTGTGTATGTTTATATACATATGTATACATAATGGAATATTCTCAGCCATCAAAAATATGAAATCTTGCCATTATAATGACATGGATGAAACTAGAGATTATTATGCTAAGTGAACTAAGAGAAAGACAAATTCATAGGATTTCACTCGCACGTGGAATTTAAGAAACAATACAGATGAACATAGTGTGAAAAAAAGAGAGAGGCAAGCCAAAAAAAAGACTCTTAACTATAGATAATAAGTAGCATGGCTGGAGGGGAGGTGGACAGGGGAATAGGTGAAATGGGTAATGGGTGTTAAGGAGGGTACCTGTTGCAATGAGCACCGGGGGTGTATGTAAGTGCTGAATCCTTAAATTCTATCCTTGAAACTAATATTACATTGTATGTTAATTAACTGGAATTTAAATAAAAACGTGAAATTAAAAAACAAAAAAACAAAAAAGAATGGAGGGGGGAAATGAAGTGACAGAGAAGACAGGAGAGATTGTGTTGGGGTCTACAGAAATAAGACATAAATAATTTCAATGATGTTTCCAAAAGCTCAATGAATCTTTTAAAGGTTCACATGGGAAGAAAGGACAGAGTAACTGAGAAAAAAAAAAAATCTAACAAAACGATCACTTCTGGGAAACATTATTCATTGATTAACTTAGTCAATAGATATTTATTGAGTAACTACCATGTTTCAGGCACTGTTTTAGGTGCTGGCGATATGGAAAAAGACAGACAAAATAAATGTCCTTATGGAGTGCATTGAGCAAGTGACATGTGACTGTAGGAAAGGAAGGTAGGTACTAGGTTACTGAGGCCATAGAGGTTTGGGTAAGAAGGCTGTATTTTATTCTGGGTATGGTAATGTCTCATCAAGAATGCATTCATCTACAAATGATATTGCCCTAACTTAACTGAAATTGAAAAGCAGGAGGATTTATTGTCTCATGTAATAAATTCTAGAAGTAGGGTAGCTCCAGAAAAGGTTAACTTTGCACTTCAGTAACGTCCACTAGAGACCAGTTATTTTATGCCTGTTTTGTCATCCTTAATGTATTGCTTTTGTGTTCCTGGCTGCAAAAATACCACCTAAATTATATCCCACGGCTTTGCAGTAATGAAAAAATCTACAGGAGAGTTTATTAGAAGTAGATTTCATGGCAATTACTGAAATATCCCAAATGATAATGGCTTAAAGAAACAAATTTCTTTTTTTGTAGAAGAAATCTGGAGGCAGGATTGGTCAGATGTCTCCAAGACATTGTCAGACTCAGGTTCCTGTCAGTTCCCTGCCTCCCTCATCCTCAAGGTGAGGCCCTATCCAGTCTTTAGTCATCAAAATGGCTGCTGGGGTGCTGGCCATTTCCCCCACCCTCTAAACAGTAACACGCAATGAGGAAGGAAGAAAATAGATATACACCCCTTGTCTTTAAAGCAGAGTTTCCAGAAGTGCACCCAAAGCTTCTACTCCCATCTCATTGGGTAAAACTTAAACACAAAGCCACACTTAACAGCAAGAGAATCTGTGATTTGTGACCTGGTAAGAGGACAGCAATATATCCAGTTAAAAATTAGGAATTTATTAAAGAAGAATAAGGCGAAGATGAATATTGAGGAGAGAAAGGAAGTCTCTGGCACCAAAAAGTATCTTCTTTTCTTTACCTACCTCTTTGAAAGTGAGAAACCTTTTCTAGATGCATCTGAGTAGAAAACTTAGTTAGGAGAGGGTTTTGGGATCAGAAAGTTGTATCAAATCCCCACTCTGCTATGTTTACTTACACAAAATGCTTTACCTCTCCATGGTTTAATTTGGTAATATATAAAATGGAGATTATAAATTCATAAAATTGTTGTATTATGTGAAATTATATATTGCAACAAATGGTGATGGTAATAATAATTAAAAATGATTTCAGAGTGGAGCAGCATTTTACTACTGGGATCACACTCGCGACTAACACAGTCCAGCAGTTGATTTGATCGTCTGTTTGAAAAGTCCATGCTTCTAGAAGGACTTTGTTGCCAGACAGTGCAAAGGCAGTTTGGGCCCCACCATCTCCTCTGGAGGCAATGTGTATGAACACAAGCACTTGGCCTTTGGTTCTGTAAAACACATAGATGCCTTCTTCTGTAGCTACCATCAGTCTAAACATTTGCCACCTTCCATCCTGGAGGGCTCAAGGACATTTGAGAATTGTCTTAGGGTAGGACTCAGCTGCAAAATATAAACACCCATGACACATCATATAGAGTATAACTGATGCTAAAGTTCCAAAAAAAAGTTGAAAATCCTAAAGACTAAAAATACATTTCTTTAAACAACCTTTTTCAGTACAGCTGCTGCTTTGTTAAACCAGCTGTTGCTAAGCCCCCAGGGTACCTCTCACATGGGGCTGTATTTGTTTTTTTATGATTTAATTCTTATAGCTCAAGCTGTATTGTGTTTATAATGGTTTTACATTTCTACCACAGAAAGATGAAGAAAGAGAAAGGGCAATGAAAGAAATAAAAGGCCAGAAGAAGATTTATGAAGTGCTGTATATAGCCGATTCACAGTGCAGTGGTGGTAGGGAGGAGAGAGCTAGCAATAGCAACACAGTCCAGAGAACGAGAATGAGAAAAATGAGTATGTTCCTGATGGAGAATAGCTACAGGCCTAGCAAATTAGGATGTGTTCAGTCTGTAGAATATTAAATAATTTCTGCAACACACTGACCAAAATATAGGAAAGTCGCTGACTATAATGTTTAATTCATCACGCAGTAAATGGTGGGAATCTCAGGTCCTGCATTAGTTGTGGGACATTGACCTCAGGAAACTTACTTAAAGTCTGTGAACCTTGATACCAATATTTTTAAACCAGAAACAATAATAGTTATGCCCTTCACCTGGGACAAGGGTCAGGGTTAATCCAGGCACTGTGTATAAGGCATTTAGAACACTGCCTGCCACACAGAGAGTCCAGGATAAATTTAACCATTATTATTACAGTTCGCTTTTTCAGAAAAAAATTCATACTTGTCAAGAAAAAAAAGCAATAGATAATATATTACAAAAGAGAGAGAGAGAGAGGAGGAAAAACGTTCTCTTTCAGCATGGGCCTGTAAGAAAAAAGTCCTGTAGCCATAATTCTGCCTTCAAATGGGTTAATCTTTCTTTGATTCTCAAAACAGATTGCCTAACATTATTCAGCCTTAAAAAGGGAAGGAAATTTCATTTTATGCTCCATGGATGAACCTTGAGGACATTACGTTAAGTGAAATAATCAAACTCTTGAAAATAGGAAAGAGAACAGGGGTTTCCAGAGATTGGGCAAGAGGATGGAGAATCACTGATCATTGACTATAGAATTTCAGTTAAGCAAGATGAAAAAGTTCTAGAGATGTGTGGTACAACAACAGGCATATGGTTAACAAAACTATATGTGGGGGGTGCCTGGGTGGCTCAGTGGGTTAAAGCCGCTGCCTTCAGCTCAGGTCATGATCTCAGGGTCCTGGAATCAAGCCCCACATTGGGCTCTCTGCTCGGCAGGGAGCCTGCTTCCTCCTCTCTCTGCCTCTCTGCTTACTTGCAATCTCTGTCAAATAAATAAATAAAATCTTAAAAAAAAAAACTATATGCGGAAAAAAGTTTTAAGATGGCAAATTTGTTGTGTGTTTTATTGCAATTTTTAAAAAAGAAGGAAATTTCCACACATGCTACAACATGAATCTTGAAGATCCTATACAAAGTGAAATGAGCCAGTGATAAAGAAGAACATATTGCATGATTTCACTTCTCTGTGGTACCTAGAGTAGTTAAATTCAGAGAGTAGAATGGTGGTTGCCAGGGAATGGGGTGGCAGAGGGAGGAATGGGGAGCTACTGTTTAATGAGTATGGAGTTTCAGTTTAGGAAGATGAAAAAGTTATGGAGATAGATGGTGGTGATGGTTGCACAACGATGTGAATGTACTTAATGCTCATGAACTGTATGAAATGTATACCTAAAAATGGTGAAACTGGTAAATTTCACATAATGTATTTTTCAATTAAAAAAAATAAATTAGACTGACTTTTCTATGATGAATTTACCAGTATGTCCTCACAAATGAATTGGTCTGACGGTAGCATGAGCAACTCGGTACTTAAAGTAAGTACTTAAGCTGCTGCCTTTCCAGGACTCATGAAAGAATGGGGCCCACTTGCCTATGTAATGTGTGCTACTCTGTGTTTTGAAAGGAAAATTTAAGTTTTGCTTAGACAAATGTTAAGGGTGGCTCCTTGCCTGATTTGCCTCGTACGAGAACAACAATCAAGGATATCTTTCCTTCCAGAAAAATACCTAATGTAGATTCTTAACCTCAAGCTTTTAAGAAGATGGCAAAAAGATTTAAACATGTTTCAAGTATTTTTCTTAGTCCATAATAAATTTGTAATATACATTTAGAGATGACACGTTTTAAAGAACATATTTATAATTCTTCCCCAAGAAAGAACTGGTGTCAGTCCTTCAGCAGAAAGGCAAAGGAGATGTTCTTTTTCAGACTCCTTCCTTCTTTCAGACTCTAGGCCATTGTTTTGTTCCATGAAATCTGCCTAAGGGTGTCACTTACTGCTTCAGAACCATTACTGATGAATTCTTGAATTTATGTAGGCATTTGATCAAAGCGGAGTCACTTAGTTTTGAGCCTTTAGGCGCTAATTTCTATAGGTTTTGCTTCTCTCAAAAATAATACTGTGCTGGCTGTCCAAATTTTTGCATCCCTAATTTCTCTTCTGTGATAAGCAACTGCTTCACTCTATACTTGGGAGGTGAAGTTTAAACTGATTGTAATAGAAAGGATCACTTTTTGGTCTGATCAAAACCAGAAACAAGGGAAGGCACTTCCTATGCAAAACCATCATACCTATCCTGTCATCCAACAAGCCACAGTAATAATTTAGACTATGGAAGTTTATTCTATGTACAACATCATTTTGATTCGATAAGGTGGAGATCTTTTGAAATGGAAGTTCATGAAGAGCAAAGAGACTCTTTCTTTAAATGTTTAGTAATAAGAAAATTCAAAATAAAGAGTTTAAAAGCCTGCAGAGTACTCAGAAATGGTAAATATAATGAATATCTTTTAAAATCATTAGTGACAGGGGTGCCTAGGTAGCCCAGTTGTTAAGCGTCTGCCTTCGGCTTGGGTCATGATCCCAGGGTCCTGGGATTGAGCCCCAAGTCAGGCTCACTGCTCAGCGGGAAGCCTGCTTCTCTCTCTCCTACTCCTCCTACATTGTGTTCCCTCACTTGCTGTCTCTCTCTCTCTCTCTGTCAAATAAAAAAATAAAAACCTTAAAAAAAATCATTAGTGAACCTATACAAATGAAGGGAAATGCCTAGGGGCCACACAGTAAAGGAAAAATGAAGGGTGGGGTATTAAATTAATACTGGCCCAGTGGACTTCCAAATGGTTGGAATTTGCCACCTCTCTATTAAGGGTCTTGGGTTTCAGCAGCCACGCAAAGCTGTAAGATAAAATACTGGGCTTGTCTAAAGTAAGGGAATTGTTACTGAGACTCCTGAGAAAAGCTGAGATCACTGAAGGACTAAACTAGTGGAAAAGAGAATTAGAAAAAAAAAAAAATCTATGGCTTTGCAAAGGAGGATAACATAAACCTTTTTTATGTCAGCGTGGGCTTTGATAGAAATATTTTTCTTGTAACCATAAGCTTGTTCCCATATGGAATGGGGTTCAAGTTTATGCTCCCCCTGTGGTCAAAACTACTTTGACATAAAAAATTAATTTAAGGAGCTCAAGACTAATAGCAGTCCAAGGAAGTTGGCAAAAGGAAACAAAACTCATGTTTGGGGGTCATGTTCTTAACCCAGGCTAGAGCTCAGAAGTACAAAGCAGATGAAAGTCATTTAGTTGGAGAATGTTCTCAGTTGCAAGACCATTATATTTAAGAGTTCAGCCAGCCCCCATCTGAGGAGCTCAGCGCTTGCAGAGTACATAGAATGTGAATATCATTTTTAAGAATGAATTCTCAATTTCATGAACAGGAAGAAGTTTAAAAAAGTCCTTTTGTTCTTTTTCAGATGACTCTACAAAACACTCAAAGGAAAAACCATGAGTTGATGTTTGACTCTGCCACCGTTTTTCTAGTCCTATTCATTACAGAGGTAGACAGGAACAGATCTGGAATGCAGACACTTAAGTGTTGTGGACGAAGCAGCACTTTTACTGGAAAGAGCACACCTTTTGGTAACAGAAGACCTAGGTTTCCCTGTGACTTTGCCGATATCTCCCCATGTAAAAAGGGGCACTTTATCTTTCTCTTTCTGGAGCTCTGTTTCCAATTTCAGGATTTGGATTTCCTCATTTCTAAAGTCTCTTTCATCTCTAACATTTATAGACTGTGATTTAAATGTGCTACTCCTTGAAGGCTATGGGTAATTTTTACAGTGTGAGTTTCAGAGCGGAAACACTCGGAGCAGTAGGAAGCTCTTTTCTGGATACAGCTTGTGACCCAGATGCTCCTACAGCTAGCCTTTCTGGGCTACAGATGGTACAGTGGGGCTGTGTGCATTTTGAAAAGCAAAGAGTTTTTAGGAAGTTTTACTGGAATACAAATACCTCCTAGAAGCTGGCTAAAATATGACCGATAAGGAAGTCAAGTGTCCGCCAGACAAACCCAGCATATACAAATTTGAATTTATTTTTAAAGAATAAATGAAAAGAACAGGAGTGATGACTTGTACTGCATAAGACTTGGTTGTTCTTATGGAAAAAAAAATCTTTTTAGCAACATTAACAGTACTGCTAAGTGATCTCCCTCTTACAAACCTCCTGTATGATTTTGTAGAATTCTCAAATTATGACTAAATTTTAGGAGCTTCTCACGAGAAATGAGGTGTGTATCTCTAAGGCATTTGTGAGCCCAGCTATGGATTTGTACCTTTTCCTTAGGGCCCTGGGGCTCCTCGAAAGCTAATAGATAAGGCCTGAATAAAGGGCTTCCAGGTCAGAAGATAAGCTTCTGATGTCAAGGATTTGTTGACTGGCCATAGAAAGTTCCAGAGCTGCAGTTAGTTTGCCTCAATCATTTACAAAGGCAAATGGCTTGATTCTCCAAGCTGAGACGGCATAGATTTGCTACTGAAAGAATGTGGGGACCCAGCCTATAGTATGTAAATTTCCACCAGTTTACAGGATGCCCATAATGGTAGAAGATTTTGTTCTTTCTGGCCATGAATTAGAAAGTAATGGTTTAGGTGACTGCCTGCATTAACTTGAAATGTCCAGAGACTGGTTAAAGCTTAAGTCCCCACTCTCACTTCTTCCTTCAGTCATGGAAGTTGTATTCTCCTAAACTGCTTTCTGTAATTTACCCCCTAAACCCCAACCTAGTATGAATTGCAAGGGATGTGGGATTTAAGGTGACAAGAGATAATAGAGCCCTTCTCCAAAATAAAGACCCTAGACAAGGTTATCGGGAAAATTGTCACTTTTGTGGGAAAATGGCGGCAGGGGTTGGGGGGAGACTCTTCCGGTTCACCTGAAGTAGGCACTGTCAAGTGAGGATTTTTCCCTCCAACTCTTAGTTCTTTGAGAAATTTCTCAAAATTATGCATTTTTCTACTCTTTGGAAAGGAACATAATTTGGTTGAGCCTTTTCTTGATGCTCATCATACCAATGAGGGTAACAATGTAATGCAGAAATTTTTCTGTGTGGCGATCAGATGGTTTCTCCCTTTTATCCTTTGTCTTTATCCTTCTTTAATTTCATGTTGACTGATACCAGGCATTTTTCTACAAATTTGCCCATCTTTAATTATGTTTTCCACTATTTTCCTTTCAATTTGCTCTTTTTGGTGTGATACTAAAAAACGAAGCAGCTCAGGAAGTACAGCCTGGAGGGGAAAGATTATGGACTGTGAGAAACACACACACACACGCATATGTATCTATGTATATATAATATATATGTAATTTTACATATAATATATATACACAAAATAACCCACCTGTGTATATGCTTATATCTGGAAGGAAATACATCTAAATGTTAGAAGTAGTTTTCTCAGGATTGTTAGGGTAATTTTAATTTTATTTTCTTCTCTTCAGTATTTTCTCCAAAGTTCTGCAATGACCATGGATTTCTTTTATAATTAAAAAAAATTATTTTTACTATTTCAGTACACTTTACTGGTTCTGAATCTAGCTCTACCAGTACATAGTAGATAAAATCTTCATTAAGCATCACTGAATGACCTTGGTTAAAACACTTCTCTGAGCATCAATTTCTCCATTTGTAGAAATGCCTCCTCCACAGAACTGGAAAAATCAAATAAACTAAGTAGTATGTGTGGCATATAGAGAATGATTAAAGAAATATCAGTTTCATGTTTAAGGATTTTATGGTAACGGAGGGAAAAAGACTAAAATACCCAGATTTAAAAATAGACACTGTGAAAAAAAAAATTTTTTTTTTGTACTTGGAGTTGATTTCTCCCAATGTTTTTGTCTCCTAGTGTGTTGCAGAAAGCTTGATTTATGAATAAGGGGGCATACTGTACCCCTTGGAGCTGTAATATTTTAGATTTTAGAGGAGGCTTCAGAAACCAGTGGGCCTCCAAACTTTTATTTTATAGTTAAAAATACTGGGAGGAAGGTTTACTTAAGTCTATAGGAGCTTTTTTCCAGAGCGCTCTCTGAGAGTGATCATGGATTAGCTTTCTGCCCTTGATTAGGAGTTATTTGCTATCACTTTAATAAGATTCCTAAGACCCTGGGCCTCAGGCTAGTGGCCAGGATAGAGAGGAGACAGTTGGGAAGAGAAGAGAAGTGCCCAAGAAGGGACATGTGAAGGCATCAGCCCAGCAGCAAATCCACAGTGATAATATTTATCTTTAACGCTGGCTAAAAATACACTTGCAGAGGGAAGAGCTCTTCCATGCAATTTTATGAACCATGGGACGAAGCAAAACAGTTATTTCCTCACTAACATGCTGGAAGGTCCTTGTTTCAGGAGAATGTGCATGCCTGAGTCAGGTGAGTGATGCATGCGACTCAGCACAACTCCCTGTGTTGCATTTTGGAAAGAGGCTGGGCTATAAGAAACAATGGTTTAGCAGGAACCTTGCATTGTGTCCCTAAGGCAGAGAAAAGTGTGGTATTTAGGACTATTTCTGGGCCATCTATTGTTTTAAGACACAAAATCCCTCTTGTTCTTCATTTGAGTAACAAAGCTCATAGAAATATTTGTATTTCTTAGACTACTGGCAGACTTTTTTCCCCCTGGGCTAACCATTCTCACAAATACACTAATTTGGGGAGGAAGGGAGGTGGAGTGAAAGAGTTCCTTTTCAGTTTATGACGAAGTGTTAATTATTCCTTTGACAAGACTGGTAACTCATGGGAAACAGCTCTCCCTTTGATGGAACGGTTTCTGTCTGTAGCTGTAATCTGAAAGCAGCCACCTGGTTTCAGGTCAGAGAAGGGGAAAGAGCTTAATTAAGTTTCCCTAATACTGATTTAATTTTGAAAGACTTAAAAAATACCAACACAATAGTTGAGCCCATGATCTAGCCATCTCACGCACTCACATCCCATCCCAGCCTCCCTTCGAGATTTTTTTGCTACATTTCCACGTTCTGGATTGCAGCTTGACATTTTTCTCCATTTAAAATGGTCTTATATCAGGTCAAAGAGGATACTATTCCACATGCCTTGACAACAGTGTGCACAGATAACGCAGTGTGGAGAAAACATTAATATCGACATGACAATAGTCAATTAATTTGAAGACAAACAGTTACTAGAGATGTATTTATTGGTCCTTGGCTTCCCAGAGGTTGTCAGACACAAAGGATATTGAGACTACTCTTATGTCAGTCAGGAGCTCCAGATGGTTAGTAATGGCTGTTCCCCTTCCCAATTGTGTGTCTTTAGATGGCCCCCTCCATGTCTTAGTGCTGGTTTCCTCATCTGTAAGCCAAGAGACTCAGCTTCTACAGGCCAAGGCCATGTTTCTGCCCATGGACACCCCCTTCATCCACTTCCTCACAAACTGGTCTTGCTCTGGGTCCTTCACCCCTTGCCCCTGCAGACCTCTCTGATGATTTCAGGAAGGGATAGAAATTAAGGAAAGAGGCAGAAGAAAATATATATATTTTTAGCAATTTCCTGTTTTACTAACTTCCTTTTCTCCATAGTAAATGGTCAGTTTCTCTCTGATCATAAATATTCTATCAAAGACCTCCTTAAGAATCAACAAAACTCTTCAGACACACACTATAACACTTCCACCTCAAAGAGCACAGTGACCCAAATTTTGGATTTTAACTTCAGAAATTTGATGGTCTACAGCCCCCACAGACTACCTAAAAACATCACTTAGAAACACAGTGCAGAAAGATAGCTACTCTTAAGAACAACATTTTTCTTGATGTTTCCTTGCAGCTGTTCCTCACAATTGTTTCTCAAAGACTACAAAAAATCCACCCACATCTTGTTTGCTTTTGTTTTGTTGTTGTTGTTGTTATTGTTGTTGTTGTTTTGAGGGGAGGTTGGGGCTGATGTCTTTAATCCAGGTTGTACAGCTCCTGAGATGATTAGCTAGTAAAATATGGCTTTTTGAAAAAGAAAGGACATTTCTGACACAGGAAGAGATAGTGTATATACTTTGGGTACTTGCTACCTATATCTTCTACCTGTTCAGTTAATGCTAACGATCGGCCAGAAAACATTTGGGCCTCCTAGTGAAGGAAAAACAGAAGGAAAAAATAAATAGGAATTTTTCATATATTAATTGAAGTTAGAGGTTTTTAACTGTTCATTCACTCCTTCCCCCAAATCTTATGGACTTCTGGCAATTCTTACTCGGTTCTTATTTCAGTGGAAGTGAAGCAGAAAATCAAGCCATAACATGATTTCTTTTAAAATTGGTTTCTTTAAAACCCCTGGCCAGACTTATCAAAAAGAAAAGAGAAAGGACCCAAATAAATAAAATCATGAATGGGGGCGCCTAAGTGGCTCAGTGGATTAAAGCCTCTGCCTTCAGCTCAGGTCATGATCTCAGGGTCCTGGGATCAAGCCCCGCATCGGGCTCTCTGCTCAGCAGGGAGCCTGCTTCCTCCTCTCTCTGCCTGCCTCTCTGCCTACTCGTGATCTCTCTATCAAATAAATAAGTAAAATATTTTAAAAAATAAAATAAAATCATGAATGAATGAGGACAGATCACAACCAACAACAAAGAAATACAAACAATTATAAGAACATATTATGAGCAACTATATGCCAGCAAATTTGACAACCTGGAAGAAATGAATGCATTCTTAGAGACCTAAAACCTACCACAATGAACCAGGAAGAAATAGAAAACCTGAACAGACCCATAACCAGTAAGGAAATTGAAGCAGTCATCAAAAATCTCCAAACAAACAAAAGCCCAGGGCCAGATGGCTTCCCAGGGGAATTCTACCAAACATTTAAAGAAGAATTAGTTACTATTCTCCTGAAACTGTTCCAAAAAATAGAAATGGAAGGAAAACTTCCAAACTCATTTTATGAGGCCAGCATCACCCTGATCCCAAAACCAAACAAGGATCCCATCAAAAAAGAGAATTACAGACCAATATTCTTGATGAACACAGATGCAAAAATTCTCACCAAAATACTAGCCAATAGGATCCAACAGTATATTAAAAGGATTATTCACCATGACAAAGTAGGATTTTTTCATGGGCTGCAACATTTGTTCAACATCCACAAATCAATGTGATACTTTAATAAAAGAAATAATACTCTCAATAGATGCTGAAAAAGCATTTGACAAAGTACAGCATCCCTTCCTGATCAAAACTCTTCAAAGTGTAGGGATAGAGGGCACATACCTCAATATCATCAAAGCCATCTATGAAAAACCCACAGCGAATATCATTCTCAATAGAGAAAAACTGAAAGCTTTTCCGCTAAGGTCAGGAACATGGCAGGGATGTCCATTATCATCATGCTATTCAACATAGTACTAGAAGTCCTAGCCTCAGCAATCAGACAACAAAAAAATTAAAGGCATCCAAATCAGCAAAGAAGTCAAACTATCACTCTTTGCAGATGATATGATACTATATGTGGAAAACCCAAAAGACTCCACTCCAAATCTGCTTGAACTTGTACAGGAATTCAGTAAAGTGTCAGGATATAAAACCAATGCACAGAAATCAGTTGCATTTCTTTACACCAACAACAAGACAGAAGAAAGAGGAATTAAGGAGTCAATCCCATTTACAATCACACCTAAAACCATAAAATACCTAGGAATAAACCTAACCAAAGAGGCCAAGAATCTATACTCAGAAAACTATAAAGAGCTCATGAAAGAAATTGAAGAAGACACAAAGAAATGGAAAAATGTTCCATGCTCCTGGATTGGAAGAACAACTATTGTGAAAATGTCTATGCTATCTAAATAAATGGTGTTGGGAAAATTGGACAGCCACATGCAGAAAAATGAAACTGGACCATTTCCTTATACCACACATGAAAATAGACTCAACATGGATGAAGGACCTCTATGTGAGAAAGGAATCCATCAAAATCCTTGAGAACATAGGCAGCAACCTCTTCAACCTCAGCTGCAGCAACTTCTTCCTAGGAACATTGCCAAAGGCAAGGAAAGCAAGGGCAAAAATGAACTATTGGGACTTCACCAAGATCAAAAGCTTTTGTACAACAAAGGAAACAGTTAACAAAACCAAAAGACAACTGACAGAATGGGAGAAGATATTTGCAAATGGCATACCAGATAAAGAACTAGTATCCAAAATCTATAAAGAGCTTAGCCAACTCAACACCCAAAGAATAAATAATCCAATCAAGAAATGGGCAGAGGACATGAACAGACATTTCTGCAAAGAAGACATCCAGATGGCCAACATGAAAAAGTGCTCCACATCACTCGGCATCAGGGAAATACAAATCAAAATCACAATGAGATACCACCTCACACTAGTCAGAATGACTAAAATTAACAAGTCAGGAAATGACAGATGCTGGCGAGGATGTGGAGAAAGGGGAACCCTTCTACACTGTTGGTGGGAATGCAAGCTGGTGCAACCACTCTGGAAAACAGCGTGGAGGTTCCTCAAAAAATTGAAAATAGAGCTACCCTATGTCCCATCAATCACACTACTTGGTATTTACCCTAAAGATATAAATGTAGTGATGCAAAGGGGCACGTGCACCTGAATGTTTATAGCAGCAATGTCCACAATAGCCAAATTATGGAAAGAACCTAGATGTCCATCAACAGATGAATCGATAAAGAAGGTGTGGTGTATATATACAATGGAATACTATGCAGCCATAAAAAGAAATGAAATCTTGCCATTTGCAACTACATGGATGGAACTAGAGGATATTATGCTAGTGAAATAAGTCAATCGGAGAAAGACAACTATCATATGATCTCCCTGATATGAGGAAGTGGAGATGCAACATGGGGGGTCTGGGGGGTAGGAAAAGAGTAAATGAAACAAGATGGGATTGGAGGGAGACAAACCATAAAAGACTCTTAATCTCACAAAACAAATTGAGGGTTTTTGGGGGGAGAGGGGAGGGAGAGGGTGCTGGGGTATGGACATTGGGGAGGGTATGTCCTATGATAAGTGCTGTGAAGTGTATAGACCTGGCAATTCACAGATCTGTGAATAATAATACATTATATGTTAATAAAAAAATTTTAAAAATGCCTTCTTTAAAAAGTTATTTATATATTTGAGAGAGAGAGAGCACACATGCACATAGGAAGAGGAAGAAGAAGACTCCCTACCAAGCAGAGGGCCTGAAGTGAGGCTCAATCCCAGGACCCGGAGATCATGACCCGAGCCAAACACAGAAGCTTAACCTAATGAGCTATGCAGGTGCCCCTAAATTGGCTTTTACAAATTCTTTTTTGCAAACCTATGGTTACAGTTCCTCAGTATGATTCCCTTTGAGGAGTAAAGTCATGGATGACTTTGGTTTTGTTTTTATACTTTGCATTTTTCAAATTTTGTACAACAAACATTTACTACTCTTTTAATCAGAAAAAAAGTTTGCATGAGTGTCATAAACTATATTTAAACAGAATACCAGATTCTATAGATTTATTTTTAATTGAAGTAAAATTAACATATCATGTTTTATCAGTTTCAAGGATACAACACTGCTGCATGTCACTCAGTGCTCCCTAGGGAAGGGTAGTCACCATCTGCACAATGGAATATTACTCAGCCATAGAGAAGAATGACATTCGGCCATTTGTGACAACCTGGAAGACCTAGAGAGTATTATGCTAAATGAAATCAGTCAGATAAAGAAAGATAAATACCATAGGATTTCACTCATATATGGAATCCGAAAAACTATTCTCACCCTATTAAAGGTGAGGGAAAATGTTCTAAATGTTCCAGTATACAGGTTGTGGATACTGAAACTATTCATGAAATTGGACCTGAAGTTCAGATCTCTTTTTAAACTTTCTCCTTTAAAATGTGAATGGAGGCAGCCTTTGTAGGGATGTCGCCTTGCTGACCTATCATTTTTTGTTAGCTTCAAATTATGATGCTTTCTCCAAGATTAAATGTGGGCATTCTCCCCTCCAAGGAAGGTACCCCTCCTTCCAGCCGTGATTCCACTTTACTGCTGGAAGTTCTCTTTACTGGACTTGAGATTTGTCTCACACAGGAATTGAGGCCCCACGGAAATGGAGATGGGCCAATCTTTAGTGATTTGGGTCAAGGTAGTAAGCAAGTCAAACAAGTAATTCAGGGCAAACAATCCATTCCAGAGCCCTGATTGGTCAATTTTTCAGGCCGTTCCAACGAGAACCATGATCAGAGCCGCCCAAGTCACAGAGCGCATGTGCAAGACAACCATGCTGCCTCTTCCACCACAGCTCCGGGAGGCTGGCCCTTGGTTCCCTACAGGGAACAGCCACATGTCCCTCAGGTTGAGGCCAGTGACTACTCGTGTCAAATGCTAGAATTCACCACTTTAGAATAACCAGGAGCAGGCAGCATCTGCTTTTCTATCAGTATGGTCCATGACTGTGGGAAGTCCTAGCCTATCCTGGAGACACAAAACCAGATCCTGCTTTTGCTACTGGATTCCTAAGAACTCTCTCTGGGTAATATGGGAGTTTCAACTAATCATATGCCTGACATTTTCTTCTGTACAAACAAGTAGCAAAATAAATAGCAAAAATGTGTTTTAATGCTACCTGATAAAGGGGGGAGGACTTGGAGGGATTTTAATAGAAGCAGTGATTTCATCCATATGTGAACCATTCTAAGAAAATGTATTTGAAGCAGGCAACAGCACATATGTCCTGAAAGGGCTGTTTTATTTAGAAACCACATGTCACTTTTCAAGATGGAAAGGTACTCATCTCTGGAAAGCCTTCTCAGGTAATTGGAAACCTAAATGTGGTTCTAGGTTTTTCTCTCATAGGTATATTCACTTGTTGTACCCCTTCTAATAGGTTACTACCTTTGTTTGCATTTCTTTACGAGGTTTTCAGCTCCTTGAGTAATGGGGACCCAAAACCTCTTTAAGAAGATTGTCCAGAAGGAAGCAGGTTCTCAAATAAGTGGGTTCAAGGGTAAGGTAATATTACAGCTAACATTTATTGAGATCTTATGATGCCAACTGATACGTCACATGGAGTATCTCTTCTGTTCTCTGTGAAGTGGGTGTTATTGCTGCATAGGTCGTACTGACTGAGGGAGACACTGGGGTGTGAAATGATTACTGTAGCAGGTCATGTGCTGGCATAACACAGGAAAGGTACTCGCACAGGTGGGGCTGGCGGGGGAGCCTGAACTTAGCGCTTCTCCGCAACGTTTTGTACTTACATGAAAGAAAACATATGCTTTGTGCACTTATTGCTCTAAGATTTCACCCCTCAGAAAGTTCTGAGTTGGAATTCTGGCTTGGTCATTCACAGGTTATAAAATTCAGCTTCTCTGAACCTCACTTTATCTTTAAAGAGGACAATAATAAATATTTTGCAAAATTCTTGAGAGGATTAACATTAATGTAGGACTTCTTGGCACAGAACATGTTCAATAAATGTAGCTTTTACTTTGTCGTTTTTAGATAAACTGGGTCTGTAATGACAACACTTTCATATTTTCATTATTCTGGAAGTGGAAACACTTCTAAAAGAATTCCATATGCTTTTGTCTTTTTAAATAGGATGTGGTGTAGATAATTTTTTTTCTTCATGGCCTGAGAATCAATATTTCTGGCAGTTTCAATTCAATGATGCCTTCAGGCCCTAATTAAGTGTTTGAGTCTTTTGTCCTTATACTAAATAACCTGAAATTGTTCTACTTTGAAGTTTCATGGGTTTGCTTTTTCCCACCAGTTCTATGTAACTCTTATTTTAGTCTGCCAGCTCCCTCTTTTTGTAGGCTATCTGCTGAAGAAGTCCATGTACCCAATTTAAATTTGTTACATGCTTTTATATAGGGTGATAATGATTTTTAGAATTGCATATAGAATCTGAGATGGTAGACCTGAATCTCTCCTAAAAACAAAATATCGCTTCACTCTGTGAAATTTTAAATATCCATTTGGACTTCTACCAGAATACCGCACCTCCCCCCTCCTTCCGTGAGTTCTTGCTGCACTGTAAATACTCGCCTTTGTCACATATGTGACAGCTTGTCTCCTCCTTCTCAAAGTTGATACACAGTCTGTCAGTCATTTGCATGCCCTGTACATTCCTTCCACCCTCAACATTCCACATTTCCAGACTGTTACCCCCATATATCTATATTTCAAAAATCTAAATTTGGCAATCCTAGTTATCATTCAACAGACCATTTTATTATTACTTTCTTATCAGCTGTCAAAACAGCAGAATGCTAAACAATTGGTCAGTTGCCAAAAACAGCATTAGCAGTGGGGGTAGGAGAGGTGATTAGGCCAGCACTGAGTTATTCTCTCTGAGAAATCATCTTGGGACGAGAAAATGATTGCATTCAAAAGAGTGCCTATAAAAACAATTCATTGATCTTAATTTCTACTTCTCTCCCATATAAATCATGGGGGAGTTAACACACCATTGCATTTATCAGGGAGATAAGAAGCCAGATTCATCATTTGATGACAGGAAAAGCTTGAGCAGTTCCTTAAGCTTCTGTTTAAGGAATAGGCCAGAAGTGAATGTCAACCAAGGTGCAGATTGGAGCCTCTGGAGGCTCTGCATGAAAGCAGGCACCAAGCAGTGGGTCAAGAACCAACACTCATGTGCAGCAAGGCTCAACTCTCTAGTCTGACCTTGGGGTTGGTGAAGAATTTATGTTCCCTTGGTCTTTTCCAGCTTCAAGGTTGTAGCTAAGGCCACCAACCAGTTACCTACACCTCCCTCTTCCCAGTGTCCAGGAGCACCCAGCAGAATCCATAGTCCTAAATCTCAATATTCAAGCACATGAAATTAGGTGAAAATGCATGAGGAGCACTTTTTAGTTATTATTATTATTTTTAATAGACTTGATTTTTTAGGAGAGCTTTAGTTCACAACAAAACTGATCTAAAGTCACAGGTATTACTCCCTGACCCCTCACGTGGATATTCTCCTCCATTATCAACTGCCCCTACCACAGTGATATATTTGTTACATGGACACTCATTGTCACCCAAAGTCAATAGTTTACTGTTGTAAATAGGCCTTAGTACTGTGGTGGTAAAGTGTAGGTGATGGGAGGCATTCTATAGTCCTAGGATGAGGATCAGTCTTCTAGTAAGCCTTTACCTCTGAACTGTGAAGTTCAAACGTTTCTCAGTCCCCACATCCCCTTAGGTGGACATCCTGGCTAATACAGGTGAAACTGGGTATTTCCTTCCCCCTAAGATAGTCGGGCATGGTTAATCTCAGCAAATTAGGCTCAGCTAAATTGTTTCCCCTTAAAGGTACACTTTGTAAAGAATGACAGAACGTTTTAGAATATTTCAAAATGGTTCCTTTCCTACTCCCACTTCGGGGAACCCCCAGAAATTTGTTATTTACAGTTTAGGTTTCCCTGCCTTGGTACTCATCCCTGAAGAAGTTTCTGAGCTAGTAAATTGTTATTCTTTGTATTTGCTCACTGGGCTATCCAATTTTGGAGGGAGCAATTTGCTTTAGGATCTTTCTTCCCTTACAGATCTAAGAAGAGCTGTTGATTTTCCACTTCGTTCCGCTTTTAATAGTTGTTAGGCTGGAGCAGTGATTTTCAAGCTTCTTACAGTACTTTTTAAAAAAATTCATTCTTCTATTTTTGAAAATTAAATATGAGTTATAAACAATCTATATATCGATGAATATATATTCCAATGGTACCAAGAAACATATAATACAGGGTAAATTTTTTCCCACACCAGTGCCTCTTCTCTTTGGAGGCAACTTCTGTTAGTGGTTTCTTGTGTCTTCTTCTAGAAGCATCTGCATCCTACACAAGCATATATATTTTCCTTTTTTTAAGATCTTATTTACTTATCTGACAGAGAGAACAAACATGGGGAGCAGTGGAGAGAGAGGTAGAAGCAGACTCTAAGCTGAGCAGGGAGTCCAGTGCAAGGCTCAATCCCAGGACCCTGGGCTCATGACCTGAGCTGAAGGCAGACACTTAACTAACTACCTATGCCCAAAGTATATATATTTTTCAATAATTTTAATTACACAAATAATACACTAATTCTCTGGGGGTGCTGGTGTCTTAAGATGGATTGGGAAGTATTGTCTGTTTCTCTGTATTCTGGAAGAGTTTGGGCAACAGTGTCCTCTTACTTCTGTAAATATTTGGAATAGTCCACAGGTAAGGTCACTTGGGCTGGGAGTTTCCTTTGTTAGATTTTCACAACTTCTTTCACAAATTCTTTGAATTTTCTTCAAGTATATATTGAAATGTTCCATTTCCTCCTGTCTCCATTTTATCCAGTTTCAAACATAGTATCATATATTGTCTGAGTGGGGCTTGAACTCACATCAAGAGTCATATGCTCTTCCCACTGAGCCAGCCAGACACCACCATTAATTGCTTTAAATTAGTCACATCAGTTTAGGCACAGTAGCTTTATTTTGCTAATTTTTGCAAATTTTTCAGTTATATTGAAACTTTCTATATTCATATACTGAAATTATGTCTCTTGAAGAAGCATGTTTCCTGTTATCCAATTTGACAACTGTTATTTTTTAAATGGAGCATTTATTCCATATTTATTGTACTAGAGTTTAAATTTATCCTTTTAATATTTAATTTCTATTTCTCCTTCATGACTTCTTTTCTTACTTATGGCTTTTTAAATTTTTTTGTGTTTCTATCATGTTTCCTTTCTTAATTTACTAGTTATATATTCTTTTACTATTCTTTTAGTAGTTATGGTGATGATTATGACCTATGTCCTTGATTTATCCAAGTTTTATAAAATTAGCAATTTACCACCTTTCAGAAATACTTTAATTCATTTTATCCACCTACTCACCAGATTTTGTATCATTATTGCATGCCACTTGATTTATATATTAAGTCCCACAAGATATTATTATTGTATCATAGAGTCTACTCACATTTTGTCTTTATTACATATTTACCCTCTTCTTTGTTCTTTACTCCTTTTTGCAGAACTTTGTATTCACTGGGGATAGGTTGCCATGTGTTTGAAGGATACACTTTAATATTTTCTTTAGTACAAATTTTGTTATAAAAACTCTGAATTTCAGGGTGCCTGGGTGGGTCAGTGGGTTGAGGCCTCTGCCTTCAGCTCAGGTCATGATCTCAGGGTCCTAGGATCAAGCCCTGCATCAGGCTCTCTGCTCGCAGTGAGCCTGCTTCCTCCTCTCTCCTTTTCTGCCTGCCTCTCTGCCTAATCGTGATCTCTGTCTGTCAGATAAATAAAATCTTTAAAAAAAAAAAAAAAACTCTGAATTTCTTGGGGAGCCTGAGTGACTTGCTTGGTCAAGCATGCAATTCTAGATCTCAATTCAAGTCTTGATCTCAGAATCATGTCAAGCCCCACTTTGGGTTCCACATTGAGTTGCAGCCTGCTTAAAAAAACAAAAACCTCTGAATTTCTTCTGAAAATTTCTGTATCTCTCTTTCACTTTTAAAGGCTGCATTTGCTGAATTCTAGTTGTCCAGCATCATTTTCTACTTTGAAGATACAATTCCATTGTCTTCTGGCTCCCATTATTTCTATTGAGAAGTCACTGTTAATCTTACCATTGCACCTGTTCAGATAATATGTTCTTTTATTTCCTGGCAGCTTTTAAAAGACTTAATATGTCTTTAATTTTTAGCATTTTTTCCTATGATGTACTTATGTATACATTTTTTGGTTATTTCCCTATTTAGAGACTTAATGAGATTATCAGCACTTATTCAATCTATAGATTGGTATCTTTTGTCAGTTTTGGAAAGTTATTAGTCACTATCTCTTCAAATATTTATTCCGTCTTAATCTTTATTATCTTTCCAGAGCACCAACCAGCTCACTGTGACAACTTTCTTCTGTGTATCCTATGCCTCTTAGACTCACTTCAGTATTTTGCAGCCTCTGTCTTTCCATACTGAGGCTAGATTTTCATCAGTCCTATCTTTCAATTGTACCATATGCTATAAAGCTCATTCTATGTGATAGTTTCAGTTTTTGCATTTTTCTTAGTTATACGCTATTTTTTTAGTTTTGTTTCTTTTAAATTCTCTACTTGTAATTTAATTCCTTGAACATACCAAACATAGCATGTTTTAATTAAGTGTGTGCCTTATAAACTCAGTATCTGTATTTCTTTTGGGTCTGGTTCTAATATTTACTGTCCCTTGGCTTTTGATCAATTTTATGCACTTGTAAGTTTCACTATTTTTGATTAAGTGCTGAACATTTCATGTCAAAAATTGTAGAGATGATTTGAAGTTCTGTATGATGTTATTTTCCTCTAGAAATAATTTATTTTGCTTCTTGTAGGGAGCTAGGCTAGAGCAAGTTATCTGAACTAAACTTGGTTTGAGATGATTTAAAGATGGGCATCAGTCCTTCTGAGAGCTATTCTATTTGCTGTACATTATAAACTACAGGGTATAACCCATCAGAATCTCATTTTGAAATATTGAATATTAACCAGTGACTTTCTCCTTCATGATTTCTGGTTTTCTATCTTTTTTTTCCTTCCAGTTCCACAGACTAATGAAAACTGTGCTTGGCTTTTCACTTTTTATTCATTATCTTTTACTAATCTATAATCACTTTGTAGGTGAGTGATATTCTGAGTGCCTAAATACTTCTCTTAACTCTCCTATTTTTTACGATTATGGCCTGAAAATTCTCACTTCCTTGATAGTTTTCCAGTAACTTAAGTCAGATATTTCATACATTTTGGACAGATTCTCTGGAAAAAGTTTATCTTAATCAACCCAGTTATCCACTGCTGGCAACAGAACTTAATATATAAAATTTGAAGTAAAATTAAAAAATAAAAACCTATAAATCCATATCTCACTTTAAATATTTCAGATGTAATTAAATCTACCTGTATCCTGTGTTGACCTGCCAATCACCCAGACCCTGAACTCCCTTGTTTAAAAATTACTATATATATTTATACCTCTAAGCAATGTAATGTTTGGTTTTGCTTATTTTAAACTTCATAAAAAATATACTTTATATAGTCTTCCAAGATCAACCTTTTTCCTTCAGTATGGTGGTTCTAAGATTTATCTATGTTGTTATGAAGTAGGTATAAATCTTTTATTCTTCTGACCACACATATATATATTCTATTATCTATTTTCTTTTCAGTAGACATTTGTGGTGATCCAAACCACAAATGGATCACCATTTGGATCACTGCCTTTAAAGGAACCAAAAACAAGTTTTTACAAATATTCTTACATATCTCATATTGTCAATAGTTGAGAGATTCTGTAAGGTGTACAACTAGAAGCAGGAAATTTGTGTAGGAGTATATGTACATTTTCAACTTTTTATGATAGTGTCTGGTTATTTTACACAGTTGGTGTATCATTTAACTCACAAACAATTGCTTATGAGTTTTCTTTGATTTATATATTCACTAATACTTGATAAATTTATTTCCAAATTTTTGCCAATATGTTTTCCAGTATATTGTGTGCAAAAGTGTTATTACTGTGGTCTCGATTTACAATCCTTTGGTCAATAATGAGGTTCAGCATGTATTTAGGTACTGATTTACCATTCATGTTTCCTCCCCTGTGAAATGCCTGCTCTTCATGGATCTTTTTGCCCATTTTACGTAAAACAATTGATTTCTAAGAGTTATATGTATTTAGGATACTAATCCTTTACTAGTTACATGTGTTATAAATACCTTTTTCCAGATTATGACTTTATTTCCTCAGGTAGTGTGTGTTAATGGAAGGAAAATTATTATCACTGTCCCCTCAAATAAATAACTGGGCAAAATCAAACTTCGATAGTTGTTGCAAAAGGAAACACAAATGCTTTATCAAAGTGTATTTAAAGTAATGTTTAAAAATTAAGATTAATTTTAAATTCATATTTACCATCAAAATAATAAAAATAATTTCATGTTTTCTTACTTAAAAAATGTTACAGGTTACTGTGATTTTCCATATTTTGAAATTGCCAACAAAATATGTGTATAATTTCAAAAACCTTTACTGAGTACAAAGACTTATACCCCAGAATTTTGACATTAAACCAGGTTTAATTGAGATAGAGTAGTATCAGTATATAGAATGAGATTTTACAATTACCTAAAAAAATCCTCACATTACATTGTTCAAAACTTTAGCAATTAGAGCCCACATTTAGGACTTAAAAACCTGTAATTTCTGACATTTTTTCCTAGAGCATATAAGGCCAAGAGTCTTTGGGCAATTTCCTTGTAACATGAAATTTTATCCAGTCACAAATAAGAAACACCAAAAGATTTGTGTCTCTGCAATATGATGAAAGTTTAATAAATTTTATGGCAGTGCTAACAATATAAAAGAGAACTTTCAAATGTAAAACTTAAATCTCTATTAGTTGAAATTCATACTTCTATTGTGAAGTTAATAAAACTTAAAAATAAATCACTTTGATTTTTTATTTTTCTATTCACAGGAAATAATTCCAAAATTTTTTTTCTTCTATTCACTTGTAAGTTGAAATTTGCCATCCTTGGGTTAGAGCAATTCCAGCCTGCTTAGCACTATAAGAGCCTTTCTTTTCCCCCAAGAAGTCACTAGTATATATGTGGATCTCAAGGGTCCTTTTCTCTGGAGAGAGCCAGCCTTAAATCAGATGAACCCATCGTGCATTCAATCAGTCATTCACTCAAAAAAATACTTATTTAGAGCTTAGTGCTAGGCTTCTTTTAGACATTGGAGATTCAGTGGTGTGCAAGACAAGATCCCTGCTCTCAATAGGACTTAAAGTCCAGAAGAGAGAGTACAAAAAAGAAACACAGATTATTAAGGACAATATCAGGTAGTTCCATTCCAAGAATACATGGTGGGTGATTTGATAGAAAATAACTAGGTGGCCATAGAAGGACATATGCAAAGATCAGGAAGAATAACACTACTAATAGTGAAAGCAGACAGCACATGGTCCCTAAGTACCAGGCATTTGAGAGACGGAGGAGTATTACTGCTGAAGAGAGAGATCAGGATGTGATCCCTAACATAGGAGTGAAGTCAGCAAGGGTAGGTCTTTCTAGGATAAAGAATTCAGGGAACATCCAACTGTAATGGGGAAACTGGAGGATATTATGTGACAGATGGGTATCACATGAGGAGTTTTTCAAGGATCACACTGACTGCAGTGTGGTGAAAGTATTATAAGAGTAACATTGTAATGGGGTAAATGATTTCAAGTATATCTCAGACACACCCATCAAACGTGCAAATTCATGATGACAATAAAAACAAAACTAACCAATTTTAAAATTTTCTGCTTCTTTGATTTTAGTTATAATTCATGTTTTCTTACTTAATTCTATTACTTACTTAATTATATTAATTACTTAATTATAAAAATAATAATTATTTTAATTAATTATAATTTTCTCTGTTTCCAAAGCAGTGGCTCATCATTCTGAAAATTGATGAACAAAGATCAAGCATTCATCCTATTTTTTCTATATAAAGTGGGTTTCAAGATAACAAGATAATTGCTGAGGTCAAGTTCTTCATAGAGGAGTTTCAGCCAATATATACAGGTGGAAAGATAATTTTTTTTAAATCACCTTTTGTAAAAAAAAAAAGTTATTTGGGAATTGCATAGTGAATGGACCACTGACATCACTGGAACCCTACAGATTAATCTTATTATCACTTAAGTAGTAGTATCACTTATTATCACTTAAGTAGGACAACCAGACATTAGATAATCCTGATACGATGCAATAGAAAGTTTATAGTTCATCATCTATAAAGTTATTTTTGCCAAAATAAAACTGGAACTAAATATAATCAAGCTAACTAACAACATGATGGAAAATGTGGAGAGATAGATATTATCTGTAAAGAACTATTAGTAGGGGTGCCTGAGTGGCTCAGTCAGTTAAGCGTCTGCCTTCAGCTCAGGTGATGTCTTCAGGGTCCTGGGATCCAGCCCCACATTGGGCTCCCTGCTCAGCAGGGAGCTTAGCAAGGAGCCTGTTTCTCCCTCTCTCTCAGCCTGCAGCTTCCCCTCTTGTGTGTGCCCTCTCTCCCTCTCATGTGTCTGTGTCAAATAAATAAAATCTTTAAAAATAAAAAAAAAGAACTATGAATAAAAACATCAGCCAATCCAGCATGTGGATAACTACAGGACAAGTAAACTGGCTTCTTTAACAAATGGACTATATAAAATAGGATATTATAGATCAAAAGTGGCCCCAGAAGTGTATGCAATGTGTGAACCTTATCTGAAGGTTTATTCAAACAGAACAACCATAAGACATTTTGGACATAATCTAGGAAATTTAAAAGTGGTCTGAATAGTGAATGATGTAACAAATTGTTGGTGCTTTTGTTAGGTGTATAGTGGTGTTATTGTTATGCCAAAAACATAAGTTACTTGCTGCTACCTATACATACTCAAATATTCATGATAAAATTAAAAGTCTGTGCTTTCTTTTATAACATCTCATTGGAGAGGAGAAAGTGAAGTTGATAGATGAAAAAGATGAAACTAGATGAAATTTTTATGGGGATTCATTATAATGTTCTTAGTTTTGTGTATCTTTAAGCATTTCTCTAGTGATAAGATTCAAACCACAAAAAATATCCATTCATGGAATAAGGGGGAAAGGTCAATGCAGTAGTAGTTGAGGCAAGGGGTAAGAGTAGATTGGACTTGGGCAGATTCTGAAATGGAAAGAGTGAATGGATTCTGAATTCATGGTAGAGATTAAGCTAAGTTGGATTAATTTGAGGTGGGAAAAAAATAGTGGTACTTGGATTTTTTGTTTGAGTAAATGAGGAAAATGGTGATGCTATTCAGAATTGGGTAAAGCAGAGAAAGGAATAGGTTGGAATCAAAGTCAACAATTCTGTTTTGATCTTGCTACACTTAAGATACCTATTACATACCTTAATGGAAATTTTAAGTAGACAGTTGGCTATTCTAATCTAATTCCAGGATTATACCAAGGCTCGTGGTAAAAATTTAAAAGTCAGGCATTTAACATCATGAACATGGATAAGACTATGTAGGGAGAGAGTGTAGTTAGGAAAGGAATTCCAGGATGGAATTTGGGAAATACCAACATTCAGAGTTTAAGCATAAGTATCCATCCTTTCTGATGGAGGCATAATACCCCTTAGTGTATATGGACCACATCTTCCTTATCCATTCATCCGTTGAAGGTCATCTTGGTTCTTTCCACAGTTTGGCGACCGTGGCCACTGCTGCTATAAACAGATGGCCCTTCTTTTCACCACATCTGTATCTTTGGGGTAAATACCCAGGAGTGCAATTGCAGGGTCACAGGGAAATTCTATTTTTAATTTCTTGAGGATAAGTATCAAGTAAGTAAGGAAAGAGTCCAGGAAAGATTGCATCACAGAAACCAAAAGAAACTTCAGCAAGGAGAGAGTAAGCAGTAATATTAACTGCTCCTTAGAAGTCATATAAGATAAGCAAAGAATAATGACCACTGGATTCGGTCACATGAAGCTGTTTTGGATATGAGAAGTAGGATAGGAACCAGAAGAAAAGGCAGATTTGGAAGAGAAGCAGGAGAATGAAAGATCCTTGTGTAATGATTACCACGATCAAGCTAATTACCATATCCATCATTTCACCTAGTTATCATTTTTGGTATGTGCGGTGAAGGCACTCAGCAAATTTCAAGTATACAATGCAATATAGTTATCAACAGTTACAACGCTATATATTAGATTTCTTGAACTTGTTCATCTTTAACTGAAAGTTTGTATCCCATAACCCACATCACCCCAAACATCAAAGTATATATCCTAAGTACCCACAATTTATAGTCAATAATATCTCAATAATGCTAGGAAAAAAACCGATATCAGAAAGGAAATGTAATCATCGCATGCCAAAGGATTCAGCTGTAAGTCCAGTGACCTAGCCCCAGAAATGTCGAAATTAAGTTGAGGAAGTAAATCAGGTGAATGTGTGTGAGTGACTTCATTCATAACAGGAATAAATGTGTCAGGAATAAGTTTAAAAATCAAGGAAAAATTTTCACATAGTATATACTTAATCTCATTAAAGTCTGTTGCAATACTTTTAGATCAGAACTAAAAAGACCAACTTTTTAGGGTTTGTCCTCAAGAGATAATATTTATGAAATGTTTGTTATCTGAGATATTCTGAAAATTTATACTTATGGCAAGAGAGTCTTTTAAGTATATAATGTCCTTGGGGAGCCTGGGTGGCTCAGTGGGTTAAAGCCTCTGCCTTCGGCTCAGGTCATGATCCCAGGGGTCCTGGGATTGAGCCCTGCATCAGGCTCTCTGCTCGGCAGGGAGCCTGCTTCCTCCTCTCTCTCTGCCTGCCTGTCTGCCTCCTTGTTATTTCTGTCTGTCAAATAAATAAATAAATCTTAAAAAATAAAAAAGTATATAATGTCCAATGAGTCACAGAAACTTCATTAAACACTATCTTATTTAGCATAACACACTAGACAAAGTAAAATCCATTTTTCTTTTTTGTTGAAATTTATTTATTGTCCCATAATGCTGAAATAAAAATGAGCAAAAGGGGGGGTGTGGAGGGGCATGAAAATTTATCTGGAAACAAAAGAGAATGAACGATTCCTTGAAGACTAAATTATAAACACAAATTTGGCATTTATGGGTAGTAGAAGCTATCACATCTTTAATCAGAACTTATACCCCCAAAATGCTGCACTCTCGAAAGCACAAAAACAGATAAAGTAGACTCAGTGTGAGACCAGACTCTGAAGGTAAAAAGACCCTTTTGTATCCAGAGGTTGTTCCTTTATCCTATTGTCTTCTGACATGCTCTGTTCTCATCATTCCCACTATCTCCACTGTTTGGAAAGTGAGACTCAAAAATATTTATTTGCTCTTATTCAGAATTGCTGGCTCTAGGGCCTGGCATGGGCCGAGTCCCTGATAATTTTATTTTACAGGCATGGCTAGGTTAGGTGACTTGCAGAGTTAGATCTGCAGACACCTGGGTCAACTTCTCTGAACATGACTATAGCTCTTATGTTCCTTCATGAACCATGACTAGAAGCTTACCCCAAGAAATCAATGCCTCTTATAAATGTCCTCATTACAAACACTAATAAAATAGCCCCGTAAACATTTTTCTCTTTAGCCTAAAAAATGGAAATAAGATGTTCAACCAGAAAAAAAACCACTTTCAAGGCCTTATTAAGAGTGGTAGAAAACATAAATCTTGTCCCAAGGGATGTGAGCTAAACACATCCTTTAAAAAGTCAATATTTGGGAAATGTGTAAAGCAAGTATCTTAGCGCATCTGCTCAAACAGTTTAAAATAAAAACTTCAGAAGCTCGATAATGAATTTTCTAGTGATTATAGTTCTTCCAAAGAGTGCCACAAGAGACCATTTATTGGAAAAGACAGACCACATATCATTCTTGAAATATTCTAAAAACTATCATAAAGTCTAGCTTTGTTCCCTTTTCCTAAAATGGAATAATCAGCAGCGTAACATCTCCGTTCTCATAAGCCTAGTTTATAATTGGAACATGAGCTCTCCTACTGTGACTTTTCCACAAATAAAAAGAAAAATCTCATTGGACTAAGGAGAGGGTGGGGAAAAAAATAAAGAAAACACCTCAAATAGAAAGTCACTTAAAACCTTTTGTACTATTTCTAAGTCTTTTTTTTTTTTTTTTTAAGTAGGCAGAGAGAGAGGGGGAAGCAGGCTCCCCGCTGAGCAGAGAGCCTAATTCTGGGCTCGGTCCCAGGACCCTGGGATCATGACCTGAGCCAAAGGCAGGGGCTTAACCCACTGAGCCACCCAGACACCCCTATTTCTAAGTCTTTATGGTAGTTAGAAAGTGGTTCTTTGCAGCAGGCCTCATGGAGAGAAGTGGGGCTATTTTTCTATTCTAAGATTCTAGCAGCTTCGTTACTTGCTTTGGTAAACAGAACATGATTTGAATGAGAAAGTCACATTTTGTATATTCCGAGCCTTGGCCATGGGCAGCTTTGAAGCTACCATTTTGTCTTCTTGGAATTGCTGTTGTCAGGTGAATGAGTCTAAGTTAGCCTGATGGAGAAGTCACGTGGAAAAGAACTGAAGTATCTAGCCGAAATCCCCATCATATAAGGCATGTTGAGCAAGGCCATCTGAAACCATCTAGCCCCCTATTTAATTGCTGCTTCATAGGTGAGCCCACACAAAAATCAGTATATATAAACCAGAGCTCACCCCAAATTGCTGACTCAAGGAATTACAAGAAAATGAAGGACTGAAGGTTAACCAATGCAATCATCCTGATATTGCCCTGTGCTGGCAGTCTCTTCCCAACACATGCTGTAATTAGCCAATCAGAAGAAAATGTCTATTTCACATTTAAGACCTTACAAGTAAATGCTAGAATTATTTTTATTTTAATAGATTTTATTTATTTATTTGACAGAGAGAGATCACAAGTAGGCAGAGAGGCAGGCAGAGAGAGATGGGGAAGCAGGCTCCCCACTGAGCAGGGAGCCCAATGTGGGGCTCGATCCCAGGACCCTGAGATCATGACCTGAGCAGAAGGCAGAGGCTTTAACACACTGAGCCACCCAGGCGCCCCATTTTATTTTATTTTATACCACCTCAGGCATCAATGGCAGGCAGGCCTCAATCTACAGAGAATTCTACAAGAATTCATCACTGTTGTCCTGATCATCAAACTCGCTTCCCACACACACACACACACACACACACACACAGGGGCATACATTTTACCCTCATTTGGACTGCTGCATGAAAATGTTGTTATTAACTTTGGTATGTTAAGGAATTTGTGAGACCAGAGTGAACCATAGTTGGGAATCAGATGGCCAGACAAAATTGAGTTTAATTTCTTCTAATTAGTCCCTTAATCTCTCTTTCTCCCAAACCCCCCTTCCACTGTTGGATATTTCATCTAAACATTTCATTGGTAACCCATGTGAGTTTACATTTGAAAAAACTTGTTAATGTCTTGGGGTGGGGAGGAGGTAGTGACAGATCAGTCATTCAAATCTCTGTGAATTGGTTTAAGCAACTTCTTTCCATTATATTAATCAGAACCAGCTGTAGAGAAAACATGGAAGTTTTGAGTGGAAGGAGGAGATAGGAAACTCAGAATCTGTGGCCTTTTGAGAAGTACCGTAGACCAGACTGGGAAATCTTCTTGTCATAGTGTCTTCCCGAGGACCACAGGTGAAGGAGGTAGAAAGGACGTAGAACAGAAAGGCCTGAGAATATATAAAGAAGATTTTTTAAATTAAAATATGTCCTAGGCCAGGACTGGGGACAAACATCATTTAATTCTTGCACGTTTTCTCAAGTGATACTCTAATTTCAGGGTCCTGGATTCAAATTTAGGGTATTATGTCATTTTTCATCCCTGTTTGAGGTAAAATAAACTTTTTTGAATGAAGGCAGTAGATCTGAGTGATCACCCTGAATCCTGAGCTGCTCTAGGCTCATGAGCAAAATATGCAGACACAACTCCCAGGCGGTGCACACTCTTTATTAATGCAGGACTTCATTCCCCAGACTCCTATTTGGAACCCCTAAATCTAGGTGGCTTTGGTCGCAGATTCTCAGAAAGAAACCCTCAACTTGGTGATTTAATCTCTCCTTTCTGTCAAAGCTGAGGCCATAAGCACGCCTAGAGGTCTTTTCCCCTTCTCTACCCTTAGTCCACTCCCTGATCTTGACGTCAAGGGCTAACTATGATTATCTAAGAAGGAATGGGCTCTTTCTCACTAAATACGAGAACATAGCTAGGTCAGGCATACTATCTTTTAATGTTGTCTTCTGAGACATGTTCCCGGTGTGTCTACGCATTGGTGGCAAGAGAGGAAATTACCCAAAAAAGGACCAAGAATAAAAGAAGGCAGATCATAGAGAAAAAGTCCAGAGAAACTCCCCAAACAGGATGTTTTTCAAAAGCAGTCACATTTAGCTACTCACAGGGCATCCTATCTGGTTTGTTGCCAATATATTGGCCTCTCCCCTGATTTAGCATAGTCTTTCCTTTGTTTCTGCTCAAAGATTTTAATGACCTTGGCACACTACATTCATCATAACCCATTAGAACTGTACGTTAGAAGTAGGACAGTGTCCTCCTCTTACTGATGAAAGCAAGGCTCAGACAGCTGAGGTGAGGTGCATAATTTCACCTGCCCTTCGGCAGTCTACCATGTTGTCACTACGTAATCACCATTTCTTCCCTTCCTACAGCATTGACCTGTGTTCAAATTTTGTACAACCATTCTCAAACATACTATTTACAGCAAAGGAAAAAAAAAAAATCCCAAATAAAACTCTCTCACCTGTAAAGCATATCTCCCTTGCTAGAAGACTATTCTTCTCAGACTTACCAAACCCATGTCTAAGACAAAAATCACTTGTGTTTAAGTTTTGAGGGGTTTTGGAGAAATTAAAATCATGATTTAACTAAGTTATTCTGTCCATATGTTCTGTAGAAATTCTTCAAAAGTTCCAATTTAAATTCACTTACTTAGAAAACACTGATTATATCAACTTTATTAACCCTGTGAAGGACCCAGGTTTTTATATTCTTTATTTTTCCTACTGATCTCCTATTTTCCATTTCATTGATTTCAGCTTCAATTTTTATTATTTCTTTCCTTACAGTTACTTAAGATTTAATTTGTTCTTTTTCTAGTTTCCTAGGGTGGAAGCTTAGAATATTGATTTTAGCTATTTCTTTCTTCTTCTTTTCTAATGTTTGTACCACATGCTGTCAGTTTCCCTCTAAGCACTGTTTCTGCTACATTCCACAGATTGTGAAAGTTATATTTTCATTTTCAGGTAGTTTACAATATATTTTAATTGCTCTTGAAAAAATATTTTTTAAGATTTTATTTATTTATTTGACAGAGATCACAAGTAGGCAGAGAGGCAGGCAGAGAGAGAAGGGGAGAAGCAGGCTCCCCATTGAGCAGTAAGCCCGATGCAGGGCTTGATCCTAGGTCCCTAGGATCATGACCTGAGCCGAAGGCAGAGGCTTTGACCCATTGAGCCACCCAGCCACCCCTTGAAACTTTTTTTTTAAGATTTTATTTATTTATTTGACAGACAGAGATCATAAGTAGACAGAGAGGCAGGCAGAGAGAGAGGGGGGGAGGCAGGCTCCCTGCTGAGAACAAAGCATGATGCGGGGCTCGATCCCAGGATCCTGGAATCAAGACCTGAGCCAAAGGCAAAGGCTTTAACCCACTGATCCACCCAGGTGCCCCGAAACTTCTTTTTTAACCCATGTGTTACTTGAAGTGCATTGTTTAATTTCCAGGTATTCTGGGATTTTCCACTTACCCTTCTATAATTGATTTCTAGTTTAATGCCATTTTGATCTGAAGGCAAATACTATATTACTTCTATTCTTTCAAATTTGTTAAGGTACATCTTACGGCCCAGAGTTCCATCTGAGCTTGAGAAGAATATTCTGCTGTTGTTGGAATATGTGGTTTAAAAATGTCAATTATATCCAGTTGACTGATTGGGCTCAACTATTCCCAACATACTGATCTTACTGCCTACTATTTTACTTACTCAACTCACTGGTTTTCTGCCTGCTAGATCACTCCATTTCTGATCCAGGGGTGCTGAGGTCACCAATGAGGATCCTAGATTCATCTGTTTTTCCTTGCAATTTCTACTAGTTTTTGATGCCTATAAATTGGCAGTGTTTTGCTAGTCACATACATGTGAAGAATTATTATGTCTTCTTGAAGGACTGACCCTTCTTTTCATTATGTAATACCTTTCTTTACTCCTGATAGTTTTCCTCAATCTGAAGTCTGCTCTTTATGAAATGAATACAGTTAATCTGCTTTTTTAAAAAATTAGTGCTAGCATGGTATATTTTCCTCCATCCATGTACTTAAAACTTTTTTTGAAAACAGATTTTGTATAGAACTATTTTATACAATATGACAAATTCATTGGTCTATATGTCAAATATCACATAATTTAGTTTTGCATCTCCCTTCACATTGAAAATTGACCCCATTGGGATAATAAATTAAGTCCTTGCCCTAACCCCTTGTCAAGGAAAAATTCCTCCTACTATGACTTAACTCGCCCTTATAGAAGAGCCAATTATTTTTAGTTGGAATGAGAGCCAGTAGCAGTGGGCATCACTTAGAAGTATATAACTAGCACTAACCTCCTTGTTTCTACATAGAAACAGCACTAGGCCTTGCTGGTACTTGTCTTGGGAATGAGAGTTAAGGGCAGTTATGCAGAAAAGACATTAAATTAAGCCATGATATAATAATATCATACTATCCCAAACCATCTATAGTTTAAATGTAATCCTTATCAAAATTTTAGTGACATTTTCAGATACAAAGGAATCCTAAAGTCATCCAAGTTGATAAGGAAGAAGTGAAACTATTTGCAGATGACATGACACTATATATAGAAAACCGTAATGACTTCACCAAAAAACAACTAGAATTGATGAAGGAATTCAGTAATGTCAGAGGATACAAAATCAATGTACATAAATCTTTTGCATTCTTGACACTACTAAAAGAAGCAGCAGAAAGTGAAATTAAGAAAACAATCTCATTTACAATTGCATCAAGAACAATAAATATATAGGAATAAACTTAATGAAAGAGGTGCAAGACCTGTACTTGAAAAATCTAGAACACTGATGAAAGAAATTCAAGATCATGCAAAGAAACAGAAGACAATCCATGCTCAAGTTGGAAAAGCAAATATTGTTAATATGTCTATAGTACCCACAGCAATCTACACATTTAATGCAATCCCTATCAAAATACCAAAATCATTTTTCACAGAACTAGAACAAACAATCCTATAGTTTGTATGGAACCACAAAAGACTAAAAAAGCCAAAGCAATCTTAAAAAAAGAAAAACTAAACTGGCAGTATCCCAATTTCAGATTTTAAGTTATATTACAAAGTGGTAGGAAAAAAAAACAGTATGATACTAGCATTAGAAAAGACATATAGATCAATGGAATAAAACAGAGCATCCAGGGAGGAGTCAAGATGGTGGAGAAGAAGCAGGCTGAGACTACATCAGGTAGCAGGAGATCAGCTAGATAGTTTATCAACCCATTGCAAACACCTACAAACCCAACATCAGATTGAAGAGAAGAAGAGCAGCAATTCTAGAAACAGAAAATCAACCACTTTCTGAAAGGTAGGGCAGCAGAGAAGTGAATCCAAAGCAATGGGAATATAGACCATGGTGGGGAGGGGCCAGCTCCCGGCAAGCGGCAGAGTAACAGAGCACTAAATCAGGACTTTTAAAAGTCTGCTCTGCTGAGGGACATTGCTGCAGAGGTTAAACCGGGGTGAAGCCCATGTGGGGTCAGCATGGCCCCAGGTCCCACAGGGTCACAGAAGGATCAGGGGTGTCTGAGTGTCGCAGGGCTCACAGGTATTAAATCAGGGAAGCTGGCTACAGAGACAGAGCCATGGAGTGAGCTCTCAGCTTGGGGTTACCTTCAACCACTCACAGGCTGGGTGAGCTCGGAGCACAGCCAGAGGCCAGGGAGACAGAAGTGATTAAGCGCTATTCTCTGAAGGCGCACTAAGGAGTGGGGCCCTGAGCTCTCGGCTCCTCTGGGCCAGTGATTGGGAGGCTGCCATTTTCATTCCCATCCTCTGGAACTCTACAGAAAGCATTCAGGGAACAAAAGCTCCTGAAAGCGAACCCAAGCATATTACTCAGCCCGGCTCCTGGTAAGGGCGGTACAATTCCGCCTCGGGCAAAGACTCTTGAGAATCACTACAATAGGCCCCTCCCCCAGAAGATTAACAAGAAATCCAGCCAGGAACAAGTTCACTTACCAAGAAGAACAGCGGAATTCCAGAGGAGGAGACAGCAAAGCATGGAATTCATGGCTTTCTCCCCATGATTCTTTGTTCTTGCAGTTAATTTATTTTTTTTTTAAATTTTTTTTTCTTCTTCTAAATTTTTAAAATTTTTACCCCTCCTCTTTTAACGTTTTTTTAACTAGTTTATCTTAACAATACCTTTCATAAAAAAATAATAATGATCTTTTTTTCTTATAATTGTTTGTATTTCTTTGGTGTTAGTTGTGATCTTTCCTCTTTCACTCATGATTTTATTTATTTGGGTCCTCTTTTCTTTTTGATAAATCTGGCCAGGGGTTTATCAATCTTATTTATTCTTTCAAAGAACCAGCTCCTAGTTTCATTGATTTGCTCTATTGTTTTTTTTTTTTTTTTGGTTTCTATTTCATTAATTTCTTCTCTGATCTTTATGATTTCTCCTCTCCTGATGGGATTAGGATTTCTTTCTTGTTATTTCTCCAGCTCTTTTAGGTGTAGGGTTAGATTGTACTTGAGACCTTTCGTGTTTCTTGAGAAAGGCTTGTACTGCTATATATTTTCCTCTCACGACTGCCTTTGCTGTGTCCCACAGATTTTGAATTGTTGTGTTTTCATTATCATTTGTTTCCATGAATTCTTTCAATTCTTCTTTTATCTTCTTGGTTGACCCATTCATTCTTTAGAAGGATGCTGTTTAGTCTCCATGTATTTGGGTTCTTTCCAAATTTCCTCTTGTGATTGAGTTCTAGCTTCAGAGCATTATGGTCTGAAAATATGTAGGGAATGATTCCAATCTTTTGATACTGGTTGAGACCTGATTTGTGACCCAGGATGTGATCTATTCTGGAGAATGTTCCATGTGCACTAGAGAGGAATGGGTTTTCTGTTGCTTTGGGATGAAATATTCTGAATATATCTGTGATGTCCATCTGGTCCAGTGTGTCCTTTAAGGCCTTTATTTCCTTGTTGATATTTTGCTTGGAGGATCTGTCCATTTCAGTGAGGGGAGTGTTAAAGTCCCCTACTATTATTGTGTTATTGTCGATGTGTTTCTTTGATTTTGTTATTAATTGGTTTATATAGTTGGCTGCTTCCATGTTAGGGGCATAGATATTTAAAATTGTTAGATCTTCTTGTTGGACAGATCCTTTGAGTATGATGCTGTGTCCTTCCTCATCTCTTATTATCGTCTTTGGCTTAAAGTCTAATTGATCTAAGGATTGCCACCCCAGCCTTCTTCTGATGTCCATTAGCATAGTAAATTAATTTCCATCCCCTCACGTTAAATCTGGAGGTGTCTTTGGGTCTAAAATGAGTTTCTTGTAGGCAGCATATTGACGGGTTTTGTTTTTTTATCCATTCTGATAGCCTGTGTCTTTTGATTGGGGCATTTAGCCCATTAACATTCAGGGTAATTATTGAGAGATATGACTTTAGTGCCATTGTATTGCCTGTAAGGTGACTGTTACTGTATATTGTCTCTGTTCCTTTCTGATCTACTACTTTTAGGGTCTCTCTTTGCTTAGAGGACCCCTTTCAATATTTCCTGTAGAGCTGGTTTGATGTTTGCAAATTCTTTCTGTTTCTGTTTGTCCTGGAAGCTTTTAATCTCTCCTTCTATTTTCAATGATAGCCTAGCTGGATATAGTATTCTGGGCTGCATGTGTTTCTCATTTAGTGCTCTGAATATATCATGCCGGTTCTTTCTGGCCTGCCAGGTCTCTGTGGATAAGTCTGCTGCCAATCTAATATTTTTACCATTGTATGTTACAGACTTCTTTTCCCAGGCTATTTTCAGGATTTTCTCTTTGTCACTGAGACTTGTAAATTTTACTATTAGGTGACGGGGTGTGACCTATTCTTGTTGATTTTGAGGGGGGTTCTCTGCACCTACTGGATTTTGATGCTTGTTCCTTTTGCCATGTTAGGGAAATTCTCTCCAATAAGTCTCTCCAATATACCTTCTGCTCCCCTCTCTCTTTCTTCTTCTTCTGGAATCCCAATTATTCCAATTTGTTTCATCTTATGCTGTCACTTATCTCTCAAATTCTCCCCTCGTGGTCCAGTATTTATTTGTCTCTTTTGCTCGGCTTCTTTATTCTCTGTCATTTGGTCTTCTATATTGCTAATTCTTTCTTCTGCCTCATTGGTCCTAGCAGTGAGAGCCTCCATTTTTGATTGTACCTCATTAATAGCTTTTTTAAATTTCTACTTGGTTAGATTTTAGTTCTTTTATTTCTCCAGAAAGGGCTTTTATATCTCCCGAGAGGGTTTCTCTAATATCTTCCATGCCTTTTTCAAGCCCGGCTAGAACCTTGAGAATTGTCATTCTGAACTCTAGAGCTGACATATTACCAATGTCTGTATTGATTAGGTCCCTAGCCTTTGGTACTGCCTCTTGTTTTGTGTTTTGTGGTGAATTTTTCCGCCTTGTCATTTTGGCCAGATAAGAGTATATGAAGGAGTAAGTAAAACACTAAAAGGGTGGCAAAGACCCCAGGAAAATATGCTTTAACCAAATCAGAAGAGATCCCAAATCGTGGGGGAGCAGGGGTGGTGGAGAAAGGGGATAAAAAGAGGTTCAGAAAAAAAAAAGAAACAATTATAAAAAGAAAATGAATAAAGAAAAAATACAAAAAAGGAATATATATATATATATATATATATTAGATAAACTAGTTAAAAATGTTAAAAAATAAAAGGGTAAAAGATAAAAAAAAATTAGCATAAGAAAAAAAATGGAAAAAAAATTAAATCAACTGCAAGACTAAAGAATCATGGGGAGAAAGCCATGAGTTCTGTGCTTTGCTTTCTCCTCCTCCGAATTCCGCTGCTCTCCTTGGTACTGAACCTGCACTCCTTTGTAGGTCCTGGCTGGATTTCTTGTTGATCTTCTGGGGGAGGGGCCTGTTGTAGTGATTCTCAAGTGTCTTTGCCCCAGGCGGAATTGCACCACCCGTACCAGGAGCCGGGCGTAGTAATCCGCTTGGGTTTGCTTTCAGGAGCTTTTGTTCCCTGAATGCTTTCCATAGAGTTCCGGAGGACAGGAATGAAAATTGTGGCCTCCCAGTCTCCGGCCTGGAGGAGCCGAGAGCTTGGGGCCCCACTCCTCGGTGCGCCCTCAGAGAATAGCGCCCAATTACTCCCATCTCCCTGGCCTCCGGCTGCGTTCCAAGCTCACCATTCTGCGACCGGTTCAAGGTAACCCTGAGCTGAGAGCTCACTCCTTGGCTCTGTCTCTGTAGCCAATTTCCTCATTCTAATACCTGCAAGCTCTGGGACATTCAGATACCCCCGATCCTTCTGTGACCCTGCAGGACCTGAGGCCACGCTGATCCCACATGGGCTTCATCCCGTTTTAGCCTCTGGAGTGATGTCCCTCAGCAGAACAGACTTTTAAAAGTCCTGATTTAGTGCTCCGTCCCTCTGCCGCTTGCTGGGAGCCAGCCCTCCCCCCCCCCCCCCCCCCCCGTGGTCTATCTTCCCATCGCTTTGGATTCACTTCTCTGCCAGTCTTACCATTCAGAAAGTGGTTGATTTTCTGTTTCTAGAATTGTTGTTCTTCTTCTCTCCAATCTCCCGTTGGATTTGTAGGTGTTTTCAATCTTTAGATAAGCTATCTAGCTGATCTCCTGTACCTCCAGTAGTCTCAACCTGCTATTTCTCTGCCATCTTCAAAAATAATCTTTTTTGAACCTTCATTATTATAGTCATATTTTATCCTTCATTGTATCTAGCTTTTTTTTTTTTTGTATACACATAGGGTTTTTTCTCCTTAAAAATTTGGGGTACAACTTCTAATAGATCAAAATATACCCTAAATCTAGCTCCAAGACTTTTCTAATCTCCAGCCTGAGCAAAATCTCTCCACTTTCTTTTTCTTTATTCTCCCAAACAACTTACTTTATCAACTCTTTTTTTTAGAAATTAAAAAAAATTTTTTTTCATCTTTATAAGCATATTATATTACCCTTATATATGTTTTTCATTCTTTAAGATTTGGGGAGGTAGTTTCTTCTAAAAGACTAAAATACTCCCCAAATTAAGTGGGTGACCCTGTTCTAGTCACCAGTCTAATATATATATTTTTTCTTTTTTATATTTTTAAAATTTGTTTTCTTTTTTTAATTTTTTTTTTCCTGAACTTCTTTTTATCCCCTTTCTCCCCACTGCCCCATAGTTTGGGGTCTCTTCTGATTTGGTTGAAGCACATTTTCCTGGCGTCCTTGCCACCCTTTTAGTATTTTATTTGCTCCTTCATATATTCTTATCTGGACAAAATGAGAAGGCAGAAAAACTCACCACAAAAAAAAAAAAAAGATCTAGGGACCTAATCAATATGTACATAGCACTTAATTTTAATATACTTTTCATTGTTGTTCTCACTTTTCTTTTTGCATTAGACAACTTAAACAGTTGTCTAAATTAGACAAATTAGACAAATAAGACAAAACACCTTCACAAAAGTATTTTGCAAAAAGTATTTCATTCACAAAAGCATTATTGCTTTTATGCACGAGGGAAAGCCACAGCACATGATGAGAAGAACTTAAGTCCTCAATATCAGATATGTTCTTCAAGGAAAGAGAAAACAAAGAGAAAAAAAAAATTCCAATATTTGTATAGAACCACACAAGACCCCAAATAGTCAAAGAATCTTGAGAAAGGAAACAAAGCAGGAGACATCACATTTCCTAATTTCAAACTACACTATAAAGATACTATAATTAAAATGGTATGGTACTGGCATAAAAATAGACCTGTACACACCAATATGAGGAACAGAGTAGAAAGCCCAGAAATAAACTCACATTTACACAGTTAACTGTTTTTGATAAGGCAGCCTAGAATATTCATTGGGAAAAGAATGGTTTCTTCAATAAGTTGTGTTGGGAAAACTGGATAATCACATACCAAAAAATGAAATTAAATCTGTATCTTACATCACTTAACAAAAAATTAACTCAAAATGTGTTAAAATTTAAACATAATATCTGAACTGTAAAATTTCTTGAAGAAAACACAGGAGAAAACGCCTTCACATTGGTTGTGGTAATGATTTTTGGATGAAACACCAGAAGCACAAACAACAAAATAAAAAATAAGCAAGTGGGACTTATCAAACTAAAAAGCTTCTGCACAGCAAAAGAAATCACCAAAAAAAATGAAATGCAAGCTATGGAAATGCAGAAAACATTGGCAAACCATATATTATAGGAGTAAGTATCCACAATATATAAAGAACTAATAAAACTCAATAATAAAAAATTATTAATTTTTTAAAAAAGACAGAAGAACTGAATAGACATTTTTCCAAAGAAGATATACAGATGGCCAATAGACACAAGAAAAGATGTTCAACATCACTCATCATCAGGGAAATACCAATCAAAACAATGATGAGATGTAATCTTATACCTGTTAGACCAACTATCAAGAAGATGAGATAACAGGTGATGATGAGGATGTAGAAAAAAAGGAGCATTTGTGCACAATTCAGTATGTAAATGTAAACTAGTTCAGCTACCAAGGAATACAGAATAAAGTTTTCTCAAAAAATTAAAAATAGAGCTACCATTTGATCCACCAATCCCACCTCTGTGTATGTATCCAGAAGAAAGAAAAGCAGGGGCGCCTGGGTGGCTCAGTGGGTTAAACTGCTGCCTTCAGCTCGGGTCATGATCTCAGGGTCCTGGGATCGAGTCCCACATCGGGCTCTCTGCATGGCAGGGAGCCTGCTTCCCTCTCTCTCTCTCTCTCTGCCTGCCTCTCCATCTACTCGTGATTTCTCTCTGTCAAATAAATAAAAAGAAAAAAAAAAGCAGGACATTAAGATACCTGTACTCTCATATTCACTGCAGCATTACTCAAGATAACCAAGGTATGTAAACCACCTAAGATGAATGGACAAAGAAGATGTGATATATACATATGACAGAACAATATTCAGAAAAAGGGAAATGCTCTTATTTGCAAGAATGTGAATGGACCTTGAGGGCCTTGTACTAAGTGAAAGAAGTCAGACAGAGAATGACAAATACTGTATGATATCATGCATGTATGGAATCTAAAACAGCCAAACCCGTAGAAGCAGAGAGTAGAATAGTGGTTGCCAGAGGCTGAGGACTGGGGCAATGAGGGAGATGTTGGTCAAAGGGTACAAACTTGCAGTTAGAAGTTCTGGAGATCTAAAGCAGAGCACAGTGATGAGAGTGGACAAGACTGTATGACATACTTCAAAGCTGCTCAGAGGCTAGATCTTAAAAGTTCTCACTACGTGATCCAAAGGGGCACGTGCCCCCGAATATTTATAACAGCAATGTTCACAATAGCCAAACTATGGAAAGAACCTAGATGTCCATCAACAGATGAATGGATAAAGAACATGTGGTATGTACACACACACACACACACACACACACACACACACACACACATACTAGAACACTATGCAGCTGTCAAAAGAAATGAAATCTTGCTATTTGCAATGATGTAGATGGAACTAGAGGTATTATTCAGCAAAATAAGTCAATCGGATAAAGACAATTATCATATGATCTCTCTGATATGAGGAATTTGAGAGGCAGGGAGGGGAGTTTGGTGGTGTAGGGAAGGTAAAAATGAAACAAGATGGGATCGGGAGGGAGACAAAACATAAGAGACTCTTAATCTCACAAAACAAACTGAGGATTGCTGGGGTTAGGGAGGTAGGGAGAGGGTGGTCAGGTTATAGACATTGGAGAGGGTATGTGATATGGTGAGTGCTGTGAAATGTGTAAGCCTGACAATTCACAGACCTGTACCCCCGGGCAAATAATACATTATATGTTAATAAAAATAATTAGTTTTAAAAAGTTCTCACTACAAAAAAGAAGGGATAATTAGGTGACTTAATAGAGGTGTTTACTAACACTATGGTGGTAATCATACTCTACTATGTATCCAATGAACACACTGTACCCCTTAAACCTACACATTGTATGTCAATTCTATCTCAATAAAATATAAATTATAAAATAAAATTTTATAAGATGCTCAATTTTGTATAGACAATAATATTCCAGAGATTTGGTCAATAGGGTTCTGGGATTCTTCCCTCAGTACAAAAAACTACATGAAACCAATTTAAAATATTCTGTTGAAACATATGTATGCTAATATTCACCAATAAGAAATGCCTGTGTAGCAGACTTTCTGCTTTATGAAAAGATATAAAACATCTGGCCACCCATTAGGGACATAACTCAAACCCCAGTGATACCAAATCTGTGGTATAAACATATGTTTTACTACTCTTGCTTTTCAAACACATACAGTCTTATGATCAGTGTCTTTCAAGATATCCATTTAGCAGAATGGTCTCCATGGTAACAACATGAACACGCTGATTTGTATGTGCTTTCTTATCTAAGGCTGAATGACCAAGGTAGACCACTTGGCAGCTGATGTTTTCCATTATACAACATATGCTCCCCACAGAGCTCAGAAAATTGCTCCTCAGTCAATCTGAACCAGTTGATGTGGTAGCCAAAATGGCTGGTTGATCTTGCTGAGGCTCTGGATATTTGGGGCATCTTACAGACCATAACAGACCCATTTTATTTACCATATGGTTGTCAAACTGTCAGCGCACTAGCTATGATTACAGACCTCACAGAATAATCGGCTGCAAGAAAGAGAATTGGGTAAAATCATGTGGATAATCATGTAGATGATCTGTGCAAAAACTAAAAGCATTTAAAACATGTGGATAAGGAATGTTTTTGTATTTTTATTCAGATATTTAATCTCATAGAGACACAAAACAAATTTTTCACGTGTAGTGATTCCGAAGTAGGATGATGACTGCTGCTTTTCGTATCTTCACCTACGCTGGCTCTAAAATTTACTCTCAGGAAGAGAGTAGTGATTTTTATGAGTGAAACTGGCATATGAAAGCTGATCAGTAAGAATTAGTTCAGTGAATGAATGAAAAACAAATGCAGATCAATATTTTTTAACAAGAAGTCCCTGATTGGAAATTCAATAGAGGGTCTTGATTAAAATATATTTGTAGTTTCACAATTTGTAATATAGAATCACAAGAATTTAGTTTTTAATCTAGTGAGAAAGTTTATAAATAGAAATGAATAAATATGAGGCTAATAGAGATTATGCAACTCAGTAAAAGATACAGAACAGCTAAGTAGTAGATTGTAATCAAGTCTAAGGTTTTCTAATGCTAAGTCTCATCTCCTTTAAAATTCAATATGGTCCCCAATATAGTAGATGAATTTGACATATAGCTAAGGAAAACAATGAGGGGAGACTTTATCCATTTTCTTCACTGCTGTTTCTGAGAAGTTGTTGAATAAATAAATGTTTAAAGTCACAAATGCTAAAAACAAAATTTTAAGAATTTAAGAAGAAAATGGAGAAAGAAATAAAACACACAAAAAAGGATAAACCTTAAGGAAAAGATTCCTATTGCATTAAAATTAAACTTTTCTTTATTACAAAGGACCCACAAATGAACTTAAAAAGAAGTTATTTGCAATGCATACAACCCAAAAGAATTGTAACTCTTAATTTTTAGGGAAACTAAAATTGAATGATCTAACAGAAAAAAATGGACAGAGGATCAGCAATATGACAGAATCATTGACTTTGCTGGGATTACAAATTCAACAATACTAGGAAATACAGATTTCACCAATAAAACAGTTTCATGTAAGCTGTTTCAGTAGTCTTAGAACCCTAGAGAGAACACTGACCAACAAACAGTGGCTTTGATTGGAGATAGCCAGCTCAGGACCCTCATTTAGGGAAAGAGCCAGAGGAAATAAAAACATTCACTTCACTCCCTTACCTCATTCTGATCTCTTCCTAGAGTTCCCTATTGGATAAACCTAACCAGAAACCAGAGGGGTATGAACTTGCTGATACAGTCCACATGGCTATACTTCCAGCACAGGTAGTGGGTGAAAAAGGTAGTTTATCTAGAGAAATTAAAGATATTTGGTAGAGAGGCTCTGATGCTTGGTGACCAAAAATTTGACAAATGTCTGTTATTATTAAGTCTTTGTTAAAAAGTATTTAAAACACTATTTAAAAATCTTTAATGGGGAGGAGCACCTGGGTGGTTCGATCAGTTAAGCCCCCAACTCTTGCTTTTGGCTCAGGTCATGATCTCATGGGTCCTGAAATCCAACCCCATGTCCGGCTCCACACTCACTGCAAAGTCTGCTTGAGATTTTCTTTCTTCTCCTCCCTCTGGCCCTCCGCATCCTCACACACATGTGCATGTGTGTGTGCCTGTGTGCGCATGCGCATTTTCTCTCTCTCAAGTAAATAAAATCTTTTAAAAATCCTTAATGGGGAATTTAAAACTTCTTTTACATTATTATAAAAAGTCTAGTTTTAAACACTATATAATAAACCTGTCTTTTGATTTAAGTGCATAGATTTTCTTCTGAGAACATATTTTTACAAAACAACATATTCTAAAATTAGATTACAAAAATAGGGCATTTTAGCAAAACCATTTTCAAATAATTTTTTGCTACTTCACAAAAAGAGTCCTTGAGGGATAAGTATTTTTAAAATAATTTCTAGAAACAGTATAGAGAAGTATATTTATTCTCCCTGTTCTACAAGATTCTTTTATGTTCTATAATTTGTTTTTATCTTAACACTATCTGCTTTGGGCCTTTGCAAATAGTAATCTAAAATGTAAGAATTCATTTTACTCACTTGGCTACTCTTTTAATTACACTTTTGATGGTACTGAAGGAGCATCCTCACAGCCTAGTTCTCTCTGGATTTAGATGGAAGTGTATAAATTGAAGTCCAATGGAAGTACTTCCAACAGTGTTCCAATGAGTTTCGAAATGGCTTTCTTCACTATATGAGCCACGTAGCATCCATATTCATTAAGATAACCCAAACTACGACTTAAAGTTTTAGTTCTTAGCTCAACTCATCCAATATTTATATCTTGAGTATCTTCTAAATGTTCTAGATGTTTGGGCTATATCACAAAATTATATAGAAAGATTCCTATGGTCTTGAAGCTCACCTTCTAGCAGTGGAGACAAACAATAAATAATAAACATAATAAATTCATAAACTGCATAGTACATTAGAAGTGGATGCAAGCTGTGGAGGAAAGAAAAAGGAGAGCAGGATAAGAAGGACTGGGATAAGGAACAGGTTGCAGAATCAGTATTAGCTCCATTGATTGACAAGGCAATATGTGTACCGAGATTTGAAATGTTAGAGTTAGCCAATGATATAGCTGGAGGAAGAAACTGCTAGAGTCCTTTTACATCTTCTTCTTTAAAAAAAAAAATATATATATATTTATTTATTTGTCAGAGATAGAGCAAGAGAGAGAAAGAGCATAAGCAGGGGGAGCAGCCGGCAGAGGGAGAAGCAGGCTTCCTGCTGAGCAACGAGCCCTATTGCAGGACTTGATCCCAGGACTCTGGGATCATGACCTGAGGCAAAGACAGATGCTTGACCAACTGTGCACTGAGGAATCCCTCTTTTACATCTTTTAATGGGGAGCTTATCAAGGTTTCATTTTCAAGTTCCTCATAATCATAGATGATATTTTGATGTTATTTTGTTATTATGAATATAGCTTTTTAAAGATAGTCAATGAATCATCATACTTAGTCAGTTATTCACTTTTGTGTTACCCCCACATACCATTTTTACTCATGGTATTATTATTTGAGGCCAATCAGTCCCAATGACTGACTTGTCTAAGATATAGACAATCTTATTAATGAGTCACTACCTAATATCCTGCATGATTCAAGAATATCTTGAAACAACAGTTATCTGGATTGCCAAATCCAGGAAGAAGATTAAAGGACATTCTTTAAATAGATATAGTCAGTACTACAGCATCTAATTAAACAGATTTCTATTAGGGGGTGAAAATGTCATTACATTGGCTTTGGTGATGCTGTGATTAGTCATTCAAGGAAACGTGCCTAAGCCAAATGAAAGTCCAAACAGTCATGAGCTTTCTAATAACATGGCTACTCTAGAATTCTTCCTCAAAGATCAACATCAAGTTCATTGAGCAATAGTTTTCAGAAAGTATCATATTCTAGGTTTTGAAAACTCAGACAACACCAGCACCATTATTTTATCTGTTATTCTACCATATTTCTGGCCAATTAAAATGTGTCAGAGATTACTAGAAGTGTTTCTTTTGGAAGGGATGTGGTTCAAATTTTCAATCCCTTTGGAAATGAGGGAAAACACGGCACCTTCACACAATGCTGGTGTGATATAAGTTATTACAAGTACCCTGAGGATAATTTGCAATTAGGTACAAAAAGTCTAAAAAAGCATATTCTCTTTAATTCAGCAATCCAACTTCCAGGGATAGAGGTATTCTAAAGAAACAATGACAGCTATACATTTAATTTCGGGTGAAAAGGATGTTTATTGTAGAACTTTTAAGATAGTGGAATATTAGAAACAATCATGTCCTGTCACTGTTAGGAGCATGTGGGAGCATGTCAATAATTGGTAACAAAGTACGCAATAGCTACACAAAGCCATCAACCATGCCATCAACTATGAAATAATGTATTTGGGAATACTTGGAACCAGAAAACATCATTATATTTAATTTTTAAAAAGTTAAAAATGGCATATAAATTATAAATTTGTTTTATGCACATAAGCATATATGTATAATATGCATGCATATATATTTGTATATACATATACACACATTATATATATAATATATATACACATACATATATACACACACACACATGATGTAGAAAGAGAAAAGACAGACACAGAGACAATGAATTTTAGATAACATTAGGCTATAAGAAACATTAGATTCCCATATCTCTCTAATTCTAATTTAATATCCTCCAAGCTTCCACTCATTGGATAATTAGACAATTTAGTCTGTCATTGTTAGGGCCTCCTGCTACCACAAACAAACTTAAAAATAATATTGGATTTAAGTGATACCAGGAAATATATGTAGGGACCAGGTTATAAATCCACAGTAGTTAGCATCTCTTCCTTACTCCTAAGTGACACCCTATTCTTATCAAGTATGGCCCCAACCATTTGTCTCTCAAGTACTACATCTTCTGGAAGTTTCAGGGATATTTCTTTCTTTCTTTCTTTCTTTCTTTTTTTTTAGGTTTTATTTATTTATTTGACAGAGATCACAAGTAGGCAGAGAGTCAGGCAAAGAGAGAGGAGGAAGCAGGCTCCCCATCGGGCAGAGAGCCCAATGCAGGGCTCAATCCCAGAATCCTAGGATCATGACCTGAGCTGAAGGCAGAGGTTTTAACCCACTGAGCCACCCAGGTGCCCCAGGGATATTTCTCATAGTCAGCGCCACCCCTCCCCATTGGCACACTATTGGCACCCTATAATTATTTGGCACCCTATAATTATTTCTCAATGTGGAGATCCCCCACTCCAGGGAAAAGAATTAAATTTTGCCTGGTTCTTTGCTTTTAACTCTTTCTCTCAAACTCCTCCCTTTAGAGACACATTGATCCTCAGAAAGGGAACTGAGTCCAAAATCTCTTGACTTTCACAATGGGTTTGGAAGAATTAACAGGGAAACCAATTCTTTTTCCTGTTCAGAGAAGTAGGGCAAAGAGAGCTTAGCACCCGTTTATTTCTTGATTGCAAATCCTATTACATAAACAATGTAGAAAAAAATTTAAGATTAGAGAGGTAGACAACAAAACAGTGTTCATCATTGGGTGCAAGGATAGTGAGTAGTTTTTAGTTAGTAGGATTATTCTTTTTGAGCTTTTATTTACTTATTCATTTAAATAATCTCTACCCCCAACACGGAGCTTGAACTCACAACCCTGAGATCAAAATTCACACACTTCTCTGACTGAGACATCCAGGTGCCCTAATAAGGTTGTTTTTTACTTTAGGTATTTTCCTAATTTTCTACAACAAATATATAAAAATAGATAAAAGTTATAATGAGAAAAAAATAAACATTTCATGTTTAATGGAAAAACCATCCTAAAGTAAATTGATAGTTGCCCCCCCCTTCAAGAAGAATCATCAGGTATACTGGCATAAGAATATGCTAAATGCTTATTAACCAGGAATTATTCACAGTCAATATGACAAGTCTAACCAGATCAAATGCAGAATCCCAGAGACTATATATGGACAGAAAGCATGTGGAACCACAGAATACATGAGGCTGAGATTGAGATTTTAAAAAGTACATATATATAAGGGTGAGGACGGAGAGACAGTTCCCTTGGAACTGAACAAACCAGAACTTAGCCCTTTATGGAAAGCCCACTTTTGAATCTTAAAATATAAATGACAACAAAGGGAAACAGTAGTTAGGTAGTAGAGAAGAATCTGTTGGCATTTTGTCCAGGGCTATGATGTGGAAAAGGAAAAACAATTTCAAAAAATTTCAAAAAAAAACAAATTCAAAATAAATACTGGAGAACAGATTCTGTACTACCAGTTTTTCCTATCATATCCAGTCAGTAACATACTAATCTCTGTAGAGCTTTCCTCCAAATTAATTCCTAGAGAATTATCTTAAGACCAATATTACTGCCTGTCTTGACCATTTACTCATCCACAGACCCAACAATTTTGAGGGCATAGCACAGTTCTAAAGAAACATTAGCAGGATAAGAGAATAGAGAGGAAAACCAATATAGATATGGTGGATGGGTCTCAGAAGTATTTCAGAAGATCTCATAATGCATAACAAAATTTTTTTCTTAGTCCTATGGATAATAAGAGGCCATGATAAGTTTTGAACAGGGGAATAGCCATGTCAAAATATGGTTTCCAGTAACATGAATTTAGCAGCAGGAAAGATTGGGTGGGGAAAACTCTGGAGCAAAAATAAAACAAAAGATAACATAAATAGTTAAGTGGATATAATGGTGCTGCTTACCAAATGGATGTAAGGATAGGGGTTTTCATTCCAACCGTGTCTACTCTTATTTTGGTGACTTTAACATTCCAACTAGCACCCTGGTTCTTTAGTGTGTGATTTCCTCACTTCTTCTTCTTCTTCTTTTTTTTTTTTTTTTAAGATTTTATTTATTTATTTGACAGAGAGAGACACAGTGAGAGGGAACACAAGCAGAGAGAGTGGGAGAAGGAGAAGCAAGCTTCCCATGGAGCAGGGAGCCTGATGTGGGGCTCCAACCCAGGACCCTGGGCTCATGACCCGAGACAAAGGCAGCCGTTTAATGACTGAGCCACCCAGGTGCCCCAATTTCCTCACTTCTTACTAGTCCTTACTCCACCATTTTTTCTACCACTCACTCATATAGTCACATTCTAGCTTTTGTCAATACAAAAAGTGGCACTATTCCATAGGACCCATCTGTCACTTCATGGTTCAGCAGGATGGATTTAGTTTCTCTGGCTGGAGAGGTGGGAGGTCCTCCATCCTTCTCCACTCCAAGTGTGTTCCTCCTACAGGGTGGAACAGTTATCAAATAACTGTCTTTGATAAAGGAAGACAGTATCATGTATCATGGTTGATTAGTATAATGCCACACTAAGGAAAAAATGTCAGATCAAGAACTCAATTCCTCTCACTACTTTTATTTATTACATGAACTCATAAGAATATGCAGACGTATGGCTCTTACCTCATATGACTCCATTTTTTCATGGGGTTTATAACCAGTTCTGTTGATTTTGGACTGTAAGTTCCAAGACAAGGGCTTCATGATTACACTACACTCTGGTTATCAGTTTTTACAACTGGTCCCCAGAGATGTGGGATGCATATTTGTGAGAAGTAGGTCAAAAGCCCCTTATTTTAATCATAGTAGATTTAGGGAAGGATTTTCTTTTCTGAAGTTGTATTGATTGAGTTCTGGTCACTCAGAATAAGTCTTAGTGACATAAATATTTCCATCCAAGTTTAAACTCTACATTTCTCTGTTGTAAAGACGTTTTTCTGTATCAATTAAATCATAAAGACATATTTTGTCACATGTCAAGAAAAACTGAGTCAAATCAATTCCTCTTTAGAATAATAGTATAAATCAATAAAATCTGTTGATAAGGACTTGTAATGAATCTGAAATGTTAAAACATTTCTAAGTTGTAAATTCAATCCTCTTTGCAATCCTCTTTGAGAAGTGGTTGAGGTTCCTTGGGTATATCTCTTTATTCATATGTAAGATGAAAATAAATATATTTTAAATTATAATGAATTTTCTATTGGAAATCCCTATTCATGGGGAATGAGAGAATCTTTTTAAAAAATGTTTAAGCCAATCCTTTCCTAAAACCATAAGAGGTTCGGATTACAAATTTTAGAGTTGAAAAAGCAAGGAGCAATTTCAGGCTACTCTGATTTATCTTTTAAATTTGCATATACCTTAGTCTGACAAACTAAATTTTCTCAGTCTCTGTAGAATTTAATGTCTGACCTATACAATGCACAAGTCATCTTATTGTTTTATTTTTTAAAGTATCTTTTCTTTTAAATTTTGTACTTAAATTCCAGTTAAATACAGTGAAATACTAGTTTCAGGTGTAGAATTTAATGGTTCAACCCTTAACATACAATAGCCAGAGATCATTATAATACACTCCTCAATCCTTATCACCTATTTAAGCCCTCCCACCCACCCACCTCCCCTCTAGTAACCATCAGTTTATTCTCTATAGTTTAGAGTCTATTTCTTAGTTTTCCTCCATTCCCCCATATGTTCTTTCATTTTGTTTCTTAAATTCCACATATGAGTGAAGTCCTACAGTATTTGTCTTTCTCTGACTGGCTTATTTTGCCTAGCATAATACTTTCTAGCTCCACCCACATTGTATGTGTGTATGTATACACATACAATACATACATACATACATATATATGCATACATATATATACACATATACAATATGTACATATTTATACATATACATATATGTATATATACCACTTCTTCTTTATCCATTAATGAGTAGATAGACATTTGGGCTCTTCTCAAAATAATGCTGCTGTAAACATCGAGGTGCATGCATCCCTTTAAATTATGATTTATGTATCCTTTGGGTAGGTACCTAAAAGGCAGTTGCTGGACTGTAGTATAGTTCTATCTTTAACTTTACCAGGAATCTCCATACTGTCTTCCACAGTGGCTGCACCAGCTTGCATTCCCACCAACACTGTAAGAGGGTTCTCCTTTATCTGTATCCTCACTAATGCCTGTTGTTTCCTGTGTTGCTACTAAGTATCTTCTAAGGGGCTCCTGGCTGGCTCAGTTGGTTAAGTGTCTGACTTTGGCTCAGGTCATGATCCCAGGATCCTGGGATCGAGCCCCACTTCAGGCTCCAGTGCTCTGTGGGGAGTCTGCTTCTCCCTGTCCCTCTGCCTCTTGCCCCTCTTGAGCTCTCTCTTTCTCTCAAATAAATAAAATCTTTTTTTAAAAAAGTCTCTTTTAGGGCACCTGGGTGGCTCAATGGGTTAAAGCCTCTGCCTTCAGCTCAGGTCGTGATCCCAGGGTCCTGGGATGGAGCCCGGTGTCAGGCTCTCTGCTCAGCAGGGAGCCTGCTTCTACCTTTCTCTCTGCCTGCCTCTCTGCGTGCCTCTCTGCCCACTTGTGATCTCTGTCAAATGAATAAATAAAATCTTTTAAAAAAAGTCTCTTTTAAGGAAAAACACCATTTCTCTTTGTTTTTAGAATTTTCCTCAGCACTTAGCACTATCCTTGAAACATGGTAGGTGCTGAATAAATATAATCAGAGCTATTCTTCCTAATATAGTTTCTGGTGTATTTGATTAGGTGTTTCTAAACCTGTACCTCACAGAATCAGTTGGATAACTTGAAATCCGGGTTTCCCCTGACTCTCTGGAATCACATGGGGGAAGGAGTCCATAGACACTGATGTAGCCTCTCCATGACATTGGGCGTTGCTCATTACTTTCAACACTTAACATCTAACAGCCAGTGCTCATCATAAACTATTAACTGAAATCATAATTACCACCCAGGCTTCTCCACCTTCCCTCTCTCAAACCCCCTGCCACAAAACCACTGTCAGGGGTTCTTGCTGAGGCTGAATTCATTTACATGCTAAAGAATAAGGTGTTTAAATGCCATGGCCAAAATTAGCACTTAGCTTTGTATTTCCTAGGATACCACATATAAAATGAAACGTCCACATAAAACATAAGATAGGAAAGACTTAGGAATTTGGAGTAGGAAGGCTTGGGTTATGGAACCTCTTTTGATTTTCACCAATTTGCACAAGAAACTTCACCACCCCGAGCTTCAGTTTTCTTATTTGCAAAATAGGAATGATGACAGTACATGGTAGGTTTGTAAAGATTAAGGAGACATACATGTGCCTCCTCCAGTGACAGGTACTAGCCTACTGGTCTCAGTGTGCCACACTTCCTCTGAGACCATGGACATGACTTTCCTCTCTTAGGGAGGTGGGGAGAGCATCTCAGATGGCACTTAACCTTGTGTCCACACTGACTCAGCAATCAGCAACCTCTGCCACTCCCGTCCCCTGCTGCATGCTCCCCAGGATCCCTATCAAGTTCACTCCAAGTTCTAAGACATCACACACAGACTCGAAATCCTATAAATGTAATATAATGCAACAGCAAGGGGAAAGAGAAATGAACTGTGAGATTTATGTAATAAATGTGTGGGAGCAGAGAGGTGAGGCTGGAATCATCATGAAAGAATATGGTTTTTATGTCTCACTAATATCCTTCATTAATTATCTAAATATCAGCCTATTTAAGTAAACAAGAAAGAAGAAAGAATAATTTACCCATGCAAAATGTCTCAAGTGTTCTAGATCCATTGAAAGATTGGTGTGGGGGGATTAAAAAACATGGATACCTCCAGAGCTTGGAAGAGCATATAATTAGAGTTCCAACAATAACGTGAATAGCATAGAATACTGTGAAACTTCTCACCTGTAGAGTTCTCATTTTCTCATTGCCATAACTCTCTGAGATAGACAAGGAAGATGTTATTGTCCCCAGTGTACAAATGAGAAACTCCAACACTGTCCAAAGGCACTAAGTCATGCTGCGGAGTGAACCCAAATTTCAGTGGATTACAATGACAACGGCTTATTTCTTTCTCACATAAACAGCTGTTGTCTCTTATCTCCTTCATTCTAGGACATGGACTGAAGCAGCAACCCTGTACCATGTGCATGGCTGAGGTAAAATGGCAATAGTAGAACCCCACTGTAGCTTTTAAAGCTTTCACTGGAGTTTAGCATACTACATTCTGCTGACATTTCATTGGCTAAAGCGAACCACGTGTCCAAGACTGTTGTTAGGAGGAGGGGGAATATAATCCTCTTATAGGAAAGAGAGAGTGAACCTGGGAACAACAGCATGCACAGAGACAGAAATCAGAGTTGGAATTTAAAGTGGGGTTTTCAGATCCTCAAATGTAGACACGAACACCACCAGTGGTGAATGAGCACAGCAGGTGCTGAAAACTAATCCACTGAGTGAGTGAGTGAAGGAGAGAAAAAAAAGGATGGAGAATGTTACCCATTCATTTTCTCCTTCCCTGTGTGAGGATTCTTTTGGATAATTATTGAAACTTACAATAGCTAGACATCAACCAAACGGTATTTTAGATGCCTACACACACCTTAGGACTTTGTCAAGATTGAGCCAAGGAGAGGAGGACTATTACCAGAAATGTACCAACACGATCTAAAATGCATGCCACAACAGGAATATTTGTCCACGTGATATTAAGCACTGCTATCCTTTAAGAATAGACCTTGAATGAAGAATAAAGATACTAATTCTTACCAGTAGGAACATTGAGAATGATTGACAGGAGACCCAAAATTTCTGATTCTGATTCCTATACAAATATATATGCTCATATGAATGAAGTAAAAGATTGAGTTTGTAAAGTGTATTGTTAAGAATGCACACCTACGTAACAAAATGAAAAACTGATTATTTTAATTTTCCCGTTTCCCCCAATTAGACTGACAACCTTTTTGCTTCATCATTTAACAAGTATTTACTGTGTGAGCATTATATGCCAAGAACTAGTTAAGATATGAGATATAAATTTAAAAAGAAATAAAAACTCCTTGCTCACATAAAACTTCCTTTTGGTGCAATAAATGTAATTATTCCTCTGTCTGCATGTACAAGAAAATAAAATATATAGAGAGTCAGAAGGTAATAAATTCTATAGAAAAAAAAATGAAAGGAATAAGAAATCCCTGAGGAAGCAGTTGGTTGTAGGCAAATTAATATTAAAAGGTATTTGATGTTTTCAATAGGTAGATTCAAATTTTGAGTTCAGAGAAGAGGTGCAGCTTACGATAAAATTCAAGAGTCACCAAAGTATAAATTCTTTAAAGTCCCGAGACTGAATACAATCATCAAGAGAGTAACAAAGGCAAAGAGCAATGTTTACGAATCAGGGAGATGAGAAGGAACCAGAAAAGGAGACTTGTAAAGACCCGTCAGCAAAGTAGGTAGAAAACCAAAAGAGTATGGTAAAATAAGGAGAAAAATAAACTCAAGATGTTTTTAAAGACTTTAAAGTGAGAACTGAAAACACACACACAAAAAAAATCCTACAGGAGAACACAGATAGTCATTTCTCTGATATCAGCTGTAGCAACATTTTTCTAGATATGTCTCCTCAGGCAAGGGAAAGATAAGCAAAATATAAACTACTGGGACTACATCAAAATAAGAGCTTCTGCACAGCAAATGAAAGTCAACCTATAGAATGGGAAGAATTACATGAAAATGACATATCAAATAAAGGGTCATTTATCATTTTTGATAAAATATCTAAAGAACTGATACTACTCAGGGGCATCTGGGTGGCTCAGTGGGTTAAGCCTCTGCCTTCGGTTCAGGTCATGATCTCAGGGTCCTGGAATCGAGCCCCATGTCGGGCTCTCTGCTCAGCAGAGAACCTGCTTCCTCCTCTCTCTCTCTCTCTGCCTGCTTCTCCCCCTACTTGTGATTTCTGTCTGTCAAATAAATTAAAAAAAAAATCTTTAAAGAAAAATAAAAAAGAACTGATACTACTCAACACCCAAAAAACAAATAATCTAATTAAAAATGGGCAGAAGACATGAATAGACATTTCTCCAAAGATGACATACATATAGCCAACAGTCACATGAAAAGATGTTCAACATCATTCATCATTAGGGAATTGCAAATTAAAACCAAAATGAAATATCATCTAACACCTGTCAGAATGGCTTAAATTGAAAACACAAGGAACAACAAGTGTTGGAAAGGACATGGAGAAAAAGGAACACTCTTGCACTGTTGGTGGGAATGCAAATTGGTGCAATCACTGTGGAAGGTAATATGGAGGTTTCTTAAAAGAATTAAAAATAGAACTACCCTATGATCTAGTAATTTAACTACTGGGTATTTACCCAGAGAAAAGGAAAACACTGATTTGAAGAGATACACACATCACTATGTTTATCACAGCATAGCCCAATTATGGAAGCAGTCCAAGTGTCAATTGATAGATAAATGGATATAGAAAAAGTGGTGTATCTATATATATGTTATTCAAACATAAAAAGATGAAATCTTGCCACTTACAAAAAAGATGGATCTAGATAGTATAATGCTAAGTGAAATAAGCCAGTCAGAGAAAGACAAATACCATATGATTTCATGCATATGTGGAATTTAAGAAACAAAAAAATTAACAAAGAAAAAAAGAGACGAACAAAGAAAGAAAAAAAAAGAGAGAGAGAGAAGGAGAGAGACTTAACTATAGAGAACAACCTGATGCTTACCAGAGGTGGTGGGGGATGGATAAAAAAGGTGTTTGGGGCGCACCTGGGTGGCTCAGTGGGTTAGGCCACTGCCTTCAGCTCAGGTCATGATCCCAGGGTCCTGGGATCAAGTCCCGCATCGGGCTCTCTGCTCAGCAGGGAGCCTGCTTCCTCTTCTCTCTCTGCCTGCCTCTCTGCCTACTTGTGATCTCTCTCTGTCAAATAAATAAATAAATTCTTTAAAAAAAAAAAAAGGTGTTTGGGGGGCTCCTGGTTGGCTCAGTGGGTTAAGCCTCTGCCTTCAGCTCAGGTCATGATCCCAGGGTCCTGGGATCAAGCCCCATGTTGGGCTCTCTGCCCCCCCGGGGAGCCTGCTCCCCATCCACCCCCCCCACCTGCCTCTCTGCCTACTTGTGATTTCTGTCTGTCAAATAAATAAAATTTTTTTAAAAAAAGGTGTTTGGGATTAAGAGTACACTTATCATCATGAGCTCTGAGTAACATATAGAATTAATCAATATATTGTACACTTGAAACTTAACACTGTATGTTAATGATCATGAAATTAAAGTTAAAAAATCTTACAATAATAAATAAATAGAATCAGATTCAATGTCATCGGCCAAGAATGAGGCTTAAGAATAGTTAAGTTAAGATAGTGTTTAAAAAGATGACAGACTCAAAATAGTCACTTATGCTAATCTCTAGGTCTCTAAACCAAGAACTAATTATACTTTCAGCTCTCTCAGAAATGGAGTTTTAAACGAGTCAATCAGGAATCTTCTGACTATGAGTTAGGTAATCTGTCAGATAGACCCCTGCCATCCCCTAAAGAAGAGTAACCTTGAAATAACCAACTTATTATTTTTTTTCCCAGTATAACTTCCTTGTTCCTGCTCCCTTGTACCTATGAAATCTTCCATTTGGGGCAGCATCTTGGAGCTCCTTTCTATCTACTAGATTGGATGCTGCCCAATTCGAATGAAGTTTTGCTCAAACTTGTCAATTTTTAAATATGCCTTAGTTTATCTTTTAAAAGTTGAAAATAATTGCTGAGAAGAGACTAGGAGAATGAGCTGCTATGTGTCCTGTGGCTGGACATGTACCCCATGGCGGCTGTGGTAAGGTACAGGCAGGATTCTGTTTCAGTGAAATTAAAGTGACACAAGTTGACATGGCTATGCACTTTTCTCCAGGTCCATTCTACTGGGTGGGAGCAAAAAAAGAGTAGATGGAGTTTGATTTAAATAGAGTTGGAATCTTGCCAGATGAAGATGATAAAGGGAGACTGTGGCAAGGCAGTCAGGGGGAGACAGGGAAAGATGATGAGGGACTAGGAATTTAAGCTACCTGAGAAGGGAAATGAGAATGCAGAGGTGGCACTAGGCAGTGACAAAGTCAAAGTTTTTAGTAGACTGCACATCTTGGAGATGTGTGTTAGAAAATGTGTGAATGCACTGTAGTTCATGGTAATCAAGAAGTCAACATGTGACCTCAGATTGAATGGGGTGAACTAGGGTTGAGAGGGAGATCATTGAAGCAGACAGTGTCAAGGAACTGAGAGACTGAAGTATTGAAGGATCATCTGGATTCTTCATCACATGGATATTAAAATCACCAAAAATGGTGGGAAGAATAGAATGGAAAGAGTTCACTGAACCAGAAGCTAAAAGCTGAAGGCAGTACAATGGGATTATTCAGAGTTCATGGATGACCATGGCAAAGAGAGAGTGAGTGGAGGTTCTAGTCTGAGGGCATGTAAAGTGTGTGGCAGGGAAGGGGGTTAGGGAAGAGGAAAAGAAAGTGGTCTGAAGTGGCAAGGAGGAGCAAGGAGTACATCAACCTTCCCCAGGGACCAACAGTAAGAGGGCCTGGGGCAAGATCAAATATCTACCACTTAGAGGTTCTGCAGGGGAAGCAGAAGGGGGACCCTCCTTTTACTTTGAACACAACCACAAAAGAAACATTTCGAGAAGTCAGAAGATAATGAGAATTTTGCTTGTGGTTGACTTCGAATTTCAGAGTGTGTAATGGAAGGGCTTTAGTGTATAATGGAAGGTGTATTGAGGGAGGGTGAGTGATGGGTTAGGAGAGGTGGCTATGGAGTGGCATGGGGAAGAGAATCTGAAGGATGAAGGATGACATGGCAGTCCCAGGCTACTCTAGGTGACCGGAAACAGAAATAAAGTGAGTCCCAAGTGATGGGAAGGGTGACTGCCTGGGTGTATTGCTGTGGAAACAAAGGAGGTCTTATCCAGACTGGCCAAGGCTCTCAAGGCTTCTTCCTCATTCCTGTGGAAGTCACTGGATGTCTTATGTGCATTTTATCCTCAGCGCCCTCCCTGGGGATAAAAAATGGGGTTTGGTAGATGTTGGTTGACTGACATCAATCCCTGTTTATGATAAACCATCCATAAGCCCTAGCTAGATTTGAACACTGAAAATACTATAGATGAAGCATTTCTGAATACTGTGGAATGTCTATGGCAGTTTTCAGTGTTAGAATTCCATCCTCTGATAGCAGACAATGTGAAGCCTCAGATGGCAGAATGATCTGAGAATGAATCAGTATTGATTCTGGGATCCAGCTCCCTTCACCTGCAGTGCTCACTTTAAGTCACAATGACCTTCTCCAACTACTCATCATGGAAGCCCAGTGGGGACTCCAGTTCCTGGAGAGTGCACCATGAACAGAGTGGTTAGTTAGTGCTGTTCCTCATCCCTGGGAGTGAAAGGGAAAGTGAAGCCAAAGAACAGGGATTTTTGGTCCTTTTCAGACAGCGAAGGACTTTTTAAGGATATTAAAGAAGTTCTTATTTTTACTCATACAGAATAAAAGATAAGAGAAACCTAGGGATCAAGACATCTTGAAATTACTTCTTTAAAAACATTCTGATTAGAGAGGAGTCTTCATTTTTTTTTTCTTTTTTTAGGAGAGATTAGACCAGGTAACCTCAGATCTTTTTCAATACAAAGTCTGTGTTAATCTAGAAGACATGAAAGAGTAAAATACTGTTTTAATTGAGGGAGGAAGTTAGCCAAATATGTCTATAGTTTTCTCAACTACTACAGTCTCATATGCTCTTCTCCCAAATTCATATACTGATGCTCTTAAGAAGGAAATGAAGGTTAAATGGGGTCATAAGCGTGGGGCCATAATCCCATAGGAACATGGCCATGTAAGAATAGAATGATCTCACTCTCTCAATCTCTTTTTCTGTCAATCTCTCTTTGTCATGTGAGGACACTGTGAGAAGATAAGCATCTGCAGGCCCAGAGGAGAACCCTCACAGACACCCACCCTACTGGCATCTTAATCTTGGACTTTCAATCTTGAGAACTGCGAGAAAACAAGTTTCTCTTGTTTATACCACCCAGACCAGGGTACTTTGTTATGACAGTCTGAGTAGATTAAGACACCAACCCACCCACCTTTTTAGAAATGTTTGTTCCTGAAGGAACAAGAGGGTCGTATCTCACTCTTGATCTAGACATGAATTCTGAAAATTCATGAGAGTAAACTATTTGCCACAGAAACATTTAATTATTTTAAGAAAAATTAGGGGACTTTAAGATCCTGCCTCAGACCACGTGGGCCCAGGCAGGGTGCGTGCTCACTGTGCACCACCAGCATGCTGAGGAAATGCACAAATGTGTGCAAAGAACCTGCCGAATTGGGAGAAAAGATGAAAGAAGAAAGAAGTGGATCACAAGATGCTTTTAGAACTCACTGTCAATGGAAGTCATAACCGTCTTTAGCACCCACCTTAATGCTTAGTAGGCATCAGGATCTTAAGGAATAGAAAACTTGTTTATGCTTTTTATTTTTCTAATTTAAAATGACTGGCTTAATACTGGCTAAATCGCTGCCAAGTTTCTTTCTTCAGATCAATAAAGGCAATCACATTTTAGCGCCACTGTGGACTTAGGTACCTGAGATTTAGCATTTCTCTCAAATAGATGTCGGCACAGAAAGAAGACAAAAAAAAAAAAAAAGTTTATTGCACATAAGAAAATATAAGTACATTAAAAAAGTCACAACTGTTACCCCTAGATGTTTTTAACGCAGTTCCCGTGTTACTTCAACATCCTTATTATTAGTACAAGTCAAATCATCAAAACTTCTTTTTCTTTTAGTTGATCTTACAAGAAAAGATATAAAATGTTTTGTAAGTCATTAAAATGGACAGGTCTGTTCTCCAATCAGTTAATAAGAGACCTGGACAAGGGGGATGTGAAGACTGGCTCCCTGGGAGAGGAATTCAGCGCCTCCCTGCGGGGGCAGCTCCGTGACTGCATTGCTTTTCTCTTCCAGAACTCCAGATGGCACATTTGGCACTGTGTTAATCTAGGGGAAAAACAACAACAACAACAAAAAACCCGACCTGAACTAATTGGCTCCATGAATGTGTGAACTTTGTATTTAAAAAATACTAGCATTAATCTGAGTACCCTGGACCATCCAAGGAGAAATAGTCTGTAACATTTGTGTAAGAGACTGAGGACATCTGCCAAGTTCTCGTCAACCCCTCTTCTCTATTCCATCTTTTCTGGACACTTTCCTTGGTCCTCTTTGATCTACCACTTGCTCAGTAGTATTTCCTCCTTCTCTGGGAAGACAGTGTAGGAAAATAGCAAAGGACTATTATTGATGAAGTATTAGAGTCTGACAGAATGAATTTGACTCCCAGCTGATCCATTTAGCAGCTGCGTGATCTTGGACAAGTTATTTCATCTCTTTGTAACTCTTTGTATCATTTCTATTAAGGGAACAGTAATGGTACATAATTACAGGGCTGGTAGATGGATTAAAGGAAAGAATACAGGTAATATTCCTATGCCTTATGTGCCTACAGGAAGTGGTCAAAGTGTTAGTCATTATTATCTTATTATTGCATTTGGTGATTTTTATAAAGTGAGCTTATTAGACTACTTTTCTTAGTCTTTTATCTTTTTCCTTTCTACTTCTAAGTACTTCGGGGAGAGAAAACTTGGCCTGCTTCCTCTGTAGAAATTCTACAACATTAGACAACTGGCTTCTTGGGGGAACTCCCCAGCTCTCTGTACATCTCCTTAGCCTTTTCTCTTGGTCTCTGACTTTGCTGCTTTCTATCATTCCCCTCCCAAAGCCAAAGATTAATGCTAGTATTTTTTAAATACAAAGTTCACACATTCATGGAGCCAATTAGTCCAGGTCGGTTTTTTGTTGTTGTTGTTGTTTTTCCCCTAGATTAACACAGTTGCCAAAATGACAACTCTCTATTTCCAGGGCAAGTTCTTCTTCACTACCTTCTGAGCATCTTCCTCATGTTCATCTGGGTGATATTCCTAGCATGGAAGATGCTTTCTCCTTGTCAACAAAGCTGGGCTGATTGTGTTCCTTTTGCTTTACCATAAGGGTGTTGGGACATTTTCACAACTTCACCCTTTTGCAAATTCTATTTACTGAACCAAATTCTACTTACTGAATGTACAGAGGCTACGGGTAGGTTCTTACTCCTCCACACGTCCACATTCTTTCTTGCCCACGTCTTTCAGCTTTATTTGAAATCGTACGCATGCTTGCTCACTCGCCTTGGAGTCTACTTCCAGTGATCGTCTTTCAGCTGTCCTTGGACATCAATCTACTTCTGGGCTCTAGTTCTTCTCTTCCCTGTTTACTTGATCAATTTGTATTCATCGTTTCTATCTTAACTTAGATGCAGGAAAGTTACTGGGATCTCTCCAGTTTCTTACTTTATGCATTCAGTGTATACTGTGCTTTTCTGAGACATGTTCATTAATATTACTTGTCGAGTGGCTGCCTCCTCCATAGGTGTTTTGTTTACCGATAACAATGCCAGCACCTAATACAGCGGCTGGCAGATAATGGATTCTTAGTAAATTCTTGTGTGAATGAATGAATGAATGAATGAACAAATGGGTGATTTGCACACCTTCTTCCCATTACCATTTGTGGCATTACATAGCCTCTGACTAGTTTCTTTACTAAAACTAACCATCCTATACCCATGATAAAAGATGCCAGGGGGCTCATGGTCTCCATTCCAGAATTCAGGGTCATCTCAAGCATGTAGTTGTTACTTCCTTCCTCCTTAGTTGGCAGAAGAATCACACAGTCTCTGTCCATCAGAGCCCCCCTACCCCGCAATCTCTGTAACTGGGGAGCTGCTCTCAATGCCTGGGAAGCAAAAGCTTGTAGCCAATCTCCTCTTGGCAACATCCTCCAACAGCCTCTTCCCCTCACTGCTGTCCACAGCACTGCTTTTTTCTCTTTTCTTCTTTTATGATGTCTTTATGATACTTGATGAAAACAGGAGAGGCATGTATAGGCCTTATTCAAATTCACTTCTGGTACTTTTATTCTGTTTCTGTCTCCCTGGTATTTTGAGAATTTAGCCCAACACCTTCGACCCCCTCCCCACCTGCCTCTTGTTCTAGGCAGGCTTCCTCTCCAGCAACAGTTCCTTCTCTGTCCTTTAACCATCCTTCCATGTGCTTTTAATTGTTCCTATAGACAATGGAAGAAAAACCTTGATTCTAAGGATCACCTGTGAACTTGGGGGGCATCAGGATAAAAATTGGGGAAAAGCAGAGTCTGAAGGTCAGACTTTCAGATGCTAGTCACCTAGCATCTGAAGTTTACCATCTCCTCTCCAAATATGTAAAGCAAATATATATTTTGGTGGAAAATTTTATTCTCCAAAAATGCTTCATGTCAATTGCCCATTAAAAAAAAATCCAAAAACAAACTCAGTGTTACCGGGGGGAGCGGGATATGGAGAGGGTGGTTGGGTTATGGACTTTGGGGAGGGTATGTGCTATGGTGAGTGCTGTGAGATGTGTAAGCCTGATGATTCACAGACCTGTACCCCTGGGGCAAATAATACATTATATGTTAATTTTTAAAAATTCCAAAAAACAAAAACTCCACAAGACAAAACAACAACAACAACAACACACACACACACACACACACACACACACACAACAGAAGGAGTAAAGGTCAAATCTCTCAGGAAAGCCCAGACAATTTATGTTCATGGAGAGGGAAAACATGTGGCCTGCATGGGTGTCCTATGGTATCTCAGAGAAGGGTAGTGTGACCATTAGCAGGGACCAGAATTCTGGGGGGCCAATCACTCAGGCCAGTAGCTGGGGCAGCATTCCGCTCAGAGAGGAAGAGGCAGGGAAGGTGGAAGAGAGGCTGAGGAATGTGGACTAAGGTGAGAATAAAGTAGGGATATTTACCAAAGAGGGAGAGAGCAGCTGAAGGGTGCCAAGTCCTGAGGAAATGGGGAGGGGGAAAGGAGAATATAGTTATGGGTTATAGGTGGTAGTTTTAAGATGTTTGATCAGTACTGAATTCCTCTCTAATTAGATTTACTTTTATTTTAGCCTGGTGTTTGGATTTCAGTGCTATACAGAGACCACATCCCCATAAGAGATCAGGGGTTTTTGTTTTGGTTTTGGTTTTCAGACTTTTTTTTTTTTTTTTTTTAAGGATTTCATTTCTTGCCTGTGATTTTGTTCTTAGTTATGATTCTCAGCTACACTTCCAATTAACAAAATCAATACAGATCTAAACGAAGTGTGCATTTTCACTATGTCTACCTGACCTGGACACAGGATGTTAGGGAGTAGGCCTTAATTAGATAGGAGTCGTTACAGTTCTTGGAATGCAAGGACCAAGGCAGTGGGAAGAATGCACAGTTGAAGACAGGATCCCATAAGCAGAGTTGCACAATGTGATCCTCAGTTTCATAAGATCTCAGAGTCTTTTTAGGAGGGCAAGAGGAGGCCAATGGCAGACTCTGGAAAGGCCCCAATGAGACCAGTTTCCTTGAGGACCGGACTATTCCTGAGGAACTTCTGATAAATAGGCTTTCAATCCATGGGTGTAAACTTCCTTCCCCCAGAAGCAATAAATCCTCACCAAGAACCAAGCCAGGGGACAGAGAAAAGCCCTTTGAGTTCTGACTTCACACCGCCATTAATATGGTGCTGGGGTATGCAATGTCCAGAGGCTGAGATATACTCGTGCCAACTGAGAGCCCATCTGCCTTCAAGGCTGTTCCCAGCTGCAGAGACAGCCATCCCCAGGGAGAGCTGCCACACTTCTCAGAGCAAGGGTGGAGTAGGCAGACAGCGGCTGGGACTGACACCACTAATTTGTGACCAGGTGTCAGTAGACAGGGCAGAATTGTTATGGCTAAGTGTTCACGGGGGAAGAACTCCAAGAATGAATTCTCCATTAGAGCTGTAAAATCATGCTTAGAATATCAGAACCCAAACCAAAAATAAATAAATAAATAAATTTAAAAAAAAAAAAAAAAAGCTGGAGCCAAGAGTGGGAGTAAATCTAAGTCCAGATTCACTAAGCCATTTTGTAATTCATGGTAACCTAAAGGGATTCCCAGAATTCTCTCTAAGCGAAGCTAATTAGAGCCCAGGGTTGGAAGAATGAGTTCGTGTTTGTGCTTTCAGAATGAGACAGAACACTGGAGCTTTGCTCAGTGATGCCAAGAGGACTCGGGCAGCTAGGAAGCTGCAGGAAATCAGGTCTCTTGAAGACAGATCTGCCCTCCTCAAGCAAGGTCTTAGCTAAGTGCAGTACGAAAGCTCCTTCATCTCAATTTGGGGACGGACTCCTGGAGGGTTGGTGGCTGAATTTTGGGACTTACTCTCAAAGAAATTAGGTTGCCATAATCATTGCCTTGTATTTCCTTCCTTTGCATGGGAGAGCACTCTAAGTAACCATGCCCAGGCTGTCTGCAATTTTAAGGGCTGGAGAGATCTCTGCCTTCAGTGAGAGCAGTGATAAAACAACTATAGCCTTTGGTTCACAAGAAGTGAAGAAATTGGAAATACATCCTATTTCTCACCTTTCCGGAGTCACAGACCTTTGAGAGGAGAAAACTAAAAACCTTCAACTACCAATTTACCTGCAGGAAACTCTCCATTCCCTGAACACAAAGATGGCAAGAAGGGACCTAATGGAACATCAGAACTATGTTCCTCAGGGGTTTCCATAGGCTTACTCCTTGGAGAGGTGGTGGAAGGTCAGGGAAGATGGAGCGACTATGTCCTCCCACACTTTGCCCGTGATTAACCTCACCCCTCCCATGGCAGCAGGAATCATGAAGGCCTGGCAGGGATCAAAACACGGAATGGGAAAGTGTTTGTAAGAAGAAAAGGGAGAGAAAAATAATAGGGTCAAGGATGTTCTGGATAATTTCTAGGGTTTGACAAATGAGAATCCACAGGCATCGAGTTAAGGTAGAGATAAAAAGGGATTTGATAATGTTTCTTTAAGTTATGAATTGGATCTGTTAATGTTCTTTGAAAATCACAAGGAAAGCATTTAAAATTACTTTTTGTTCCTGGTTTATGCCTGGAATGCAACCCTGGTTCAGACCTTGAGTTCCCATAAAAGCTAAAATCTATTATGCTTCATTCATGGACTTAGTTCAGGCTCCTATAAGAGTATACTACAGACTGGGTGGTTTAAAAACAATAACACATTTATTTCACAGTCTGGAGGCTAGGAAGTCCAAGATCAAGGAGCTAGCAGATTTGGCCTGTAGTGAAAACCCACCTCCCATGGGGTGCCTATGTGGCTCAGTTGGTTAAGTGACTGCCTTCGGGATCGAGTCCCTCATCGGGCTCCCAGCTCTGCTTCTCCCTATGACCTTCTCCCCTCTCATGCTCTCTCTCACTCTCTCTCTCAAATAAAATCTTAAAAATAAAGATATAAATAAACCAATCCCACCTCCCAGCTCATAGAGGGTTGTTTTCTCACTGTGCCCTCACTTGACAGAAGGGGACATGAAAGCTCACTAGGGTCTCTTGAACCAGGCCCCAAATCCCGTTCATGAGGACTCTGTTATTATGACATAATCGCTTCCCAAAAGCCCACCTACTATTATCCTCACATCACGGATTAGGATTTCAACATACGGATTTTGAAGGGATATAAATAAACATTCAGTCTACGGTAGTCCCAGAAAATACAGGTAAATATTATATCTATGTTTATCAGGTAGAAAATAAAAAAGCAGTGAGTATCACATCAGGTGATTAATGGGGGATTAAGAGGTTCTGCTGATATTTACTAGGAGGGAGGAAAATTCAATCTTTTTCTCTCAGTGTTTCTTAGAGAAAATATTTCATGTGTGTGTGGTGGTGATTATTGTATTTTATATGTACATGAGAACTTTAAAAAAATACATGCTACACATTTGTCAATGATCAGTCTTTGTTTTTCCCAATGTAGCTTATACATTCCTAGTGGGGCAGAGACATACCATATTCTTTTCACATTGCCCTCTCCTTTCCCCAAGCTGGCCTTGCCATTCTCGCTTCCCCATTTCATTTTTCAAGATCCTATTTTCCCTTTACTCACCTTGCCTTTCTTCCTCTCAGCCCTTCTCGCACCTTCTTCTCATTTTTCATTTGCCAGTCCCACATGTCAGTTGAGCGCTAAAGGGTAGCAAATTAATTTTTTAAAGGAGTTGCAAGAAGCAGGGCCTGAATCTGTCAGGTTCAATCAGGGAAACCAACGCTGTGTTTATAGGAATTCGACTTTACGTGGCTGTGGGAGGCGCTGGAACCCAGAGACAAGTCACTGATCAGCCCTGCTGAAGCTCTCTGGTGGAGGGCAACAAGCCCTAGCCAGCAGGGAAATCTGGGAAGCAGGCATGTCCCGCTGCCTGGGGACTGCAGACGGAGGCTGGTAGCAGAGTCGCTTGAGGGCTGAGGCCTCTGCCTCCAGTGGTGAGGCTGGGTTCACTGTTGTCACCAGGGCTGCCACAGAGGCAGAAGACCAGGACCCAGAGCTGGGAAAGGCAAGTGCAAGCTGGGGCCCATCGGCATCCTGGTGATGGACAGGGTGAGTGAGACCAGCTCGAACACGCCAGAACCTGCCCATCTGCCGCCTCTCAGTCCATCCAACCAGGAGGACCTTCAGAAGCCAGGAGTCCCGCTTCATGCTCCCTCCAAACATTCCACAAATGGTTCCCCCTGGCTAATTCTATGCTGGAACTGCACAGGAAAAGGGAAGGTGGTCCAGTTTGGAATATAAAGCTACCACAGAAGCAACCTTGCTTGTATCATCAACTTGAGGATAGGACAAGTGAATTTATAAATGCCAGCTTCACACAACTGTCTTTTCCTGTTGGGTCCAGAGTCCCCTATAGCCATAGCGATTTCATGGGATCATTTGTTAGATTCACTTTAGTTTCTCTAAATTACTTGGCCATGGTATTGGCATATAATGAGGCAAAATGGATAAAAGAGGCATAGTGGCTGCCTTAGTGCTAATCATCCAGGGAATGCGGACATAAGCAGACAATGTGAACACACTGTGGTAGGTGCTGGAATAAAGGCAAGCCAAGTGTGCCGTGGGTGGGAGCGAAGACCATGGGATCTTGATGCAACAGGTAAGGTCTGAACTGAGTCTTAAAGAATGAGTATGAATTTGTCAGAAAGAGTGCACCATGGACAAAAGCATGGGGTAGATGTTTTGGGGTTCCTGGAAATTAAAATGTGCACATGGCAATGAGAAGAGATGAGATAGCAAGGTAATCAAAACTGCCCCTAGAGCAGGTAGGACCTCAAATATGTTCTTTAGGACCCCTATTTTAGCAATAATTTGATTAAAACCATATTACAAATATATAGATCTATACGATGTATAGTGATTTACTTAATGACAATTTTTTATTTAATGGTAAATTTACCATTCAGAAAGTTTTGATAGAATCTCACATCTTCTCTCACATCTTCTCTTGAACATTTTTGGCCATAATCATGGTACTACTAGAAGGTGATTTTTCTAGGTCAGATGTACCATTGTCCCCCACACAGTGCCACAAACAGGAAAAATTTCCAGGAGAAAAGAATTTCCATTTCATACAAGTAATGCTTGTCCCTCATCCAACTCAAGACTGACTGAGGCAAACACAATGTCACCAATGGGTGAGGATAAGAAAGGACATTGATCAGAAAAGGCCATTGTGCTGCCATCCTAATAGCCCTCAGATGAGACATAAGAGAATTACCAGGCTAGTGGCATGGAGTCCATGGGGGGGCAGGGGGCACTGTGCAGTGAGAGAACAGTAAGGGGCACACAGGGTAAACAACACCTGCTACCACTCCCACGACCCAGCAGTGTTGTAGACTCGCAGTGGCACCAGTCAGAACACAAATGGATGAGAGCCAACACGGGGTCTATACCTGTGGCTCAAGCCCAAAGGTCAGCACTGGAGCTTTCAAGAGCCCACAGCCCTGAACTTGTCCTTCTGGTGGCCCATGTTCATGCCATCATGCCAAAGCTGCACCATGCCAATAGCAAGAGGGATCCTGGAATCAGAGCCAGCCACAGGTCCAGGACAACCCCACAGCCCGAGTCCCCATGTTTCCTGGGGGGATAACCAGTCAACCTCATAGGGTGGAGAGCCCCTTGAGGGGAATAAATGAGGACCTGGGCCCACATGGGTCTCAATCTTACTTCAAAGTGCCTCAGCCAGGTGGCATTTCCAACCCACCTTGTCCCAGAATTTCCAGGAAGCAGGATTTAGCAAGTGTCAAGGAGGGGGTGTTATGAAGTGTGTAGGCCTCCTGAAGCCTGAATGTGGTCAGGGCAGAACCTTGCCTGAGTCTAGGGCAGCTCTGAAGGTAAATTAGGGCCAGCCCTTACAAAGCCATGCTCAGGAAGTTAAATTTTATCTGTAAGTTTGTGCTTCCCACATGTCATTGCTTTTCTATACAAGGACTATTAGGTAAACTTTTGAACACTAAGGTAAAATTAATGGAAAACATTGGACTTACTGATGGCCTTTAGTGCATTAACATGAATTCTGAAAATTTTTTTGAATTCTGAAATTTTTTTTAATCAAGAAATAGACAATGGCACCCTTTTGTAACTTCATCTTTAAAGATAGCTCATGAAATCCTTACGCTGTTACAAATTGTATTCCTTAATTATTGTGCCACAGAACACATTTTGGGAAAAGCTGCAAGGGTTCCACACAGAACAGATTTTCCTTCTAGAAAGATCACTTATAGTGACAGGAAAGTGATGGTTAGAGGAGAGAAGGGGCAAGATCAACAGCGGAGGTTAGGCAGTTACTGCAAAACTTAGTCTAGTGATGGTGGGAGGTCTGATCTGACTGAAGTCAGTTTTAGCAGTACCATGGGGTCACAAAATAAACTCACCTTTCTTAGGTAAATTAAATGCTCTGCATCTGGCCTAAAAGAACTAAGTCAGGAAACAGCCACTTAATTATTTTGGGTTATTGAGCATGCCACTGTGCTCAACAACAGCTAACTCCAGACTAGGCGTGAGACTTACCCGGAGTCTTAGTTATGAAGTACATTTTTTTTTTCCATGACCAACTAGCCCCTCTGAGTATCTCATATTTAAGGGTAGGCATTTTTTAGAAGACACTGTCTTTAAACAAAAGTCAGTCACTTCATCTGGGACCCAATCTGTTATATTTGCTGCAGGGAAAAGTGGCCACATTGGATTTAACTGAGACACAGGATGTCAGGCTCTGATGCGACAGCTTCCTAAGGTCATCTCAAGGGTAATTGTGCCCATATGTGACTGTTCTCCTTTGAAGAGGACCTTAGCAACCCATCCTTGTGTAGGAGGCAAATGTATTCACAGACAATGCTGGAGAGCACAGGTCAACCCTTTCTCTCGAATTTCAGTCACATGACTCTGCTCCAACCACACAGAAGCAAATTTGCTTCCTTTTAGTGGCCAGAGAAGCTGGATAATCTCTAGACAAAGAAAGAAGCACCATGTGAATTAGAAGCCTATAGGGCCAGAATTTCATAGATCTTCCGGGAAAGCACAAATTGCTGAGTTTTTGATAATAAAACTGAAGTTCAGAGAGGGAAACTGACCAGGCTTGACCCAAGATGGAAGGAGTGAGATATAAACCCATATCATCTTATCCTTTTTAAAACTTTTAATCTCTACTGACTGTAAATCTCCTAGAATATCCCAGAAAAAGGCTTTTATGAAAAAAAAAATGCGTTTCCTTAATTTCAAAAGGCACACAAACTTTAGCTGTATGAAATCACATGGTACAAAAGTACATCACCTTCATCTGTAGCCCTACATTTCTAAATACTTCATTTCTGTCTTCTACAGAATAGAAAAATTCAACATAAACAGAAAACATCTGTATTTTGAGAAGTTTTAAAATGATTTTTGCTTTTCTAGAAATGTATCAGAAATATTCATTCTACCTCTAAAGCAAAAAAAGATATTCCCAACTTCGTACAGGTACATACACTTCACTTTAGCATACCACACCAGGAGCCAAATTCTCAGTACGGCTGTGCCTTTTTAGCCAACAACCTATCTCGATATTTAATTATAACCAAATGTATTTGTTCTTCACTTGGCTGGCTGGAATCCAGAGGCTTTTTGAGCATGGGCTGATAAAATTACAGAGCAGCCCTCAATCTTCTACAACAGGAGTTTTTGAGTAAGCCTAAAAAGCAGCAGAAAGAGACTTAAGTAGACTGTGGGCCAGAGAAAGGAACAGCCAGGTCCCTCATGGAGGGTGGCTTGGCCAGCCAGATGGACCCAAAGGTACCACATCCCTTCTGAAGACAGGCGTCCATTCTGGGAAACTAAGGAGCAGCAGAACAGCAGCTGCTCTGGTTTGGGAAGGACACCGTGTCCTTCAGAGTGCATCGATGTTGGATATGAAGGTTGGAGAGTAGGACCTAGTAAACGATGGCAGAGGAGCCAAAAGGGATAGGAAGATAAATACTGTTTAAAAGCTAGTGAGGACACCAAACACATGGCCTTCAGCAACCCGGAGGCCCACAGAGGTGATGTGCAGAGGAACAAGGTTCCTGGGCCACCGTGTGGTATGAACAATTAAAGAACACAACTAAGTAACCAAATTCCCTCTTTCCTAGAAGCTTTGGAATGTGGGGAAAACATACTCAAAAGAGGAAAGTTACAGAAACACACCATAAGCTTCATCTAAGTTTTTAAAAAATGCATGTGTTTATATATCTGCTTGTATGTGTGGGTGAGTGTGTGTGCACATGCGCGCGCGCGCACACACGCACACACACACACACACACACACACTGAGGAGAGCTTATTAACATGGTTAGCTAGGCAGGGGCCAAAACAGATTTATCCCTTGACTTGCTTTCTCTGTTCTTTTGCTTCAGATGACAGCCCAGACAAGCAAGAGAAATGAGAACACCCTAATTAAAAAGATAAAACTGGGATTTTACTCTTTCATTTATAAGCTTTCTCGCCAAGTAACACTAAGGATGCAACAGGAAAAAAACTGATCTCCTAACAGTCACAAATCAGTCATTAAAACAAACACCAAAGCTTTATAAATGAGGTTTTATTGAGTTTTATTCCCAAAATTCTCGCTAATTTTTGCTAGCTAACGTCCTAAAACTCAAGCCCCTAACAATAGTCCCACAGAGCATTAGCTTTCAAATTTAGTGTAATATGGGAATAATTTGGAGTGATTCCTTAAAATGTAGATTCCTGAGCCTTGTCCATAATTATTCTGATTTAGCTTAGTTAGGTCTGGAGTACATCTCAGGAATTCCATTTTAACATGCACCCCAGATGATTCTAATGCAAGTAATCTAAAAACAGATTCTACTGCAGTGGCTTATGGGATCTAGAATAGGATACAAATCATAATCCTCATTTAAGAAAGATAACAGCCTTTGATAGATCAAGCGTCATTTTAGCAAATATACATTGAATGCCTATATATTTCAAGCACCAGGTAGTAAGGATACTAACAGAAGACAGCTTCTACCCTCAAAGATTTTGTGGTATCTTTTAGGAGCTGAATTTTTGATGCCCTCCCCCCAGGCACTGTGTGACCAAGTGATAAACTGTTAATGCCATTACTCTTCTTCTCATCTAGGAGCATAAGGCAAAAGGTCCCTCACACAGTCTCACATTTGGGACAGAAATACTACCTAAATGACAGCAGAGGACCTACAAAGTCTTCAGATACCTTACAATGCATGCTTTTTAATTTGGTGGGAAATAGGAGGTTGGTAAGGGGTGTATATATAACAGGAAAGTACCCTTTCTATCTGGCAGAATCCTTTAATATATAGTTTCAATGGAAGGTTTAACCCTTTGGATGGTCACATCCAGCACTTTGAATCTGAAGACTTGGTACAAAGATAGAGGGTCTGTCCTGATAATATTCATTACAGAGAGACTGTAGAGAATGTTCTGCAGCATTGGTGGCAGTGAATAGATAGCACTGGTAGTGCCTTTGGCAGCATCATCACCAGACTGTTTCTGGGTGTGACGTGACCTCCTTCAGCTACAGCCCATGCTCCATGACTGGTTCATCACACTTCTGAGGGACTCTTTCCAATAAATTGATTTTCTACTTTAGTTGGTCAGGTCAGTTTTTAATCCTTACAATAGAATCCTGACTGACATCAAAACTGGTACAGTTAGTAGGTAACAAAAACACATCCTCAGAGAAATGGCAGAGGAAAGACCCGAGATTGCATATATGGACTACATTAGCTGGAAGTCTGGGAGAATCTCGTCATTATGGGAATCTGAAAGACCCCAGAATGCAATGATAAATCAGCTAATAAAGTTACCAATTTTGTTTACCTGGAATGAAATGCCCAAGGAGGTCAGTCTTCTTGGGATCAAGTTGCCACTTCCATAGAAAAGCGAAAGGAGTATAAAAGTCAAGAACTACAGAGATTGATGTTAGTTTATCACTTTACTGGAAAGCTCAGACACTGAAAGAAACTCAGCAACTACATACGACTAAACTAAAAAAAAAAAAAAAAAAAAAAAATTCTTTTCTATTGACTCAGGGTGCCTTGGAAAATTATCTTCTGTTGAATTCACTGCCATTGCTCTGGGGCTGGTGATAGTTCTGGGAATATACAGGAGGTGTGGGAAATCTTGGAATACCCTGATTCATCACTTCTCATAGAGCATCCTCTCCCAGCCTCCTTCCTATCAATAAGGCCATTCTTCCTTGCTTGAAGTCATGGTCTTCCTTCACCTAAGGGAGTTACCTTCTTAAAGGAGCTAGTTTTTCCTCTTATTTCACTCTCTTATCCTCTTTGTTTCCAGGGTCAAGTCAGAAAAGAAATGGAAGAGAAGGCTTACATGCAAACATCTCTGGTAGTTCACTAATGTGTGTCTGCTAGAATCTTTAGAATAGATGTGGAAATGGATTCTACGAGAGGCTGTTCAAGGGTAGATCAACCTAAATTTATTAATACGGGTACCAGAAATTCTACATGAAACATGCTAGTCAAACAACAAAAATAGTTTTATATATCTACTCAGCTGGTTAAGGAAATCTTAAATAATATATGGTGACCATATAATATTAATGTGAAATGCCAGTAGTTCCTTGGATAAAAGTAGAGAGAGGAATCCAGATTGAAAACAGAAGATCTGGAGTAATGTTACATATCCAATCTGACCAACCATATTCATTCTCTAATTAAGTACCCCAAAGACCCAGAAACTAGCCATTTTACCAACACCCTGAGAAATACAATGGCATAGGAGCTATCAGCATGGAACTGTTCATTGGAAGATAAAAGTATTGGTGAAAGTTGCTAGAGACGAAATGAGGACCTTGATTTCAATGTAGATGAGAGAATTCTGATGTGACCAAAAAAAAAAAAAAATGAGTAAAATGTAACCACGACAGGTTACACATGTGCCATTTGGCGTATATCTGCCATCATCAACAGAATACTCCAGCCCACAGGGATCTTAATTTTTATTTGGTCATTGGATACCTAGATCTAAAATAGCTGTGGACCCTGCTAAGGTCCTACTCAAGTTATATTGACAAAAAGAGAAACGCAAAAAATGTCAAAGCCAGTGAACAGAGATCTGATTGGGAGCTCCAAGACAGTCACGGACCTCTTCCCATTTCTCTGACCTGAGTCAGTTCTGGACCCAGAGCTCTTTGGAAGTCAGGATGATAATGAGGAAATAGTTTGGGAAGTGGAAAGGCATTTAGAAAGAAAAATAGACCAGCTTTGGTATGATGGAAGACACAGAGGTTGAAGGTTGTTATAATATACATTGGAGTTACACACACATATATATATATGTATATATATATACATATATATATATATATTTGAAGATTTTATTTATTTAACAGATAGAGATCACAAGTAGGCAGAGAGGCAGACAGAGAGAGAGAGAGAGAGAGAGAGAGAGAGAGAGGAGGAAGCACACTTCTCGTTGAGCAGAGAGCCCGATGCAGGGTTCAATCGCAAGACCTGAGATCATGACCTGAGCTGAAGGCAGAGGCTTTAACCCACTGAGCCACCCAGGCACCCCGGAGTTATATTTTTATACACATTATTCCCCCAGAAAATAATTTCTTTGTTGCTTTGCATATTGTCATACAAATGTCCTGACATTAACATTTTAAACTTTTCCAATTTTTTACAAAAACATTTCAAAGGGATGTTTTCTATTTAACTCCACAAAACTTGAAGACACATGATACGTTAGAATACCTAAATAATGGCCATTCTTTATCCATTTCATTATTTACCAGAAATGACCTCATCTATGACTTAGTAATTTAGAGTTTTCTTTTTAGAATGTTGTGATTACCTAACTCATGTTTCAAAAGATTTTTTTTTTTTCAAATGTCAGATGAGTCTGTCTTACTATCAGATTCTTACCTGTGTTCTCAGCTGGAATGTTTCTTTTTTGCATTTGGAGAAAATGTTAATTAACACATTAGGAATGTATTTGGTACATTTGGTTGCAAATGCAAACAGTCTAATCTTCTATTCATTAGAGCCTTTTGTCTGAATCATTCAAGTGAGTAACAGGTTGCACTGAGACATCACCAAAATGACTCAGTTATCCTAAAAAGTACTCCTTTTGTTTTTCTGGGAAGAGTTATGTATTATGAATTACTCAAATTGCATTTTCATTTCATCACCATGGTAACTACTATGGCAACACTTGAAGGGATGGCCATGTTAATTACTTCACCGAACAAGAGATTCTAGCCAAATTTTCTGTGAACTTAGCAGAGAATATTAAATGCATCCATAGGAACTAAACATCATTGGAAGTTTTGTACTCTGGGCTTTATGTTGATGTTGGAGGAACAGCAGTGAAAGTGATGAGGTACACAGAGATGGCTGGACCCAGTTTTCCCCTTTAGGTTTCATTCCCCTGTCATTCATGTTATCCTTTCCTAGGGGAGAGCAAAACTGGAGGGCAGAAAGTTATTTATTGAGATAGCACCAGTTAGAATGGTTAAAATTATTAAGTCAGGAAATGACAGATATTGGCAAGGATGTGGAGAAAGGGAAACCCTCCTACACTGTTGGGGGGAATGTAAGCTGGGACAGCCACTCTGGAAAACAGGATGGAGTTTCCTCAAAAAGTTAAAAATAAAACTACCCTATGACCTAGCAATTACACTACTAGGTATTTACCCCAAAGATACAAAGGTAGTGATCTGAAAGGGCGCCTGCACCTCAATGTTTATAGCAGCAATGTCCACAATGTCCATTGACCGATGACTTGATAAAGAAGATATGTATGTACACACACACATGCACACACATAATGGAATATTACTAGCCATCAAAAAATGAAATCTTGTCATTTGCAGCAATGTGGATGGAACTAGAGGGTATAATGTTAAGCAAAATAAGTCAATCAGAGAAAGACAATTATATGATTTCACTCATATGTGGAATTTAAGAAACAAAACAGAGGAGCATAGGTGAACGGAGAGAGAAATAAAACAAGACAAAATCAGAGAGGGAGACAAATTATAAGAGACCCTTAGTAATAGGAAACAAGGATTGCTGGAGGGGACGGGGGAGGGAGATGGGGTAACTGGATGATGGGCATTAAGGAGGGCACATGATGTAATGAGCACTGGGTGTTATATAAGACTAATGAATCACTGAACTCTACCTCTGAAACTAGTAATATACCATATTTTAATTAATTGAATTTAAATTTTAAAAAAGTTAATTATCTAGTGCTAGGTGCTTTTTGCTCTGTGTTTCATTTAATATTCCTGAGAGTTCTATAGGATGAGCACTATTGTCTTTTCTCCTGACAGGTGAGAAGACCAGAATTCAGAGCAATGAGTTCATTCAGTCATTCATCTAGTGAAGCTGAGACTTAAAACAAGTCCTTTTGATTCTGAAGCCCATACTTCTTATATTTACAGTTGTGCAGAGTGGGGGCAGGGGGAAATCTTTCATTGTCCACGGTCAGAAAGGGTTTAGATTGTACTCTACAAGAAAGCAGAATACAAGGTATCTGGAAACCCCTTTTCCAAAAGAATATCCTTTTCTCCACCTTTCAGGAAGACCAGTCTTAAATACAATGAGACCTAAAGGTTAAACTATAAACAAAAATGCAACTCAAGGAGTTAATTTCGCATGTATAAATGACTTGTAAAACTTCGTTTCCTTTCTCAAGATTTGTGCTCATAGGGCAGTTAGGGCATTGGGACTAAAGAGATGGGGAGCAGACTCTGCCACCCCAAAACATGCCTCTTTGGCATAAGGACTGATTAGTTTAGGCTGATAAGTTTGAAGAAATAGTAGCAAAAGAGAAGCTCTGAAATTAAGAAGTCACCCTTGTGTGGATTACCTTTATATTTATAATGGAACTCTCTATTTGTAAAGGCGTCTCCTCTCTTTACAAGGAAGAGAAGGAGGACTAAATCTCTAGAAACTCCTGTCAATGAAGAAGGAAACAACTTAAATCTGCGTAATAATCCTACCCTCATTTACTGTGCTTTCTTGATGGCCTCCCATCATTGGCACCCATCCCCTACTATCTTGTCTTTAGCCAAGAGGGTATTTAAGGTGGCCATCACAGGGATTTCCTCAGTTTTCCTGCATCTCTCCCTTGTAAACAGGAGGCATTTATGTTACTAAACTTGTTTTTCTATGTAAATCTTTTATTACTGGGAAGGGGGAAGTGGTCTCAGCCAAGAACCAAGAAGAACAGAGGAAAAAGTTTTTTCCTCCCCTTCAAAAGGTTAGGCTGGGAGCTCAGAAGGAAAGGCTGGAGATCGCTTTGTAACTCTTTGTCCAGAAATGGTGCTCAGAGAAAAGGAGGGAGGTGTTGCTACAATATTGCTCCTCAATCCACCATACTGTATCACAAACAGTAGCGTGATTGTGAGGCTTTCCTGGTGAGCAAAGTCAAACACGACCTCTGCAGTCACAGATCTAGCAAAACAGGGACAGAGACTGGCAATCAAATAAGATGATGAACCCAGAAATAAATGGAAAATTGCAAGCCTGTGTGAAAGCAAGCTTGCTCTCCTGTGGGAAGGGCCTGTCATGGTCTGAAGGGTCAGGGAAGGCTGCCTCTACAGGAGAATCTGAGTGGAGATCCACATCTTTCCCTCTTTCCTTAAGCTAGCTTCTTTGTATGTATTTTCCAGCTCTAAAAGTGACTATATGATCTACCTGCTTGCTAAAAAAGAAAAATATAGAAGTTAGCTTTGATTTCTCTTTCTCTCTCATCCCCTACTCACTCATGAGATCCTTTCTATATATAACCAAAGGTTATTTCTATTTGGCACCAGGGCAACACTTATCCATACCACAAACCCACATACATCCTCATCTGAATTAATTCAACAGCCTTCTAATTTGTTTTTCTGCCCCAGGTCTTGGCCTCCTCTTGGCCCTGCAAATTAGAATTCATTCTCCACAATGCAGAAAAAGTGATCTCTCAGAAATACACACATAACAGAGTCACCTTCCTATGTAAAATCTCTTGGGAACTTCTCATTGTCATGAGGATGAAATATGAACATCTTAGTATGGCTTATAAGATTCTTTAGGCTCTGCTTCTGCTCATTTCCTCAGCCCCTTCTCTTTCTCCTTGCACCATACCCTCGGGTTATCTTCAATATCTCTCTGTGCCTGGAATCCACCCTCTTCTCCCTTTCTACCATCATCTTCATCTATCTGGAACACACTTCCTCCTTCCTCCTCTTTGTCTCTTTTAGACCTGGATATCTCCCACAGATTATCCATGTCCCAGCTCTCTGTTGTCCCTTTCTTTATGCAAATCTGAGGCCCCAGAACTGGGGTTAGGAGCCACATAGCACTAATCACACTGGATCAAAACTGTCAGTTTTCACTTGGAGTAGAACCTTACTATATTGTTACCTGTCTGCTGGTAGGAGCCCTACTTTTTTTTTTCTTTTTTTTTTTTTTTAAGATTTTATTTATTTATTTGACAGAAAGAGATCACAAGTAGGCAGAGAGGCAGGCAGAGAGAGAGAGGAGGAGGAAGCAAGCTCTCTGCCAAACAGAGAGCCTGATGCGGGACTCGATCCCAGGACCCTGAGATCATGACCTGAGCCGAAGGCAGAGGCTTAACCCACTGAGCCACCCAGGCACCCCAACCCTAGTTTTTCTTATGTTAGATCCAGGATGTGCACAGCACCAGGCTCACTGTAATGGCTCACCAAATATTTTTTGGAAGGAAAAAAAGGGAGGAAGGAACAAAGGAATGAAGAGGAAAAGAAAAAACCATAAGGGATGAAGGGAATCCTTAGAGATGGCTTACTGTTCTTCCCTTACTTAAATGACTTTCAAATGGTATGAGGGATTTTGCTCATCTGCTAAAAGCAGCAGGACACAAGTTCTGCAGCAAGAGAGATGTTCTGTATCTGCACTAATCCAGTAGTCACTGGCCACATGGGGCCACTGAGCAAATAACTGAATATTTAACATGATTTTATCTTCAATTTAAATAGTGTGGTTAGTGGCTACGATAATGGACACCACAGGCCTAGAGGCACCAGCAGCAGGGCCAGTGTCCCAGGCCCAACCCCTCCCTCCCCATGGCTGCTCCCCTGCCGCTCAATACTGTTCCAGTCATTGCAGTTTCCCTACTGTCTTTAGGAATTCCTCTAAAATTCTCCTTTCCATGCTGGGCAGTAGAAGTCAAATAAATGCAGCAGATAGAATGCCGTTCACACTTCATTTTCAAAAGCCTTAATGAGGGTCATTTTGATCTCATCAATACTGGTGAGTGATTTCTAGCTACATGATCAAGAGCTGTATTTTTCCAAAACACTTGATATAATGATAAAAATGGAAAAATAAGTAAAGAGCCTCTCCAACTATTATGCCCAGTGTTCCAGATCATCTAAAAAAAGAAAAAAAGTAACAAGGTTTAATTTGAACACTGCTCTTCATTCTTCACACAGAGAAAAAGGGCTGGAGAAGAGAAGGTGGACAGGGAGAAAAGCAAGAGACAGGCATGAAAGAGAAGATAACTCTTCCACAGAGCTGAGAGGCCATCATCCTACAATTACCGTTATCAGAAAACCAGGGCCTAGAGGAAGAACACCAGCCTGGGAGTCAGAATGCTTTTTTCACACCATACAGACTTGCTTGGGCAAGTAGCATAACCTCTCCGAACCTCTGTATTTTCCTTGTCTAGATGGGGGAAATATACGTGTTCTCCTTACCTGGTTAGGTTTTTGCAGTTTCACATGAAACCATATATGCCCAAAGAACATGCAATATAAGTTACCTTGACACAAGAGGACATAATTTTAAAATCTTGTCACTTCCAATAAAAGCTTATGGATGGAAAATAAACAAGAGAATATTTTATATTTCTTAACACAATACTAGCCTACTTACCTACTTCCAGCCACTGAAATTTACTTGAAAACATATGTACATATATGGGTATTTTTTCTAATTAGTACTTATCGCTGGGAAGTATCTACTTCCACAGTTGTCCTGGAGCCTAGAAATGATGTACAACCTTGTACCAAGGGCCAAAGTATGTCTTAGCTGGGCTGATGTGAAGGGAGTTGTCAGCACAGACTTGGAATTCAAAATAGGGTGATGTCTGCAAAGAGAGTCTTCGGGTTCTCTCCTTTCTCCTATTTCTCTTGTAAGTATCTACTTCAACTTCCATGCTACACTAACTTCTCCCTTTGAGCAAGTGCTTACTTACTCTGAAATGTCATAGTTCAGGACTTGCACCAAAGGTTCTCTTTAACTTTGGAGATGTTATCCATTCAATAAGGTTAATTCAGCTTCCATTAGATGTCTAGTAATGCACTGCATGATTTGTAAAAGTGAAGAAAAAGCCCTCAAGACATTTACATTCTGGAGGTGGAGCTCATATGCATAGACCTGACATGCTGAGATAATACAATAGAGCATAATAGGGGAAAATACACTTTGCCCATACAGAATTTAAGAACTTTAGACTTTCTAACAGCCCCTAGCATATTCCAATTGGAGCCACCCATTTTCAACATCAATCCTACTTTAAATAGAAAGAATATTAACATTCTATAGGTGAAAATTCAGTTTGCAGATCTCATTTTCAGAACAGACAAAACCAGCAGTAAATGATAACTTACACATAACTACACATGGAGGATTCTATTAAGTTCGCCAGACTATGTGACTGCTACATTCAACATATATTTCTAAATGGACTTTAATGAAGTTTAATTATTCATGGTGTGGTATATTATACAGCGTGGGAAGATTCCAACTATTTTCTGATATATTTCCATTATAAGAATATAGTTCCATTAAATACATCCAGCAATATTAAAATCTCTATACATCAACTATGACCCAAATATTACTGGTTTCCATAGTTTTGTACTAAAACTACATGCATCTCATCAACTGTGACCCATGTATATGTACATAGTTGCTGCCTGTGTTCATTCACTCATTTATCCAACTACCCACCCATCAATCCACTGAATCAACATGGGAGAAGGTTGATAATGGAGAAATAACACGTGCTTAGAATTGGACTTGGCTTTGAATTCTGACTCTAATATTTAATACTAATTATGTCTCTGGGCATCAGTTTCTCATTGTAAAAGAGATGAATATACATAATACTTAACTGATAAGTTACTGTATCATTATAGATTACTTGCCGTAGGGATAGTTCTCAAAGTTTAATTTATAATTATCTAATCTTGACACAGATGAAGAAAAGTAAAACAATTATTAACCTTGTACTGAGGAATTCTTTCTACAAAATACTGATATAACCACATATTCTCTATTAGAAGAAGAGAAACACAAGTCATGGTGATTGTCAGGGCTCAGAGAACAACTGAGTGTTTCGGTTTCCCACATATGGTGGATTGGAGATCATTTTAGCCTGGTCAGCACAATCCTGTTGGTCAGGCATTCTGATTTCTACTGTGCCAACTCATGTCTTCCTAAATAAAGTAGTTAAAAACAAAGTCTCTATTTTTAAAATAACTTTTGGGACACGAATGTTCTGGCAAAGCAGCCAGGGAGTAGGACTATTTCAGTGCTGTCTATGTGTTCATCTGCTACTTTGAGAACCAATTCAGACTTCTCCTTTAAGGAGCAAACTCATGAAAAAAATGGGGGTTCAGTAACCTCCAAGAGGAGTCATCAGCATTCCCTCTGTGACCAGCTCTGTTCACTCTATGAAAGCCAGAGACAAATGATGCCATTTCTACATTTCTCTGTGTGCCCAGAACCCAAGTAAACAGACCTTTGCTTAGTGTTAATACGTATTTAACTCTGTCTAAACATGGGACGGACTCGGGAGAATTAAGACTGGCATATATAAATGGTTTGGGTTAAACTCAAGTCATTTTTGAAAATAAAACAAAACAAAATAAGTAAAGCACCCAGCAGAATGACCTGTGGGTAATTAGTTTCATTCCCCAAACTTTGACTGAGACCCTTATGGGTGCCATGTACCATCCAGCCTTGACCAGATCAAACTAGGTCCCTGCTCTCCAGGGACCTATGATTCAGTGCTAGAGGAGTTCATTGACAGATAGAAATAATGTGAGTGTCCTAAGGCCATACTGTGGCCTCAGATAGAAAAAGGAACCCCTTCTGATGATAAGGTACAGGGAGGTTCACTTGAGAGAGTGGTCTGGTCCTAGGAGTGTAAATGACAAAGTGTTTATGAGTCTCTAGTCAGTGTCGGTCTTGTGCTTGACTGGGATGTGCTGCGGGGTCTCACAATCACTCCCTATCAGGAAAGTGGAGTTTGGGAGTAAAACAGTGACACTAATCCTGGTTTTGCTACCCTTGAAGCTAGCTATTCCTGTTCATTCATTTATTTTTCATCAAATATTTACAGAGTACCTACGATGTGCTAGGCACTCCATCAACAGCATTAATAATAAAACAGATATTTATTCTATTCCCAGGAGCTTATGATAGATAATAAGTAAATAAATAACATAATAATTGGAAACAATTTAACAAAAACTCAAATGGGTTTTTGCAAGTTATAATACAATCTATGGAGGAAGGGGACAAGAGAACAGGAAAAACAGGGTAAACTTCCTTAAGGTGTTAGTGGAGGCCTTTTATTATTTATTTATTTTTTTAAAAAGATTTTATTTATTTATTTGACAGAGAGAGATCACAAGTAGACGGAGAGGCAGGCAGAGAGAGAGAGAGAGAGAGAGGGAAGGCAGGCTCCCTGCTGAGCAGAGAGCCCGATGAGGGACTCGATCCCAGGTCCCTGAGATCATGACCTGAGCCGAAGGCAGTGGCTTAACCCACTGAGCCACCCAGGTACCCCAGTGAAGGCCTTTTTTGGAGCTGGTGTTCCCACTGGAGGCATGAGGGCAGGGGAGGAACGAGGTGTGAGAAGAGTGGGGCAGGAGGGGCAGGAGAGCAGTTCACAGAGGAAGTGCTAAGGCCCAGAGGTGGGGACACATCTGGCTGGCTCCAGCTCTCAAAAGGCTACCAGGGAGGGTGCTGGTGGCATTTGTTAAGGAGAAGGTCATAGAATTCTCACTCAGCGCTCATGTCCATCCACTCCACAATGTGCTCTATTCAACTCAAGTGAGAGTAAGAGCAGAGTTACTAAAACAACATGAGCATGTCCTCTCTGCTCTCCCAGTACTCGCCCTGCATTCACACAGACCACTCTGGCTCCTGTGCTACCTGGGCTCAGCAGGCAGACCCTGCCTCCTGGCCTCAGGCTCTGCTCCTATCTCTGCTGGTGCACTTTTGCCCAAATGCACCACCACCACTACCACTACAGCCCTGTCCCTTGCCTTGCTCAACAGCTTACCTTCTCAGGGAGGCCATCTCCTTCCAGCCTATCTAAAATCTCCTCTTTCCCAGCCCTCCCACACCCATTTTCTCTATCTCCATTGCATTTATCCTCTTCTGAAGAGCTAGGAATGACCTTGACTCTGCTCAGTCTTCCTCCTCTAGACTGTAAGCTCCAGGAGGACAGGGATTTTCGTCAGTTGTATTCACTGCTCTATCCCAGCTTCCAGAAAAGTGCCATAGGAGGAATTCGAAGACGATTTGTTGAACAAATCTCTTTGAATCCTCAGGAGCCAGCCTGGGAGGGAGGACTAGCTCAAGAGGATGGTGGATTCATACACATAAAGTTACAAAAATCATTTCATTGACAAATTAAAGTCTTGCATTGATGAAGCTGCATCCAGCCTTGACAGTCGTTCCAGTTCATGAAGTGAAAATCAATGACAATTTATTAAAGCCAGTAATTTTCCTTGCTATTCATCATATATTATTTGCATTGTGACAATGTTACATCTATTGATTGCATTTCAATTTGAAAGTTAAACAGAATTAAAATAAAAGGTTTTCCGTGAAATTCAGTTCTCTTTTTAATAACTGTATCTCTGGTCTTCTGGCATTGTTATATAAACTGTACATTGTAATGAATCATATATTCAGGGCAGAAAGAGAAAGTGGTCTTAAAAGTATGCTTCGTTTTGCTGCCATTTAAAATTTGAAAACCAGAATGCAAACAGGGAAGTTTTTGGGGGGGGGGGTTGTCTGTTTTTCCAGTCAAAGAGATAAAACAGAGACTAGAGCAACACTAAAAGAAATACTACTAGCTGGATGGGTGAGCCTGCTTGCTAAACTTATGGTGATTAAAACTTTGCATTTTAGTTACTTATTTGAACTTATTTGAACTTGATGTCTGCAGCCAGAAACCTCTCGGGCTGTGGGATAACTGAGAAACTACATACCAGCACTCTCCAGAATGATCTTTTTGATTAGCTACTTATCTGGGAAATAATATAGTCACTTTTCTTCTGTTGAACTCCAGACTCCCTTTCTCCATTAGAATGCCATACTTTTCACCATTGGGATACAAATCCTTGGTTGTTATATTCCTTCTGGGTCTAGTTAAGTTATATCTTAGAAGTCCCCTTCTAGGATGTAACTGGAGGTGTTAGGATGTCAATCCAGGCACATCAGCTAAGACAATGTACATAAGAGGGATCTTGAGTCAAGGGAATGAAGGAATGACCAGGACCTGCAGGGCAGGGCACAGCAAGTGACCTTTTGCCCTTGACCCTCTGAGGCATTCCACTGTATGAGCACGCACAGGCACAGGATTTCCTGGACCCAACCTCTGTTCCTGATGCTCCCTTAGCTTACAAAAGCATTGTAGATGAATAGAGGACAGACCTAGTTTAGAAGGATGGAAAACAGTGATCAGACAAACCTTGATGAGCCCCAAATCAGGGAAAAACATCTTTTAGAACTACAGCATCTGTGTTTCCAGGAGACGACTGGACTACATCAAAAGGATAAAAATTAATCTACAAAATTCTAATACTAGCACAGCTTCACAGCCTCTTCAAACACTCTGGCAATGTGATGCTCTGTGCGTGTGTGTGTGTGTGTGTGTATGTGTGTGATAATGTCTTGTCCAGTGATATGAACATTCTGGTAACCCTAGCAGCTTCACCTTGATGTAAAGTCTCCCCAAGTGAGGCTCAGCTCAGGCTCTCGCACATAGTAGTCCCCTGATACATGCCTGATCACTGATCACTGGCTAAGTGAATGAAGGATCAACAAAGGAACATCCCTTTCTGGCGAACATTAGCATTTTACTCTGAAAAGCCAAGTAAGGAAGCTGTCCGAGAGTTAGCATTTTACAGCCTAGTTTCTCTAAACGCTTTTGATACAAAATTTCTTACAGAGGCTAAAATTACAACACACTTTTTAAATAAAAAAGAATTCAATAAAAATTTTTTTCAGTGCTAATTCATCAAATACATTGAAAAGATCATTCGGAATCTTGCAAAACCAATGTGAGCTGCAATGCATAGTAGAGGAAGTTCACTGAGTATAAAGTTTTGCTAATTTTAATTTTTTCATATAGTAGCCTCCACACATAACCAACGTGCCCACCACCTCTGCCCTCCCTTCTCCTGCTCTCCCTCATCACCACAGGGGTGATGGTAACTCTTTGGAGTGGGGATGATGGAGACTTAGTCTTAGCGAGGCAGCACATCTTTGGAGAAATCACTTAGTATCTCTGGGAGCCTTGCTTTCCTTACTTGCAAAATGACAGAAGAATGCTTGCCCTCCCCACCATGTGGAGAGTGTGCCTTTGAAAATGCTGAAGCAGAATACAAATATAAAACGCTCACATGAAGTTTCACCAAGAGAGGCCCTTCTTGCTTTCTTAGAGAGACTCCACAAGCATCAGCCTGCCCCCAACTTTTAACTGGAGGGAATGGGAGTTTCCAGGGAGGTGGGCCTCAGCTGGGAATGAAAGGCACTAACTATTTTGTCTTCTAAATTCAAAGACACAAGCATTACCATTTTATTGTGCCTACTCTGTCACCACAGAGCTGACCAAAAGGGTTTACTTCAGGAAAACCTTCTCCAAAAATCCCATCTGAGCTATATAAAGAAGGCTGATCCTCGAGGGTGTCCCTAAACTTAGGTCATGGAGTAGTAACTACGTATTATGGACTGAGTTGTGTCTCCCCAAAATTCATATGTTGAAGTCCTAACCCCCAGTGCCTCAGAATGTGAGACAGTCTGTAAAGAAGTAATAAAGTCAAATTTAAGTCATTAGAGTGGACCCTAATCCAGTAAAACTGGTAGCCTCATGAGAAGAGATTAGGACCAGACACAGGTACTGAAGGAAGACCATGCAAGGATGCAGGGAGGAGAAGATCATCTGTAAACCAGGGAGAGAAGCCTGCTGACCCCTTGTCATTAGAGACGCAGCCTGTGATACCATGTTATGGCAGCCTGAACAGACTAATACACCATACCCACATCTTTCTCTCTCCATGAGAGAAGGGGATCCACTGGACTTGGCACTTCTTTCTACCTCAAAGATTATGCCCAATTCTTTTCTGCACTAGGTAGGGTCAGTGGTGACTGGTCTAAAGACTGCTGGATTGCTGAATCTATAGGGTATCTGATTATTTGACACTGCCAGGGTAAGAAAGGGGGCAGGAGACCAAACTGGGAGGGAACCAACTACCACCACTCAAGGAGAACACTTGCGTCTCCTTTGGGCTGAAGGGATGCTGGGTTCACCTACTAAGGCCTTCTACTAGAGCAAGGGGACCTCAGCCTCAAGAGGCTCTCAGGAAGAGTCACCACTGGGGGGATGAGAATCAGCAAGAAGCCCAGCCTTGGCAGATGCCCATGCCAGGAAAATGCCCTCCCCTGGAGGAGCCCCTGAAGAAGCCACAGGTGAACTGTCCTCAACATCCCACTTTTGGACGTGGGTGGCACAGGGAGGATGAATAGCCTGTTAGGAAAAGAAAAAACACAGTCCTATAATTCAATTCAATTCTGACACTATCTATCCCTGCCCACTTCAAACACTAATGGCAAGTCCAGGTTGTCACCTGTGCTTCTGATTCACTGGCTATAGATAGAATGTTCCAGTGACTGCCTCTTCAGGTTTGATTAATTTGCTAGAGTGGTCTGTAGAACTCAGAGAAACCTTTCACCTAACAGCCAGATGGACAGATGCATGCATCAAGTACAGGAAAAGGGTGAGGAGCCTCCAGGCTATCTCCCCACAAGCCACTTTCCCCAAATCTCCAGATGTTCACCAGCATGGAAGCTTTCCAAACTCTGTCCTTTTGGGGATTTATGGAGGCTTCATTACTTAGGCACAACTAATTAAGTCACTGGCTATTGGCAACTGAACTCAATCTCTAGCTCCTTTCCCCTCCTGGTAGTTCAAGGAATGGGCCTGAAAGTTCCAACTCTCCAGTCACAAGGTTGGCTCCTGTGGCAACCAGGCTCCACTCTTTGGTTACCTCCTGGCTTTCTAAAAGTCACCTCATAATACAACAAAGATACCTTTGTTGCTCTCCTCTTAGGAAATTCCAAGGATTCTCAGAGCTTTGTGCCAAAAAGCAGGGACAAAGACCAAATATACATTGGTTTTAAATCACAGTATCACACCTTCCTTTTCCCCAAACATTTCCATCCTCCAAGTCAGGCCCATGAATGGATAAGTGGAAATATCTTAGTAATGCAGTTGGATTACAGAAACCAAAGGGCTGCCCTAAATTTTAAATGGAATTGGGAGAGAGAAAGAGAGAGAGAGAGAAGGAGAAAGGAAAAAAAATTTTTTTTTCTAGTCAGAATGGGAAATTTGGGGACCAAAAAGCCCTGTCTTGAGACTCAAGGGACTTACATGTTGTATCTATTACCCAGTTCCTCAGCCAAACACCTCATGCAAATGAAGCACAGTAGAGCTTCTTGACAGGCATTTACTCAAACCTAGTAACCTGCTGCCTCAGGGTTTTTTCAAAATTTCATAATTTACCTCATTCTCACAATCTCACTCCTAAACTTGAATCTCATCTCTGCAACAGACTAACAGTGTGAAACACCAAGTAAGACATGCTCTGGCATTGCCTCAGCTGTAAAATGGGGACAATAATACCATCTGGTAGTGTGGTTGCAAAGAGTAAATGATACAGAACACTGATGATCAAGCCAGGTATATACTGATATAGGGACAACATTAGGGCTCGAAGCTGATGTCCAAGAAAAGATTGTTGAGATGTCTTTGGTGCAAAAAGGTGGTTTTATTAAAGCATAGGGATGGGACCCATGGGCAGAAGTCCATGAGACAGTAAGGGGTGGTGATTATATACTTTCAAGTTGGGAGGGAGTTAGAGACAGCCTAAGTCTCTAATAAATTTTGGAAACAAGGCTGCCAGGACTTTGAGGGGACTAGCTATTGTTACAAAAAGGTCATTTAACACCATCTAATAAAACCTTAGTCATGAGACCCTTCAGACATTTATCAGTGGACCATATGCTTGGGGAATGATTGCCAACACATATCTTGGGGGGTTTTAGAGATAAAGGACATTTCTAAAGGAATTCTTATAGTTAAAGTAGACTTAACTAAGCTAAGACTGCTTTTTGCCCTTAGCAAAGTATTAACATCAAGGCAGTTGAGTCCCTAGAGGAATGTCACTCTGCCTGTTTCAAGGACTTATCAATGGATTGTAGGTAGTAAGGCAATTTAATAATTTTTCTTCTGCCTTTGTTTCCAACATCAATACTACATTCTTTTTTTTTTTTTTTTAAGATTTTATTTATGTATGAGAGAGCGAAAGAGAAAGGGGGAGTGGTACAGAGAAAGGAGAACAAGCAGACTCTGGTGTGGAGCCAATGAAAGTCTTCTCCATCTCAAGACCCTGAGATTATGACCTGAGCTGAAATCAATAGTCAGAAGCTCAAACGACTGAGACACACAGGTGCCCCCATACTATATTATTGATAAATGAGAGTTAGTTATTATTATTAACAATAATTATATGAGAAAATTTTACATTCTGGGAACACTAATCTATCGATGTTACCCAAAGATATTCATTCCCAGTGCAAGCTCTTTGTCTAGAAAACACATGGCAATGTAGGGGCTAAGGGCTGGCCACCATAAAATTATGTCACTTTGGCATATTATTTTAAACAAAAGTTAAGAGGCAGCTAATACAAGAAGGATGCTCACACCTGCCTCTGCCACCTTGAAAAGAGGAAATAAATCTCCCATGTGCAAGTTACCCTCCCTGTAACAGAAGGTAAAGACACATTCTCAGAGACAGAAAATTTAGAGCTGAGAAGGCTGAATAAACAATCTTTGTTACTTTTGATGCATTTACTACTCCAGCACAAATTCTGTTCAGAATTCCCTACTAATATTAGAGGTAGGTAGTTGGATTCTAGCGAGGCCTGGAGGCCAGCTATCTGAAAAGTCAGAGGCCTATCTGGCAGCACTCCAAAACAAAGCCACAAGAAGCCAGATCAAACCAGACAGGCCCAAGATGGTTGACAAAGGAGACTGGAAACCCCTGACTAAATAAGGAAGAAAAATCACAAAACTCTGCTTCCATGAAATGCCCACCTTAAATAATATATATTCTATCCCCTAGTTAACAAATGTCAATGAAAAAATGGAAACCCAAACCCCAGGGCTTGCAGTTCTTGTTCTATTAAGATCATCCATTCTTTTACCTGGAGAGTGTACTTATGTCCCTCTGCTGTGTTGTGTTTATTCTTGAATCCTTCCTCATGACAAGACCATGAGTTTATGGTGACATCTTTGGGATGGGCCGGGTCAAGGCCTCAGGGCCTGGGGTCTTCCCAGTTTACCTGGTGACACTAACTGAAGCTCCCACGGTTAAATTTGCTTTGTTCTATCAATTCCTCACAGATTTATTGCCTCTTCATGTAAAAAGTTCAAAAATTGCCTGCCTTGGTCATCTCTTTAGTTTCAGTTTCATTATTGGACTTCTATGCTCATATTATAAGACTTTGTTTTTCTTCCCCTGTTACTCTGTTTCATGTAAATTTGACTTAGTCCAGAGAGAAGAATCTTGAAGATTGGAAAATTTCTTCCTCCTCCTCAGCACCTACCCCATAACATAAGGCCGTGGGGGCCATGTCAAATGTCACCTTCTCTATGAAATCATTTTCAACTCTGTCTTTGTACTTCCTTCATCCTATTTGCAACTTTGCAGAAGAAACTTTTCCCCCTACTCAGTAGGTTCTGTTCAATTTGCTGAAAAAGTACTTAGCACATTAGTTTTTCCAGCTAAACAACAAGCCCTTTAAAGGATCAGAACGTGGTTTACTCAGTTTTGTGTCTAGTAGGTAGTATGTGCTCAATGTTTAGCTGATGCATTCTTACACGCATGATGGTTAGCTGATGCATTCTTACATGCATGAGGTGTTGAACTAGAAGATGCTCTATGGTGGTTGTGCCAGAATCATCTGGAGAGCTTGTTAAAATACAGGTTCCTGGGCTACACCATCAGTGAGCCAGACTCAGCCAGTTAGAAAGGACCCAGGACATTTTAACAATCACTCACCTTTCCACAAGCTAATTAGTCTACAAGTGAGACGCCCATAGACTACTCCAGCTCTGGGATTCCATGATTACATGAGTCAGATAGCTCATATCTGAGTGTGCCCTTTTCCCAGCTCAACTCTTCAGCCCTTTTTAATTACAGAAGAAGGATAAAAAAAACTTTGTTCTTTTGTTTCCAATGTAGGAACCAATTTTTATTGAGAACCAGTCCATCATGGTTGAGCACAAAGTTTTTTTAGCATTCAAATTAGTTCAGTGTTGATGAACCATTTCTTGAAATTATTTTAGAGCCCATAAACTAGTCTTTTTCTTTTTTTCTTTGGCCTGAAAACAGTCTATCAAGCATCATGAACAGTTCTCAGTTCAAAATTGTCTTTCCAGAAGTTTTAGGAATTGTTCTCTAGCTCTATAGGCTCATGAGTATAATTCTGCGAGACCCCTGTAGCAGATCTCAATCTTACATTTCAAATCTGATCATTTTCTTAATATGTATTCTCTCTCCTCCAACCCAAGTTGCAATACCAAACACTACTTTTTTTTTAAACAAATGAGAAAAAGTTGCTTTAAGGATGCAATATCTAAAAAGGATATACATTAGAATAGTCCCAGTTATTAAAATAGAGATTTTCTGGCCATTTCTCATTTTCTAAACTATTCAGCATCCTTTCACACCCTCCCCTCACATCTCACCAAGCCTATGCAGCTGGATAAGAGACAAAGCATTAAAACATTGGGAGAAAGACCTTAGACCTGTGATCACTAAAAAGAAGAGGAAGATATAAGTGAGGCAGGTGGCTGGGGGCTAGAAAGTTGTCTTTACTTTGACACCTTCTACCAATCAAGAAGAAAGGTTGTTCATATTTCCCTTCCCTGCAGAAAAGTATAGGAGAAATGAAATTGGGCATACTTCCAGTCCTCAGCTGAATTGCTGGTGAATTCTGGTTAATTATCCTGGGGAATTCTGGTTGAAAATCCAACATAAATATGCTATTTCAGCAAGTGTAATTAGAAAAAAATAATATATCTGCAACATTGCTTGTTTAAAATGCTGCATCCTGTAATAAACATTAAATATACTTTTTCCTTTAAACCTGTTAATTATCTTTTCTCCTCCATAAATGTCAGAGGATGTTCTTTCTTCTGGTCTAGGTATACTCTGCTATCTCCCCTCAAGTTTGGGTTTCTGGAGAGACAGATAATGGGACCTCACAAACACATTTATCCTTAAACATGCCTTCTTCCCCAAAATTCTGTCCCCTTTCCACCTTGAGGATCTGGAAAGGTCCATATTTAAGAGTGTTGACCTCTACATGGCACATGTACCACCATTTCTCACCCCCATGTCCACAGCAAGTTTTTCAATTTTGAAACATATCATATATACAGAGTAGTGGGTGCATATATATCAGATATGCATAGTTTACATAATAATATGATCACCAGTTTATGTTACATGAAGGTTAAGAAATAGAACATCAGTGGTATCATAGAGTTTCCTCCTGGATTATGTACCATGTTTCACTGCTCTCAGAGAAAACCATAGGGTGACTTGTATGATAATCATTTTTCCCCTTCTTTTTATAGTTTTATACTTAGATGTACATATTTAAACAACCTAATTTTGTATTGCCTGTTTTTTACCTTTACACAAATGAAAACACACTGTGTGTATATGTGTGTGTGTGTGTTTGTATGTTTGTGTATATGTATATGTGTATATATATATATTTTTTTGAGATTTGCTTCTCTCAGTATGTTTATAAAATTCTTGATGCATGAAGCTGTGGTTCCTTATGGCCATTGCTATATACTATTTCTTCATAAAAATTAACCATAATTTTTGTATTTGTTCATGTCTTGGCAGACAGGTTGTTTCATGTTTAGGTTATTACAAAACTGCCTTGACAGTCCTTCTATGAATCTTCTGGTGCCCATTACAAGAGTAATTACAAGGATAGTTAGCTAAAGGTAGCCTTGCCAGATCAGAAGATATACACATTTACTTTATGAGACAATGTCAAATTGTTTTCCAAAGTGGTTATATCAATTATACTCCTCTACCAGCAATATAGAAGAATTCTACTTATTTCCATCTTTGCCAACATTCTCTATAGACAAATCTAGCTCTCTTAATCCTTCTCAACACAGAGCATGAAGACTTTATTACAAATTTCTCAAAGCTGGCATATAAGATAAAACCTGTTCCTCATCTCCAATATAGAAGATCCCCTTCATCTATTTTTCTTAAAGCATAGAAAATGGAGAAATCCTGGAAGAAGCCAGCCCCTAACTCCCAGTCCTTGAAGCCCCACCTTGGCCTCTCTTAGCCTTCCAGAATCAAAAGTACCCCAATGCAAGAGTTCTCCTTAGTCTCCAAATACATGTTCTCAGGCTTAAGATCAAAACTATAAGAAAATATGTTTTTAAAAAAAGAGAAAAATCTAAATAATCCTTCCTATCTTCCAACCAAAATATTTTCTTATGCTTAAGATGATTATTTATATCAAGCTCAAAATATTATCAATGAGATAACGGTGGGAAAAAGCATTTGGACACAAAGAGAAAAAGACTACATAAAAACTCGAGAATTTTATTTTTAGCTCTAAAGTATCTACAGTTTCTTAGACTTACATATCACTAAATGTATTTTTCTATAATTTTTTCTTAATATGTTAGTTACCATACAGTACATCAGCAGTTTTTGATGTAGTGTTCCATGTTTTGTTGTTTGCATGTAACACCCAATGCTCTATGCAATACATGCCCTCCTTAATAGTCATCACCAGGCTCACACACCCCTCCTAACCCATCCCCTCTAAAACCCTCAGTTTGAATCCCAGAGTCCAAAATCTCTCATGGTTCATCTCTCCCTCTAATTCCCCCCTTCATTTTTCCCTTCCTTTTCCTATTGTCGTCCACGCTATTCCTTATGTTCCGCAAATAAGTGAAACCATATAATAGTCTTTCTCTATTTGACTTATTTCACTTAGCATAACCTCCTCCAGGTCCATCTGTGTTGATGCAAATGTTGGGTATTCATCTTTTCTGATGGCTGAGTAATATTCTATTGTATATATGGTCCACATTTTCTTTCTCCATTTGTCTGTTGAAGGGCATCTCAGCTCCTTCCACATTTTGGCTATTGTGGACACTGCAGCTATGAACACTGGGGTGCATATAGCCCATCTTTTTACTACGTTTGTATCTTTGGGGTAGATACCCAGTAATGCAATTGCTGGGTCATAGGGTAGTTCTATTTTAACTTTTTGAGGAACCTCCACACTTTTTTTCCAAAGTGGATGTATCAATTTGCATTCCCACTGACAGTATAAGAGAGTTCCCTTTTCTCAACAACCTCTCCAATATTTGTTGTTTCTTGTCTTATCAATTTTTCGCCATTATAACTGGTGTAACGTGGTTTTTCAATGTGGTTTTGATTCGAATTTCCCTGATGGCTAATGATGGTAAACATTTTTTCATGTGTTTGTTAGCCATTTGTATGTTATCTTTGGAGAAGTGTTTGCTCATATCTTCTGCCCATTTTTTGACTCGATTATTTGCTTTTTAAGTGTTGAGTTTGAGAAATTCTTTATAGATCTTAGATACCAGCCCTTTATCTGTAGTGTCATTTGCAAATATCTTCTCCCATTCCATGAGTTGTCTCTTTGTTTTGTTGACTGTTTCCTTTGCTGTGAAGAAGCTTTCTATCTTGATGAAGTCCCAAAAGTTCATTTTCTTTTTTGTTTCCCTTGCCTTTGGAGACATGTTTTGGAAAGAAGTTGCTGTGGCTGATGTCGAAAATGTTACTGCCTATGTTCTCCTCTAGGATTTTGACGAATTCCTGTCCCACACTGAGGTCTTTAATCCATTTAGAGTTTATCTTTGTGTATGGTGTAAGGGAATGATTGAGTTTTATTATTCTGTATATAGCTGTCCAATTTTCTCAGCACCATTTATTGAAGAGACCATCTTTATTCCATTGGATATTTTTCCTTGATGTGTTGAAGATTAGTTGACCATAGAGTTGAGGGTCCATATATGGACTCTTTATTCTGCTCCGTTGATCTATGTGTCTGTTTTTGTGCCAGTACCATGCTGTCTTGGTGATCACAGCCTTGTAATATAGTTTGAAATCAGGCAACATGATGCTCGCAAACAAATCTTTGTTTTTCCTTTTCAATATTTCCTTGGCGATTCAGGGTCTTCTCAGGTTCCATACAAATTTTAGGATAGTTTGTTCCAGCACATTGAAAAATGCCATTGGTATTTTGATCAGGATGGCTTTGAAAGAATAGATTGTTCTGGGCAGCATAGACATTTTAACAATGTTTATTCTTCTGATCCATGAGCATAGAATGTTTTTCCATCTTTTTGTGTCTTCCTCAATTTCCTTCATAAGTGTTCTGTAGTTTCTAGAGTATAGATCTTTTACCTCTTTGGTTAAGTTTATTCCAAGTTATCTTAAGGGTTTTAGTACTATTGTAAATGGAATTGATTTCCTAATAAAAGTTATTAAGAATTTTCTTCCTTTGCTAGTTCCCTAAAGGGGCTCTAAGGAACAAATAAAACAGAAATCAGGCTAAATTTTCCATATATATGCTAAGAAGTCCAGTCCTCAATTTCCCCCAAATAGGGTGACATAATCACTAAAGCTCAGAAAACAGGTGCTCTTCCCTCTTTTCCAGCAAAGCAGAGAGGTTGTCTCCCAAACAGACCAGTCTTCGTGGTCTATTATAGACCACTACATCTTTAAAAGTAATACAGGAATTGCCTGCATAGTACCCAACTGACTTAGTGATGGTTTAAAAGCACCCACTCATGTTTTCCCTCAAACTTGGTGTGTAACTCAGGAAAGTCAGTCAAGCACCACTAGTAATGGGGTGTATGGCCAGATGATTTCTGACACTCTAAAACAATTTTACATTCTTTGATTGTTACTTTTCATATCTCTAGGTTGAGTGCTACTGATCTGACTGACAGCCTAATACAAAGTGTGCTTTTATGTAGGCCAACTATAATTGTTCCTGAAAGCATTTGCTATAGTTGAGCTATGCAGCTGCCAAGTTAATTTATGAAGCCGATGATAGATAACCAAGCAGATAGCTTAATAAAGCATGATTATTACTAATTTCTTAACTGGGCCATCAGTCCATGCATTGTAGCTCCACAATGGAAAAGGCTGATGGCAGGTACTACTGGTTGGCTCTGAGCAGTCGTTTTCCCTTCTTCCTTTTGACAGACCCTCATTTGGGAGCTTCAGCAATGTACCCATTTGGAGTCATAGTAATATCGTCTTCTATTTTGACTGCATGTGGAAGTGGGCATAGGACTCCATTCTGGCGAAGGAAGCAGAAGATGATGACCGCTAGGCACTTCTGGAGATGGCTCCTCTCTCTGATGAGAGAGAGAGGTATAAAAGTAGATGACTCTAACTTGCCACTTCTTCCTTCCTGCCTTTGGATTTTGTCCTGACAGGAAATGATAATTAGAGTTACGTTACCTATTTAGTGACATTAGGAAAGGCATGAATGAAATGCTAAAGGAAACCAAGCTGAAAGCAGGAAAGAGAGCTCAGTAACATTGCCCAGGAGCTCAATTACCCCTGGAACCACTGACTCCCAGATGTTTTGTTATAGGAGATTAACAAATTTCTATAATTTATTTGAGACACTTTTATACAAGAATTCTTATACATACCACCTGAGACACACTTATTCATACAAAGGCCTACAATGTTTAAATGACATTGCTCTAAGGACGTGAATGCTTCCTGGCCTAGCTTCACAGTTGATGAAATGACTCGTCTTCTGAGATGTAGATGATTTGGTCCTCTGACACCTCCCAGGACTAGCTTTAGGGGAATCACTAAAATGGACGCATTATCATGCCATCTCTCTGACATTCCTCAATGCCTTCTTCTTAGCAGAGTTGTCCAGTGGGAAAACAAGGAACATACATAGGGTTCAAAGAAAATGCATACAGCATGTAAAGAAGTCTAGCCTTGACAAATAACTCCAGAATTTTACAATGAGAAAATTTAAAAAGTAAGTTATTTTAATATCATATATACATTGGTTCTGCAATTTACATTAAAATATTGCTCTGCATCTGAGTAACTGTGGTAAGGATTTCTAGTGCATTTTCATCCAGCTCTTCTCTCATCCTGGACCTACTGCAGATAGAACTTTGTAGGCCTTCGTAGGTAGTTGGAGCCATTGTCCTAGCCAGAGAAATAGGACTGGAAAGAATGCAAAATTTTAGAACTGCTATGGACTAGTGACTACTGTAATTTTCCTATTCTTTCTAAATGGGAATGTTTATTGTACATCCTTATTTCCACTACATGAATGTATATTAGAAGGATGGAGATTAAGAGAAACTTGTCTCTTTAGTCTATAGGTCACCAAACCAAGACACACCACTTCTAAATATGATAGAGATTATCCATATCACCTGGAGATCTCACTATGGGCAAAGAATTAAGTTCCCAGATGGGACTTTGACTTGTCCTCCTAAGGAAAGGGTTGAATGAGCTCTTCATGTAGACAGAAGAGCAAACCAAGTATTTGGTAATCAAGAAGGCAGACTGCAATGGAGATGATCTGTGTTTACCCACGTTCTTTTCCCTTCTCCCTTCTGGGCAGATTCAAATTCCCAGTCACGTTGCAGTTAGGCAGTGTCATAAACCTCTTTCAGCCAGGGAAAGAAAAAAAGTGATATGGGAATCTCTTCCAGGCCAAAGTATTCTGAAGCCAGTATGCCATCTTTACAGTTTTCTCATTTACTTTGACAAAATATGAGATCACATTTCTTAAGATAGGGGTCTACAAAATAGAGGAAGATAGCAAATAGAGGAAAGTGCTTCCTAACCTGCATGAGATTTTTTTTTAAAGATTTTATTTATTTATTTGTAAGAGGGAGAGAGAGCAGCAGGCAGACAGAGCATCAGGCTCCCCACTGAGCAGGGATCCCAATATGGGACTTGATCCCAGGACCCTGGGATCATGACCTGAGCCGAAGGCATGCACTTAACCAACTGGGCTACCCAGGTGCTCCCTGCATAAGATTTTTCATGAGTATGTGGTTCTAAACCACTGGGCCTTTGTTATTAAAGCAGAACTTACTATATTCTAATTATATACTAATATAATAACATTATTGGGAAAGGAGGAGAACCAACATCTTTCTAATACTTAGGTCACTGATGCCCCCTTCTTGGGCACTATGCCTCTTGAATGCCCAAAGGCAATCCCTTATGCAACACATCAGACCCACTTTCTCTGACAGTCTCACTATATCCAGAATCTATTCCCTTTTCACTAGCTATCAAAACGTCTTCCTCCTATCCATAGTCTTATAACCTATATAAGAAACAATTCACATTTAAGTATTACCATTACAATAACAAACTCAGATTTTTTTCAAGAGAGAAAGTACACTTAGTTTTGCTTATTTGAGTCTGTGTCTTGTATCTATATATAAATCAGTGCCTCCAGGAAGACTTTTGCTTGGAATCTTATAAAAATGACAGTAGGATTTATTAATAACTGACACCCTGTGATTAGAGCTATTTATAGTTAATTTATATACAGCTAGAAAATCATACAGGATATGCATGCAGGTGTATCTGATCTCAGTCTCCACTATTTATCTCCAAGGAATGGTGATCGCCTCTAATCAGAGAAGTTAAGCAAATACTATAACCTCATTGATGTTTATTCTACCCCACATGAGTAGTCCTCAGAATTTCACATCATACTGTACTCTGTGGGGCACGTTAATGTTGCTTCAGAGTCCTCATGACTCATACGTGTACAATTGTCCTAATTTATTATCATGTATGCACACAAAAGAAAACTTCAAATTCCTTTAAAAATTAAAGATTATCTCATAAAGTTCAGAAGAAGAGAAGAGTCTCAAGATGTATTTTGATCAGTGGCTCAACAATTTCACCAAGACCCCAGGTTCCTTCCTTGTCTCTGCTCTCTCACTTTCTGCATTGACTTTATCCTATGCTTGTTTCCCTTTGTAGTCACAAGATGGGTGTAGCTTTCCCTGAAGTCTCATTCAGGTAGGACAATACTTAGCCCAAGGTGGAAAGAGGATGTACACTTCCCCACATCCCTTTTTAGGAAGGGGAAACTTCCTCAGAAACCCCACAAACACTTCTTCCCTTCAGGTCTCCCTGGTCAAAATCACATCACACATCCATCCCCAAACCCAAACCCAAACCCAATCCTGCACTGGGACTAAGAGCTTAGAACATGAAGTCAAAATGATTTTTGTAATAAGGTTAAGATGTTATTAGCCTTTTTCACTGCATTGCCACTCACACTGATGGTGTGAAACCAACGGCAGAGAAAACTACTATATCAGCACCAATCCAAGTAGAGGCACTATACTGTATTAGTCATTACATTCTTTATTGCCATGACTTGCAGTAAAAAATACCATTTTACTGAATGTCCCTGAAAAAGCAGCAAAAATTATTAATAAATCTTGGCATGTGAGCCCACATCTTTCTAATATTCTGTGTGATAGAATTGAGGTATATGCGTGAAATACTTCTGCTGCATATAAAGTAAGTTTTCTCAAGAAAAAAGAAGATCACATATGTAGCTGTTTGAATTGCAAGCTGAACCAACCACTTTTTCAGTGGAATATCAGGGTTTTTTTGAACAACAACAACGATAGACAAGCTAGACTTATTCATACTTGGGTATTGAGCAGAGATTTTCCTTGGGGGTTGAATGAAGTATTCTGCCACTTGGAAGAGACAGAGGGTGGGCAGGATAAAGGGAAAACAAAACAAAACAAAACATAAGGACTGTGTATGTTGCCAGTGAAAAAATATAAGTTTTCAGGAGAAAATTAGAATTATGGAAAATTTGTTCAGCAGCCATGAGCCTTACACCTTCCTGATACTAAAGACTTTTCTTATGAGATGTTGGGAATATTAGTGAATGTGACTGTGATTTTTTTTATATTAACATTTGAAGAAAAACTGCATAACTCTTTGAGCCAACATTCTTCAAACAACCAATGCACCATGTTGTAAACTTATGTATGGTTAAAGGTTCCATTTAATGTGTATGATAGGTCAGTGAGTTTTAAATACGACAGATGAACAGTCCATTAGCATGGCTTTAGTTTCATCAATGAAGCTTTGAAAAACTACCACTTAAGTTTTAGTGTAATATCAAAAAGGAATATCCACACATATCTGAAAAGATATTAAAATTTTTCTCCCTTTCCAACTGCATACATGCAGCTTTTATACTTTAATGGAAATAGTATATTGCAATAGATTGAATGTAGAAACTAATATGAGAATCAATTGCACCAAATAGTAAAGATATTTGCACAATTGCAAAACCACTTCACTCTCATTCCTTGTTTGTTTTGGGGAATATAGTCTTTCTCATTGAAAATGTTACTTTTGTAAACATGGGTTTCTATACCAGGTATATATAAAGGCACTGTTAATTAAGCTTTGGTGGCTTTAAATGTTAAAGAATGGAAAACTCCATTGTTCCTATTATTAATAAAGAAAGTATGAGGCTAAAAAATAAATAAAATATACTTATAAATAAGCATTTTAAAGTATTTCTAAATTTTAATTTCTACAATAATAAGTATTGATAGATATAAAACACAAAACAGAAGGTCACTGGGGTCCTTGATTCTTTGAGGGTAGAGTCCTGAGACCAAAGAGTTTGAGAATCATTGGCTAAGGCTAATCAGGACCCATGACCCATCATCAGATGTCATTAGATTTACTAGAAGCACATGGATTTCTGGTGCATAGGAAGATACATGGATAAATGTAGAATTCTGCTACCAGAGAAAAAGGGAGCATCTGATACAGTATAGTGGAAACTTTCACTTTCCTCCAATATGTTCTGCAACACACTGGCTGCCATTTGAGTAAGTAATAGGAATGGCTTTGTGACCTGGCAGCTTTCACTTTCCCTTTTTGCCATGCTCTGTGGCTGTGTTCTCTGCCATGTTGAGACCCTCCAGCTCTGATCCTGCAGTCTGACCTGTGGTTCCTCCCACAGCACCTATCAGGCCATGATCAGAGATGGGGATCCTTGGTCTTAGTGAAGCTGGGGGTAGAAGTGTAAAAATAGGAATTGAGAAATATTAATAAACAATAACCTTCAGGCAGTGGTACCTTTATATTTTCTTCATAGCAAGAACATGGGAGCAATAACCTGTTTGGAACGGAGTCTACAGGAATTGTTTTGAAACTATTTGCTGAGCAAGCATGCAGTCACTTTTAATCCATGCTTTATATTACAGATACATAAGAATAGTAAAGTTTGGTAAAGATGCCTTTATTCACACATCCCTTCAGGTTTAGAAAATGAGAATCATCGATCTCAAATAATGGGTAAGCCTGGGATGGGGCAGGTGTTGGATAATTAAGAGTAGGGAAATTTAAAAGGGGACTTCTGTATTCCTAACACACTCTTGGACCCTGTCTCTGCCTTGAAGAAGGTAAGGAAGAAAATCAAGGGACCGTGGAATAAGGTGCAAAATCCACTGCTGAGTCAGGGATGATAGATAAGCAATACTACTCAAGTGTAATATGGGGTGAACAAATTCTGGTTCTTTTGGTACTTGAGCAATAGATAAAGCGTGACAGGTGACAGGATAAGAAGGACCTTTTGCTGGAGACTCAGCTAAAAAATACTTCCCTCTGCTTCCATGATTCAGCACATTTAATGCATTTAATAGAGTTCCAGCAACCGTTGAGATGTTGATCACAGAGGTAACAGCATCCACAAGACTCTTCATGCTTGTTTGAGCAAAGGACTGAGCGATAGGATTTGGGGTCAGGGAAAGACACTGAGATGTCTGAATCTTCCCCTGGAATTATTAGCATCAATAGAACAGTCTCTCCCATGTAATATTTGGTGTACTTTATTATATAATTCCATTAATTCACCTAATATAACATTGTGCTGAAGGCTTTTGTCTCAGGTCTCAAATATTCCCAAGAGTTTCCTGGGAAGTCACTGGAAAGTGGTAGGTCATCCAACAATATTCAGTTAAATTGATTAACTGTGGAAACTCATTTTCAATCTTATGGATAGATGAACTACAACTTACTAATGTAACAGAAATTATACCTCATGTAGGTGTAGCATTTAACTTTTTGCAAAGCCAACATATTCCATCATCTTCATAGCAACTAAACTGGAATTACCTCACATTATCCTAAGAACAACATGCAAGGTATGCTCTATCTCCCTTTGGCAGGTAGGGAAACTGAGGTTTAAAGACACATACACTTTTAAATGATTTACCCCAACTTCACAAGAGCAAGTTGGAGCAGAAACATAATTTGAATCCAGGCATCTAAATTCCACATCACAGCTGGCTGCTGTTTACAGATTTGCCCTGCTGCATCCAGAAAGATGAACAGAGCTCCTAAGTCATCTGACTTGCTCATTTCATGACACACATGTTTTGATATGGAGATGCCCCCTCCCATCCACCTTCCCCTCAACAGCTAGCTGTGTCACCTGCTGGGCAACACTTATCACTCACCATCTCGTGGTACTGCTGCTGTGTGACAAGCTTTCATCTCTCCTGTAAAGTCCTTGAGAGAGGATGGTGACTAGCCTCATTGCTCTCTGGGGCTTTTCCACAGATGCCCACTCAGTGCATGGCCTATGGTAGAAGCTTAGTAAATATACTCATTCCTTGTTGACGAAATGTTCACACTTCTGTGCTGAGGGCTGAATAGTTCTATGAGAAACTCACTCTCACAACAAATCAGTTCCCCTGTAGAATTGCCCCTTTCAACTAAAACCAGATCTGATCCTGCAAAACCAGCTCTAATTCAACCAGGCCAGCCAGCACTCCCAGCCAAGTGGGATCTCACAGCCATTCTAGGAAGACCAAGGGATGCCCTTCCTAGGTCCCCTTCAATAAAGGCCTTGGTGCCCCAAGCTGCTGGGAGTGCTGTCATCAGGCTATACTCAGCTTAAGCCCCTTCAGGGATTACCACGACTGCCCTCCCTCCAGGAACCCTCATATCTATGACCCATCTGCTTGGGGGTTATGAAGGTTTGGCTATCTCAGCTCAACATGGGACAGGAGCTGAAGGGAAATTCTGGCTCCAGGGCTCCCTATGGGGTCAATAGAGACTGTCACTAATCCAACATCACAGTTCAACCTCATCCTCTGCCCAGCCTTTCTCCCTCTCCCTCCCCCAGCTGTGGCTCTCAAGTGATCCCCTAAGAAGTATGCTGCATGTCAACCCCATGTCAGAGTTCCCACTCCGAGACACACCTTCCCTTCTTCCAGGATTTCAAACAAATTCAAAAAGCGTTCTAAAGGTCCTTCCTTATTTCTGTATGCACCTTGAGGAATTACAACCAGCCACGGCACTGCTCCCTCCCCCTTGTATAGTGAAAGCAGCTTTTCTCTGATTATATAAATAATATAGGCTCAATATAAAGTATTTTATCAAAATATAAAAATATAAAAGTCATGTGAGTGTTATCCTGCAAATTGCCTTTAATATTTTGGTAACTATCCTTCCACTCATCTCTTTATGTATAGATACATATAATTTTCTAAAAAATCTGGAAATTACACACAGGTGTATATACACACAGGTGTTTTTGTTTTGTTTTGTTTTGTTTTGATGTGATCATGGACCCCATATATTATGCACAGGTCCACAACATATATTGTATAGCCTTTTCGTTTTGCCTAGTTTTCCCTTCTCCTCATTACTTCCCCTTTTCTCTGCAACCCCTATACATAACACAGATGAGGGATGTTAGTTACTCAGTATATCTCCTTATATTGACTTCTCCGTGATGTTATACTTATTCACACAAACATATGTGCATAGACACTATAGGTATTTTTGCTACTTTTTCAAAAACGAAATCACTTATTCTTTTGTATCTTGCTATTTTCTCTTAACATGTCTATCTCTCCAAGGAAAGTGGTATAGCCTCATCTTGTTGCATTATATTCCACCAAAGGAATGTACAAGTTAACTAAATATCTGAATCCTCTTTTTTTTTTTTTAAGTGGGTGTTTGCATTATTTCTAGATTTTACTACTTCAGCGTTGAGTTAATCATCTTTATATTAGTGCCTCTATTGCTAAGAGATAAGTTCCCAGAAATGGGACATACTGTGGCAAAAGATGTGTACATGTTTTTGTGTGTGTGTGTGTGTGTGTGTGTGTGTACATATGAAGACATCTCTATAGAGATATCTATTGGTTTACTTTCCAAAAGAGATGTAATGATTCATAATTTCTCAAGCAATATTTGGGTGATTGCACTTTTCCTGCTACTGTAGGTATTACCATTCTTTCTCCATTTGATGATTTAAATTTATATTTAATATTAATTTGCATTTCTCTGGACAGTAGAGAAGTAGAGAAATTTTTCATATATTTATTTGCTGTTGGACTTGCACATTTTCATCCTTTCTACATTTTCTACTTTCAATTTAGATCTTTACTTGGAAATTGTTCATTATTAGCTTTCTCATATTTCATTTTTTAAAATTTTATTTATTTGAGAGTGAAAGAGCACATGCATGTGTGTGGGTGGGGAAGGGGGAGGAACAGAGAGAGTGGGGATGGAGAGGGAAAGTCTCAAGCAGACTCACGCTGAGCACGGAAACATACACAGGGCTCAATCTCAAGACCATGACCTGAGCCAAAACCAGGAGAGGGTGCTTAACTGGCTGAGCTACCCAGTCACCTCGTCTTCTCCTATTTTAAAATGTAAATAGGAATATATTTGCAAGTTGGACATGAATTGTACTGATACCACAGGGAAGTAAGGGTTAGGACCATGTTCTAGGGGACTAGTTAGGAGGGCTGATTAGGGACAACTAGCAAGGAAAGAAAATATCATTGTTGAGCTACCATTCAGCCCTAGGTGCTTTGCTTACACTCATTTTTCATTTTCTTAACATCTCTGAGAAGTCTATATAATTATTTTTATTACACAGGAGGAAACTGAAATTCAGAGGTTTTCAGGAGCATCTCTAAGTTATTCAGCTCCTGATTCACAGCTGGACTCTGTGTTGGGAGCCAGAGTCTGTCCTACCACCACTCCGCACAGCTTCCCAGGACACTGGAAATTTTCCAAGCTTTTATTTGTATCCTCTCCACATAAGGCATCGGGTCCTGTGTGTGCTTCTCATGCTCTCTTTACAGGGTCAGGGAAGTGGGTCCCAGGGGCATGGGGGTAAGAGCTAGGGCAAGAGGTTAGTCCAGTGTTTTATAGGACTGGAGGGTTATGGAAAAGAATTTATCTGCTAAAAATATCTATTGCATGAAGCTGCTACCTCATCATTGAATAGTTTTGCAGGAAACCATTACATCGCCAAAGCTCTTTAGGGAGCAATAACATAGATGTTGGTATTTTAAGAATTGATTTTTCCTCAATTTGTTGTTCTCTTATAGCTCAATGAGCTTCTTTAGGACAATTATTTGAGTTCTTTGTCAGGCGATTTGTTGATCTCCATTTCTTTAGGGTCAGTTACTCAAGCTGTATTAATTTCCTGCAGTAATGGCATGTTTGCCTGATTCTTCATGATCCTTATAGCCTTGCATTGGTGTCTGTGCATTTTAAGCATATTCTTCCTATCTTTACAGACTTTTTTTTTCCTTTTAAAGCAAGCAAAGGCCTTCTCCTGCCAGATCTCCTTACTGATGGGATTGTCTCCAGAATATCAGTCAAGTAAGACTAGATCTAGGTCCCTTGGCTGCTGGTTGGCAGGCCTGTTACCAGAGGCATGGATGGGGGTGGTCTCTTGCCGGGTCCCTATAAGTTCAGAACCAACTCTGAACTGGCAGTAAAATGGGACTGGATGTGAGTCACAGGGCTGCTTCAGGTCCCACAGTATCACCTATGGTGGTTTGGAGGGTTGGGCAGATATCAAAGAATGAAACTGGAGCCTTATCTAACACCATACACAAAAGTCAACTAAAAATGGATTAAAGACTGAAAAGACCTGAACTCCTACAACTCCTAGAGGAAAGTATAGGAGAAAATCTCCTTGACATTGGTCTTGGCAAATGATCATTTGGATAGGATACCAGAAGCTCAGGAAACAAAAGCAAAAACACAAGAGGAACAACTAAATTGTTTCTGCACAGCAAAGGAAGTAATCAAAATGAAAAGGCAGCCTATAGAAGGGGAGAAGATATTTGCACACCATATACTAAAAAATGGGTTAATATCCAAAATATATAAAGAACTCCAACAACTCAATAGCAAAACAAAATAAAAACCAAACAGAGACCAAAAACAAAGCAAAACAAAAACTCAAATAAAAATAGACAACTAACCTAAATAGACATTCTTCCAAGGAAGACAAATAACCAAGAGGTATGTGAAAAGATTTTAAACATCACTAATAATTAGGAAAATGCAAATCAAAACCACAATGAGATATCACCTCACACCTGTTAGAATGGCTATTTTGAAAAAGAGAAGAAATAACAAGTGTTGGTGAGAATACAGAGAAAAGGAAATCTTTGTGCAGTGTTGGTGGGAATGTAAATTTGTACAGCCACTATGGATAACAGTATGGAGTTTCCTACAAAAATTAAAACAAACAAATAAACAAATAAACAAAAAAAAACCAGACCTAACACATGATCCAGCAATCCCAGTCCTTTTTCAAAGAAAACAAAATCAGTCTCTTGAAAAGAGCTCTGCATTCCCATGTTCCCCAAAGTGTTATTCACAATAACCAAGATATGTAGACAACTTCCATGTCTGCTGACAGATGAAAGGGTAAAGAACATTATAGACATAGAATGCTATACAGCCATTAAAAATGAAGGAAATCCTGCCATTTGTGACAGTACAGATGAACCTAGAGGATATTATGCTAAGTGAAATAAGCTAGACCATGAAAAACAAATACTGTATGATCTCACTTATATATGGAATCTAAGAAAACTAAATACATAGAAACAGAGAGAAGAGTGGTCACAGGGGACTGAGGGATAGGAAAAATGGGAGATGTCCATCAAAGGGTACAACTTTCAGTTATAAGATAAGAGTTCTGGAGTCCTAATGTACAGCAGGGTAACTATAGTTAATGATATATTATACACACGGAATTTGCTAAGAAGATCTTAACTATTCTTTTTTTTTTTTTTTAAAGATTTTTATTTATTTATTTGACAGACAGAGATCACAAGTAGGCAGAGAGGCAGGCAGAGAGAGAGGAGGAAGCAGGCTCCCCGCCGAGAAGAGAGCCCGATGTGGGGCTCAATCCCAGGACCCTGAGATCATGACCTGAGCCGAAGGCAGAGGCCTAAACCACTGAGCCACCCAGGTGCCCCAGATCTTAACTATTCTAAACACACACACAGACACACAGACACAGACACACACACACACACACACACACACACACACACACACACACGGTAACTATGTGACTTGATGGGTATGTTAATTAGATTGATTGTGGTACTCATTTCACAGTATATACTTAAAACATCATGTTGTATACTTATACACAATTTTTATTTGTCAACCATACTTCAATAAAGTTGGAAAAAAATGAATAGATTTTGTATGGGTTCGGTCTTTTTTAATCTTGGAGATGTCACCCTTTTGTTTGGTACCACATTGTGATCTCTTATTCCATGAACCTGACAATAGTCACAATGATTATAATTATCATCATAATAGCAGTGTTAACCCACATTCTATTCATACCAGATTTTACTAACAGTGGTTTTCTTACAGCAGTGCTTCTAGGGGTCAGGCCTTCTCTTACTGGCTTTTCCAATCATTGCCTCATTGAAACAAAGTGTAGATAAAGTCCCATACATTAGTCATACTAACCCTAAGGTAAAGGAGGATGTGTAAGGTATATTTAAATTATCCTCTTCTTTGTCCCCTGGAGGCTTTAACCCCTCAAGCTTTCTGTCCTGCCTGCGGGTCACTGTTGAATAGTCTTACTAATGGCAGGCTCCACTTGCCAAGTAAAGAGAGACAGTGACACTTGGAAAAAAAAAAAAAAAAAGCCTGCTGTAAGTAGGTTGCTTGCATACGTTATCTTGGAAAACCTCATGTTCTGTTCATCAATCTCTGCACTGTGGGGAGGGGAAGAAGTGAAACGTGCTTGGATCTCACTCCCAGCACTTGCATTAGGAAATGATTGTCTGGTTGCTTAGAAGTCCATCTGCTCCTGCTGGGTATTGCCGCACTTGGAGGTCTAAGCCCTGTAAGTCACACCCAGTCACCGCCAAGGACCCAGATTCACTGTGGTAGAGGTGATTAGGTTTCCATGTGGGAAACAGGCCGCAGGAATAGAGGACTTTCCAGAGCTCTGATTTGTTTCATCTAGATGACCTATGGCACATTGAAAAGGAAGGGTGCACAATTTACCCAGAGCGACTTCTCTACAGCTCATAGACTTCTACACTGCAGTGCGGTTATAGGTCTTTACACTCTGCTCTCTGCATTAAAAAGGGAAATTGGGGCTTTTAGTGGAATGGTTAGCGGTGTGAGTTTTTCTTTATTAGGTCTTCCTGAACTAGGAAACACATGGGCGGCACTGAGAGGTCTGTCTGCTCTGCTGGGCACACTGGGGCGGAGGACCCTGTCCATGGATGAACCTTGGGAGACAGAGGAGAAGCCAGGGAGGAACTCTGGGCTATAGCCCCTACTCGGAGAAGGTCTTGGGGAAGGGGTAAATTGGAGGAGCAGCATGTGCTGACTGTAGAGACTCGACTTCTGACTTCTCCAGTGATTTGTCCTCTGTTGAGCACTTAGTGGCTGAAATTTTCTGGAATTGGAAAGTCATAAATATACTGTGACATGCTGTTAACCTTCCAAAGCAATGGCTGAGATTCTCCCTTGATGTGGCAGTTCCATCTTTCTTGTCCTTACTCGATGCCCTTCACTGGTGGCAGAAGACCTCCCTTCCAAACCTCTCTTAGAGAACCACGCTCCCCTTTTCCTCTCAAGGGCCTCCCACTGTAGGTCAGTTCTCAGCTGGAGTCTGGGCAATGAAGCTGCGCCAGCATAGGACATCTGCAAATCGGGGCTAAACTCTTGCCACCACTTCCCATGAACGATCCTCTGATCCCCGTAGGTTCGTAAGTGGGCAGCCTGTTAAATTCTTATAGGAAATATCTAAAAATATTTTAGAGCTATAGCAGGTCGCATTAGTTAAGAACAGAAACAGTCCAATATGTAACTGTAGGGTGGCCAGTTACTGCTGGAGAAGTAGTTCTGGGGCTAGTCCTCTAACCTGGGTGTTCTCTGGGCTCTGATACAAGGCCCCCTTCAGCTCTCTGTGTCCCTATCCAGGAAAGGGGAGCTTGCAGGCCCTGACCCATTCCAAAAATCCCAGGAGGGCTCTTGGGTGTCGGCCAACACACAGGTCTACCTTTTCCTATATTCTGTTTCTCCTTCAGAGTTTCTCCCACAGACCACTGAAGATGAGACCTACAGTTCAAGAGGGAAAGTTCTGCCTATCAAGGACCTCATAACTCCTAGGTACCTTCAAAACACAGAGGAGGCCCAGTATAAACCTTCCCAGATGCCATAGTGGATAACTACTTCCTTCAGCCATCTAAACTGCTAAGTAGTATTTTAACTTCAGACAAATCATTTGTACCCCTTTGAGGGTTAGGAGGGAAGACCTGCCTTAGCAGACCATGAGGAGGTGTAAATGAGACAATGCTAGGAATGGGAGGAGGATAAAAGTGAATAATAAAGGCCTTATACATTGTCAAACTGTGGCACCAATATTAAGTATCATTGTGAGTATTCTTGACAATTATTCAGTTGACGCATAAATGCAAGTTTTGATGAGTCTCTAGTGTAATTAATTTTTAGAGCTATTGTCGAGTGGTTCTTAGCATTCCTGGGAATATCTGAAACCTAAGACAAGAGTTCTCAGCCAGGTTATATTAAAAGTTTAAATTAATAGAAGCGGCTGTGTCTGGCTCAAACATTAGGTGGGTAGATGGCATAAAGACATTAAATTCCTGGCAAGTCTCAGTCTGAAAAACTGAGAATGAAAAACATTTCCCTTGTACAAAATCCTTGTGGGGTCATCATTTTCTCAAATATCTGTACAATTTCTTAAGGGTGTCTTGCTTCCATTTTCAGCTTATAAGCATTCTTTAGAACTCGATTAAACATGCTGAATATTGGATGCAGACAGAAAGTAATTCCCTTGGAGTTGGGTTTCCAGAAAAAGCTACTTCTCCTCCTGTGCCCACTTCTACCTCATTCCTGCACCTGTGTCACTATTCAATTGGCAACCTCTTCACTACCCTTTCTCTAGGGAAACTCTGTCGGCCACTTACTGCTCATCCAACCTACCCTCTCCCCAAGACCTTCCCTGAATTTGCCAGGGTGAGGGAAATTATTCCTTGTATGAATTTTTGCAATTATTTTTCATTTTTTCTATCATATATCCTGCCTCAAGAGAGTGTCACTTTCCCCCCAGTTGGTCTTCAGTGGCCCTCAGTGACCACTGAATTCCCACACCTCTTTGTTATAATCATGTTACGAACATTAGAGCAGCAATATACCAAGTTGGAACCATAACTGGAAGAAGTTAATGCAGTATCCCAAAATACATGGGTTACTCCCCCAAAAGTTGTATATTTGAAGAATCTGACTCATGAACTATGTAATCTATATAAGCAGAAATATTTCCTAAGAGAAATTACCATACCACAGTTTCCTTTTTCTGAGGCACAAAGCATGAGAAATAATGGAATTTAATACAATATAATGCAAAGAACAGACCATTACTCATGAGAAACAGCACATTGCTTAGCAGCTGACAAGAATTACTAGGGAACTTCCCGCTATGGCAATCTACATGAGCAATAACTAAAGAATATGGCTTTGTCTTTCTCTCACCAGATGGCCAATATACACGACTGCAGTTACCTAGCAGAATTCAGACTCACGGAAGATCATGTAACACGAGCCTTCACCAGCGTTTCTCAGACTTTGGTCTGCATAAGAATTCTTGAAAGAGCTTTTCAAAAATTAAGATCCCCACATCCCAGTCTCAGAGGCATTGGGCAAGTGGAAATTCAGGGAGAGACCAAATAAACAAAAGCAAAACAAAACAAAAACAAAAACAAAAACAAAAAACAGATGCATGTAATGTGCACCCCAGGGAGTTCTGATAGAACTACACACTCAAAGTAACAAATATGTACTTCTGAATTTTAATTTTTCATCTGCTCTGTATCTGTCCACCCAAGGTTGAAGACCCACCTATCAAGAGAACCAGGACAAAGAATAATTAACCATAATCATCATCGGTTAAATGTTTTATGGGAAACTAGAAAAAAAATCCCCTGTCTTCCATGCAAAAGAGTCCCACCATTTACCTCTCACTTCCTTATATACCTTCCTCATTGTGCTTTTTTTTTTTAAGATTTTATTTATTCATTTGTCAGAGAGAGAGAGGGAGAACACAAGCAGGCAGAGCAGCAGGCAGAGGCAGAGAGAGAAGCAGGCTCCCCACTGAGCAAGGAGCCCGATGCAGGGCTCGATCCCAGGACCCTGGGATCATGACCTGAGCCAAAGCAGCAGCTTAAACAACTGAGCCATCCAGGCATCCCTGCGCAGACATCTTTAAAAGCCCTTATTGAGCATCTACTGTGGTTAGGACACCAAAATTAAAACGTTCAAAGACCAGCACTGGTCTCTTCCCTTGTGGAGCTTACAGTGTAGCCGATAATTGTTTATAGAAATAAGGAAGGAGATAGAATAAAAACAATGAAAGAAATAATTAGATTAAAAAGATTCTTGGGCGCCTGGGTGGCTCAGTGGGTTAGGCCGCTGCCTTCGGCTCAGGTCATGATCTCAGGGTCCTGGGATCGAGTCCCGCATTGGGCTCTCTGCTCAGCAGGGAGCCTGCTTCCTCCTCTCTCTCTCTCTCTGCCTACTTGTAATCTCTCTCTGTCAAATAAATAAATAAAATCTTTAAAAAAAAAAAAAGTGGGTTAGATTAAAAAGATTCTTAAGGATCCACTCAAAATTTATGGAGTTAATCTGCCAAGAATAAAGAGAGGCAATTTCAATATAATAATGTCTCTATTTTTTCTTTATTCCACAAGTGTTTTTTGAGTATTATATGCTAAGGACTATGCTAGGCATCAGGATACAGCAGAAAATACGAACAACAACATCTCTGAATTCTGGAGGGGTAATTTCTAGCAGGATAAGAAAGGGATAACTAACAGTTAAACCACATAATTTAACAATATCATTAGACATGAAGAAAAGTGCTCCAAAGCAAATAGATTGGGCAGTGCCACAGAGTAAGAGGAGAAAGGGACAGAAGTTAGTTTCAGTAGGATGGTCAGAGAGAAAGCCTCTTTGGGGAAATAACATAAAATAACATTTTATCTGACACCTAAAACCACATAGAGAACAACTATGTATGCAAAGAGCTAATAAAAGGAGCATTCTAGGTGTGGGAACAGCAAGTACAAAGGCCCCAATATAGGAGTCAGCTCATTACCTTAAAGGAATAGCAGGATGAACAACTGGATATTTGAATGGAAGGGAAAGAGTGACAAGGAAAGTGGCGTAGCGCGAAGTCCAGGATGTGGTTGGGAGCCAGAGGCTTTGGGATTTTGTAGGCCACAATAGGAAAATTGAATTTCATACCGAATGCAGCAGTTGGATGTGAAAAGCAGAGAAATGACTCAATTTGCATTTTTAGAGCTCACTGGATAAGTTGTGCAGAATGAATTAAAGGAGAGGATGGACCTAAGGAGGAACACAAGAGACTACTACTTACTGTCCACGATGTTTCATGCTCAAACTCTAAGAACATTCACCAGGAACAAGGAAGAGAGAGGAGGGTTTACATCAAGACATAAACTGCCATCTTAAGTTTGTCTGTGTGCAAACATCCTCTTTGTGTTCAAAATGAAGCACACACTGTCTGGTCTGGCACCCAAGACCATCCGCCCCATGGCCCAGCCCACACTGTCGGATTTATCCTGCTCCCCTGTGTACCAACCGGACTAGACTCCTGTTCTCCAACTATTCTTTCCATGCCCAGGGCCATGTTAATTCCTTTCCAACTCAGTTTGTTCTTGCCAAAACTCTTTCATCTAAATCCGAGGCCTTACAAATGTTTCTTCTTCTACAAAACCTTTTTAATCAGATACAATCTCTTTTGCTTTGAAAGAGATATTTCAGTTCACAGTTATGCCCAACATGATTGCCACTTATTTTTATCTTTCCTTCCCTATGAGACTATGAACTGCTTAGGGAAGACAGAGTCTCACTCACCTTTTATTCCCATCCTTTGCACGGAATGGAGGAGTTCTATCATCTGAACTTGATTAACTCTGGAGTTTCCTTCCTTGCTCTCACCCACTGCCCAAACACATTTTGTTCCAGCTTACTGGTCTATGGAAAAGACTATGCTCGGTTATGGCCTGGCCCTTCATTCTTGTTTTGTCATATGCACGATATGCTTTCCTGCCCTTGTCTGTCCAGCAAATGCCTCTTCATCTCTCAAGACTTAGCCAAGGGTCAATCTGTTTATGAAGTATGTAAGGGCACCGTCGCCTTCTAAGAAGAACTGACACCTCCCTGTTAGAGGTTCCCCCTCCATACCCTATAAATTTAAAATATAACACTCTGTACATATTATTGAACATAAAATGTATAATATTTTGCAGGGCACTGCTAATGTATGAAAATAAGTAAATGTAAATGCTAAGTTGATGATAAAAAAAAAAAAAAAGCACAAGAGAAAAAACTACAATAGACAAGAAATGCCATTTTTTAAAATAAGGTAGAAATCCCTGAGTTACCAAAGCAGAGAAAGTGGAGTCTCCAGTTGGCTGGATCCCCAACTAAACCTTCTACAGTGAAGCTCACCAGTTCAACAGTCCTGCATACACAAAACATACCAGATTTGTTTGTGTGTATACTGCACCTTTAAACATACACATATTCACAGATGAAATATTAGCAAAGAGCCTGTATTGAAGAGAAAGGGAATTCAGAAGCTGCAGAGATAAATAGGAGAGATTCTTTTAAAACTGTAATTAATTTCTCCAGAGAGGAAAAAATGCTGTAAGAAGGACCATTCGTATCATTTCAAAAATAGTTCTTAAGAACTAAAAACATGTGAATGCAGGAATACACCCAAGTATACACATGTTGGAAAATATAATTGGGAAGATTTCACAAATTCCCCTCAAGAAAAAACAAAATAACCGAGAGATTAAAAAAATATATATAAGAAGGGCGCCTGAATGACTCAGTTGGCTGAGCTTCTGACTCTTGGTTTCAGCTCAGGTCATGATCTCAGAGTCATGGGACTGAGCCCCATGTAAGGATCTACGCTGCCTGGGCATAAAGTCTGCTTAGGATTCTGTCTTCCTCTCTATGCCTTGCCCTTTCTCTCCTGCTCATGCATATTCTCTCTCATTCTCTCTCTCTCAAAAAAAAAAAAAAAAAAAGTTTAAAAAAAGTAATTAGAAGACTAACCTGGGTAATTCAAATACCAGAAAGTACAGGAAAAATAGGGAAGCAATATATATTTTTTAGATTTTATTTATTTGTTAGAGAGAGAGACACAGAGGGCAAGCACAGGCAGACAGAGTGGCAGGCTAGAGGCAGAGGGAGAAGCAGACTCCCTGCTGAGCAAGGAGCCTGATGTGGGACTCGATTCCAGGAGGCTGGGATCATGACCTGAGCCAGAGGGAGCTACCTAACCAACTGAGCCACCCAGGCATAATAGGGGAGTAATATTAAGAAATACAAAAATTTCTTAAAACCCATGTTTCTATAAAGAGAGTATATATACACACACACACACACACACACACACACACACACACACAATGGAATACTAGGCAGCTGTCAAAAGAAATGAAATCTAGAGGGTATTATGCTGAGGGAAATAAGTCAATCACATAAAGACAATTATCATATAATCTCCCTGATATGAGGAATTTGAGAGACAAGGTGAGGGGTTGTGGGGGGTAGGGAAGGAAAAAATGAAACAAGATGGGATTGGGAGGGAGACAAACCATAAGAGACTCTTAATCTCACAAAACAAACTGAGGGTTGCTGGGCGGGGTGGGGCGAGGGATAGGGTGGCTGGGTGATGGACATTGAGCAGGGTATGTGCTACAGTGAGTGCTATGAAATGTGTAAGCCTGATGATTCACAGATCCTGGGGTAAATAATACATTATATGTTAATTTAAAAAAAAAAAAAAGAGAGAGAGAGAGAAAGTATCCATTGAAGCCTAGGCTTAGTGGTTGAAAACCCTCACTAATATACATAATTGTCAAATTCCAGAACTTTGGATTTAAAGAGAAGATCTGAGAAGGTCCCAGGGGGAAAACTAGAGGTCATTTACAAATAATCAGAAAGAAGAATACCATCAGATTTGTCTGGGATACTGAAAGCCAGGGAACAATGGAGTCATATCTTTAAAATGTCTAGGAAAAATTATTTTCAGCCTGGAATTCCATCCTCAGTGAAACCATGATGTATGTTTAATGATAATTAAAAACATGTTCAAGGACACCAGGTCAGAAAGCTACTTGAGGATGTGCTCCTTCAAAACAAAGGGTATTCCTTCAGGAAAAAATGGATCTAACCCAACCAGAGGGGAAAAAAAGAGAGAGAAAGAGAGAGAGAAAAGAATTGAAAGGTATTTCTAGAATTTTCCAGAGGGGAGAAAAAAAGAGAAAGAACTGAAAGATATCTCTGGAGGGAAGTTCTGGGATGAAAAATGCACAGCAAGTTTAGAATAAAATATCTGAGATTGGCCAGGAAAAGATCACTCTCAAAGGAGAAAGCAATGTAACTGATCAAGATCACCTAGTTGTCTGATCACAGTGAAAAGAGGTTTCCAACACTGTCAGAGAATATCATGATAACCACACAGAAAACAAAACGAAAAAAAAAATTATAGTTATTAACCCCAAAAAGGAGGCAAGAAAGAAAACATGATCACAATATGTTAGGTGATATACACAGAAATAGCATTTTCATAATTCTGGTGCTATAAACTCTAAATACTGATATAACCAAAGTCTGATATAATTGCGTGAAAGGGGGAGGAAGTGCAATGGAGGCTGTGAAATGAAGGTTATGTATTAGATCTCTCTATGTCAAGAGATATAGAAATTTTATTTCAAAAATCAAGAAATATCACTAAAAACATGTCAACAACATAGAAATAGCTTAAAATCAGCTTAAAAACACGAAAGAGGTTGCCTCTAGGAATCAGAAAAGGAGAAAGGAGTAAAGACAGATAGGAAAAAAGAAAGGAATAGCAATATTTTATTACTCTTGCCAAAAAAATTTAAACAGACTTTTGATGTATGAATTATTGAGACCATTCTTCTTCTACTCTCCCCTATTTAAGAGAGCAAGAACATACAGAGCAAAATGTTTCACTATCTTAAAAATACTACACTTTGCAAAATTATGATTGTTGCTATAAATGACTCAGAAACATATTTTTTAAGGTGTTTGAGCCATTTTTATAGAGTAGAGAGCCAGAAAGTCCTGAGTATATGAAATCTGCCTTATTCAAAATGTCCAAAAAATTGGTGTTATTTATGTAGACCACAAAGTATGGTTACCCAAAATGGGTTAATTCATTCAGTCATTCTTTTACTGAATGGCCACTAAGTATCAGGCACACCAATGCTGACCCTAAAAACAACAGGAAACAAGCAGAGTACTGAAAGGATCAGATCTGCATTTTAGAAGATTCTGGGCTGTTCTATGGGCTGGACTGAACTATAGCTCATAATTGAGTATTGAATAATATTGAATACTGGCAATTTGCTGAGAGAGGTTTCAGGTGCTCTCATCACACACACACACACAGAGTAACTACAAGAGAAAATGTGTTAATCAGATTGACCGTGGTAGTCATTTCACTATGTATATTCAAATCATGTTGTATACCTTAAATATATATATAATTTTTATTGAGAATAAATTTTAAAAATAGGGAGTGAAGACCGGAAGGCTCCACAATAGTTCAATTAAAAACTGACAGGCAATACTCAGGTGGTGACAATGGAGAGGAAGAGAAATGCATTCATTTGAGATAGATTTTGGAGGTGATCATCATAGTTTTTTGGTGGTTAATTGAATTTCAGGGTTGAGAGAGGGAGGCATTAAGGATAATTTCCAGTTTGGGGCAACTGAGCAACCAGGTGCTTCGTGGTGCTAGTAATTGGGATGGGCAAATTACATTACTCAACCACATAATGAATTTATGTAGCCCTCTTCCTTAGAACAACTGGGTTTCCAGTCTGAAATCGATGTATGAGGCATTTAGGAACTTCAAAGAACATCAGGTCTCATTTCTTGATGTGTTGGGTTTAGATCCTGAAGGAAAGCCTCTTTTGTTCAAACAGCCCTTGAATAAATGAAGTTAGTTTGGGGGTCAAGGTTTTTTGTACCAAAACTAAAAGCTGTTCTTTTGGTTTTATTATTTTCTTAGGACTTTAGTAGGGCATTCTATGTCTTCCTAATTGTGTCCCTGCTGGGTTGGCTGAGGGCCTGACTCTGCTTCCTAACCCCGGAAAGCACATCCACAGCTCCAGTGGCAACCAACCAAAGCAAATCCAGAGCTCTGAGTGGCATGAAAAGTGCATATATTTCCTTTGGAGACTTAATGAGAAATAATATGTTCTATGGTCAGGAAGACGGGGAATATATAATCTCTATGTGCAGTAGAATGGATTCAAATGGAACCACAGGACACCACAAGATGGAGGATGCCGAGGTACCTGCTTTACCACTTGGGGACTGTTTAATGGGCCAGAGGAGAACTGAATGTTTCAATCATCCTCAATTGCACTAATTCTGTGAGGCAAGTACTTCCAGGTGAAACTCAACTTGAATCCAATTTTTAACGACAGACTCTACTGTGAAGAGGCAGACGATCAAACTGATGGGGACGGGACAACGATAAGAGTCACACAGGCTGAGAGGCTTGTACTCTCCTATGATCCAAACCAGCCAGCATCTGAGAGTCTGTCCAGAAAACAACTGGAGAGGATATCAGACAAGTAACTAGATATGCTATTCTTGGGCTTAAAACAATCAAGCGTGCTTTGAAACTGTTGGGAAAGGCAACTTTTACTTCTCCTCTATCAGTAAAATAAAGAAAACCGTTAGCTTCCTAAGGGATGTATTAATATGTCAGCACCAAGCCAGAAATCCAGATTCAGACTCAAGGTGGCCTCATTTTTTCCACAAGTGTTAAATAGTCACTGACACACTAGCTCCTTTTCACTGTCTCCATTGTACTTGCCTGGACTAAGCTAAGGAAATTATTAGTATCTCTCTTCTCAACTTCCTGTAAATAAGACTGTTCTCTCCTTTTGTTTTCCGCCTCAGCTTCTGTGACGATGTGTATGTGTCTCTCGATGGATTTGTATGACAAAAAGCCTTCCAGGGACTTCCAAAGGGGCAAGAGAAAATGAAATAAAAAGAATATTTCCCTTATGGGGAAAGGTTTCTGATGTTGAATAAGTTAGAGTATTTTAATAAAGAGAAATAAAGGAATGTTCCAGTCATGAGGAAAAATCTCATGTGGGGGTTCTTGGCAATATTCATATTTATTTTGAGCATAGTTTAAGAAGAAAGCAGAACATAAATACTACAGAAACCTCAAACTTCTCACGCATTTTCCTATTTTCTGAATTTTTTAAAGTATGAGAGTATACAAGCTCTTATTACAGTTGATTCTTCAGGATCCATGAATAACTTAATAAGGGGCAAGTATAATCCATATGAGTTAAATAAACACATGTGCATGCACACACATTTATTTCTCTCTACTTAATGCCCACAAAAATACTCTAAATATCTTGTTAAACTCATTTAAATTCTAGTACAGTCTTCAAATCAGACATTAAAAAATAAGTTAAGCATACCTTAACTTCATAAACATTTTCTTAACATTGTTCATGCTTCATCTGTAAGTATTTCCTCATCTCACAGAAAGTTCATTTTTATTTCAATTCTTAGGAAATTACAAAAAACTTCCTTTCAGACTTTCAAAGAGATGGCATTTGGTTGTGCCAACTATATTCCCACCCATGACAAGAAACACACCTGAACTTTGAAATGTCTATGAAATGGGCCTCTTAAACAAGCAGTTTCTTTCAATATAGTTTTGTTAAAAGTTCTCACTCTTGAAATAAGTCAATCAGAGAGATACAATTATCATATGATCTCCCTGATATGAGGAATTTGAGAGGCAGTGTGGAGGGTATGGGGGGTAGGGAAAGAAAAAACCAAGCAAGATGGGATTGGGAGGGAGACAAACCATAAGAGACTCTTAATCTCACAAAACAAACTGAGGGTTGCCGGGGGGAGAAGGGAAGGGAAAGGGTGGTTGGGTTATGGACATTGGGGAGGATATGTGCTATGGTGAGTTCTATGAAGCGTGTAAACCTGATGATTCACAGACCTGTACCCTGAGGGCAAATAATACATTATATGTTAATAAAAATAATTAATAAAAAAAATTCTCACTGTTTTGGATCCCAGGCCAATGTCCATTAGAGACCTGTTGGAACCCTGCTGTGATAAGGCAGCATAGTCTCATTTCAACAGTGCTCCAGGACCTGGGTTGAGTTTGTAGGTCTTCCAAGGATACTTTGGTATCAATATTTGGAAAACAACAATTCCTTAGAGCCAGTCATCCTTCTAACACATGTAAGAGCTGCATGGATGTCTTTTCTGGGCTGCTTTGCTTACACTCATAAGTTTTTAAGTCTGCCACAAGTTGGGACTGGCATCAGGAAAACTGTGCAGTATAAGAAAATTATCTTTCTCTCTCCACTCTCTTTCACTGTCTAGATCTCTGTTCTGGGGCTTACTCAAGGAAACACCAGTACCCCTGGGCAGGTCTGGGCTGCCCCAAACCTTATCCAGATTCTGATTGTCTCCTTGACTCATATAATCCATATTCCTTAAGAGAAAGATACAAATCAAGACCTACACAAACCAATCTGACCAATGACTATGTTATGATATTAATGATTGGTAGTGGCATAGGTCCTTTTAACACCAGGGCATTTCTCCAAACCCTGAAATAAGTCCATTCTGTTGACTACTGTTCCATTCATCATGTTAAAGAATAGCACAGACATCACCATTCCTCCCACCCCATATCCATGGCAAATATAATTGACAGACTACACTTCCCTAATGAGTTGACAAAGTCTCAAACCTCTTTGCAGAATCTGGCTTCACTTAGTCAGTATTAATTTATGTTAATTATCTATTGTTGCATTTAAATTACCATAAAATGTTGTGACCTAAGTCAATAAATATTTATTATCTCACAGTTTCTAAGGGTCAGGAATACAGGTTTGTCTTAGCTGGGTTCCTCTGGTTCAAGATCAAAGTTCAACTGAGTTAAGATTTGTTTCTAAGCTATACTCATTATTGAGCACACCACCTTAGGTCTTTTTTGACTGTTGGCCTGAGGTCTTTGTCACATGGTCCTCCTCATAGGAGAACTCATGACATGGGTCTCAACATCTCATAGAGCTAGTAAACAAAACAGAAGGGAGAAGAAGAGAAAGAAAACCACAGACTCATTGTGACCTAGTCTCAGAAGTGACATTCTATCACTATTGCTGTATTTTATTGATTATAAGTGAGTCACTGGGTCCTATTTGCATGCAGTGAGAGGGGATTACACTAAGACATGAAATCCAGGAGGCGGGGATCACTGGGGGTTACCTTAGGGATGGCCTACCTCTCTATCAATTTATCAGATTGGACATACAACATGGACCATACTCTACAAATTACTGTTAAATAATTTCAACTGAAGGCATGAAAACTTGAATTTTGGAAATGATCAAAATCTAAAAGGAAATTCTTTCTTGAGCTATTGTGTTTTTTGTGTTTTTGTTTTGTTTTTGTGGTTTTTTTTTTTTAAGATTTTATTTATTTATCAGAGGGGGGTGGGGAGAGAGCGAGCACAGGCAGACAGAATGGCAGGCAGAGGCAGAGGGAGAAGCAGGCTCCCTGCCGAGCAAGGAGCCCGACGTGGGACTCGATCTCAGGACGCCGGGATCATGACCTGAGCCGAAGGCAGCTGCTTAACCAACTGAGCCACCCAGGCGTCCCTTGTTTTTGTTTTTGAGAGAGAGTGTACTCATGAATGGAGCAGAAGGAGAGGGAGAGAGAAAGACTCTTAAGCAGGCTCCATGCCCAGTGTGGAGCCTGATGTGGGGTTTGATTTCACAATCCTGAGATCATGATCTGAGCTGAAAACAAGAGTCAGATACTCAACTGACTGAGCCACCCAGGCACACCTTGAAGCTATTGATTTCAGTGCACACATTTCTTAAAATATGAAATGAACTACCTAATTTTAGAAAAGAGTGATTTCCTTCAGAATTAAAAAAAATAAAAGGCGGGGGCACCTGGGTGGCTCAGTGGGTTAAGCCTCTGCCTTCGGCTCAGGTCATGGTCTCAGGGTCCTGGGATCAAGCCCCACATCGGGCTCTCTGCTCAGCAGGGAGCCTGCTTCCCTTTCTCTTTCTCTCTGCCTGCCTCTCTGCCTACTTGTGATCTCTGTCAAATAAATAAATAAAATCTTAAAAAAAAAAAAAGGAATACTAGGTCTGCAATGAGATTTCCTCCTGTGGATAATATTTATAGTTTTTTACTTAAAAATGTAATAAATAAACATTTTAAAAGATTATAAAACCTAGACAAGTATAAGAAAAATAAATTTACTTAGGATTCTACCTTTCATAAATAAACTCAACAGTTTAGCCTCCCCTCCCCCAAATAGTAAATATATGTATTTGTATTTTACATTTTAAAATTTCACACTTTGTTGTGAATGTTTTAGCATTTCTACAAAGGGAAACAAAACTAGAAATGTTATTTTATCAAAACGTGTCAAGATGGCTCATTCACTTGCAGGCATATGGACATAGACATTAAGGGAATAACTGTGAAAACCACTTGGGTCATAGCATAGTGTGGGCCTGTGGTGACTTTTTTAATGCTTTGCCAACTCTCTTCACTGCCACAATAATGGTTTAGCAATAAAAGAGACCTCAAGAGAGAAAGGCATCATATATTTTCTCTGCTGAACTGGGTTGGATGGCTATGACAATAGTTAAGGAAACAGAAACAACAAATAAACAATTTTTATGTTTAGTCTATTACTTTTGTTTAGTATGCCTTTTTTCCTGTTCTGTTTACCATGTTTCACTAAGATTATTACCGCTATTGATTCTACCCATCTGAATCTTCTTGACTCCCTCATAATGTCTTAAGTTTGGATTTATTAGCAAAGTCTAAGACCATTTAATTGCTGTACGAGATCTTTAAAGCATATTTGAATAACAATATTAGAGCTAAAATATGTACCTCATTAAGTCATTGGGAGGACAGTAGGACAATGTCAATAAAGGGCTGGTACACAGCCGACATACAATTATGGTAACAATTTGGGAAGGAGAGCTGAAGTCAATCAGCTTCTCTGAACTGGAATTCTCTTAGAAATTAATGCAAATGGGGAGAAGACATTTGCAAATGACATATCAGATAAAAGGCTAGTATTCAAACTCTATATAAAGCTTATCAAACTCAACACAACAATTAAAAATCCAGTCAAGAAATGAGCAGAAGACATGAACAGACATTCCTCCAAAGAAAGCATACAAATAGCTAATAGAAACATAAAAAAGTGCTCAACATCACTCATCATCAGGAAAATACAAATCAAAACCATGAGATACTACCTCACACTTGACAGAAGGGCTAAAATTAACAACTCTCAAAACAACAGATGTTGGGGAGGATGTGGAGAAAGGGGAGCCCTCTTACACTGTTGGTGGGAAAGCAAACTGGAGCAGCCACTCTGGAAAACAATATGGAGGTTCCTCTAAAAGTTAAAAATATAACTATCTGACAACCCAACAATTGCACTGCTAGGTAATTAACCAAAGGATAGAAACATAGTGATTCGAAGGGGCATATGCACCCCAGTGTTGGTTTTTTTTTTTAAGATTTTATTTATTTATGTGACAGACAGAGATCACAAGTAGGCAGAGAGGCAGGCAGAGAGAGAGTGGGGGAAGCAGGCTCCCTGCTGAACAGAGAGCCCGATGCAGGGCTTGATCCCAGGACCCCGAGTTCATGACCTGATTCGAAGGCAGAGGCTTAACCCACTGAGCCACCCAGGTACCCCACACCTCAGTGTGTTTAATAGTACCATCCACAAGAGCCAAATTGTAGAAAGAGCCCAAATGTCCATCGACTGATGAATGGGTAAAGAAGACGTGTGTGTGTGTGTGTGTGTGTGTGTGTGTGTGATGGAATATAACTCAGCCATTAAAAAGAATGAAACCTTGTTATTTACAATGACATGGATGGAACTAGTGTGCATTATGCTAAGTGAAATAAGTTAAAGAAAGACAAATACCATATGATTTCACTCATTTGTGGAATTTAAGAAATGAAACAGATGAACATGGGGAAATGGAAGGAAAAATAAAATAAGTTAAAAAGAGAGGGAGGCAAACCACAAGGGACTGTTAATAATGGGGAACAAGCAGGGCTGCTGAAAGGGAGATGGGTGGGGAATGGGCTAACCTGGGTGATGGACATTAAGAGGGCAGTTGTTGTATGAGCACTGGCTATTGTATTCAAGCGATGAGCCACTAAATTCTACCCTTGAAACTGTAATAGTAAACTATATATTAACTAACTAGAGTTTAAATAAAAGCTTGAAATAAAAAAAAAAAAAAACAAGTTAATGTGTATGTACACATTAACTTGATGATGTGGCTGCAAACAGCTAGCTCTGGTCCCTGTGATGCAGAAGAGAAGACTGAAAAAGCTTTAACTCCCAGGTGAGTTCTAAAGAGGCCAAGATAAATGAAAGAAAGGAAAGAATCTTTTTTTGAATTCTGTTTGATACTCATTTACTCCTTTAATGGTTCATAGAACACTTTAAGAAATTTCAGACATTGAATAAACCTTGTTGCAGTTACCTAAACTCTGACTCGGGAAATTCCTTCAGACTCCCCTGTTTCCTCCTTGGGTGTCTCTCCTCCATCTTGTTTCCCTTTTGGATTCAACCTTACTCAATCTGTTATTGTGGCATGGATGGCTAACTAACAATCAAAGATTCAAGCTCTCCCTCTGCATGTTGAGCCTTGGCTAGAAGAATATGGTCTAGCCCGTTAGTATTTCCCAGCTCCCTGCAGAAACCTCTAAGAAGCTCTTTCCAGTGGAATGTGAGGGGAACTGGTGTGTGTCACCACCAGGATGGGATAATTCTCTTTCCCCATGTGCTGGCTGAAAGAAAAGGGCAAGTCAAAACAGAGGACAGAATTAGCCTGGTCCCTGAGTAATTACATGGAAGGCCACCTGTAAGACACAGACACTGGGCTGTTAAATGAGTGCAAAATCAACTTTATGTTGCCTTAAGGCACTGTAGTTTGGGAGCTTTTTCGTTATATACTAGCTAGCATCCTAAATAATTGTTATCCAGTTCCAGACTATCTCACCACTGACCAGGGGACTCTATAGAACTCTGTCTCAGCCATTACTATTCAGCTACACATACATGATCTGTGGCTGCTTAGGACTGTACCCAGTTACCTAGCCAAGGTGCCAACCTACCCAACAAACCCACCTACTCTTCTAGACCTCAAACACTCACGGAGAGAGAAGCCATAATGTGGCTGCAAACAGCTAGCTCTGATCCCTGTGTCTCCTTGAAATATCATGGTCTTGTTCCCAAATTCAATCAGAGAAACCCTGCCATAAAATAAGTAATGAATTTTGAAAAGTGAGGCACAGCACAGTTTAATGGACACAAGACATAAGACAAAACTAATTGTGGCATCAGATAGCATTCAAGACCTACTTCAATTGCTAAGGCAGAAGACAAGGCAGGGGTGGAAAGTCCAAATTAATTACCAAGAGCCAGTAGTTCGGCCACCTGCTATAACGAATCTGAAGCCAGTATCCATTCATATCGGTTTCCAGGCACTGGCTGACATTCTGGGATACAGCTGAGTCCCAGATAACAAATACACTGCACAACTAACAGTCTTCTGTGGAGGAAGGTAGGTCTCAAGTGTCTCCTAGATACAAGGCCACTGTCAATTCCGCTCTACCCATGCCATGCTGACTGGCTCTCTCTAGAGTTCTACTGTCCAGCCGTTCACCCCCAGGGCTGCTGAGCCAGTCCATTAGAAGAACAGATCCACAGTGGTGTTATTGTATCTGCTACAAAAGGCCAGCAAAATTGGCTGCAGGCGTCCCCCCCTGTCACCCAAGACCTCTGGTGGTCCACACACAACTGAATGTGATTTTTCTACCAAAACCAACTTCAAATGGAGTGTGTACTAAAAATGTGCCAAAAAACATTTAATTTAGGACATGTGGAAGACATTGAGGTAATTACAAAGTAAATCAGGTAAATAATTTCAGGAAAGTTGCCGCGTCTATCCTTAATTTTATTAAATTGTTAAAGATTAAAGCCCATTCAGCTTTTGGCTTTATTGTGTTTGGATAAATAAAGCATCTTACTACTGTCATTTCTTATGGCAAATGTAACTCACAGAGCATGCAAACCATATTTATTTAATTTAAATGGATACTGGCTGCTTTGTAGTTTTTAAACAAAATATTCTTTTACTACTTCTAAAACCCAAGTCACTAAAGTACAGCTAAATTGTTTAGATTCTAGCGAATCACTGCAGAAACACAAAGCTTGCATTAGAATAGCAGTAGAGAAAATTTGCTATCAGAATTGAGCCAGCGCCAGTAGACAGTGTATTTGTTTCCTCACTCCCCTCTCTACTGCACTCCTCCCAGGAATGGCAAATGACAAATTTCTTTACAGAGGAAAAAAAAAAAAAAAAAAAAGTGGTAATGCTGATGAAGATAATGAAGTTATAAAACCCATGTGATTCCTAAGGAAGCCATAAATAGAAGCTCGTATTATTTCTAATTACAAATTATCCAATCAATTAAATGTGTATGCCCCAGTGAGAATGAAAAATAATTATTCTGGGACATTTTTACTAAAAACACATTCACCTGAAATAATAAGGCAATAAGCCACATATTTTAGTACCTTGCAAGAATACATACACTGTCTCAATTCTCCAGCCCAATCTACACATGTAAAATATAGCCCCGCATGACATGTGCATGGAATGGGACTTATACTATAGTGTTGGCCCACCTGGACTTCAGGACTTGATTCACCTAGAGGCAGAGCTGAAGACTCCAAGCTTTGTCAAGGTTAAGGAAAGGGCTTTGGTGATGGTCACTCTATTACCCTGAGCTAGATAAACCTGCTCTTTCACCAACAACTATTTCACATAATATTTACAATCTCAAGTAATAATGTATTTCTATATTCTAAAATGTTAGTAATGAAACAGGCCTGGTAGAAGGGGAGAAAGTGAAGAACAGAAGGTAGTTAAAATGTTGAAAACATCTCGGTGCCAAACATTGAGAAGAGCTTCACCTACGTGGCCACATTTAATCCTTACAGTAGTAGAAACGGTACTTCTTATTTTCTCGATGAACACTGAGGCTTCAGGGGGCTAAGTCCTTTGCCCCAAAACACACACCTACTGAGGGCAGGAATTATAATCTCTCTGTTTGATTCTAAAGCCTTTGTCCATTCCACCTCATCATCCTACCTCTCAATGTCTCTGTCCCTCTCTCCTTATTGGCGATACTGCACCCCTAAGCTTGCTGGTATAGGCTCAAAGGAAATAAATTTGACTATTTTCCTGCAAAGTATAGCAAGATCTAGGCAAAAGCCTGGTACAAATCATCCTAATTTACAACAGATTAAAACTTATATATAAAATCATTATGTCAAAATTTCCTTTTAGACTGTGTGTCAAACTGAATATATCCCAGAAAATAAAGACTACAATAACACTTGGAGACTAATTCTCAAGATATTCAGTGGGTGGCTATAAATCGAAGAAATAAGACATAGCAAAAAAATAAATAACTTTAAGATGTTGTCGGTGTTTTCTGAAAGATTCTCAGCATTGCCTCGATGTAGGGTGGCTTTTTCTATTAGTGAAACGTATAAGACAAGATCAAGTAACCAAGGACTTGGAAAAGCAAAAAGGAAAAATACCAGAGTCAAACATTATCCAAGCTGTAGCTTTTGATGTTAAGTAAGCAGTAGGCTAGACAGCTTCAAGATAGTTCGGCCCAGGGGTTGGCAAACTTCCTGTAAAGGGCCAGATAGTAAATATTTAGGATTTGTAGTTCTTATAATCTCTATTGTAGCTATTCAGTTCTAATGTTATAGCATGAGAGTATAGACAATAAACACATAGGAATGACTGTGTTCTTACACAATATATATGGTGGGCCAGATTTGGCCTATTTGGCCTACAGGTTGTCCTTTGCAGACCTTTTTGTTTTAGGCTCTATGTCTTGTATAGGTTGGGAGTGGAGGAGGTTCTCCTTGAGTTAATGTCACTTACAAGACGATGAGCTCTTGATGAGGGGGGAGGGGAAGGAAGGCCTTAGCATTGTCTTGATGCTAAAGCCAACCGGAAGGTTTATCTCTTCAGGGAAGCTGAAAGGAACTTTGTAACTCTTGTCTAGAGGTAAGCCTTATTAGCAAGATGAAAGGCTGATGTAGATCAAAGAGTTTGAGAATACTTTCTTCAAATAAAGTCTTGTAGAATCCCAACATGTAAAACAAATTAATCCACTAACATTCTGGTTAAAACATGAATGAGAGAAAACTGACCTTGGGTCAACCAAAATGCCCACATCTCTTTCCCCCAGATCTGAACTTCAAGTGTAGGTTGAAAGCCACTATGATAGACAAACACAAAGGCTCTAATTCTGTGATTGTGTGATTTAATTTCTCTTTAGTGAATCTTGAAGTGTATCTACAGAACACTACCAATATTCCTGTTTTCAGATGCCATTATCTGTGGCATCTTCCAAAGGAATAGACATCAATGACCAGATCTCTAAAAGAGCAACACAGTTGGTTTGATTTAACATAGGGTTACTGTTTCTTTGTCTACAAAAAATTGATTACCCATATTTGTTCTGCTATTCAAAAATTCACCTAAAATTTTTAAATAACCCAATGCAGTAGGGCTGGTCTTAGTGTCCATGTGTACTGACTCGATTTCAGATTTATCCCAATTTCAATCTTGCCTTCCTCTGCTCAGGCTGCCGTAACGGAACACCATAGATTGGGTGGCTTCACTGAGAGAGATTTATTTTCTCATAATTCTGACTGCTGGAAGACCAAGATCAAAATACAAGCACGGTCAGCCTCGAGTGAGAATAGTCTTCACTCTCTCCCTCTCCTCTTCCTCCCCACCATGTGAGGACACAGAGGTGGAGTCTATTGACAAGCTACTCCATTTATGGACCGTTTCTGTCTAGTTTACCTCAGGTGAAGTAGAATTTGGCGTCTTTGCTATTTCTAACTTTGTTATCTAACTCCATCCTTCTAGTCAGGAGTTTCATGAACTGTTTTAGGTAATCTCGTTTGGAAGGCAAACATAAACATTCGATGGAAATGTTGCTGCTGCGCCTGGAACAAGAAGGCACTAACAGTGAGTATAATCTTGGATTTGCTGCTTTTGATTAAATGTAGGAAGCTCTCCTATATTCTCCCTCCAGGCATGACAGAGTGGAGGTCTGGGCTTGAACCGCCTCTTTCAAGCAACAAGTATGTGGAGGATGAGGGTGTTTCCAGCAGCGGCCTTCCTGTAGTCACCGGAAGCGAGGGACTCCTGGAAGGCTGGCACATAGACCGACGGTAGGTTTCCTCGGAGGAAAACACTGCCTGGCTAGAAGCTGAGTGTGGCTTTTCATCAGAGGTGGAAATTGTCCTGCTGATGAGGTTTCGTCTTCTGCAAATGCCTTCCTCCTAGTGTCTAGCGCAATGCTGGCTGCCAAAGCAGCATTTGCTGGTAGGTTTCCCAGGTGTTTTAAGGTCAGGAGACAGCCTCCCATCTGAGATTTAGGACCAACTAGGAAGATAATACCCAGAAACACTGACGGGGGCTGTTACTGCAATTATAGTTGGGGAGTAGAACAAGTTTGCTTCTCTGAGGATAGTTCCTGTTGTTTTTCCAGAAAGAAATGCGGGCCATTTTTAAGCACATTTGGTCAGAGCAGCTGTGGTATTTTATGCTGCATTTCCTTTCCTCTTTTGCTCCTTGAACACCGACAATAAAGTTTCCTTTTTCTTCTATTATAACTTCACAATACATAATGCATAGTCACTGCAATTATTCCACGAGGCAGCACGGTCTTGCATTTATCCCATTTTATCACCCACCGGAGGACACCATATTTCCTATTACTGATGCCATTATGTGTAATTTCTTCCAGATGAGCTGTAGCACTTAACTTTCTACTTCAAAATACTGAGTTATGTTTAAAGCAAGCCCGGCTTCTATAAAGCGATTTCCCAGGGCAGAGAATTCAAGTCTAATTAAACACATTGCTTCCCCGTCAATGTCTTCTCTGTGACCAAACTGTTTCTGAAAAGCTAGGCAGGTATCATATCAAGCCTGGAACCAATTTTTAGGTGTTGGGTGGACATTAATGAAGCTAGTAACTTAGTAAACTGCTAAAGACAGCATAACAATGGTCATGAGTGCACACAAATAATTTGTAGGAGGATTTTTTTAAAGCTGCAATTCAAGGTTTTTTTTTTTTTTTTTTTTTTTTTTTTTTTTTTTTTTTTTATCTTGCTCTGCTTTATTGTACATGCATAGTACTTTTTGTGTTCAACATAAGAGGAAAAACCAAGAAATCTAAATTTAAAAAGAGAGTTTTTGGCATTAAGTGCCTACTGTCTGCCGATGTGTTAAACAGGCTAATAGAGTTTATTTCTAATCCTCACAACCCTAACAAAAAAGTATTACAGATAGGCAATCCCTCATTCAAAATCCCGATAGCCATATGTGCTCCAGAATTCAGAATCGTTTGGATTTTAAAAGATAATAAGGCGCATATATGCCACATGCTGTATAACAAAGTGGGGTCTGGTAGAGCATTTGGTAGGCCAATTACAGAATATCTGCAGTGAAACATGACTCATCATATTAACCGGCATTAAAAAAAAAAACAAAACCCCATACATGCTAAAAATAGTTCATCAGTAACCATCAATATACGTGCCACACATTCATTTGTTTCCCCCCAGGGCCTTGTGGATTGTGTACTTGAGAATTACGTTGTAGATGTTGAGGCAAGTTAAAGAGAGATTAAATACAAAGTGATACCACTAGCATACAACTAGATTGGGATTTGAATCCAGGACCTTCTGCCTCCAAAGTCCATGTTCCAATAGGTGAAAAGAGTAAGACAAAAGATCTTGGGTAAAAGAAAGCAGCAAAATAGAGATCAGGCAGGGGGAGCAACAGGGCAGAAAAACAAAAGGACAGTGAGTCGAATAAAGGAAGATACAGACATAACATCAGCTGCCCAAGGGTAGGCAGAGGGACCAGAACAGGTATCAGAAAGATAAAGGAGATGAGCAGATTGGGAAGAAGAATAGTGGGCCACGCATCCCTGTAGAAAAGATCGGACTGATGGGTTCTGCACAAACTGCAGGATGAGACTAAGGGGAGGACATAAACCTTCTCACTGTAGCAAAACTATCTCCAATTTTCATAGCACACAACTATTTCTTGAAATATATGCAAGCAATATTTACTATGTGCTAACTGAAAGGTCCCCACTAATGGGTCCGTGATTAAAGGAGCGAGACTGATACAAAGCGAAGGTCAAGCAAAGCTTTATTCTGCACCAAGCATCAAGAACCAAACCGACCAGCTGGGGCCGTGCCTCTTATAGAGAGGGCGATCCCTCTTTGCCTTACAGACTAGCTCTTAAGTGCAAAGGCCATGTGGTTGGGCCTGGCCACACACAGGAGGCCAATGAAATTTTAACACACAGAGAAAGCTGCACAGTCATGCTAGGTCACACACGGGAGGCCAATTGAATTACAATTTACCCTAGTAGATAATTTGAACTAGCCTATCACCTTGATCAGAATTGGCGCCCAAAAGGCAGGACCCACACTCCTTGGTAGCTAGGGAGACAGTATGTACCCCCAGTGATTAGATACCTCCACCTGGCCTGACCCACCTTTGCATTTGGGCTTTGTTACCTGGGACTGGTTTCCCGGGCTTGCTTTTAAGTAAGTCCCTGAGGGGGGGCAGGGTCAGTTTAAGTTTTACGGCATAAACAACAAAATCAGTATTTAATCTAAGATGGAATCCCTCTGGCTAAATAGGCCCTTACTCTAACACTAGGGATAAAGCTATGAAAAACATGGGCATATCTCTGCACTTATTAGCTGTGTGACTCTAGCAAAGTTACTCAACTACTCTCGGTGGCAATCAATTCATTTGTAAAAGAAAGATAATGATATCTAGTTCATAAACAGTAAATGGTGGGAATTAAATGATATGGTACATGCAAAGAACCAAGCACAGAGCCTAGTACAAAGCAAATGATGATATTTGCCACTATTATTACAAGAATTTTATCCTTTGAGACAACAGAATTCTCCAATCAAAGGAAAACTGTCCATGTTCTGGAAGTATGTGCAGAAAGCAAACCAGGGTACAAAGTACCAGCTTCTGGTCGAATACAACTGCTATTCAGTCAGCATTTATGTTGATTTTGCCCTATTGCAGCACCAGCCCTAATTTTTTGTGCTATCCTGAGTGAGTCATGTAATAGCATCTGCTTTCCTCCTCTGTGAACTGACTTCTGCTCTTTAACTCAAGGGTATTGAAGGTGGCTTTGGGGATAAATGAAGGAGAAATCACTGTTCCAGCTAATACGCTGCTCCAAAACATGGGTTTTTAGAGAACTCTCTTGAACTTGCTGATTGGAAGACTAGGAAAGATACGCATGGAGAGAAAGCAAGCTTCTCCTGCGTACTTGTACCTAAATGAGTGGAGCTGGTCTGGGCGACCACAGCGTAAGCAGAGGGAATCGGCATAAGCGTTGTTTTTCTCAATCCTGCAGTAATATTCCCATTCAAAAGTGCAGTGCTCATTTGGATACAAATATTATCTCCCAGGTCAGGAAATTGAGAATTGCTAACAGAACTGATAGGTTTCGGCCTGCTTTTAGAGTACAGATTGATGATCTGAAGAACAGCCATTTATTTCTGGTAACATCAATAATATATTTTGTGGGCAATTACTTTCATTAAAAACCACCTGTGGTGCTTTGCCTACAAATAGGATTGCATCCTATAAGGGAAAACAGTCAAGACCTTGGGTATATCCAATGCCTTCAGTGCACAATTGGAAAGAAGCTGCTAGGAGATAATTAATTGAAAGTATTTACTTATGTTTGTTGTAAATGTAATGTGGAGAACCCATGCTTGAACCTGAGGAGAAACCATCTTGAATATAAGAAATATGTATATGGAAAAGTTGGATATGATTATGGTACCCTATTATCTATGGGATATATTTCCTAATATTTTAGGTCAGTAACCAAGGGGCATAAAACATTCTGTTTGGTCTGGGATGGAGGACAAAAGGCACGAGACAAAACCTTAATGCACAGACTTACTACCTCCCCTCCAAATACAAACATCATCCATCTGAATTTTCCCACCTTCCATCATTTTTTTTTAAAGATTTTATTTATTTATTTATTTATTTGAGAGAGCGTGAGAGAGAACATGAGTGGGGGCAGGGAAGAGGGGAAAGCACTCTCCTCACTGAGCAGGGAGCTTGATACGTGCAGGGCTCGATCCCAAGACCCTGGTATCATGATCTGAGCTGAAGGCAGATGCTTGACGGACTGAACCACCCAGGCACCCTTCAACCTCTGATCATTCTCTAGCCATACTCAATAGCTTGCCCATTCCCAACCCTGCTATGAATTTTCTTTCAGTTTTTGTATAACTGTGTTCCCTTTGCCTGGAATCTTTTTCCACTCTCTAATCCCTTTGTTAACTCGCCCTTCATGTTTCATATCCTGACTCTGACTCCTCCCTGACCTCTTGCATCATAGTTAACCATCCCCCCTTTTTGGGTTCACATTGCACTTGTCCCTTTGCATGGTAACAGTTGCTCTCCTTATCTCTTAATCTTTGCTGATTGTCTCTTCCACTTGACAATCAGCAAATTGAAGACAGAGGCTCTGTGCTACTCACAGTTGAATTCTCAGAGCCTAGCACAGTGCTAGACCCATAGTAGACGCTTAGAAAATAACTGAGAGGTGCACCCGGGTGGCTCAGTTGGTTAAGCAACTGCCTTCACCTCCGGTCATGATCTTGGAGTCCCAGGATCGAGTCCCACATCGGGCTCCCTGCTTGGCAGGGAGTCTGCTTCTTCAGCTGACCTCTCTCCTCTCTTGCTCGCTCTCTCTCATTCTCTCTGTCTCTCAAATAAACAAATAAAATCTTTAAAAAAAAAAAAAAAAGAAAGAAAGAAAGAAAAGAAAAGAACTGGAGAGAGCAGCCAGGCGGCTCACTAGGTTAATCATCTACCTTTGGCTCAGGTCATGGTTCTGGGATCTAGCCCTGTGTGGAGCTCCCTGCTCAGTGGGGAATCTGCTTCTACTTCTCCTTCTGCCCCTGCCCCCACCTCCAGTGTGTTCTCTAATAAACAGATTAAGTCTTTAAAAAAATATGTGGAATGATGAATGAATGAATGAAGGAGGTGACTTGCGTGGAATTAATCAAAGGATGACTGATTTTCTAGTTCATCCTAACACTGCCTCTATCGACATCAGAACAAAACTTATATGAAGCTTAGAAATGAATGCTTTGGGGCATTTACAGCCATCCACAGGGCTAGCAGGTCTAGATCTTCATGAGGCTTTAATTCTAGTTTGGAATTTAAGTAAAGTTATGGTTATAGCCTCAGTGAAAGAAAGAAAACATGTCTTGGCAACCCGTTAGTAGATTTGTTGATAAAAATGAACAAAAGTGAGAAATGGAAATCTCATTAGACTTGAAAGTATTTTTAGTTGGAGAACATTGGCTTTAGACTGCCAGAAAACCAAATGGAAGAGAACTGTAATGAACTGTAAATATGTTAGTGAAAATGGTCAAGTGGGATCATGCTTCGAAGAATTGCCTACTATTTCTACCAAATCTCAGTCTGGTTGCCTAGCAACCACTCCATAAGGGAATTTCCCAGCATGATGACATATTAGATCCCAATCTCAGCAGTGGACTGACAAGCCAATACCATTAAGTCTTGCAGTCTGACTTGCATTAACCCTATCACCTTAGTAAACTGTGCACGAGTCTCATCCTTCGTCTACACAAAAGGTGAGGTCTGTCAGAAGAGCACACAGATACTATGGGTGCCCTGAGATACCCTGGATGTGTTTAAGGACAGCTGGACTCATCCCATACACAGACTTGATTACCTGTGCTGTCCCAGACTCTTTCCGTTCCTAGTTAGCATACCAGTGATAAAAGGTGGTATCCAAGCTGGACATGGCAGAAAGAGAAAGAAGACAACCTGTGTGTTCCTGTGCCATTTCTGAGTCTCATACTTTTTCTGACCTCACACTTTTACTGTCCACTCCCCATAAGAAGGGAAACCACAACCTATAAAGCTAATGTTCTTATTAGTGTTTTTCATTGTTGTTGTTGTTTACTTATCAGTAAGAGAAAAGAACACTGCAAAATCAAGTTACCATTTGTTAAAGTTACTATACATGTTATACATGTTATGTACCCCAAACATTCTTATACACACTTGGGTTGATATGCCACGTACTTACGTGACTTAATTATGTGAAGTACACACTATTAACATCACCCTCATTTTTTATGTGAGAAAAATGAAGGACTGAAAGTTTAAATAACTTGCTGTAGGTTAAAAACCTATTAAGTATCCAGACCGGAATTCAAACCTGTCTGGCTGACTCCAAAGATGACCCTCTCGACCACTGCATAATGCTATCTTTCAAGAAGAAAGGGCCACTAAGTATATTTAAAATGCTCCTATTACTAGTAATCAAAGAATTACAAATCAAACCTAACACCCAGCAACACGTTATTCACCCGTTCAGCTCTAATTTACCACAATGATAATACTCAATGTAGACAGTATTTGTATAGCATTTATTGTGGGAAATCATGACTTCATTGACAACTTTTTGTTTAGTTGTTCTCATAGGGGAATGACAAAAAGTTGGCAATGTAGTAGTGATTAGCTGTATTAATCACTCTATGCATACTTTCAGGGAACTATGGGCAGTTTTTGTAATTATTTAGTTATCCTATGTTGTTTGTTCTGGTTATATTTGTTGAAATGTAATTTTATGTCTATATAATTCTATGTAATGTCTAGGTTTACGTAATTTTAATCTATTACAAAGATTGGGCTTGCAAAAATATTCAGTGTAAACAAGGATAAGGTGTAACTACTTTCAGAGATTGTTGGTACAAATATATATATTTTTAAAGATTTTATTTATTTACTTGTCCCAGAGAGAGAGAGAAAGAGCACAAGCAGGGGGAGTGGCAGGCAGAGGGAGAAGCAGGCTCCCTGCTGAGCAAGTACTACCACCCCTCCACCACCCCAAGACAGAACTTGATCCCAGGACCCTGGAATTATGACCAGAGCCAAAGGCAGCTGCCTACCTGACAGAGCCACCCAGGCATCCCTGTTAGTGTGAATATCAATTAGTATAAATTTTCTAGAGTGAACCTAAGCCTTATGCATTGAGAGTGTTTGAAAACTATCCTTTGACCTACTCCAAGAAATCTGTCCTAAGAAACTCATCACAATTTTTGGCAATCATAAACATTAAATATTCACTAAGTATCATTTAGAGTTGTAAAAGATAGGAAATAATCTAACGTCCATAATTAGGGGACTGTTATGTAGCTATGAAAGACAAAAGAATCACAGCATGGAAAAATTCAATATAAAAAATTCAATAATGAAAAATTCAATGAAGTGAAATTAGCAGAATATAAAGCTGTGTATAATCAAAAGACCCCTGTTAAATATTCTCTCTCTCTCTCTCTCTCACTCACACACACACACACACACACACACACAACCCACTACTTACCAGAGAGAGAAAGAGAGAAGGAAAGGGATAAATAGTAGGCTTCTCTGAAATATATCATCCAAAAATAAGTATTGATATTTATTTATATAATGACAGTTTTTAATTCCAAATTTTATTTCTAAAACTTAGTCATGAGTATTCTTAATACAGAAATACTAACGAAGCAACAAAAACCCATGCCATCCCCTAATAATTCTCTTGAGCCCGAAGCAGATGACCAGAAAACTAATCTAGCAATAGATTATGCTTAATTGTTGATTTTATTGGTGGCTCACTAGGTTTGCCACTCCCATTTGACAGTTTAACTTAAATGTCTTCCGTGCCTTAAAGCAGAGGAAAAAAATATGAAGCTATCAGTTTTTTAAAAACCATCCTTACAGCAAAAAAGTACTTTACAGTTTTCAAATCCTTTTCCCAGAGATGACAAAGCCAGTTGGATCCTGAAGGACCTTTGAGTAGGCAAGGCCCAATGTTAAAACTTAACAAAAAAGAGCAGACCTCACTCTACATGCTTGAGGTCAGCATGACAACAGATCTCACCTTCTAATAGCCCAGCACTGAACTAAGCAGAAGAGAAGTTGGCCAGGATCATGGGGTTAATCAGCAGTGAGATCAAGGCCCACACCTGGACCAAGTTCCTTTGATGCTGAACCTGGCACCCTTTCCATTAAGCTAGCAGAATAATCAGATGACCATTCTGTAAGGGACACATCAGGGAGAGGAATTTCCTTTTTTCTGAACTGCATTGGGGCTCTTGGAACACCTAGGCTTCTGAGTAGACGAAACTTGGGATTAAACACGTAGCCATGTGTTTGTTACATCATCTTTGCAAGTAACATTTTAAAGCTATAGTCTTCCTGTCTGTAAAATAATGGTAATGCCAAAATCCATAAGTCTAGCATAAAGATTAAATAAGATATGTAATACGTGCTTGGTGCCATATGACCTTGGGCACGGCTGTTATTTCTTGTTGCTGCCACCCACCGCCCCACTGCCCCACCCCCACTGACTCACAGGCACAGACTTGATTCAAGCCTGCGTATCTTCCATTTGCATTGAAGAAAACAGAGTTAAGCACCATCCTGCAAAGAATGAAAACCTAATACTGTCATACAATGGGCATAAATCTTAAAAATGTCCGCCTTCCCTAGACATGCTCTTTAAAGTCTGTACACTTGCTAAAAAGAGTGCTCAAGCTCATATAGACCATCAAATCTCTTCTGATGCTAAATATAAGAAATTACTTGGGCACGAGAGCATTCAGTCATACATTCAGCTTAAAGAATGTTAACGGAGTAAAATGCTACTTTGTGCGTGACCACGGCTCTCTGAAGTCTTTCATTTTTATTATTTTCTCTTTAAACATGGAAATCTGGCTTGAAGATATGCAATGAGAAAATGCACATATATTTTATTTTGTCACTCCGAAGGCTTTATACTAAGCCTAAAAGCTTTTGGCTAAAGTGCAAAAACACTAGAGACCCATTTTGAATAGCAGGAGAAATTGAAAGGATTTCAACTCATCTGCAGTTGCCGTGGCTGGCAGGAGGTACCTTTTTTTTTTAATTGATTTTTCAAATGCATATAAGTCACCAAGCTTGCAGATTTCAACCTTGCCAATAGAGGATTAAGCAAACCTTCACAAAGGAGGAGACTTTTGAAAAATCTTAAGTGACTTAGACTCTCGATTTGAAAATGGGGAGACTGGAGACAGTGACAATAATTGTAATAGAATGAAGGGTCCCAAATGGATTTTAGATATAAGGCCGACTCTTGACTACTTGTATGAATATGGAGGTGAGGCCAAGGAAAGGCTTCATTTCAACAGCCGCCTGCCACAAAACTCTTACTAGGAGTTTCCAAACTGGGCTTGTTCAGTTTCTTCCTCTTTGTCCACATCTGTTAGCTTTATAGAGGGAATGTGTGAATGAAATGTCCAATAAGTACAAGGGAATCTGATGCAATGTCTCCTACCTCAGAGGAACCAATCCTTTGAGAGTCAGACTTCCACTAAATCAAGGCTCCTGCAAGTCAGTGTGGCTGAGTAAAGCCCTTTGGTGCCTCCACCATCAGTCATTCAAACATAAAGGATTCCAAATTAAATGTGAGGAAGTCCAACAAAACTCTCTTTACCCTTTATGGTTACTCTTTTCCTTTCCTTGGTGCTATCTAATGTTAAATTATGAACAGATACTTTTTCTGATTTTGAGGATGCCTTTGCTGGTTCCCTGAACAGAAACTGTCTGCAGGTTGGATCACCAAGCAAGAATTATTAAAAAAAAAAAAAAAAAAAAAAATATATATATATATATATATATATATATATATATATCCAGTAGTACTAACCCATTTGTTTTAGAGAGGTAATATAATCCATAAACAATTAGTAATTGGTTCTCTTGCTCTTCTACAATTCTTTGTTCACCTCTCAATTAGAGCACTGAATAATATTGCTGTGAAATTATGCTAAATATTTCATATAAAGCATATAAAATATAGATTCTATAAAATGATGAGTTTTACACTGTGTTTTAATTCCCTGTGTATATGCCTATAATCCCTGAAGGCAGAGAAGGAGTTTCTTTCTTTCTTCTAGCTTCTGTGCTCTACAAGAGTGCCTGGTAGAGCAGGCATTCAACCAACATCTAAAACTTATCAGTGTCACTTGGAATCTGTCCAAGATATCTGAATTGGTTTCCTCATGTTTGGTGTTACTGGTTAGATAGATCTCTCACATAGGAAGGAATGCTTCCGAGACGTTCTATGATTATCCAAGGTCAGTCAGTGGCAGAGATAGAAACAGATCTTAGATGACTTTTTTGACGTCTTGAGAGCATCCGTTCCATACATCATCCTATCTTCCAACAACCACCTGCCGTAATTAACTTCATGGTGGCCGAGTTAAACAAATAATGGCAGTGGTTGTAAACAATATAACAAGCTTCTGAAAGTGTTTCTGTTGGAGATACCAATAAAAGAGCTGCTTCTCATAAATTTAGCTACCAAAATTAGTTATATTAACCCATAAATACGGATATAAACATTTGATTGTCAAACCAAATACTGCTAATTTCCCCAGAGAGAAGAATAGCTTTTTGGTCTAAGAGAAATGCTCTCTCTTTCCCACTTCTCCTGGGCTCTCAGCCAGTTTTTTCTCGAATCTAGCACTCCTCAATGAGTCTAAGGATTTGAGGTGGGGGAGATGTAAGGGAAACCAGAATTTCTAGTAGGCTACTTCTGTTTTCTATGCCTCCTATCTCTCCTAAGACAATAGAGCACAGTCATACATTTGCTTAAATGGAGAGAGGACAGAATGGGGGGTATAGGTGGAGAAGTGGCAAGAAATCCAAGAAGAAAAATAAAGTGAAGTTTATATCTCAAAACATTATCCATATTATATAACATATTTCTAATCAGGAAAAAATATGATTACTACAGCAGGAACATGAATAGAAAATTCACAAAAAAAATATGTCCCATATTATATGCAAAGTAATCAACTTCACTAGTAATTAAATAAATGCAGATTGAATTTTTTCTGGGTCTCTTATGAAAAGATTAAAAAGTTTGATAAGAAATTATATTGGAGAGAATAGAAAGGTGTTCCTGTTAATGGAAATTTTTTTTTAAAGTTATGTTTGAAAAGCCTTCAAAATTTGTATTTCTTTTGACCTAGAAATTACATTTCTATGAATTTACCCATGAAAAATAATCACACTAAAGGACAAAGATTTGTATGAAGATGTTCATAACAACAAACCAAATGCCCACCAACAAAGAATTGGTTTTAAATACAGCCTTTAGCATGCAATGGTGTCTTCTGCATCTGTTAGAAGTGATGCTAGTAAGTTAACATAGACATTGATAAAACAGTATTATATTCTGCTGTGACGTTTAGACCCAGATAAAAAGTTTGAAAAGCCATGTAATATGAAACGGGATTTCTTAAAATTCATTTGAGATCGTTTTATTTTCCTCTTTGGTTTTTTAATTTGATTGTATTTTCTGTGATTTCTAAGTATTTATTATTTTCATAATTAGACATACCTTAAAGATTACAGTCATTCACAGTCTAGAAAGAAGGAGAAGGAAGGAAAGAGGGGATGAAAGGAAAAAGAGAGGTATTTCTTCTGGGAAAACCAGAGCGACATCTCCTAAGTCAAAGATTTGACAGCAAAGAATGCTCACAGGGAGCACGTAACAAGATTAGCAGAAGTGATAAGATTCTCAAAGGGACTCTGTCTTTCAGCTCCCCTGAAATTCTTCTCTGTGCTTAAGGGCTACTGGCCAGATGGTAAAACACTGTAAAGGGGTCACTTCTGCCTCGGATACCCTCATATCATCATATTGGCCTAGACTTTCTTCTTCAAGGGTTCCTCCAGGAGCCCAACCTCAGCTCTCCTTATGAATTTCAGCTCAAAATTCCCAGAACTGCCTATTACTTCTCTCCATGTTCCCAGCTTTGGATGTATACCTCTATTACCCGCCAAAATACATATATCATGATATCTGCTAAATAGCGACTGATGCTAGTGAACACTATGATTTAATTACAACTATTTGAGCATTTTCTTTAACTTTTTTTTTTTTTTTTTAAATAAGGGAGCATGTTAGGTGCTTTTGGAAAAATAAATATCAAGCATGGTTGTTACACTCAAGTTTGGGATGCCATAGATAAAAACAACTAAGTAATGCCAGAGAATTTTAAACCTAATTACAGCAATGGGAGCTGTATCATGGTACAGTATGTATTTTAGTCAACAGTGGGGTCAGAGGAGTTAGAGATGTGACGGTCACAAGACCTGAGTTTGAGACCCAGATCTGCCACCTTTTTGCTCAGTCAAGGTCTCTCAATTCCTCTGGATCTCAGTTTATCAATAAATTGGATACTGTGATACTAATAGTGTCCTTATGGGATTTTAAAGAGATTAAGTATTTGTAAAATACTGTATCCATGGATATAGAGCCTTAATACCCTTCAAAACAATCATTTACCTTATAATACTCTACATGATCAGCTTCCTGATCTCTCTGTTAGACCAATGCTGCTCACTTCTCCATGCCTCAGAGAGAATACCTGTGTTAAAACCAGGCAGGGAAAAGGGACCCAAGTCATAGAAGCAGCCACATCTAGTTCAGAGAGCATCAGTGGTCCCTGGACCCTGGGAGATACTAAGTCATTTCTCTGAGTGATAATGAGTATCAGACTGAAGATTTCAGTTGAGTAATACAGATAAGGCCAACACTATAGGAACACCCCCCACCCCAACCCATGGTCTCTCAGTACCAAGTTTTCAGAAGTCACAGAGAAGGCAAAGCAGGACAGTCGCTATTTTATTTCTGTTTCAATCTAGAAGAAAAATGTTTCAGACAAACATTGAAATTATTTCAAGGGTTGAAATTTGGTCCTCTCTTGTACTTTCCCACTTAACTGAATTTTGCCTTTAAAATGATTCTGAAATCCCAAATTTACAGAATAAAAGAAGGTCTGATTCCTTTAACAATGACAAACCTTTCAAATAGTGGATGTATTGTAGAACTAGTTCCCCCAGCCTTATCAAGATATAATCGACAAAATATATATATATATTATCTAAACATGATGAGTCAATACACATAAACACTGTGAAATGATTACCACAATAAAGCTAACACACACCCTCATCCGCTCACATAGTTACCATTCAGGTGTGGATGGTAACTTAACTTAAGAACATTTAAAGTTCTACTACCTTAGCAAATTCCAGGGACACGATGCAATATTATTACCTGCAATATACAATCTACTACCATGCTGGATAGTAGACTACCAGAACTTATTCATCTTTTAATTATAAGTTTGTACCCTTAACTTTGAGAGATCATGGAGAATAGGGGCACTGCCAGGTAAGTAGAGATTGGCAAATAATATATTGATTTAATTTCATATTTTTAAAGATTTATTTATTTTAGAGAGAGAGAAAGAAAGAAAGAGCAGGGGGAGGGGCAGAGGGAGAGGGAGAGAGAGAATCTCAAGCAGACTCCCTGCTGAGCACAGAGTCCAAGGGAGGGCTTGATCTGAAGACCCTGAGATCATGACCTGAGCCAAAATCAAGAGTCAGACGACTGAGCTGCCTAGGAACCTGATACATTAAGAGGGGGGGAACAAAGGGCAAATTCTGCAAATTACAGATTTTGTGAGTTTGTAGTTAAACCATAAGAGAATCCTAAACTGCTTCAGTATTAGGCAATTCATAAGCCTTTAGAACATAATCTTATGATCAGTGGCTTACTGCGTGTCAGTCACATTGTGATTGTAAGAGATCGTAGGCTTAATTTATGTAAGTCTGTTTGAATGAGCAAGAATACTTTGTGTTTAACACTTGCTGGTTTTCAATCCACTTTCATGGAATTTCTTAAAACCTCGTAACAGCCCCCTAGGCTAAAAATGGGTTTTTGTTCCAATTTTCATTCAAGAGGAAACAGATAAAAGGTAATTAAGGGGTACAAGGGAGCAAAGCTAATGAACAGAAGACCCAGAATGTCAGTGTCCCCGCCACTGCAATTAGAATTCCTCTCCAGGGGCCAAATTCACAGATGTGAAGACCTTAGGAGGAACATCTACCGTGTGATTTTTTGAAATGTTTAACAGTGGTATGATTCATTTCACAAACAAATACAATCCCCTTCAAGAGTCAAACTAACAGCTAAGTGGCTGAGAAGTAGGACAGATCATTCTTATATTGGTAACCATTCAAATCCTTGCATCTCTAAAATCCTAAATTAGAAGTTTCTGTAATGCTTCAATCAATCAAAAAGACCAGATTTCTCCCTGGACATTTGCTACATACTATAAATTGCTTAATTTATGAACGATTGTTAAATGAATTGACATTGGAATGACTTCAACTTAAGTAATCACTGACAATTTCTATGTGAGTTTTAAATCTTTGTTTTCTGGGTTAATTGCTTCTTTTCTGGTTTTTATCATAGTGGAGGGTCATGATTTTGAAAATTGGCCATTATTTTTCCACTTATTTTCAGGCAACTAATCAAGATGCAAAGATAGGCTATGATCCACCTAAAGTATCTGTATCTCTTTGACCATTCTATCACCTCTAATTAAGCAAATGTTCAACTTAAAGCTATTATTTTCTTTTTTAAAAAGGATTTATTTTATCTAAGAGAGGGAGGGGGGAAGGAAGACAGAAGGAGAGAGAGGGAGAGAGATGCAACATGTGCACGCGTGGCAGGGAGGGGCAGAGGGAGAAAAAGAATCTCAAGCAGACTTCCCACTGAGCATGGAGCTGGATGCGGGGCTCAATCCACAACCCTGAGATCAGTGACCTGAGCCGAAATCAAGAGTCAGATGCTTAACTGACTGAGACACTCAGGTGCCCCAAAGCTTTTTTTTTTTTTTTTTTTTCCTTAACTGACATGACCTCCTTTGCTAAATGCAGATAACTAGCAGATGCAAAAAAAAAATCTTCACTTTGTTTTTAGAACCCTGCTGAAAAATCTGGTTGCAGTAAGTTTCTTTGATTTTTTTTTTTTCACCTGGTCTTGCGTCTCCACTACTATCGTGGCACTCCCTGACATGCACACGTACGTGTGCTCGCGCCTGCACGATGTGCACACACACACACACACACACACACGCATGCACAGAGTTCTACAGTCCCATTTTGAAGGTCATGTTTAAGGTCATACAGGATTTAGTCCTGGGCATTTAAATTAGGCAAAATCACAAATCAACAGCCAGTGAAAAACAAATATTTGTCCTTTTGCCTCTAATCCTATGGATTTTTCTTGGGTTTTCCCCTTTGGGGTTTTTTTCTTTTTTCTTTTTTCTTTTTTTTTTTTTTTTTTTTTTTTTCCTCCTTACCCAATTACAATGCAAAACTGGCTCTGAATGTTCTTGGCTTGGCTCCCCATGTGAAGAAGTCCACTTCCCTATTTCTGAATTTCAGTGTTAACCAACTTCCTATCTAGCCACTCCATCACCAACAAAATCAGCTTCCCCAAACCAACCCACCATGTCAGAGCCTATCCCTGGTTCATCCCTTTGGAGAAAGGGAAGAAGGGCAACAGAGTGACCATGTAAGAAATGATACTTTGTCAAATCTTCCTAAGGCACAACCCACTCCCTCCAGATTAGATGTCTTTATGCCACATTCAGGGGTTACTGGTTATCACTATGGAAAATTCATCTGAAAAGGCTGACCACAGGCATTAAATTTCAATCATTTTTCAGGGCCTAATTTCCCCTGACACAGCAAGTAAGGGAGAAAAGTTGCTAATGTTAGCTAATAGGTCTATTTAATAGGCAGTGAAATGTAGTAAAGTCATTTTCTAGGAACCAAAAGATGTTCAGTAGAATTGCTGCTTTATAATCATTTGGGGGCAATATTGAAGTATTTTGCAAAAAGAAAAAAAAAAGTGACAGTGTTTTAAAAAAGAGGTTGTGGTGTTGGTAGGGAAAAGCTCCCAGTTTGTGAACATATCTAATGGGCATAGATTTAATCCTGAAACTAAGAATCTGATTCCTAGTACAATTCCTATAAATATGGCCAAAACAGGAATGACTCAGGTTATCAAAAGAAGGTATCTTTGACCATTAGACCTACCTCCAAAGGCCTGCCAATGGGCCATTAATTCAAGCACCTGAGACTAATTTACTTGGCTTTAGAAATTCTTGTATATTATAATGAGAACAGACTTCGTTGCATGTAGCATATTAAGTCAGATTTGTCATTAATGTCTTAGACTGAATTAATTTATCAGATCTTTCTTTAAATACAGGATTATGTTTTAATTCTTTTTGGAAAAGTAAAAATACAGGGCAGTGCAGAACACTGCAAGGGAGGGCCATGGAAGACAGAGCCTTTGTGGAAGGGTATGGAGCAAAAACAAAAGTAAAGCGGTTTGAAATACACAAGTCTGCTTATGATACATGGATTTTTTTTTCAATAAATACAGTACAGTACTGTAGGTGTATTTCTTCTTATGATTTTCTTAACATTTTTCTGTAGCTTACTTTATCCTTTATAGTATATAATATAGTATATAATATTATATATGTATTATTTTATAGCATATAATATAGTACATAATACAGATATCAAGCATGTATTAACTGTGTTATTGATAAGGATTCCAGTCAACAGTGGACTATTATTATTTATTCTTTTAGGGAGTCAAAATTTATACATGGATTTTTGACTGTGTGAAGGTGTTGGCACCCCTAATTGCCCCACCATTGTTCAAGTGTCAACTATACTCAACTTGGTCAAGCAGCAGGAAAGCAACCATTGATAATATGTAACAATGTCTGTGTTACAACTAAACTGTATTTACAAAACAGACAAACCACATTTGACCTCTGGGCTATAGTTTGCTGAGCCCTCCTGGAAAGACCTACACAAGCCTTATTTTTACATTTAGATCCCTCAGCTCATGTAGATAGTACAGCAGAGCGAACACTGGGTTTAGAAGAGCTGACCTCCCCTTCTGACCCTGACTCTAATGGCTGTGTTGTCTTGACTAACTTCCTTAGGTGACTGGCCTCCCTGAATTGTCATGAGGAAAAAGTAAGCACCAGTCTCTTTCAAGGTCTGAAATCTTTAAATATATCCTTGAGTACTTAGGTAATTCTCATCAAACATGTTTTCTCAACAATTTCATCTTTGTCAATTATGAAAAGCTACACTTATCACAAAGATCACTGGCATGGACCACTGACCAATAACCATGATTTTATTAGAACCCAGTACTCTAAAAGGAAAAACTCAGTGAGAGAACTTTAATGGGACAGCAACTCTATTCTTTCCATTTCAGAGTTTATCAAGCTCCCACGTCAAGTTTGTTAAAAAACAAAATTTGAATATCTCATTAGCTTGAGAGAGTGATTCATAAATTGGGCAGCCTCCCATCTAGAGGAAAGCTCCATCAAGTGGCAGAAGAAGAAAGGTTTTTAAAGACAGAGAAGCAGCAGAAAAAGGAAATTCTTAACAACAACAACAACAACAAAAAAGCACTGTTTTAGGCAAGGTCATCCTCCTAGTATTGACCAGGACACTCCAGTTAGGCTGTTTAAAGTTTACTATCCCGGGGGTTGAAACTGCGATTAGGTTACATATTAAGTCTTGGTTTATTGATGGGGCCTTAACACAAGTGACTCCATTTTGAGCCTGTGGTTTTCTTGTTGACAGGCTGCATATCTCAACTGAAAAGTATTAAAACTTTTAATATGCATTTCTTTTGAAACTAATTTTCTTTTTCTTTTTTTTTTTTTTTAAAGATTTTATTTATTTATTTGTCAGAGAGAGAGAGAGAGAGCAAGAGCGAGCACAGGCAGAGTGGCAGGCAGAGTCAGAGGGAGAAGCAGGCTCCCTGCGGAGCAAGGAGCCCGATGTGGGACTTGATCCCAGGACACTGAGATCATGACCTGAGCTGAAGGCAGCTGCTTAACCAACTGAGCCACCCAGGCGTCCCTGAAACTAATTTTCTTAACAGTTCATTGAAACATGTATTTTATTAATGTGATGTGATTACTTTATTTTACTTTTTTTATTTTTATTTTTTAAGATTTTATTTATTTATTTGACAGAGAGAGAGATCACAAGTAGGCAGAGAGGCAGGCAAAGAGAGAGGGGGAAGCAGGATCCCCACTAAGCAGAGAGTCTGATGTGCGGCTCAATTCCAGGACCCGGAGATCAAGACCTGAGCTGAAGGCAGAGGCTTAACCCACTGAGCTACCTAGGTGCCCCTTTGCGGTATGATTATTTTAAAGTTATTCTAGTTAACATAAAATATTTGAGAAAAAGAGTTAAAATATATTGATGAAAATGAAGATAGAAATTGTTAGAAAATTAAATGAGCTATCATCAACCATAAATTGCATTAGACATTAATGGTTGCTATTTAGAGCTAATAAAATACATTCTTTTTTTTTAAAGATTTTATTTATTTATTTGACACAGAGATCACAGGTAGGCAGAGAGGCAGGCAGACAGAGAGAGAGAGAGGGAAGCAGACTCCCTGTTGAGCAGAGAGCCCAATGCGGGACTCGATCCCAGGACCCTGAGATCATGACCTGAGCCGAAGGCAATGGCCTAACCCACTGAGCCACCCAGGCGCCCAATAAAATACATTCATTTTAAATGTATTTGAATTTTTAATATACATTAATAAGATTTATGATAATTGAATCCTTCGGAAATTTTTCTTAATGATAAACAGAAGAAAAAAGTAAAATCATGAGTTTCTTATCACCAAGAATATTCAAGAAGCAACTGATGGGGGTTAAACACATTATTAAGAAAATGTGTACATATTAAACCAATAGTTAGCATAGGGAGGAAGTAATAAACATTAGAGCAGAAACAGAGAAGAAGAAAAGATCAGAGAAACTAGTTTTTTGAAAAGGTAAAACAGAATTGACAAGCTCTTGGCTAGACGAAGACTCAAATAAGATCAGAAATGAAAGAAGATATTGCAACCAATGCCACAGAAATAAAAAGAAGAAACTGATAAATTCCTAGAATGATACAATCTACTAAGACTGAATCATGAAGAAATAGAAAATCTGACCAAACCAATAACAAACAAGAAGATGGAATCAGAAATCAAAAGTCTCCCAACGACAACAAAAAGTCCAGAGCCAGGTGGTTTTATTACCAAATTCTACCAAATAATTAAAGAAGAATGAAGGCCCATCCTTCTCACACTTGTTCAAGAATTGAAACCGAGGGGACTCCTGGGTGGCTTAGTTGGTTAAATGTCTGCCTTTAATTTGGGTCATGATCCTGGGTCCTGGGATCAAGTTCCACATTGGGCTCCTTGGTCAGTGGGGAGTCAGCTTCACCCTCTCCCTCTGCCCCTCCCCCTGTGTGTGCTCCCTCTGACAAATAAATAAAATATTAAAAAAAAAAAAAGAATTGAAAAAGAGGGAGCACTTCCAAGTTTTACAAAGTTGGCAATACCTTCACACCAAAGCCAGACAGAGACCCTATAAGAAAACTGCAGGCACTTATCCCTAATGAACATAAATGCAAAATTCCTCAACGAAATACTAGCAAACTCAATTTCAGAGCACATTAAAAGGATCATAAGAAACGTATACATGGCATGAGGGTTTGGCATCACCAACCCTGATGATAATTTCTAGTTTTATAAATTTATAAAGCCAAGCAAAATATAAATCTTATTTCCTGAATATATTTACAGAAGTCTATAAAAAATGTTCTTTGTGGGCAAAGTATGGTAGAGAATACTCCACAGAGGCTGAGACATGAATGAGAAAAATAAAAAGATACAGACCTTTTAAGAAAGTGAGAAAACACTGTTATAGATTTTCACAGAGGCGGTAACTAGAAGGTCCAGACTCCTGAAGCCCAGCTGGTTGCTGGCAGACCGGGCACTAGAGCCTATACTTCTTAGTTCTTATTCTAGGCTTCTTTCCACTTTACTTACCACTTTGAGCCTCCATTAAGAGAAAAGTAACACAAGAAATAATAAAGATAAAGCCCAAAGGTTATGCTATCAGCAGAAAATTAGGGCTTTCTTCAAGATGTGCAGAGAGTTAGTCAAAGTACCCTGCCTGAAGGAGGTAAAAGGAAAAGAAGAAAGGGATAATAGGAAATGCAAATCATCCCAGATCAAGGGAGGGCCAGGCACTGATGCTTCAAATCAGTAACAAAAAATTAACCGAGGAATAGGAGAGATTTATATATTCCCTTGACTTGGAAACAAAAGAAAAATGTAAAAAGTCTAGTTCTTTCACATATTCATTCATTCACCAAATATTTCTTAACACCTACTATGTGGCATTTGCTGGGCCAAGTCCCAGAAACATGATAAACAAGGAATGTGTGGCCCTCTCTCTCCAGGAGCATATGGTCTGAGACAGGAGACAGGCATCTGGCCTAGCACTAGCGAAAGTACATGAGCAATTTTAGAGAAAGCAGAGTGCATGGGAAGAGACTGACCTAGTCAGGAAGTTGTAACACAAGACTTGCTGGCGAGGTGGTATTCATCAGAGTCAAAGGGATGAGGGAGAGTCAAGCAGGCAGAGAAGGAGGAATAGAGTTTCCGAGGAGGAAATCATTCTTTGCTCCCCTCTCTAGACTTCTCTGCAGACTTAACAGAATCGGTGCCCTCTCCTGCTGGGCTTTCACGACATCACCAGCCATGCTCTTTCCATCTTCTATGCAGGCTGGGCCTCTGTGCAACATCTCCATGGAGCCCAGCCTCACAGTTCTCTCCTGTCTCCATTCTTACGTTTGGTGATTTCTACCCAGATCACTAGCCTGATTTCCAGGCCTGGTCTTGCCACTGAGCTACAAACTAATGTGTCCAACCATAGATTTCAAATGTGTTGGTTAGCAAACATTTCAAACACACTATGGCTTACCTGGGGTAGTCCTCCACCTTTCTTCCATTTTTGTGTGTTGAGTATACAAGCTCTCTGGGAACACACTAACATTAATAAAAGGAGCCAAGGTGGCTAAGGAGAAGGAGGGAGAAGTATTGAAACTATGACACAAAGGATGAATAGTATTTGGCTATGCATTGAAAGAGAAAAACAGTATTTCAAATCAATGACACTCTGCTCTAATTTTACCTTATTTGGTTTCTTAACAATGCCTTAATAAGGCATAGGTGAATTTTAAAAATTCTTTTTTCTTTTATATGTAGTCTAAATTTTCATAAAAAATTAATCATATTTATTCTGAGTAATGCAGTAATCTTTACAAAGAAACATATATGAAACCTGGATCACTGGCATTATCACTGAAGCCAATGACTCCAGGGACAGGCATGAATTCCTGGAGACTGGACTTGGTTTGGCATGTTCCTCCACTCCATGTAGCTGGACAGGTACAACCAAAGATCTCTTGCGGCAATCCGACTGAGTCATTGTGAAAACAAAAGACAGAAAAATGGTTTGCTAACTTTTTTTGAATTCCTAGGTCTATGGCCTTGTCCTTCAGTTAAAAAAGGAAAAAAAAAAAAAAAAGATCCATTTTTTAACCTAGCCACATCCTTCACTGACAGCTTTTTGTTGCAAATACAAAATGCAATAATGAGAAGAGTGAATAGTTCAACTCTCAGACTGATTTATAATGACAGTTTTCTGATACAAGGGAAATGAAGAATTGAGCAGATTCTGTGAAGTGAAAATCCTCAATTATGTTGTTCCCTTGTATTAATTAAACAGGTGCCAGGGAGTTTTCAGAGTAGAACCTCTGAGACCTCTGTTGTATGGAATTACAGTTGTTAAATGTTGTGCTCTTCTCGATGCAAACATGAATACAAATCCTGATTGAGCATCTACCATGTACAAAGTGTAGCCCTGCTTGGACTCCCGGAAGAGTTCTTACTCATCCTAACGCACTTCTTACATTTTACCAAATTTTTGTTTGTTAAGAAAAACAGTCTGCTTGGAAAACGTCCAATATTTATCAAATACGCTAAAGAAATTAATTGAGAATCTTAGCCCAATTCACTGCTGTCATCCTATTCCAGGATTCACAGAAGAAAAATACTTTGACTGGATTCCGCATGTATCAAAGAAATGATCCCTATTTTTAGATGAGAATTTAAGATTTCTCAGAAACCGGACTCTCTCTTCCACAACCAGGAGTTAAACTAATCTAAGTTTGTAACATCAAAACCTGAAACTTTTGACAAAACCTCACTCTTGATTTCCAAAATCCAAGAAATTAATCACTTTTTTTTCTTAGTTAATCCTGCAAATGCCTGAAAATCAACATATCTACAACCAAGCTTGTTATCTTCAACAAAACCATTCTTCTGTTTATATTCTCTGCTTCTTTGGAGGAATATCCAGTATCTCGAGCCAGAGGTCAAGAAATTATCTTAGAATCTCTTTCCTTGCCCTTCATGTTCAGTCCAACACCAAGTTCTTTGAATTCCTCTACCTAAATACGTCTAGAACCCCTCCTTACCAGCTCTGCCACTCCAGTTCATCTAAACACTCATCTAAACAACTGACTACGGCTTCACTAAGATTGGTTTTTCTTCTACCCATGTTCCTTCTTCTCCATCAGATCGTCATATAGTCATAGACGCCTGTGTGCCATTCAGTCATGGGATTCATCTTTGGAAATCACTGTTACCATTTCAAAGTTCTTTAACAGCTTCCTGTCCCTGCAGAATATTAACTAAACTCCTTTGCCAGGCTTACAAAACCCCTATGATCTGGCATCCTGCCTCTTCTCCCACCAATCTTAACCTCTATGTCCCTGACCACTTTATCTTCTGATTCTCAGAAAATGTCTTCACTTACTCCAGTCTCCAGGCCCATACGCATCTGGCTTATTCTTTGCATAGAATCCTGACCTCAGCTCGCCATTCCATGAAAGTCTCATTTACAATTCAAGTCTAAACTCAAAGTAATCGCTGTACAAAAATTCCTTGACTCCCAAGATCTCACAGTCTCCTTACCCTCTCTCTACTGTAGATATTAAAAATATAATAACCGTCCTTTCATAATGATTTTCTTCCTAACAGGTCTGTCTCCTACTAGGTTATGCATTCTTTGATGTTAAGATCCTTGTAACTTTACCACTTACAATAGTGCCTGACATGTGGTCAGTTGCAGTATTTTTAGGACACTGATATGAATGAATGCATGTTTATGAAAATACAAGTTTGACTTGAAAAAATAAGGAATTATTTTTGCCTCAATGGCTTGAAAACAAAGCTGAAAGCTCTTTCACCTGTTATTATTCCAGGAGCCTAAGTCACCTTGGAAATTGGACATCAGAATCCTGCCTCTTGGTTAAGTTCCTTCAAGATTGTTTTGTGGCATTTCTTGCAGAAAGGGGCAGGGGCAAATGGCAACAAGAGATGTGGAAATGCCAAGACGGATTTTGCCTTGGTGACCTCCAGAGTCCCTTTCAGTTCAGTCATGTGTCTCTGCTGAAGCAAACACATGTTGTTATTAATGAATGATTTCAGGTCCTTTATTAGACAGACCAAATGACTGGATTTCATCAATACAAAGATGGAGGTTAAGAACAGAGTGAGGAAAACCACATGAAACAAATCTGTATCCTCCTATGAAGAACCAATCCAGGGTTTGCAGAATATCAGCATACAAAATTAGAATGTTCTTTGTGCTGTCTTTATATTGGAGATTTGCCCACTGCAGGGCGTACTTGGTTGAGTGTGAGAAAAGGGGATACGTCCCAACATATGGAGGCTTCCAAACACACATGAACAAGACCAAAAATGGACATTTGAACTAAAATAAATCCAAAAATAAAAGTGACCCATGTCTTTTGTTTTATCAGGCCAGAGGGTTCATATTACATCCATTACTACTTGCTAATTTATTTCCTCAACATCCCAAATGTTTTCTAAGCTGTCGTGTGAAAGACCAAATACCACTAGAGTTAGAAAAGACTTTAGACACCATGTGGTCAGGTGCTTCGCAAACAGGGATCTCCGGTACCCTGGGGTTCTGATGTGGTACTTCAGGGACCAAACAGGAGGGCAAGATCCAGCCCCTTTTCCTTGCTTCAACTCCAATACCAATCCTCTTGCCTGTCACATTTATTTGATCAGTTAATGGAGTCTCTCACATGACTTCCTCTGGTAGGGATGAAAGAATTTTGTTTAAAAGTTTAAAATACTCTGTTATACCAAATTCCCTTGACCTACAGAGGAGGAATCTGAGGCTTGGAAAGGCAATTGATCTTCACTGAGTAGCAGATGACCAGGACCTACCTGCCCATTCTTTTTTTTTTTTTAACATGTAAAATATTATTTGCTTCAGGGGTACAGGTCTGTGAATCATCAGTTTACACATTTCGGACCTGCCCATTCAGACACCAACTAAAATGAAGGCAATATACCAGACAATACTGTCCTTGAAGGCAATATACCAGACAATATTGTCCTATCTGGTCATCAGTCCTCACCTGGAAATGGGATTCATATTGGCACATGCCCCACAGAATTGTTTTGAGGACTAAATGGGTTAATCATAGGAAATGTCTAGCATATAGGTAATAAGCACTCAAAATATTACCTGTTATTACGGTTCATTTTTGGTTTTAGTGAATTCAGAAACCTCAGGGTTAGCCAACATGGTAATTTCCTACCAATGCTGTAACAGACTGTTACAAATTTAGTGGCTTAAAACACACTTATTATCCCAAAGTTATGGGCATCCAAAAGCCAAAATGGAGCTCAACAGAATAAAATCTAGGTGTCAACAGGGCTAAGGTCCTTCTAGGGACTCTAGGGGATAATACTCTGACTTTTCCAGCTTCCAGAGGCTGTCTGCATTTCTTGGCTTCTGGTCTCTTCTTCCATCTTCAAAGTCAGGAAAGCAATATTATCCAATCTCTCTCTGGTTTTGACTCTCCAGCCTCCCTCTTTTACTTCCTTCACTTAAAAGAATCCCCATGATTCCACTGGGCTCACTCAGATAACCCAGCATAACTTTCCCATCTCGAGACCCTTGACTTAATCACATCTACAAATGCCCTTTACCTCTGTAAGGTGTACATTCAGTTTCTAAGAATTTGAACATGGACATCTTCGGGGACCATTATTCTGTATATGATAGACAAGTTATGTAAATAGGCAAGAACAGTTTTGTAGAAGAGGGAATGGTGTGGACTGCTTAGGCCTTACCTAAAGCAAATCATATTACTATAAAATATTAAAGTAGACAAACCAATAGATCTCAGACCTGACTTGCATGAGGACACTGGTTTGGGATCCTGCTCTATGACATTTCATAGTTCAGTTAGAACAGGTCTACATGAAGCAAAGAAGAAAGGTGGCAACTGCCAGAGTCTGTGTTACCTAAGAACCCTAGATAATTTGAGATATTTTTCTCATAATGAAACAATCTAAGTTTCCATCCAAATTCATGCAGTCTGCTTCCTACATGTTTTCAATACCTGGCCGTGGGAAATGACCCAGTTTTTATCTCCCTTTGTTGACTATTTCAAATTAAACTCTTTAGCAGCCAATAACCATGGGAGACATACCAACAGGTGCTTCATCCTGGACCCCCATTTTATGTCTCTTTTTTAGCCATTACACCTGGTTGACTTGGAGATACTCCAGGGATGGCATCTGTTACCACTGTCTCCCTTGAAATATGGGCCCACGGTTGTTGATCTGCAAATGTTGATGAAAACCCAGACTGTATTTGTTGCTGTTGTCTCATGGCTTTGCCACCATATGCTAAATCAAATTACATTTCACAGTCGGCAGTTGAAAGAAATGAAGAAACAGTCAATGAAAAGACATCTTCCTTGGCACCACTGGGGAGGTAAAATATTAAACCTGCCCATCTATCTCCTTTATTCAATCTGGTTGTTATTGTTGTTAACATGGAAAGTGGTTTTTTAAAATGAGCGCTGGAGGGAATGCAAGCTGGTACAGCCATGGTGGAAAACAGTATGGAGGTTCCTCAAAAAAGTAAAAATAGAATTACCTTATGATCCAGTAATTCCACTGTTAAGTATTTGCTTCCTAAGTAAATGGAAACACTAATTCAAAAGGATACAGGCACCCCTAAGTTTATTGCAACATTTTTACTATAGCCAAGATATGGAAACAGCCCAAGTGTCCATCCATGGACGAATGGGTAAAGAGGATGTGGTACACACACAAACACACACACACACACACACAGGAATGTTACTCAGCCTAAAAAAGAATAAAATCTTGCCATTTGCAATATGGATGAATCTAGAGGGTACAATTTTAAGTGAAATAAGTCTGAGAAAGAAAACCATATGATTTCACACATATGTGGAATTTAAGAAACCTTAAAAAAATGAACAAAGAATAAAAGAGATAAACCAATGAGCAGACTCAAATATAGAGGACAAACTGATGGTTGCCAAATGGGAGGCAGGTAGGGCACGGGTCAAATAAATGAAGGGGATTAAGAGCACACTTATTCTGAATTTTGAATCATTACATTATACTTCTGAAACTAATATAATACTAGATGTTAATTATACTTGAATTTCTTTTTTTTTTTTTTTTTAAACGAGCACTAGAGGCTCCTTCTTCTGAGTGCACCCATCAGTCACTAAAATGTAGATTTATTATCATAAACAGGAGTTTGGAGCATGAAAACCAAGAGTGTCCTTGAGGCAATGACCTTGAGGGAAGGAATAGCAAGGAATAAGTAGGAAGAAGAGCAGTTAAAAAAAACAAAACAAAACAAATGATGAAATCATCATTTGTCCTTATGCATGAGAGTGGGCATGTGGGAAAATAACTAGGGGAGACTGTCAAAACCCTTAAGAGGAAAAGTTTGGTTTTCATCCATCTCTTACTGCTATCTGGGTGAGAGCACTAAAGGTAAAAGAGTCTAAAGCCCATGGAGCCATTAGTTTATGAACTTTAGTTTATGAATCATTATTTATGCAACAGATAGAAGGAAACAATTACTGTCCTAGTCCTTATTTTCAGAAAGGAAGCAAGCCTCCAAGCACGGAGTCTTACCCCACTGAATCAGCTCCTTCATCAAGAAAGCTAAACCTGTCATGGTCACTGGGACCAAGTGGAGAAGATGCCAGTACAATGGAGAGGTAGGCAATTGCTTTTTTGTTTTTTTTTTTTACTCTTACTGTATATATTTCTTCCTGCTGTTTTAACAAATTACCACAAACCTAGTCATTTAAAACAAAGGGAATTTATTATCTTATAGTTCTGGAGATCAGGAGTCTGAAATGAGTCTTATGAGGCTAAAATCAAACTGTGGATAAGGCTATGTTCCTTCTGGAGACTCTAGGGGAGAATTGGTTTTCTTACTTTTCTCTATCTTTCAGATAGAGACTTGCAGTTCCTTCCTCTGTCTTCAAAGTACATCACTCCAACCTCTGCTCCTATTGTCACATTTCCCTTTTCTAACTTAGACCTTCTGGTCTGCCTCTCTACAGACCCTTGAGATTCCACTGGGCCCATCTAGATAATCCCTGATAATCTCCCCATCTCAAAATCCTTAATTTCACCACATCCACAAAGCGCCCCCCTCCTTTTTTATAAGTAAGGTGACATGTCCAGAGATTCTGAGAATAGGGAATGTGGGGGGTCATTTTGTCTAGCAGACAAGTTTGTCAAAGAGGACTTTATTCCAGAATGTACAAACCCAAATGTCCACAGAAGACAGACAATATAAATGATTCAACAGACCAAGGAATGATGGAAAGGGAAGTAAACCAGAGCACAGATAGTCTTCTAAGACTTTCACATTTGAAAAACCATATGTAATTACCATGTGGTTAAAAAAAAAGAAAAGAAAAAGAGGTCTCTGGTTCATGCCTGCTGATTTGCAGCCATTGTTTTAAACCAAATATTTGCTCTGTCTTCAAAGAGCCTCTTCTGCCATAAAAAAAAAAAAAAAAAGACCCTTTCTGTTAAAATACCCACACCACTGTGCAGCCAAATACACACTGCCAGGAGTGTATAAAAGACTAAAAAGAATATGCTAAAAAGAGGAATGAGGTTTAGAAGCCCATCTTAGTGGAGATCCTCACCAACAGCTAATTGGAACAAGCCAGAAAGAAAGCTGACACCTACAGGAGATATGGGATTAAAAAAAAAAAAAAAAAAAAAAAGATGGTGACCCTGTTCCCAGCAGGCTCAGAAAGAGTTCTCTGGCTTGGAGGCAGAAGAGAGCCTGTTAAGTAGTCTGCAAGGACTGATGGCTCATAAATTTCTGCAAGTAGCCACTGTGACATTGCAGCACAAGTTCCAAGGACACAGGCAGAGATGGTAGCAATGCCATGTTTTTGCTGGGCTTGACCTTAGAGAGGTTCAGCCAGCTCCTGGGGTTTGATGTGGGTTATCAGGGACAGGGGGACGGGGCATCATTTTGTGAAGATGTGTTGAGTATTTGGCTATGGTAAGAATGGACTTCATCATCGGTCATGGAACTCTAGGTTTGCAGACACTCTGAAACTTGCATCAAAATCAGGATATACATCAAAGGTTTCTAGAGGTTTGGAACAGTATTTAATATATGGTAGCAGGGAGGAACAAAAAGAAGTATTGTCAGTGGAGGAAGACAACTGGGGCAGCTCATGCATGAGTTGGGGGGAATCCAATTAAAATTCATACAGAGAAAGATATGTCCTTCTATTTAAAAACCAAAGGCAACAAGCAAGCAAGTACATGGATGTCTGATTATGAAAGGGAAGGTTGTGTGCTTGTCTGGAAGGGAGAAGTTGAGTCAAAGACAAATTTATTTGCATACAAAATTAAACAGAATATAAATGTGTATGTGGGAGAGAGAGGAGGAAAACAGAGGGACAGAGGGAGGAAGACACAGACAAAATGCTTTACTGAATGATTGGTACTCAGTAGGGGTGAAATTACAAATTAGGTTTTTCTGTTGTTCTATGCCACTGCCTTCCAACAGGTTTTGTCAATCATCCTCTTGCCTCTGGATGAAATCTCAGAAGGCATACACAGCTTCTCCTGTTACTCACACATACTAGTGAATAGTCTAATATAAAATGCCCGGTTTAGCCCTAATATCAAAGCTTTATTCTCTAAGTCAAACCTCTTCCCTCTTCTCTTGCATCTTGGGCTGGTGGAGGCACAGAGAGCCTCAGCAGGGAGGGAAGGTGGGTCAACTTCCGACTATCATTCTTGTTCTCTTCAACTCACGAGGCTATCTGGTTTTCCAGGGTTCAAGAGGAAAGAGAAAGGAGAAAGAAAAGATATGGCCTGGCTGGTATGGTTGCCCTTGACATTGCTGGCCACCCAGAAAGCCCATTCCCCTCTCCTTGCCTACTGGTCTCCACCTATGTGGGGTCTTCAGAAACCCCCTTTACTGTGTGTTTCTCCTCTGCTTTTCCCACGTCACAGGAGATACCACCTCTGTCCCTTCTAGCTGGTATCCATGACTCTTCCAACAGCCCTAGCATCTGGGGTCCACCCCGGACATGCTCCCCACCATGGGTTCATGAGCCCTCCAGGAGATTCTTTTGGTCAGAAGCTTTCAAGGTGGCTCAAGTTCAGCTCCTACATCAGTACCTACTTGGTCCATGTCTATTAGAGTGGACCATTTTGAATGCAGCCCTGTGTCCTTGCCCTCCTGCTACAAACTATTCCCCTTAATCACTTTTCTTTATAAATTTTAGGTATAAATCAGGTCCCTCAATACCAGCAGACAGAGGTCAGGCTCTGTCTGCTGGTATTGGAAATCAAGTGATTTCCTAGAGCATTCCTAAGGAGAGGAAATCAGAATTAAACACCCCTCTGCTTGTTTTCTATACTTTCCTGAGGTTACCTACAGTCTTAACATGGCCAGTATAGATGGATAAAAACCTACTGTTCTCAGCCTTTGGAATCCCCCCAGAACTTCCAGATAGAGGGAAAAGCCACAGTTAATTTCCTATTACATACATGATAGATACAAATATGTATATATGTATGTGTGTATGTGCATAAACATATACATCTATGTATCTCTCTCTCTCTCTCTCTCTCCCTCTCTAGGTAGTGGCTAGCTGCCTGAGAAATAAGGAAGTGGATCTCTAGAATTCAAGGAACAGAGGTGAAGGTAGAGCAGTATTTTCCTACAAGAAAACAACCAATAGATACCAAGAAGATAGCTGATTAATAACTTTGGGGAAGCAAGAAATTTTATAACAGTAATGACTGGCAGCTAATTTTTAGTGGTTTCTGAGTCTGAGCAGAAATGCTCTTCACTATGCCCAAGTCTTCAGGGCTATTCTGTCACCATATTATCACTGAATTAGTGCAGCATTGCTTTGGATAAGAAAGAAGAGGAGTTTTCATGTCCATTGAGGAGAGAAACACAAGACATTTGGAGCAGGCAGCACTGTGGTGAAGTAAAGGTGGGAAGTTCTTAATGACCGAGCCAAAAGAAGAAGTTACAGGGAACCTCAGGCCAGAGTTAGCCCCTCTTTGGGGTAATGTGCCGAACTACTGAGAATCCTGGACCTCTGGTTATTTAAGTTGGAAGCTTGATTTATTTCAGGTCAATGTCAAACAAGATGGTGCCTTTAGAAGGCTGGAGAGTTTGGAGATAATCAGGGCACATGTAACTAATGTAGTAGTCCCTGTTTTTTAAACTTTCTAGTATAAATTGGAGGGTTTAGTATAAATTTGAGGGTTTGATCAAACTATGAAATGTTTCCATTAAATAGCAACACAGTAAGCCAGAAACATTCTGAAACTTTTAAACACCTACAGGAATCAAGCACAAACTATGCCTCTATTAACACATGTTTTGTGTATTTTGTTGACAGTGTGTGAATTTTGAGAATTAGACTGGGCCACTTCCCCAGCGCTTTTGAAACTCTGGGATTTCAGAGTTTTATTCCTTGTCCCATAACCTCCATTGCCTCCACGTTCCCTTATTCAGATCACATGCTTCCAGTTTCACTTTGAGGATGAAAACGGAATTATGACCAGGCAAAAGCAGAGGACAAGGAAATCATTGGCCTCCCCAAGACTCCAGAAGTCTCTTGCAGAGGTCTTGCTAGGAGCCAAAGGGCAGGATGCAGATCCCAGTTTGGTCTCTGCCAAGCTCATTGTGATGCCCCATGTGCTATGGTAAGGTCAGCTGTGGTAGGCTGGGCTGCAGGCTTTCTCCCTGTAGGATGAGGTTTTATAACTTTCTGATATTCCAAGCCCTTGTAAGTTGACTCATGAAAGCCACAGGAGAGTGGCTCACACCACTCATGCTCACCCAAGGCTCATTTGTAAACCAGAAAATCAATTTGCTAATTTACAGTGATTCAGATACAGCTACCGTTTGTTTGGAGCATGCTGCATGCCAAACATTGAGCTCAAGGCTTTCATACTCATGATCTCATTTAATCCTCCTGTCAGTGGTCAATGGATGTCCCCAAAGGGAGGCCTACTTAGAAAAATGAAAAGGATTTAAAGAGTTTCTTGGATATAACAAATCAAGGCAAAGAGAAATAGAGTACCTATGGAGGTAAACTTAAAACAAAAGGATGTTCTTGAGTCTTTCTCTTACATATACTGCTTATCAAACCATTGTCAGTAAGAAAACCCAGACTGCTTCCCATTGGCAGTGCAGGACCCTGTCTGATCAAAACATTCTCCTACTCTTCTCAGTATTTTATGCTGATGCTTTGTGCCTCCCCACAACATCTTATTCCTTCACAGCCAAGACTGCCTCTGTGGAAGGAGGGACAGGCACAAGCAGGTTTTCTTTAATATAGGAGAATGTCCCCCAGCTTTTAAATAGATCCAAATTTTTTCTTGAACTTGAGCTATCTCCTTTTCCATAGTAGCAGACTGGGCAATGTGCCTCCAGAGTGGATCTCTGGAACCTTCTCCACCTGTGCTGAGTACAGAAGGTAACCTGTGCCCTCTCTGTGGCTCTAGGCATGGCATGAAGACATGGGAGGGAGGAGGGACACAGAAGGAAGAGATTCCAACTTTTATAGTTTATAATCACAAATAGTTTCTATAGCTTAAAAAATGAAGTTTATTATCACATGGAAGAACTGTCAGGTGTGTCAGTTTGAGATTTTTGATAAATTTGCTTAATCATTTATGCAGTGCTATGCATTACGTGTTTAGCAATGAAGTCACTTTACTTTCAAAGAACTCATTGTCCAAAGGGGAACATAAACACGTAAGGAAATAATTCTAATGCAGTGAGCTCAAGGCTAATGGAAGTATAAACATGGTACCACCAGAGAATTGAGGTTTGGAAAATTCTGACTCTGTGGCCAGGGAAAGTCTTACAGCTAAGATAACATCTGAGCAGTTTTAAACTAAGAACAAATTCACTGGCCAGGATAGGAGGGACACTGGGAAAAGGGGTGAAGAGGAAAGTTTAGGGGAGGGTATTCCAAGTGGAAGGAACAGAGGCCTAAGACAGCACATGACTCTTAAGAAAATACAAGACACTTGGTACAGCTACAGCGACTCATGAGTGGAAATGAGGCTGAGAGTTAAGTGGGATCAACTCATAATTGACTAATTGTTAAAATTAGAAGCCTGAATTGCAATCAGTAGCCAATAGGGACTGAGTCTAAGCAATGCCATTTCAAGAATATATGGGCATTTTTAAAAGAATTGTGCAAATTATTTTCTTTTGTAACTAAGTAAAAATATGTGAATGATATTCATTTTAGGGAAATCTATTATTCTATCTCATTGTTTAAAATAATATTTTGACACGGAACCTTCTCCAGAATAGACCACATACTGGGTCACAAATCAGTACTCAACTGATACCAAAAGACTGAGATTATTCCCTGCATATTCTCAGATCACAATGCTTTGAAACTAGAGCTCAATCACAAGGAAAAGTTCAGAAGGAACTCAAACACCTGGAAACTAAAGACCACCTTGCTTAAGAATGCTTGGATCAACCAGGAGATCAAGGAAGAACTGAAACAGTTCATGGAAACCAATGAGAATGAAGATACTTCAGTCCAAAACCTATGGGATACAGCAAAGGTCGTCTTAAGGGGGAAATACATAGCCATCCAAGTCTCCCTCAAAAAAATAGAAAAATCCAGAATACACCAGCTGTCTCTACACCTTAAAGAACTGGAGAATCAACAACAAATCAAACCAACTCCACACATAAGAAGGGAACTCATCAAGATTAGAGCTGAGATCAATGAGGTAGAAACCAGAGATACAATAGAACGTATCAATGAAACTAGAAGCTGGTTTTTTGAAAGAATCAATAAGATCGATAAACCATTGGCCACACTAATCCAAAAGAAAAGAGAGAAAGCCCAAATTCATGAAATTATGAATGAAAAGGAAGATATCACAACTAACACCAAGGAAGTAGAAACAATCATCAGAAGTTATTATCAACAGTTAGGGGCGCCTGGATGGCTCAGTGGGTTAAGCCGCTGCCTTCTGCTCAGGTCATGATCTCAGGGTCCTGGGATCGAATCCCGCATCGGTCTCTCTGCTCATCAGGGAGCCTGCTTCCTCCTCTCTCTCTCTCTGCCTGTGTCTTTGCCTACTTGTGATTGCTCTCTGTCAAATAAATAAATAAAATCTTTTAAAAAAAATTAAAAATAAATAAATAAATACGTTATTATCAACAGTTATATGCCAATAAGCTTAGCAACCTAGATGAAATAGATGCATTCCTGGAAAACTATAAACTTCCAAAATTGAACCAGAAGAAATCGACAACCTGAATAGACCGATATCTAATAACGAGATTAAAGCAGTGATCAAAAACCTCCCAAAAAACAGGAGCCCAGGACCTGACACATTCCCTGGGGGAATTCTATCAAACTTTCAAAGAAGAAATAATACCTATTCTCCTGAAACTGTTTCAAAAAATTGAAGCAGAAGGAAAACTTCCAGACTCTTTCTATGAAGCCAGCATTACCCTGATTCCCAAACCAGGCAAAGACCCTACCGAAAAGGAGAATTTCAGTCCAATATCACTGATGAATACGGATGCTAAGATTCTCAACAAGATCCTAGCCAACAGGATCCAACAGCACATTAAAAAGATTATCCACCATGACCAGGTGGGATTCATCCCTGGGCTACAAGGATGGTTCAACATTTGCAAATCAATCAATGTGATACAACAAACTAATATGAGAAGAGAGAAGAACCACATGGTCCTCTCAATTGGTGCAGAAAAAGCATTTGACAAAATCCGTTCCTGATTAAAACGCTTCCAAGTATAGGAATAGAGGGAACATTCCTGAACCTCATCAAATCTATCTATGAAAGACCCACAGCAAATATCATCCTCAATGGGAAAAAGCTTACAGCCTTCCTGTTGAGATCAGGAACAATACAAGGATGCCCACTTTCACCACTCTTGTTCAACATAGTATTAGAAGTCCTAGCAACAGCAATCAGACAACAAAGAGAAATAAAAGGTATCCAAATTGGCAATGAAGAAGTCAAACTCTCTCTATTCACAGATGACATGATTCTTTATATGGAAAACCCAAGAGACTCCACCCCCAAACTACTAGAACTCATACAGCAATTCAGCAACGTGGCAGGATACAAAGTCAATGTGCAGAAATCAGTGGCTTTCTTATACACTAACAATGAAAACACAGAGAGGGAAATTAGAGAATCGATTCCATTTACTATAGCACCAAGAACCGTAAGATACCTGGGAATAAACCTAACAAAAGAGGTAAAGGATCTGTACTTGAGGAACTACAGAACAATCATGAAAGAAATTGAAGAAGACACAAAAAGATGGAAGATCATTCCATGCTCTTGGATCAGAAGAATAAACATTGTTAAAATGTCTATACTGCCTAGAGCAATATATACTTTTAATGCCATTCCGATCAAAATTCCACCAGTATTCTTCAAAGAGCTGGAGCAAATAATCCAAAAATTTGTATGGAATCAGAAGAGACCCCGAATCGCTAAGAAAATGTTGAAAAACAAAAATAAAGCTGGGGGCATCACGTTATCTGATTTCAAGCTTTATTACAAAGCTGTGATCACCAAGACAGCATGGTACTGCATAAAAACAGACACATAGACCAGTGGAACAGAGTAGAGAGCCCAGATATGGACCCTCAACTCTATGGTCAATTAATCTTTGACAAAGCAGGAAAAAATATACAGTGAAAAAAAGACAGTCTCTTCAATAAATGGTACTGGGAAAACTGGACAGCTATAAGTAGAAGAATGAAACTCGACCATTCTCTTACACCGTACACAAAGATAAACTCAAAATGGTTAAAAGACCTCAATGTGAGACAGGAATCCATCAGAATCCTAGAGGAGAACATAGGCAGTAATCTCTTTGATATCAGCCACAGCAACTTCTTTCAAGATATGTCTCCAAAGGCAAAGGAAACAAAAGCAAAAATAAACTTTTGGGACTTCATCAAAATCAAAAGCTTCTGGACAGCAAAGGAAACAGTCAAAAAAACAAAGAGGCAACCCACGGAATGGGAGAAGATATTTGCAAATGACAGTACAGACAAAAGGTTGATATCCAGGATTTATAATGAACTCCTCAAACTCAACACACACAAAACAGGCAAGCATATCAAAAAAATGGGAAGAAGATATGAACAGACACTTCTCCAATCAAGACATACAAATGGCTATCAGACACATGAAAAAATGTTCATCATCACTAGCCCTCAGCGAGATTCAAATTAAAACCACATTGAGATATCACCTTACACCAGTTAGAATGGCCAAAATTAACAAAACAGGAAATAACATGTGTTGGAGAGGATGTGGAGAAAGGGGAACCCTCTTATACTGTTGGTGGGAATGCAAGTTGGTGCAGCCTCTTTGGAGAACAGTGTGGAGATTCCTCAAGAAATTAAAAATAGAACTTCCCTATGACCCTGCAATTGCACTCCTGGATATTTACCCCAAAGATACAGATGTCGTGTAAAGAAGGGCCATCTGTACCCCAATGTTTATAGCAGCAATGGCCATGGTCACCAAACTATGGAAAGAACCAAGAAGCCCTTCAACAAACGAATGGATAAGGAAGATATGGTCCATATACACTATGGAGTATTATGCCTCCATCAGAAAGGATGAATACCCAACTTTTGTAGCAACATGGATGGGACTGAAAGAGATTATGTTGAGTGAAATAAGTCAAGCAGAGAGAGTCAATTATCATGTGGTTTCACTTATTTGTGAAGCATAACAAATATCATGGAGGACAAGGGGTGTTAGAGAGGAGAAGGGAGTTGGGGTAAATTAGAAGGGGAGGTGAATCATGAGAGACTATGGACTCTGAAAAACAATCTGAGGGGTTTGAAGTGGCGAGGGGGTGCGAGGTTGGAGTACCAGGTGGTGGGTATTATAGAGGGCACGGATTGCATGGAGCACTGGGTGGGGTGAAAAAATAATGAATACTGTTTTTCTGAAAATAAATAAATTAATTTAATTTTTAAAAAAATAAATAAAATAAAATACTATTTTGATAATATTCTAAATATTTTGCAATTCATCTTCTTCTCTTATCTAATATTTCCTGATATACCAACAACTTAATATATGGTATGTAGCTCTGGTGTAGTGGAAAGAAGTCTAAACCTGGAGACAGAATGTTTGGCTCTGGGTCCCTACTCTTCCTCTTTGAAGCTGTGTGACCTCATAGAGTCACTTAACTTTTCTGAGATTCAATTTTTGAATCAATAAAATGGGGATTTTGATATCCCTCTTCTGGTTGGCTATGAGGATTAAATTAAGGAACAAATGAGAAAGCCCTTGGACCTAAAAAGTCCACCAGACATTCCAGTTCATGAAATATAGGATGCTGTTAGGTGATATTTAACAGACCTTGCTGATTTTGAGTGGTCAACTTCAATCTCCCTTTCTTTTCTGGAGGAGAACATTCAGGCTCAGAGAGTGAAGATTAGGAATGGAGCTGAAGTCTGGACCCCCCAAAATTATGCACCTGTATAATTCAGGAATGGTCTTCTGACATGTCTTCATAAACAGGAAGACAAAACCTTAAAATGAAAATTCATACAGAAGTGTGTTGATAGATATGGAAAGAGGTCCCAATTCCTTGATCCAAATGTGACTAGTTTGCTGTTAAAATAAAAGAAAATATAATGGTTAAGAGAGAATAGCATTTTACTTCATCCACTCAATGAAAAAAAATAAATTCTTTATTTTCCTTACCACAAACTATATTTTAAATTCATAACTAGTTCTAGTGTTATCTACTGGTTAAAGACTGATTTGCTGAGGATGAAAGTAAAATCTTGATTGAATAATAATCCCACTAAAGAGAAAAAGGTAGATTCCTATTTTAACCCATATGGTCAATGTGATAGAGTTTTCAGAAGAAATACTCTTAATAAATCTGTCCAAACAAAATAGAAAACAGGAAAAGTAATTTTTTCAAGAAAGGGAACATAGCCTCATTTATTAAAAATAGACTGTGTTCTTGATTAAGATTCTAAGACTAAACAGAATAGACTACATGAATTTAAATAAAACCATTCAGGTAGAAAAGGGGAAATTTCTTTGTTATAGTTATAATAAAATTCAGAGAAAGACATTCCATTTCAGAGAAAATGGTGGTCTACATTATCAAACTTATTCTCTTGCTGAAGAAAAAAAATACCAGACAAAATGTTTTTTTTTTTTTTTAAAAAAAGCCCAAGTTCACAGAAGAGTTGAAAAGATAGCAATATATTAGAAAATTCTAAATCCTAAGTGTAACTGGATCCTGGAAGCATCTTTTTTTCATATGGTATTTACCAAACCTTCCAAAATTAAACTCCAGATTTGACCGTTTCATACAGGGGGAAAAAAAAAAAAAGAAGCACAAATTCTAGAGCTTTAAGGTATAAAAACCAGTAGGAGACCTTCTTCACATTAAGACTGATCTCAAAGGACTAACAGCTCAGCCAAAGATGAAACAGAATTAAGTATGTGTCCCAACTACTCCCTACAAAGAGAAATGCATGCCCACCCCCAACGAGAATTGTAAGGAAAGCTACACTGTGCAGAAGGGGAAAACAAAACAAAAATGCTGGAAAAGAAAAAAAAAATCCGTCAAAAACAAACAAACAAATAAATAAATAACCTCTCAAAAAGTGATCCCAGAGTATGACTGTCCTTGAGGACCAGCCAGAACTGAAAACAAATCTTCTCGGGAGATATAAGTCTTCATATTAACCCTCAAAGTATCATTATAAATACCTATCCTCAAGGACAAAGAGTAAAATAAAGCTGAGGACAGGTGGAAACCAGGCATATCAAGCAATCATCAACAGAAACAAAAGCAATAGAAAAAGATCCATCAAGATTTCTGTATTACCATTGGAAAAGCAGATTATAAATTAACTGTGCTTAAATGTTGAAAAAATGTTGAAAAAAACTGTGCTTAAAATGTTGAAAACTTGACATACATAAATAGGAAAATATTGAAAGTGACCCAGTAGATTTGAAAAAGAATGAAATAGTGTCTAAAAAATTTTAAGCATAATAACTAAAAGGGAAAACTCAGTGGTGGTGTTTGGCAGCTGATGAAATGGACCTTAAGAGAATTAACTGGGAACTTCTGAGATGATGGTCAAGTAGGAAGCTTCTGAGCTCACCTTGTCCCCAAAATACAATCAGATAACACCCATATCAATACAAATAACCTAGAAAACTGACAGAACAGACTCTCCACAGCTAAAGGTAGAGAAGAAGCCAGAAAGAAGAGGGAAGAGACATGGTCTGGAGCTAACCTGCCCCTGGGACTGTCCATGTCCATAGCAGGAAGGGATGCCAGGGACTCAGGGAGGGTATAGGAACAGAGCCCCACACCAGGAACCCCACACAGGGGGACTCCCATGGGGAAGACAGATCCCCATAACCTGAAAACAAAAGGGGACTAACAATCAGTGAGACTTAGCACCTGGAACTTTAAAAATCAGCAGTTTGCTTATGGGAAAACCAAAAGAATCATCTGAGTCCCCAACCCCAAAGAGACAGCACAAAAAACAGCTCTACTGAGATACTGCATAGACGCTGCAGCTTGGAAAATGACAAGCATATATGGGAGGGAGATTCACTTACAAAAAATCAGGGCATGTGCTAGAGGGGCAGGAATCTTTGGGAAACTTCTCCAAGAACAAAAGAGCTGGTGGTCACCATTTCCTCTCTCTACCCTTGTCTCGTACTTACAGACACCTGAAACCAGTAAAGCATGGACACTCTCCACCTAGCTTGCTAAAAGCAGGCTTAAAGCAGGCCCCATCCACACATTCCCCTCAATCTTAGCCTCAGCAAGAGTTTTCCAGGGCAGCTACAGGTCCCCTCCTGCAATGAACCAACAGAGGACCTTGCTAGTATTGCATGCCCTGCCCCCAGATTCTTCTGCAAACATGCCTTTTCCAGCTCAACCTTTTTTGCCTAGAGTCTTTGAGAGCAGCTGCAGGTCTCCTCCACAGGGTACCTGCATGCCCTGCCCTTCACATTCTCCTGCAGACCTGCCTCCTCCAACAGCTCTTGATAGGAGTCCAATCCCAAATGGCACCACAGCCTGGCAGTGTGTAAGCGGTTCCACACTGCCAGTGTTTCCACGGTTCCGAGGGCTAGTACACCTCCAAAGTGACTCCTTCCCTGGAGAGAGGGGGAGAGAACAAAATGCCCTAGTCTGACTGAGGCCACAACAGGAGGGCTGGGGACACAACTGATGTGACTACAGGCCCCACCTACCAAGAAAAGCTTTTCAGTGTACAACAAACAGAAAGTGCCTTACAGTTTGGTGCCACTGCATCTCTGGCAAATGCCTGGTCTCACTCAACTCAAGATAATGTTGGCCCCAGAATGGCCCACTAACACCACAGGGACTAAACCCTGCCCACAACAGGCAAAGAGAGCCATTGCAAAAGACTGAAAGCAAATGTGACTGTGCTATAAGAATAAGGCACATACAACACACATAGGAGACATCCTTGAAGGGCTAGGTTTTGGTGAACAGGGAACAATTCATTGCAGACCACTGTAGGAACTCTTCATCATAAGGCCACTTTCAAGAGCATGAAATGTAGCTGACTCTTCTAACACATGGAAACAGACACAGAGAGTTAGACAAAATGAGGAGACAGAGAATTATGTCCCAAACGAAAGAATAGGACAAAATCACAGCCAAAGAACTAAACAAAATGGAGATAAAACCTGATAGGGAATTTAAAGTAATGATCATGGAGATACTCACTGAACTGGAATTAAGAGTAGAGGACCTCGGGCGCCTGGGTGGCTCAATGGGTTAAGTCGCTGCCTTCGGCTAGGGTCATGATCTCAGGGTCCTGGGATTGAGGCCCGCATCGGGCTCTCTGCTCAGCAGGGAGTCTGCTTCTCTCTCTCTCTACTTGCCTGCCTCTCTGTCTACTTGTGATCTCTGTCAAATAAATAAATAAAATCTTTAAAAAAAAAAAAAAAGAGTAGAGGACCTCAGTGAGACCTTTAACAAAGATATAAAACCCTAAAAAGTAGTCAGAGATGAGGAATCCAATACCTGAAGTTAAAAATATACTAGAGGAAAAAAAAAAAATACTAGAGGGAATAATTAGCAAACAAGAGGGAGCAAAGGAATGGATCACCAACCTGGAGGGCAGACTAATAAAATGCAGTCAAGCTGAACAGGAAAGAGAAAAAAAAAAAAAAGAATAAAAAATGAAAGTAGGCTTAGGGAACTCAGCAATACTGTCAAGTATAATAGCATCACATTATAGGATTCCAGAAAGAAAACAGAGAGAAAAGCAGGCAGAAATTTTATTTGAAGAAATAGTAGCTTAAAACTTGGCAAATCTGGAGAATGAAATAGAAATCCAGGTCCAGGAGACACAGTTCCCAGCAACAATCAACCCAAGGAGGTCTACAACAAGACAAGTAGTAACTAAAAGACTAAAAAGTAATGATAATGGGATAATTTTAAAAAACAGTGAGGGAAAAGAGAACAGTTAGATACAAGGGAAACCATTAAGGCTATAGCTGATTTTTTGGAAGAATTTTTGCAGGCCAGAAGTAGTGGCATGATATATTCTGTAAAAAGAAAACCTGCAGCCAAGAATACTCTAACCACGAAGGCTATCATTCATAATACAAGGAGATGTAAAGAATTTCCCAGATGAACAAAAATTAAAGGAATTCATGACTACTAAACCAGCTCTACAAGAAATGTTAAAAGGGACTCTTTGAGTGGAAAGGAAAAACCCTAAGGGGGATTAAGAAAAGTAGGAAGCATAAAAGAGGTAAGATTAGGTAGATCTATAAACATCAATCAAGAGGTTCACAAAATAAAAGGATATAAAGTATGACAGCACATACCTAAAATGTAGGGGGAGAGGAGTAAAGACGGTGTTTAAACTTAAGCAATCATCAGCTTAATATACACAACTATATGCATAAGATGTTATATACAAATCTAATGATAACCACCAACCAAAAACTGGTAATAGAACACAAAAAATAAACAGAAAAGAACCCAAGTATATCACTGAAGAAAGCCAGCAAACCATGAAAGAAGAGAGCAAGAGAGGAAAAAGTGCTACAAAAACAACCATAAACAAGCAACAAGATGGTAGTAAGTACATACCTATCAGTAATTACTTTGAATGTAAATGGCCTAACACTCCAACCAAAAGACATAGGGTGACAGAAAAGATTAAGAAAAAAAGCAAGACCCAGATCCTGAAGAAGATGGTGTTGGAGTAGGAGGGCCCTAGACCTGCCTTACCTCAGAAAATACAATTAGATACTATCAAAACATCTTAAATACCCCAGAAATAAGCCTAAAGAATGACAGAACAAATTCCAAAACTTAAAGTATAAACAAGGACACACCAAAGAAGGTATTAAGTATAGAGACACGGTTTAGGGGAAAAATAGATCATGGCTGCTGCAGAGGGGAGGGAGCAATGGTCACAGAGAAGGGTGAGAGAGAGGAGATGGGGAAAGCACAAAGAGAATGTTTCCCCATTACTATTTGCTTAGAAAATGAGAGGGGCTGAATTCCTGGGGTTCTTGCCATCAGCAGGATGTAAAGCCTAGAGTTTTAAAACTCAGCAGGCTTGGCTATGCTAGAGCCCAGAGAGTACTGGGCTGCTCTTGGAGAGAAGGCAATCAAATAACCTGGGATATAGAGCATGGAAACAGAGATCTGAAGAGCACCTGGGGCACACAGTGAGATTATCTGCTCTTCTCAGAATGCTTCTTTAAGAGGAAACATTCATGGACACAACTTTCTGGGGCCAAGGAAGCTGGATGGTGCTATTTCCCTCCCCTATCCTCAGCACAAACACAGAGCCACTGACAGGAGGCAGCACAGTGCCAACACTGGCTGACCAAGTTGTTTACACTAAGCTCCAACCCTCTGTGCTCTAATGAACTGCCCTTCTCCGTCACATTTACTTCAGTCCCTGTGCAACAGGCCCCCAAAGACCAGCACAAACATGTACCCACACCATGTGACCCAACCAGAGTTTTGCATGGCTTCAGTTCCAGTGGGAGTGGTGACAGGTCTCATTTCACAAGCGGACCAGAGGACACCTAGTTAGAAGTCTCCACATTCAGGCCAGGGACCAAACACTGCCCATAACAGGCAAGGAGAACCACTGTAGATGACTGGCCTGGACGATAGAGCCCCCAGAATGCAATAGCAGAGTGCATGGCACACACACTGGAGATACTTCCTGAAGTATCAGGTGCTAGGCACTATATGACTTCTTCTTTCAGGAACAGGAGACTTAACTGGCTTTTCTAATACAGAGAAGCAGACAGAAATGTAGAGTAAGGCAGAGGAATTTATCCCAAATGAAAGAACAAAGTAAGGTCATAGACAGAGATGTAAGTTAAAAGATATAAGTAACATCCCTGATGAAGAATTAAAACAACAATCATAAGGATATTCAATGGATTTGAGAAAAGAATGGAAGACTTCAGGAAGACCCTTACCACAGAGGTAAAAGAATTAATAAAGAATCAGAGATGAAGAGTGCAATAAACAAGATGAGAAACATGTTTGATGCAATGAACAGCAGACTGGAAGAAGCAGAGGAATGAATAACTTAGAAAACAAAGCGGTGGAAAACAATGAAACTCAACAGAAGAAAGAGGAATTATGTAAAACAAGACTAAACCAGGAATTCAGTGACTCCAAATGTAATAACATTTGTATTATAGGAGTATCAGAAGAAGAGATAATAGGGTGCAGAACATTTATCTAAAGAAATAAGAGTTGAAAATGTCCCTAATCTGAGGAAACAGACATCCTGATCAAGGAAGCACAGAGAATTCGCATCAAAAAAAAAAACAAAACAAAAAACAAACAAACAAACAAACAAAAAAACCTCAAGCAAACTCCAAAATATAATGTAATTGAATTTGCAAAATTTAGTGATAAAGAAAAAGTCCTCTGAGCAGTAAGATAAAAGAAGTCGCTAATTTACAAGAGAAAACCCATAAGGCTAGCTGATTTTTCAATAGAAACTTGGCAGGCCAGAAGGAGGTAGTATGATATATTCAAAGTGATAAATGGGAAAAGTAAGCAGCCTAGAATGTTCTACCCAGCAAAGCTATCATTCAGAACAGGAGGAAAGACAAAGAGTTTCTAAAATGAACACAGCTTAAAGAAATTCCTGTTAACTAAACCAGTCCTGCATGAAATATTAAAGGGGACTCCTTGAGTGGAAAGGAGAGACCAAAAGTAATAGTATCAAGACAGGATACACCAAAGCAGTAAAAATGAACATTTCTATAAAAGAAATCAATCACAGAACTCACCAAAAAAAGGATATAAAATATAATAACAAATACCTAAAACGTGAAGAGGAGAGAAGAATGGGTTCAAACTTAAATGACCACCAACTTAATATGGACTGCTATCTGCATGAGATTAAATACAAACCTAAGAGTAAACATATACTAGAAACTAATAAACATGCAAAAAATAAAGAGAAAAAAATCCCAAATATATCACTAAAGAAAATCAGAAAAACATGAGCAGGAAGACAAGAAAGGATCAGAGAAAATCTCCAGAAATAACCACAAAACAAGTAGTAAAATGACCTTAAATATGTATCTATTAATAATTACTTTGAATGTGAATGGACTGAAAGCTCTGATCAAAAGAGATGGGGGCCAAAACAAACAAGATCAAGCTATGTGCTGCCTACAAGAGACTCATTTTAGATCTAGATGGAAAGTGAGGGGATAGAGAAACATTTATTATGTAAATGGATATCAAAAGAAAGCCAGACTAACAATATTTATATTGGATGAAGTAGACTTTAAAACAGACTGTAACAAGAGACTAAGAAGGAGACCAAATAATAATAAAGGGGACAATCCAACAAGAAGATATAACAATTGTAAATATTTATGCAACCAACTTGGAGCACCGAAATATATAAAACAGTAACAAATATAAAGGAGCTAATTGATGACAATACAATAATAGTTGTGGACTTTAATACCCCACTTACTCAATGGACAGATCATCTAAACAGAAAATCCCCAAGGAAACAATGGCTTTGAATGACACACTAGACCAGATGGACTAAACAAAAATATTCAGAATACTGGGGTGCCTGGGTGGCTCAGTGGGTTAAGCCGCTGCCTTCGGCTCAAGTCATGATCCCAAGGTCCTGGGATCGAGCCCCACATGGGGCTCTCTGCTCAGCAGGGAGCCTGCTTCCTCCTCTCTCTGCCTGCCTCTCTTCCTGCTTGTCATCTCTCTCTCTGTCAAATAAATAAATCTTTAAAAAAAAAATATTCAGAATACTCCATCCTAGAATAAGAGAATAGACAGTTTTTTCAAGGGCACTTGGAACATTCTCCAGGATAGATCACATATTTGACCACAAAACTGACCTCAACAAATATAAGAAGATTGGAAGTCACACCACGACCTTTTTCTGACTACAATGCTACAAAACTAGATGTCAAAAATAAGAAGAATCTGAAAATATCACAATTACAAGGAGGTCAAACAGCATCCTAATAAACAATCAATGGGTCAACCATAAATCAAAGAAGACATTTTAAAAACACATGTAAACAAATAAAAATGAAAACATAACAGTCCAAAACATTTGGGATGCAGCAAAAGCTAAGAGGGAAGTGTATAGCAATCCAGGCCTAACTCAAGAAGAAAAATCTCAAACAACCAAACCTTACACCAAAAGGGGCTAGAAAAGGAACAAATAAAGCCTAAAATCAGCAAAAGGACATAATAAAGATTAGAGCAGAAATAATGATATAAAAACTAAAAAACAAACCAATCAATGAAACCAGGAGCAGGTTTTTTGAAAAAATTAATAAAATTTATAAACGTCTAGCCAGGCATACCAAAAAGAGAAAAGACCCAAATAAATAATATCACAAATGAGGAGAAATCACCACCTCTACCACCACCAGAGAAATACAAACTACTATAAGAGAATATTATGAAAAACTATATGTCAACAAATTGAATAACCTAGAACAAATGAATAAATTCCTAGAAATAAAACTACCAAAACTGAAACAGAAAGAAATAAACTCAAACAGACTGATAACCAGCAAAGAAACTGAATCAGTAATCAAATATCTCCCAACAAACAAAAGGCCTGGACCAGATGGAAAGAAAACCTCAAAATTCATTCAGTGAGGCCAGCATTCCCAAGATAACAAAACCAGATAAAAAACAACAACAAAGTAACTACAGACCAGTATCTCTGATGAACATAGATGCAAAAATCCCTGACAAAATAGTAACAAATCAAATCCAACAATACCTTTAAAAAGTCATTTACCACAACCAAGTGGAACTTATTCCTGGGTTGCCAGGGTGATTCAATATTAACAAATCAATCAACATGATACATCGCATTAATAAAAGAAAGGATAAGAACCATATGATCCTTTCAATAGATTCAGAAAAGGCATTTGACGAAGTACAACATCCATATGTAATTTTTAAAAAGAACCAGTAAAGTAGCTTTAGAGGGAACATATGTGAATATAATAAATGCCATATATGAAAAATGCACAGCTGGGACGCCTGGGTGGCTCAGTTGGTTAAGCAGCTGCCTTCAGCTCAGGTCATGATTCCAGGGTCCTGGGATCGAGTCCCACATCAGGCTCCTTGCTCAGCAGGGAGCCTGCTTCTCCCTCTGCCTCTGCCTGCCCTTCTGTCTGCCTGTGCTCGCTCTCTCCCCCTCTCTCTCTGATAAATAAATAAAATCTTTAAAAAAAAAATGCACAGCTAAAATCCTCAATGGGAAAAAAAACTGAGAGCTTCTCCCCTACAATCAGGAATAAGACAGTGATGACCACTCACCACTTTTACTCAGCATAGTACTGGAAGTCCTAGCCATAGTAAACAGACAACAAAACAAAAGAAGAGGTGTCCAAATAAGCAGTAAAGAAAAACCTTGTACTATTTGCAGGTGACATATTACACATAGAAAACCCTAAGAACTTCACCAATAAACTGCTAGAATTGATAAATGAATTCAGGAAAGTCATAGGATTCAAATATCAATGTACAGAAATATGTTGCATTTCCACACACCAATAATGAAGAAGTGGAAGTGGAAATTAAGGAATCAATCCTATTTACAATTGCACCAAAAATAAGAAAGGTAGGAATAAACCCAAGACAAAAGACCTGCACTCTGAGAACTTAAAAATGCTGATAAAAAGAAACTGAAGATGACACAAAGAAATGGAAAGATATTCCATGTTCATGGAGTAGAAGAACAAATATTGTTAAAATGTCTATTCTACTCAAAGCAATCTACAGATTTAAACCAATCCCTATTAAAACACCACCAGCTTTTTTTTTTCGAAGAGTTAGAACAATTCTAAAATTTGTATGAAACTACAAAAGACCTTGCATAGCCAAAACAATTTGAAAAAGAGCAACAAAACTGGAAGTCTCACCATCCCAGATTTCAAGATACACTACAAAGGTGTAGTAATCAAAAGAGAAAAGTACTGGCCTAAAAATAGAAGCATAGATCAGTGGAAAAGAATAAAGAGTCTAGAAAAAAAGAAAAAAATAATAATGGTTATATCATCAATTAATCTTCAACAAGAGGCAAGAATATACAATGGGAAAAAGTCTCTTCAATAAATGGTGGGCAAACTGGACAACAATATACAGAAGAATGAAACTAGACTCCTTCCTCTCACCATACACAAAAATAAACTCAAAATGGATTAAGGAACTAAATGTGAGACCTGGAGCCATAGAAATCCTTGAAAAGAGCATAGGCAGTGATTTCTCAGACATTGGCTATAGCAACACTTTTCTAGATAGGTCTCCTCAGGCAAGGGAAACAAAAGCAAAAATAAATGATCAGGACTACAACAAAACAAAAAGTTTCTGGACAGGAAACAATCAATAAAACTGCATGACACCCTATGGAATGGAAGAAGATATTTGCAAATGACATATGCAATAAAGGGTTAGTATCCAAGATACATAAGGAATTTAAACTCAACTAACAAAAACCAAATAATCCAATTTAAAAATTGGTAGAAGAGGGACAGGTCACTGGGCATGGGAAGGAGCAAGATGGGCTGCCTCACTCCACGTAGGCTGCTTCCGTGCTGGCCCAGCCTGCCCTCACAGGGTATTCCACTGGCCACACCCTTGTGGGCATGACCTACAAGCTCTTGAACATGCAGAAGCCATCATGAACATGAAGTCAGTGACTGGTAGGGCACTCAGGACCTGCTGTGGTCTGAGTTCTTCCGAGGCCTGGGCATGACCCTGAACTACCTGTTCCAGGAGCCCCTTGTCATCAACTACCCACTCAAGAAGGGCCAGCTGAGCCCACGCTTACAGGGGGACAGGGCTGCACGCACTGTGCCACTACCCATCTGGAGAGGAGCACTGCCTGCCTTGCCTATAAGCTTTGTGCAGCTGTTTGCCCCATCCAGGCCATCACCACCAAGGCTGAGCCCACTGCCAGTGGCAGCTGCCAGGCCACCCACTAAGACATGGATATGACCAAATGCATCTACTGTGGCTTCTGCCACATGGCTTGCCTCATGGACGCCAGCACCAAGGGTCCCAACTTTGAGTTCCCCGCAGAGATACACAAGTTGCTGCTGTACAACAGGAGAAACTGCTCAGCAATGGGGGCAGGTGGGAAGATGAGATGTCCCGCCAACATCCAGGCTGACGACCTTTATTGCTGATGCCCCCATCCTGTTGGCCCGCAGCCCCTGAGGCCTGATAAAAAAGCTCTGTCCTCCCAAAAATGGGCAGAAAACATGAACAGACCTCTCTCCTATATCCAGATGGCCAAGAAACATACAAAAAGATGCTCAACATCACTCATCATAAAGGAAATGCAAATAAAACCACAATGAGGTATTACCTCACACCTGTCAGAATGGCTAAAATCATAAACACAAGAGACAACAAGTGCTGGCAAGAAGGTGGAATGAAAGGAACCTGCCTACACTATTGGTGGGAATGCAAACTGGTGCAGGCACTCTGGAAAACAGTATGCAGATTCCTCAAAAAGTTAAAATAGGATTACTCTATGACCCAGTATTCCACTACTGGTATTTACTTCCAAAATAAAAAAACACAAATTCAAGAAGATATATGCACCCCTCTGTTTACTGCAGGATTATTTACAACAGCCAAACTATGGAAGCAATCCCAATGTCCATCAATAGATGAATTAATAAAGAAGAGTATCATATGTATGTGTGTATACACACACACACACACACACACACACAGGAATACTCAGCCATAAAAAGAATGATATCTTGCCATTTGTAAGAAGTATATAAAGAGTATAATGCTAAGTGAAATCAGTGAAAGAAAGACAAATACCAGATGGTCTCACTCATACATAGAATTTAAGAAACGAAGAAGAAAAAAATGAGAGACTAAACCAAAAAACAAATTCTTAATTTTTTAAAATTGATGGTTACCAGAGGGGCGGTGGAGCGGATGGAGGAACTGAGAGAAGGGGATTAAGAAGACACTTATCATGATGAGCGCTGAGTATAGAATTGTTGGATCATCATATTGTGCTCCTGAAACTAATATAACACTGTATGTTAACTATATTAGAATTAAAATCAAAGAGTCACTAAACAGGAAAAAGATGAAAATGAATTAAAAAGAAGGAAGCTCAGAGGTTCACAAGATTGAAAAATATATAAAAGCAAGATGGAAAACCAGGGTGGCTCAGTTGGTTAGGTGTCTGTCTCTGGCTCAGGTCATGATCTTGCAGTCCTGGGATCAAGTCCTGCAATGGGCTCCCTGCTCAGCAGGGAGTCTGCTTCTCTCTCAGCCTCTCCCCCAGACCCATCACTCATGCCCTCTCTCTCTCTCTCTCTTTCTCCCTTTCTCAACTAAAGTTGTTTTTATTTTTTTAAAGCAAGTTGAACAGACATGGAGAACTGGATGAGGAGGTCTAATATATATTTAATCTAAGTTCTAGAATGTAAGGAAAGAATAAACAGGGCAAAAGCAATATTTGGAATTGTTGAGAATTTTCCCAAACTAATGAACGACCCAAACTGTACATTCAGGAAGCCTGAGAGAAATCCAGTGCAAGACAGATTAAAAGAAATCCACATCATGGTAAAACTTCAGAATCATATAACAAATAGGATGTTAAAAAGCCAGAAATAAAAGGTTACTTTCAAAAAGGCAGTAGTTTGACTATGAGATAACCTCCCAATAGCAACAACAGCAGTCAGAAGCCAACCCAACAGTAAAATCGGCTGGAAGGAAATAGTTTGATAACCTAGAGTTTTAAACCCAGAAAAACAAATTCCAAGATTGAAAACAAATATGTTTTCCGGTAAGCAAAACAAACGGTTTCCCCTTCATTAAAAGAATCCATCATTTTTGCATGTCTACTAGAAGGAAATTGATCCCCAGATGGAAGGTCTGAGATGCAAAAGGAATGAAGGACAAATAAAAAGTGGTAATTATGCAAAGTTATAATTCCCCTGGTCTGCTGCCTTCTATTTATTCCTGCTAAGAAACTGCTATTCCTTTGAATCAACTGTCTTTGTTCTCTGGATATTTTTAAAATGTCTCTTTTTCTCTGTTGTTGTGCTGTGTCATTAAAATCAAACTCAGCTACTGAGTATGGATTTCTATTTATTTTTTCTATTATACACCTGGCTTCTTAAATTTATAGATAAGTGTGTCTTAATAGTTTCCAAACAATTATCTTCTTGAAATTTTCCTCGGAAAATCTTCACAATATTTTGTGTTTCATCATTAGAAAAATATAAATACCCACATATACATAAAGAACTCTTAAAACTACATAAAAAAAAATTTAAGTGGCCAAAAAACTTGAGCAAACACCTCACCAATGAAGACGTATTCTAATCACAATGGAAATTAAAATTTATTTTTTTTTATTTTTTTATTTTTTATTTATTCATTTGACAGACAGAGATCACAAGTAGGCAGAGAGGCAGGCAGAGAGAGAGAGAGGAGGAAGCAGGCTCCCTGCCAAGCAGAGAGCCCGATGCGGGACTCGATCCGGGACACGAGATCATGACCTGAGCCGAAGGCAGCGGCTTAACCCACTGAGCCACCCAGGTGCCCGGAAATTAAAATTTAAATGACAGGTAGCACTACCCACACAAATTGTTTTTAAAAAATCTGCCCATATAAAGCAGTAGGGGGAATACAGAGCAACTAGGACCCTCAAACACGGCTAAAATGAATCTAATGTGTTATAATCACTTTTGAAAAATAGCTTTGCTGTTTCCTTTAAATTAAACATAAACCTAACATATGATACAGGCACCTCTCTACTTCTCGCCTTGGTATCTATGCAAAATAAACGAAAGCATATGTCCATAAAAACTTATGTGAATATTCAGAGCCGTTCTGTAACAGCCAAAAAAGAAATCAATCCAAATGCCCACCAATAGGTAAATGAACAAGTTGTGATATACCTACACACTGGACTATTACTCCACAATAAAAAGAATGAACTACTTATACACATAACAGTATAGATAAATCTCGAAATCATTATGATCAAGTAAGCCAGGTGAAATAAAAAAGAGTAAATATTGTATGATTCCATTTTTATCAAGTTGTAGAAAATGCAAACTATTCAATAGTGAAAAAATCGGATTAGTGATTGCCTGGGAATGGAGACGGGGGAAGGAAGGGACTACAAAGGGGCTGAGAGAGCTGTGGGGGAGGAGGGTCAGCAGGGCTTGACGTTTTGATTGTAATGACAGCTGTATGCGTGTGTACAGGTCTCAAAATTCACCAACTGTACATTTTAACCCATGAAATTTACTGTATGTCAATTACAGCAAGATTTTTTAGATAGCAAAAAATCAAAAGGGTTACAGAAGATAAAGGGGTTGAAGTGGACATGTGATATAGAAGTATTTGGTCACCCTATATTATTCATCCCTGGAAACCTTTTTTTTTTTTTTTTTTGTATTAATGAAAATCTTTCGAGCATTTTGAAGACAATTATCTTCTGAAGATTGAATTCAATGACACCTCAGTTCCTTTCACCTCAGTGATTTGGAATTAATAGCCTTTATCATTACAGATGTTGACACATTTCAGGCCTTCTCTGTGCCAGATATTTCTCATGAATCAGCTATTTCTGAAATTCCATTATACTTCCTGTTTACATAATTGTACATGACTTTTCCAGTCCTTTTTAAAAACAAAGACAGGGCACCTGGATGGCTCAGTGGGTTGAGCCTCTGCTTTTGTTCAGCTCAGGTCATGATCCCAGGGTCCTAGGATCCAGCCCCGCATTAGGCTCTCTGCTCAGCAGGGAGCCTGCTTCTTCCTCTCACTTTGCCTGCCTCTCTGCCCACTTGTGATCTCTGTCTCTGAGTCAAAAAAAAAAAAAAAATTTTTTTTTTAAAGCAAAGACAATGGTCTAGTTCTCCTAGATGTCATAGCCAACTATTAGTAACTTCTGTTTGTTTTGCCTTTTTTTTTTTTTTAAGGAATACTACTTTTATAAAACCATGGAAGGAAATATGATGATTGTTAAATTCAGTGATCAATAAACTGGAAAGGCCACCTATATATTCAAACAATTTTCTTCTCTTTTTTTTTTTTAAGATTTTATTTATTTATTTGACACAGAGAGAAAGATAGCAAGAGAGGGCCTACAAGCAGGGAGTGGGAAAGGGAGAAGCAGGCCTCCCGCTGAGCAGTGAGCCTGATGTGGGGCTCAATCTCAGGACCCTGGGATCATGACCTGAGCCAAAGGCAGACAGTTAACAACTGAGACATCCAGGTGCCCCAATTCTCTTTTTAATAGAAGAATGTTTTAACTCAGAAAAGGCAAATGAAATAGCTCTAATGGTTCTTTTTGAGCTTGTGAGTTTTAGCGAGACAGTAATTATAATTCAATGTGTTAAACATCACATCCTGTAGTTACAATTTATAAAATGTTTGTTCATATGACCAATATTTTAAAAGCATTGTTTAAATGTGTAATATTATAATAAAGTAGTGGTGTGTTGTACTATCAATGTTAAAATGAAATCATACTACAAGGGTTTCTTGGTGGCTCAGGTGGTTAAGTGTCTGACTCTTGATTTTGGCTCAGGTCATGATCTCAGGGTCATGGGATCAAGGCTCTGCACTCAGTGGGGAGTCTGCTTGAGATTCTCTTTATCCCATTCCCTTTGTCCCTACCCAAGCCCTCCAAAATACATAAATCTTTTTAAAAAAATCCTATTACAATGTTCTCAAAACATATATGCAGATTACACGGTATCTTCACAATGGTCATATCTCTTCATAAATCAACATGCTCTAAATTTGTATGCAAAATAAAATTCTAATGCCTTATTCTCTTGCCAGTTTAGAACTCTAAACATATTAGAACTTCCCACTGTCTTCCATGCCTCTTAACCTCTTTTCAATATTCTCCATCTTTTTGTGCCTACATGTTGCATTCCCAGGAATTTCTTCTCCTCTATCTTCCAGTTTACTAATTCTTTCTTAGATTTTGTCTAATTTACAAAGATTTCATTTTGACTAATATTTTAATTTATAGAATTCCTTGTTGGTTTTGAAATCAATTAGGCCTTGTTTTATTGTTTCCTTTTGGCTATAGGGTATTTTTAAGTCTTCCTTTTATGTAGGCATAGGAATGTAAGTGTTTTGTAATGTGAGTGTTCCATATGTGAATTGTTGCAGATCTGTGTATTTTTGTTATTTCTGCTGGTGCTCACTCATGGTGCCTTACCTTCTTCTGTGCTTGGTTATCTTGACTACTATTGCTTAGTGTTTTGAAAAAAATTGTTATAACCACAATTTAACATCTAGAATGACTGCCCATTACTCCAGAGTTTTGCAGTTGTACCTGCATCTAGAAAGATGAATCATTCTGTGACCAAAAAACTTAATATGCAACTTAAGAATTTCTGAACAAATCAAACAATGTGAATCTGGCCTGAAAATATATGCAAGGGCATGTCTGTGGCCATACATTTTCAGGCCTGCTTTGCTCAATTACAAAACAAGACCTGGAGTTGGGTAGAAGCTAGACTTACTTTCAGGTCCCTTTTATTCTGTGTATATATAGCTAATTAGGACCAGTTTATTCGAATAGAGTCTCCTATTAGATTCCATATCTGTGTCTTGGAATTTGATTTGTTTCCTTTGCCCTTTGATGCTGTCTACATCAAAATTCAAATTGCAAAAAAAAAAAAAAAAAAAAAAATTCTCTCTAACAAGAGCAGATTTGGGTCAGTTTACCTCTCTGGGTTTTCACTGTTCCTTCCATTTTATCCAGGTAATTTTTTGTTACTTTATCAACTTTTTGATAATTATTATATTCCCCCAAAATATTTTCTTCAACCATTTTTCTTTAGGGTGTGAGTGATACATGTATATGGTGTGGACAGGAGGAGATGAGCCTGAAAACCTGGCCCATCACTACAAGAAATTGAAATTTGCACACTGTTTGAAAAATTAAAAAAATTAAAAAAAAAAACACTCACAAAAATTTATATTCGTTAGATTATTTTGGGTATATCTGATCACCTGTGTGATTTGTTATCTGAGCCATCATGAAAATCCTAAAATAATAATTTTCAACCTTTTTGGGTTTTGGGAGGGGAGGAGTCAAACATAACATTTACAAATGAAGAGTAAAACTACACAAAAGAAGCATCCTAGCAAATTGATGCTCTTTTTGAGGTCATCTACAAATCCTGTTCCCATAACAACATAAGTACTTCTCTAGCTTTCTTTTTTTACACTTCATATTTTGCTCAGTCATGAATTTTCAAAGCAATACCTTAGGTATCTATTTAAATCAATTGTTTCATTGTTAACCCAACATTCACTCTCTGTCCTTTTAGAGAATGTTTAAACACACTGATGAATAGAAAACTAGTTATTTACAGGAAACTAGAAGACAAGTTATTTACAGGAAAATAAAATGGGTTGCTTCTGAAATGACAAAACAATGTTCAAATAAGCAGGTTTCTAAATTTGTTAGCTTTTATAAGACAATGGCAAATCTTCACTAGTAGTAACAACACTGTGATTTTTAATTTATTCTTCCTGAGTCAAACTGAAGAATGAATTTGAAACTAAATCAGTCCCATCTGGATAATATTCACATGATATAAGAAATATTGGCAATGACTGGAATTGAATATTTCAAAATGTCCACACATACATACAACTATAAGGATGATAAGCTATAATAGGATCAATCAGTCAGATCACCTCAAATCACAATAAATTTCTTATTTTCCCTCCCTCTTCAACCCATGGCTATGCAAAATAACAGAGGGGATAACTTAAATCTTCAAATAATTCTCTTTCATTTTTCTGTACCTCTATTTTTACACTGACTTTGCCAAGTGGGCCAAAGAAATCTCAAAGGGATATGAAGTATTATTTAAGACAATATATAATCTCATCCTCCCACAAAATTCTAAACATACTATTCAACATTGAGGGCTGTAGAGCATCTCAGAAGAGTCTGGGGGGGAAAAATGATCTAGAATTCATCAAGGTACATGTTATCAAAAGTTGGACAAATATGGGTTCAAATCCTAATTAAGAGTGGTAAATTATGGAAACGCTATGTACCAGGCAGAGTTTGGTCAAGAAAGCAGGAATTGCTTGAGGCATGTCAAATACAGAGAGATTGGAGAGTTAGAAAGCATTGGGATGATGAGCAAGGCTAGGATCAGAAAAGTCATTGCTGTGCTCAAAAACTCAGGAATAGTAAGAATCATGGGAAATGACCACTGCTGACTCACAGGCTCACACAAAGGAGTCACTCATCTAACCTCACATCTGTCCCTCTGCAGGCCATGTGCCTATGCAGCCACCTCAGGAGCCATATGGCCTCTCTTCTTTAAAGTGCCCCAGTGGCGTTAGGAATCCTGGGAAATATAGTACCCTGGTTTTCAGCCTGTGCAACACAAGGAAGAGAAGAGTGGGTGGAGAACTGTTACTGAACTGCCGCCTAAAAACCTAGCACATTCTATATTTCTCAGTGGTTTCAAATGTAAAAATATTTTCAAGGGTCCATCAAGATTGTGGATGGAGCACCCGCCCCAATATTCTCTTACATCAAATCCTCTAAAGTGAGAGAACAGATAAATATAGAGAGAGATAAACACTTATTTATTCAGATATAGCTACAGAGGATATAGAGGATATAAAGCATAAGAGGATAAAAACATGCAAATTATTAAGAATCATTGAAAGATAGAACGCAGATGGGACCAAATTGATAACAGCTGTGACAAATAGCAAAAAACATTCAGGACAATATCTCTGTTAAAGACTGAAAACAGAATCTAAATTGGATTGAATTAAAAAAGCAAAAAAGGGCTCCAGAAAATCATTACAGTAAATTAATTAAAGAACTAAATTTAGGAAAATATGATCAGACCTTTTCACCCTTGCAAAATGCAACAGAAACAAGATTTTGCATGATTTATTCATTTTTATTAGTGGCACGGAGTTGTTTTTTCATTATCACTTTTAAACTAATTTTCATGTAATTTAATAAATTTTGATTCAAATATTTATTGCATTATTATCCAAGTTCTTTAATTCAGCACCTAATAGAGGACTTAAAAATTACAACTTTTCTGATTTTCTTTAAAATGCACCGTATTGCCTGTGATAGTGATTATACAATTGTAGAAAAATATATACCTGTTACAAAGCTTTATTTAAGACCTATGTGAGGGGAAAGTTTCACAATTTAACAGAAAGTTTAGCATTTCAATGTGATACATAAGATATGGGATATGTATATATGTATCTATGTGTATGTGATTCATAGAAATATTTGTGGTTTTAAAAGTAAGCATTCAGGGCACCTGGGTGGCTCAGTGGGTTAAAGCCTCTGCCTTCGGCTCAGGTCATGATCCCAGAGTTCTGGGATCGAGCCCCGTATCGGGCTGTCTGCTTATAGGGAGCCTGCTTCCTCCTCTCTCTCTGCCTGCCTCTCTGCCTACTTGTGAACTCTGTCAAATAAATAAATAAGATCTTTAAAAAAAAAAAAAAAGTAAGCATTCTAGGGGCACCTGGGTGGCTCAGTGGGTTAAAGCCTCTGCCTTCAGCTTAGGTCATGATCCCAGGGTCCTGGGATCAAGCCCCGCATCAGGCTCTCTGCTCAGCGTGAAGCCTGCTTCTCTCTCTCCCTCTGCCTGCCTCTCTGCCTACTTGTGATCTCTATCAAATAAATAAATAAAATCTTCAAAAAAATTTTTTTAAAAATAAAAGTAAGCATTCTAGTGATAGTCTATGTATAAGAATAATGCTCTTCAAGAAAAGTTGATTCCTAAGCATTTTAAGTTTGATTGACTCTACACTTATTTAAAGATGATCTACTGTAATAGTTGTATACTATTCACTTAAACTTAGCTATCGAGATGAGAAATTAAAAAGGACAAAAGTCTTAATCCAAGGGCATGGTCAGAAGAGACAAAAACTCTGCTTCTTGGAATTATGGTGTATTAAACCTGGTCCTCCTGGAAGTAGGCACCAGGATGGGATTAAACAGAGAGCATGTTTATTAAGGGAAATGGCTGTGAGAGAAAATGGGAAGGAGCCAAAAGTGACTGCAGGAGGCAGCAAACCACAAGTCTGACCCCAACTGAAGGAGAGAGGGAAGGAAACTGAGTGGACATATCGTAGATTACTCTACGTCTAAGAAAATTCTGGCAAGGCTGTTGGAGAGACCAAGCTGAAATCCAGCCAGCAAATGAGGCCTATATCCCCCAGGAATATGTCTGCTTTAGTACCACTACCTCGATTAGCTGTGGGCCAGCAACCATCCCTGAGAAACAAGGAGAAAGAGCTATGGTGAATGGTGAACTCAGAAGCAGCAGCTCATCACTGGTCAGTTAGGCTCCCAGTAGCTGGAGGTCTACCCACTGTATTCCTGATGGCTGCCACATCCACAGTCCACATTTTACAACCAGCAGAATTCTTTCTGAGAGAGCCTTCTTTTTGAAGGGCTCCCTGGAATCGTTCTTCTCACAGTGACCTACTCTGAAGACTTGAGAGGATTCTAAGGCAGAATCCAATTTTATGTGGGCAAATGTACCCTACTCTATACCCACTTTTATTTTTTTTTATTTTTTTTTAAAGATTTTATTTATTCATTTGACAGACAGAGATCACAAGTAGGCAGAGAGGCAGGCAGAGAGAGAGAGAGGGAAGCAGGCTCCCTGCTGAGCAGAGAGCCCGATGTGGGACTCGATCCCAGGACCCTGAGATCATGACCTGAGCCGAAGGCAGCGGCTTAACCCACTGAGCCACCCAGGCGCCCCTCTATACCCACTTTTAGAGCTCAGTCCTTGGTTTATATAAAGATTTCTTCCATGCCTTATGGAAATTGTCTAAAGCAAGTTAAATGCTAACCAACCCCCCTCCCCAATCTGTTTCTCTTTCCCAATAGTGTTTGGGGGTATTACAGATTTAAATGTGTCCCTAAAAAAAAAAAAATATATATATATATATATATATATATATATATATATATATATATATATATATGCTGGAGTCTTAATGCCCTATAACTCAGAATATGACATGATTTATAAACAGGGTCTTTATCGAGGTAATCAAGTTAAGATGAGACCACTAGAGTGGGCCCTCATCCAAAATGGCGGGAGTCCTCAAAAAAAGAAATCTGGAAACACAGATGCACACAGAAGGAAAATGATGTGAAGACACATAGGAAGAAAGGTGGAGGGTTAGAGTGACGCATCTACAGGCCACAGAGTCGTAAGGGTAACCAGCAAACCTCAGAAGCTAGGAGAGGCACAGACCAGATTCTCCTCCATAACCCTGAGTAGGAACCAACACTGCTGACAACTTGAATTTGGACTTCTAGCCTCTAGAAGGTTAAGACACTAAGTTTCTGTTATTTTAAGCCACCTATTTGTAGCACGTTGTCATGGCAGCCCCAGGAAACTACTATGCGGGGGTAGGGGGTGGGGGGGGTTACCTTGAACAGGATGGAATTAATAAAATGCCTTAAGTTAGTGTGGAACACCACCTCAGAATCCAGCCCAAAGTTCAGCTCATAACCCAGCAATGTGCCAAAAGAATGTTCCTGCATCAGCAGCAAGCTTACTGAAAGTTCAAGTCCTTACTGAGAATTATGGGCCTATTCATACAGTCTACTAGTAACGAATTAAATTTAGTAAACCTTGGCTTAGAACTTGGACATTTTTAAACTAAAATTAGAGCCTTATTAAGATTTACTGAGCCTTCTATTGAACACTCTGATACCTTCTTGGTAATTTTGTCAGTGACAATTTTGAAACTCCCAAAATTTTTAGGGAGAGCCAACAATTTTAGCTCATGATAAATCATTGTGTGTTGAGTTGGAGAAGACTTAAATTGTTGCTTTTATTGCATTAGTGAAGAGATTTGGAGAACTGCTACATGTTTTTTTAAAAAAAAATTACTGATCACTTATCCTTTAATGGTTAGACTTTCTAGTTCTTTTTATAAATCAGTAAGTTCTTTTCCTACTGGAGACTGGTAGCAAGTCAGATAGGTGGTTCATGGGTCCTTGGGTCCCTTCTAAGGGAGCCATTTGTAAAATTTGATAACCAGTGCCATAACCTCAATCCATCTCTTCTCTGGCTCTTTTTTGTTAATGAAGTAACTGAAGATCAGTGTCTGGTTTTGACATGTGAGTGGGTAGTTACCCTTTCTTACCATTGAAATATTCTTGTTTTTAATAAAGATTTGTTGAGTGCTTTAAAATGACAAGCTATGTTGAGATTTTTAATACAAAATCTTAATCAACCCAAAAATGCACTGGGTACTATTACCTCATTTTCACAGATACAGATCCAGAAACCTGTAGCAAGTTACCAGATTTTAGCATTGTTAAACCTGATAGAGGTAAGATTTGATCACTGACAAGTTTTCAAAGCTCATGCACTTAGTCCCTGTCCCAGTGTTTCTTAAACTGGGCATCTGCTGTGATCTAAATGGTTGACTTCCCCCAAATTCATACGTTAAAATCCTAACCCCCAGCAGTGATGGTATTAGTACAGTGAGGACTTCAGGAGGTATTTAAATCATGAGGGTAGAACCCTCATGAATGGGATGAGTGCCCTTATAAAAGAGGCTCCAGAGAGATCAGACCCATTTTGCCACATAGGGATATACAGAGATGTCCGAAACCTGAGAGCTCTCACTCAACCATGCTGGCACTCCAGTCTCGGGCTTCCAGACTCCAGAACCATAAGAAATAAATTGTTGTTTATATGCCACCCAGTCTGGCTCTTTTGTTAGAGTAGCTCAAATAGACTTAGCATCCATGGACCTCTGGGGTCAATTTTCTTTTTCTAAGGGTGTACAAGCCTAGGCATATTTTTCTTTAATTTCGTAAAAGTCTTAAGGATTAGCTGGATGAGCAATTTCCAGCAACCAATGATAGGTGATCCAAGGGCTGATGGGGTATTAGTATTTACAGCTAAGCACTTGGCCGAGTAAAGTCCAAATGAAGTTAGAACTTGTTAGTGTATCAAGAGTTTCTAACAGTTTTCAGAAAAAATCTGGAAGACCTGAGTCATCTCATGACCAATGTTGGTAGAGGCATGCCAGTTGTAAAAAATCTGCACAGTAGCTGAGTTTCATGAAAGTTACCTCCAACCTCTAAAAACCTGTAATTTTGATAGATTGTCATACCACTCAGGGTCCAGGCAGGAAAAATATGGCATAACCAAGGGGGTAACACAGGAGAATTTAATGAAGAGATGTGTACAAATTTTGTGGGCAAGGTTAGTGGAAATCCAGGAGAGAGAAGGTTCTAGGGCAAGTGGTGGTGAGAAATTTGAAGGATTTGGGGAAGGAGCTATTACTTCAACTTGGAAAGAGAGAGAGATGGAGAAAGAGAGAGACTATGACCTTTAGTATGGAGATACAGCTGTGATTTGGAGACCCACTGGAGAGAGAGCCAGCAGAATTAACACCCTGTCCTCACTCTTATCCCCACATACCACAGCTGATAATGTCCACTCCCTGAACCTAACAGGAGGTGAAGGTCAAAGTACCCTTGGTGGAGTCACACAGGTCATTCCACCTGAGCATGAGTCAAGGTAGACAGGACTAAAGAGTGAACTGGTGAAGCAAAGGAAGGTATCCAGCCTTGTCATATTAAAAATGTACTGCCTTGTCATGATAATATTTAAATTAATGTCTTATTTTCTGGAATGTATAAATATTTATTCATCTGAGTTACTGAATGAGAGCAAGATTCCAAGCACACCTTTCTTCCCCCCAGTTACAATGAGGCAAGATGCAATAAGAAACTTGGTAGAGTCATTTTAACAAAGACTTTGAGAGACTTCCAGGGAAGATGGCAGAGTGGGAGGAAGCTAAGCTCATCTGGTTCTAGGGATACGGCTAGATAACCCCCAAATCAGTGTAAATAACCCAGCACGTGGCCTGAAGTCCAGCAGAACAGACTCTCCACAGCTAAACGTAGTGAAGCGGCTGCATCAAAGAGGGTAGGAAGGGCAGAGACGTGGTGGGGACCTAAACGCACCTGGGGGGCTGAGTATTGGAGACCATGGGTATGGAGGGAGGGAAGAAACAAAAGCCCCCCCCTCACACTGGAAAGATGAACACTCATAACATTGGCTTTGGGAACAAGAGTAGATGAATTTTCACAAGTTCTTACCATCAGCCAAGCATAATACCTGGAACTTTAAAAATCAGCAGGCACAAGTCTGGGAGAGCTGGAGGGTGAAAGACCCTAGTCCCCACTGTTAAAGTGACAGCAAAACAAATGACCCTGCTGAAATATAGCATAAAAGCAACAGTTTGAGAATCACCCGGGGTAGAGGGAAGTGAGATTCATTTACTAATCTTAGAGCCTACACTGTAAAGGCAGGGATACTGGGAGACTTTTCTAAGAACCAAGGAGCCAGCAGGCACAATTTCCCTCCCTGATGCCCCCATCCTAGACACATGCACACCTGTGGGAACCAGTATGGTAACAACACTCCCCAACTCACTTGCTAACACCACCGCCCCACCCCCTTGCTCTTCTGTTGATCCACTCTCTCCCACCCGGCATGCCTCAGTTCCTGGGGGTGGGGGGCTGCAGACCCCTTCCTTGAGCGGACTGGTGGACTAGTATATTTTTGATTTTTTTTTATTATTTTTAAATTATTTTTTATTTTATTTATTTATTTATTTATTTATTTATTTATTTATTTTTATTTTTATTTTTGCTGGCACCTAACACCCCACCCCCACATTCTCCCACACACTCATCCTCTCCAATATGCCCTTGGCCAGAATCCATCCAAACTGGTGTCACAAGCCTGACAGTGTGCCAGCAATCCCAATGAGGGCATGCACCACTCCAAAGTGACTCCCGCCCTAGGGGGAGGGGAAAAGAACCACACACACCAGTCATACTGCAGTCCCAGCAAGGGGCTGGGGAAAGACCTCGGGTCCAACCAATGAAAGCTTCTCAGGGGACAACACAGTGAAAGCCCCCTGTGGTTCAGTTCTACTGCATCATTGGCAAATGCCTGTCTGACTCCATTCAAGATGATGTTGGCCCCAGACTGACCCACCAACACCACAGGGACCAAACCCTGCCCACAGCAGGGAAAGAACCATCATAGTTGACTGGAATGAAGACAAATACAACTCTGCCACAACCATAGGACACAGGCAACCCACATGGGAGACACCCTTGAAGTACAAGGTTCTGGTGGTCAGGGGATGGGACATTGCCTTGCAGGGCAACACAGGACCTCGTCTTTGTAAGGCTGCTACTCTCAAGAGCAGGAGATGTGGCTGTCTTTCCTAACACACACAAACACACACAGAGACACCAAATGAGGAGAGGAACACGTCCCAAATGAAAGAACAGAACAAAGTCAGTTAAGAAAACTAAACAAAACTAAACAAAAACTAAACTAAATAATTAGCCTGATAAAGAATTTAAAGTAATTGTCATAAAGATACTCACTGGACATGAGAAAGGAGCAGAGGACTTCAAGGAGACCATTAACAAAGAGATAGAAAACATAAAAAATAACCGATCAGAGATAAGGCACTCCATAACTGAAATAAAAAATATACTAGATAGAGGGGTGCCTGGGTGGCTCAGTCAGTTAATTGTCTGACTCTTAATTTTGGCTCAGGTCATGATCTCAGGGTCATGACAGTGAGACCCACATTAGGCTCTGTGCTCAGTGTGGAGTCTGCTTTTTAGATTCTCTCTCTCCCTCTGCCTCTGCCTCTGCCCTTCCCTATTCTTACACTTTTTCTCTAAATAAAATACTATATTAAAAAATACACTAGATAGAATAAATAGTAAACAAGAGGAAGCAGAAGAATAAATATGTGACCTGGAGGACAGAGTAATGGAAAGCAATCAAGCTGCCTGGAGAGAGGAAAAAAATTAAATGGAAATAGTCTTAGGGAATTCGGCAACACTGTCAAGCATAACAACATTCATATTATAGGATTTCAGAAGGAAGAGAAAGAAAAGGGGGAGAAAATTTATTTGAAGAAATAGTAGCTGAAAACTTCCCAAATCTGGGGAAGGAAACAGAAACACAGATCCAGGAGGCACAGAGAATTCCCAGCTGTCGGAGGCAGGCCCCTGGCCAGGGCGGCCTCCGCCATTAAAAGATGGCGCCTGGCTAGTTGCCCGGTTAGGATTGCCTCGTGAGACTAAGCAGAACGCCCAAAGAGGAAGTAAATAGCATTGATTGCTAGCGAAGTTGTTCGTTTAGGTGCACAGCCTGATTCACTCCCTCCTGTACCCTGCTTGCTGATTGGTCATGTAAACGTATATAAGTGTGTAGACTTGCGGAAATAGAGAGAAGATATATCTGAACTGGGGCTTCTCATCGTCCTTGCGGGTCGAGGGCGACAAATGGTGCCGAAACCCGGGAACTAAATAAAGGAATCTTGCAAGGTAATCCGCAGGAAAGAGGGGACATTAGCCACGTTCAAAAGTGGGAATTCCGCGGTAAAGCGGGGAGTAAAGGTCAACTGAAGTATATGCGTGTAGAAAGTTAATGTGCTAGTTAGTGTCTTTAACGTCCGCGTCTGTTGTCTGTGTGTTCATAATGGGATCTGAAGTATCTAAAGTGCAGTTGGAAGGGTCTTTAAAAGACCTGCTGAAAGCCAATGGAACTCCACTAAAAGCAAAAACTACTCGGGCCTTTTTGAATACAGTGGAAAAGGCAACTCCATGGTTTCTAGATGAAGGCTTGCTAAACATACCTCAATGGGACCACCTGTGATCCAGGGTTTGGCCCCTGTGAAACCTATTAATGCCTCGGGGCCATATCAACCTTTTAAGTTGCCCAGGTGCACCAATAACAGGGTATGGCCACCGGAGTGGTCTGGATGTCAGAGTACCTTGCACTCAGTTTACATCAATGAAATGCATAGCTTTACATTCACTCCACGCTTTCCTACTTATAAAAATAATACCTTTACAGGGTACAATTATTCCTTTCAAAATCCTAAGCAAGGCAATCCCTCCTCTCCCTTTGATGCATGGCAGGTCTGTAACTTGCTAGGAGCATGTACTGATATCTCAGCAGTGTCCATGTTAAATGGTGGCAAATTCCTCAACTGTTCTTATAAACAAAATGACTCTAGTACCTTTGAGACAACAGTTAATGTGTCTTGTCCCAATAATATTACTTATCAGCCCACTCCCATATGCGTCTCGCCACCGTTCCTTTTCCTCGTAACAAATGCTAGCAAGCTGAATGATACATTGAATTGCACTAAGAATTGCTATCTTTCCCAGTGCTGGAATGTCACAGCCTTCAAGCCGGCTGTGATTATGAGTATCCCTACCCATGTTCCTATCATAGTTTCCATTCCAGAGGACAAGTGCTATCCAGAAAGAAGAGAGATTTTGGTATCACAGCCGCCATTGTGACAGCATTGGCTATATCTACAGCAGCTGCAACGGCAGCAGCAGTCTCGCTTGCTGCAACTATACCCACTGCAAAAGCTGTGAACACCCTTGCAGAAGGAACGGCGGCTGCCCTTCAAACACAGACTCAGATCAATGCACATCTGCAAGCAGGAATCCTGATAGTCAACCAGAGAGTGGATTTGGTTCAAGAACAAGTGGACATATTGGGGGCCCTATTGGGACTGGGATGTATAGCACCCTTCCCGGGAATTTGTGTAACTCCCATAGCCTATACTAATATGAGTGACTTACAGAATGTCTCCCGACAGCTCTCCCAATACTTGCGGGAGAATTAGTCCACAGAATTCCAAAACTACACTTAGCACCTGCTACTAGGCATAACAAGGATAAATAACACCAGACTTTAAAATAAAGACTTTAAAAAATAAAATAAAATAAAAAAGAAAAATAAAACTGTAACAAGAAACAAAGGACACTATATATAAAGGGAATAATTCAAGAAGATAGAACAATTGTAAATATTTTTGCACCCAATATGGGAGCACCTAAATACATAAAGCAGCTAATAACAAACATAAAGGAACTAATCAACAACAACTGTTTTTATTTAAAGTTGTATTAGAATAAATTTAACAAATTTAAAATATATTAAAATAACTAAATTTAAACTTAAATTTAATAAATACATATTTACAAAATTTTATTTAATTTTACATTTACGCTCACAAAAATGGATAGATCAATCAAACAGAAAATCAACAAGGAAACAGTGGCTTTAAATGACACACTGGAGAAGATGGATCTATCAGATATATAACAGATGGATCTAACAGAATATTCCATCCTAAAACAGAAACATACACATTCTTTTCAAGTGTACATGGAATATTCTCCGGAAGAGATTACATCAAGTATCAACAAATTCAAAATGATCGAAGTCATACTATATATCTTTTCTAAGCACAAGGCTATGAAACTAGAAAGCAACTACAAAAAAAAAAAATCTGGAAAGAACACAAATACAGAGATGTTAAGTTACATGTTATCAAACAATGAATGGGTCAACCAAGAAATCAAAGAGGATATTAAAAAAAAAAGAGACAAATGAAAATGAAAACACAATGGCTTAAAATTTTCAAGATACAGGGAAACCTGTTCTAAAAGGAAAGTTTATCACAATGCAAAGCTACTTCAAACTGCAAAAAAATTCTCAAACAAACATTATACTTAAACAAGCTAGAAAAAGAACAAAACAAACCCAAAACCAGCAGAAAGAAATAATACGTTAGTGCAGATATTAAAAAAAAAAAAAAAACTAAACTAAAAAAAGAATTAGCAACAACAAACAACAAACAAAACCAACAGAGCAAAAATCAATGAAAACAGGACCTGGTTCTTTGAAAAGCTCAACAAAATTGATAAATCTTTAGCTAGACTCAACATACAAATTAAGAAGAGAGGCACCTGGCTGGCTCAGCAGAGCACATGACTTGATCTTGGGGTCATGAATTCAGACACCATGCTTGACGTAAAGGTTACTTAAAAAGAGAGAGAAAAAGAAAAAGAAAAAAGAACAAAAGGAGAAATGTGAGACAAGAAATAACTGACCCCACAGTAATAAAAAGCATTATAATATTTTTTAAAAATATATTGCAACAAATTGGACAACCTAGAAAAAATAGACAAATTCCTAGAAATATAACCTCCCCAAACTGAATCAAGAACAAAGATTTGAATGGAGCAATTACCAGCAATGAAATGGAATCAGTAATCATAAAATTCCTAATAAACAGAAGTCCAGAACCAGAAGGCTTCACAGGTGAATTACATTAAACATTTAAAGAAGTTAATACCTATTCTTCTCAAACTATTCCAAAAAATAGAAGAGGAAGGAAAGCTTTCAAATTTGTTCCAAAAGACCAGCATTACCCTGATACCAAAGCCAGATATAAACATACAAAAAAAGATCCATAGGCCATATCCCTGATGAACATAGAAGCAAAAATCTCCAAGTATTTGCAAACTGAATCCAACAATACATTGAAAGAATCATTCACCATGATCAAGTGGGATTAATTCCCAGGATATAAGGGTGGTTCAACATTTGCAAATAATCAACATGATACATCATACTGACAAAAGGATAAAAGCCATATGATATTTTAAAAGATGAAGCATTTGACAAAGTATAGCCATTCATGACAAAAACCCTCAATCAAGTAGGATTAGAGAGAACATACCTCAACATACTAAAGGCCATATATGAAAAACCCATAGCTAATATCATCATCAATGGGGAAAAACAAATTTTCTCCTAAGATCAGGAGCATGATGAGAATGTTCATTTTCATCACTTTTATTCAATATAATACTGGAAGCCCTAGCCATAGCAATTAGACAACAAAAATAAAAGACATTCGAGTTGGTAAGGAAAAAGTAAAACTTTTACTGTCTGCTGATGATGTGACACTATATATAGAAAACCCTAAAGACTCCAACAAAAAATTTCTAGGGTAAATTAATTCAATAAACTCACAGAATACAAAATCAACATAGAGAAATCCATTGCATTTCTACAATAATGAAGTAGAGGAGAAATTAAAAAGGCAAGCCCATTGACACTTCTACCAAAAGTAGTAAATCACCAAGGAATAAACCTAACCAAGGAGGTGAAAGACTTGTACTCTGAAAACTATAAAACACCTATGAAAGAAATTGACACAAATGGAACAATATACCATGTTCATAGATTGGAGAAACAAATATCATTAAATGTCCCTAATACTCAGAGCCATCTATAGATTTAAAGCAATCCTTATCAAAATACCCACAGCATTTTTCACAGAAGAAATAATCCTAAAATCTGTATGGCACTACAAAAATAAAATACATGAGTAGCCAAAGCAATGTTGAAAAAGAACAAAATTGAAATCCCAGATTTCAAGACAGAATGGTATTGACACAAAAATAGACACATAAACGGATCAGAATGGAGACCCTAGAAATAAACCCACAATTATATGGTCAATTAATCTTTGACAAAAGAGGCAAGAATATGCAATGGGAAAAAGACAGTCTTCAACAAATGGTGTTGGGAAAACTGGGCCACTACATGCAAGAGTGAACATGGACCACTTTCCTACACCATACACAAAAATAAACTAAAAATGGATAAGGACCTAAATGTGAGACCTGAAACAATAAAAATCTTAGAAGAGAGCACAGGCATTCTCTGATATCAGCTGTGCAATATTTTTTAGATAAGTCTCCTCAAGGAAAGGAAAGAAAGGCAAAAATAAATATTAGGACTACATTAAAATAAGAAGTTCTACACAGCAAAGGAAACAATCAACAGAACTAAAAGACAACCCACTGAATGGGAGAAGATATCTGCGTAATGGCTTACATGAACAGACATTTCTCCAAAGGAGAGATCCAGATGGCCGACCATGAAAAGATGCTCAGCATCACTCATTACAGAAATGCAAATCAAAGCCACAATGAAATATCATCTCACACCTGTCAGAATGGCTAAAATAAAAAACACAAGAGATAAGTGTTGATAAAGACGTGAAGAAAAAGGAATACTTGTGCACTGTTGGTCAAAATGCAAATGGTACAACCATTGTGGAAAACAGCATGGAACTTCCTCAAAAAGTCAAAAATAGAATTACCATATGATCCAGTAATTCCACTACTGGGTATTTACCCGAAGAATACAAGAATACTAAGTTGAAAAGATGTGTATCCCTACATTTATTACAACATTATTTACAATAGCCAAATTATGGAAGCAGCCCAAGTGTCCATCAATAGACAAATGGATAAGAAAGAGATAAAGTGATACATGTGATCTACATATGTACATACGCACACATGCACACAGATACACGATGAGTATTACTCAGTCATTAAAAAAGAATGAAATCTTGCCATTTGCAACGATATCAATGGAGCCAGAAGGTATACTGAAAGAAGTCAGTAAGAGAAATAAATACCATATGCTATCACTCATGTAGAATTTAAGAAACAAAGAAAAAAAGAGACCAACCAACAGTTAATATTATAGAAAATAGATGGTTACTGGAGGGGAGGTGGGTGACGGGATGGCTGAAACAGGTGAAGGGATTAAGAGTACACTTCTGATGAGCACTGACTAATTTCTAGAACTGTTAAATCACTATATTGTACATCTGAAACTACTAGAACATTATATATATATATATATATATATATATATATATATATATATCTAACAGAACTATAATAGAACAGTATATGTTAACTACACTGTGATTTTTTTTAAAAAACAAAACTTTAAGATATTATGTCTCGCTTAAATTAACCAGTAACATTCTTGTTTACTCTCATGTCAAAATTTGGATGTAGGCACTTGTACATAAAAGTATAACTTCCTGGTTATTTTTAAGTAAAAGGCTGAAAATTACTGTGGGATGCCAAATGACTTCAATTGCCTGGAATGATGCGTCTGGGTCAACAGAAAGAAAAGCCCTCGGATTTTTTTTTTTTTTTCAAAAATCAGATTTCCCAAACACAATATAAGGAAACCACATCTAGAAGTCATTCTTGAGAAAAAGATCTAGTGGTTTTAATCAATACAAGGTTGCTATAAGTGATGATGTGACAAAATTGATGGGCAATTTAATGCAATCTTAGCCCAAAGGCAGATTAAGGAATTCAGATCAAAGAAACTGATTCCCTGGGGCTTCACACAGATTGATAAGTATCTGGAATGTTGAACCCCATTGAGAATGACTTTGAAAAAAGATGAGCAAGGGATAAAGGACCTCAAAACCAAGTTATAAAAACAATTTAGAGACAGTATGAATGCAGAGCCTGGAGACGATTTAAGGAAGATTTGTTACGGCAAGCTTCTGAAGCTTTATGGGAGAGGAATTAGACTCGTTCTGTGTGGTTCCAGATGGCAAGATTAGGAGCAAGGAGGATAAATCACAGGCAAAAAGATTTGGACTCAAAATAAAGAATTTAGGAGAAACTAGAACGGTCTGCAGGCAGAAGGCCTTGTCTCCTGAAGTGGGATGCCAAAGAGGAGAATGGAGCTTAGGGATGTTGAAAAATTCTTGCAATGAAAACACCATTGCATTGAATCATCTCTGAGGATCTGTGATCAGATGACAAGAGCATATGAAAACAGATGCCAGATTGAAATGGCTAGCACGGAATGAGCAAGAAAGTAAGGAGTTTTAGATGTAAAAAGAAAGGAAGACAAGAACTCTAACCACGCGTGTTTCTGGTGGTTAATAAGAAAAAAGAAATGGGATAAGGGCAGGAGAGGCGACATAGACAAGAAACTGTATTCTGAAGAAGATGGAAAATATCGATAGGAACATGTGTGTTTCAGGTTTGGGGTGTTATTTTTCTAAGGGATTCAAAGCAGTTCTTTATACCACACATCACTTATCTTTCATAGTTTCTGATATCAGATACTAACTCCATAGAGAATGCTTTTCCCTACATTTTTGATGCCAATATTCTTAAAACGGGATTCAGAATGGAAAGAAAGCAGGAATAAATGCTTTTGTCAGTGTCTCAGAAACTGCATGACTATAACATAAAAGCTGTCAAAGACAACTGTGGAAGTTAGAAAGTAGGACTTTAAACAGAACACTCCAGTTGTTTCAATATCTTTATTTTCCCAACTGTGTAAGAGCTGTTATATTGTCAAACTTACTGAAGGAGTAAAACATTGCTTTTCCTCAGATTTTTGGTGCAACTTTAAATCGTGAGTTCAGGGGCACCTGGGTGGCTCAGTGGGTTAAACCTCTGCCTTTGACTCAGGTCATGATCTCAGGGTCCTGGGATCGAGCCCCGCATCGGGTTCTCTGATTGGTGGGGAGCCTGCTTCCTCCTCTCTCTCTGCCTGCCTCTCTGCCTACTTGTGATCTCTTTCTGTCAAATAAATAAATAAAATCTTTAAAAAATAAAAAATAAATCGTGAGTTCAGGGGATGCCTGGGTGGCTCAGTGGGTTAAAGCCTCTGCCTTCAGATCAAGTCATGATCCCAGAGTTCTGGGATGGAGCCCCACATCGGGGCTCACTGCTCAGCAGGGAGCCTGCTTACTTACCCCCTCTCTCTGCCTGCCTCTATGCCTACTTGTGATCTCTTTCTCTGTCAAGTCAGTAAATGAAATCTTTAAAAAATTAAAAAAAATTTTAAAGTAAATAAATTGTGAGTTCAGAAATTGACCAACAGTGCATTAATTTGTTATACATATGGTGGGCAATATTGATTTAGTATCAAATAACTGTAACTTTTAAGAAAAACCAACAGTGTGGAATATGATTATAATCAGGCAGGAGGTTTGGTTTTGTTTTAAGATTTATTTGAGAGAGAGGGAAAGAGAAAGAGAGAGCACAAGCATGCTTGGGGAGGAGCAGAGGGAGAAGGAAAGAGAAACTCAAGCTGATTCCACGCTGATGGTGGAGCCCTGCGCAGGGCTCCGTCTCAAGACCTGAGATCATGACCTAAGGCAAAACCAAGTCAGAAGCCATCCAGGTGCACATCCCCACCCTACCTTACCCCCGCATAGCAGGAGTTTCAAGTAATGGGTTCGGGAATTGGTACTTCATTGTGCTTTCAACCTCAAGATCATGACCTAAGAGGCTGGCAGCTCGTCACTGACCCTAAAGATAAAAGATCTTCAATTAAAAAAAATTTTTAAAAATAAGCAAGACGACAGGTCTTCGGGCTTCTGTGACAAGATTTTTTATCCACCCCTGGAAGCCTGTAAAGAAAATGAACAGAACCAGGAAAAATGAGAAGGGGCACAAAATAGCCCCACACTTCTCAGCAATGAAAAGCAACCAAAAATAGTAGCTATTTCTTCTCATGCTGTGGGAATCCATTTGGCCCAGCCTGAAGGGAACCCCTCAGAATTAGAGACCACAGCTAAGGCCCATGAGGCCAAGTAACTTGAAGTAAAATACTTAAGTAAGGATTCTAATAGTTGGAACTGTGTGCCAAGATGAGTTAGACGTGGTTCCTCCCCTCAAGGGGCTTCCAGGGCATAAAAGTGACTTGAACTCTCTCACACAAGTATTATAAAAGAGGTATACACCGAGTGTATGAAATGCCATGAAATTAGAGAAGTTCATCAAAGGGCTATCAAGAGCAAAGATGTAGCATTGCCTCCGAGCTGCGAAAGATCGGCAGAATTCCACTGGCTGGGAATAGTAGGAAGAGTGGAAGAGATTGCAAAAGTAAAGGCACAAAACCATGGAATGCCTGCTCAGCCAGCCATGGGCTCAACACCGCTGGAAGCCTCCTGGTAGCCCTGCCATGTATCACTACCTAATATCCTCATCCCTGCAAAGATATTCCAATAACATTCACTGAGTTTGAATTCATTGGTTTTCTAAAGGGACAACAGAAATTTCCTTAGACCAGCTGACTTAGCAGAGACCTGCTTCTTCTTCCTGAGAGTGCTTAAGGCCACAGGGAGGTAGAAAAGGATTAAGGTCTGAGTTGCAGTAGAGGCCATTCGCAGGCGTCTCAGGGATCAAGGCTCAGAAAGAAGGCTACATCCCTGCCAAGAATGCAGTAGGAGAAATAAGTAAGCTGAAATGATTCTAAGTGAGAGAATCAAGAGTGGCAGAAGGAACCTTCACTGCAGTGAAGGAAACTATGTTGCTAAAACAACAACAAAACAAATCTATCATCTGTATCCTTCCTTCCAAACTTCTCAACTGCACCTGAAAACACTCATTTAATCAAACAGGATATGCTGCTACACTTTAACAATCTGTCAAAAGTTAGGTGTGACAAGTCTCTGGCTTACAAGGTCAGACCTCAAATTGGAATTTTTGTTTCTTCAAACCCAATGAGTTCCAAAGACCAACTGTCTATTCGAGGTGGTTTGGAGATGAGACTTTTTACAGCTTATATTTAAGCTCTAACCCAAAGGTTAATACAGAGGTGGTTGTAATTCATTTCTTATAAGAGTCTTTAAATATAGTGTCTCCCATAGGGAGACAAAGCTACTGATCCAGCTCCAGGAGGACTTGGAATTTTCCATGGTTAGTTTATACAATAAATTTCCTTTATCACTAGAACCCTTCTGTCAATTTCCCCAGGATGTTAGGACACAGTTGCCTGCTGGTATGGGAGTGACTTGCAACCATGATTAATTACTGGGTCCATATAACATTTCAGGCATTGTGCTAAGTATTTTACATGCATTCCACCACTCTCTCTTCCCAACACCCTCATAAAATCTTGACAAGTTTCTATAGATGAGAAAACAGACTTAGAAAGGAGAAATGAACAGCTTGTCATTACACAGTTGCTAAGCAGGAACTTTCTTGGAGCTTCCATTCTAATAGAAATGGACAAGCAACTAATGTACAAGGAAATCTAAAATATGTCATTAATAAATGCTAAGGAGAAAATAAAGTGGGAAAAGAGGCATGGGGACAGAGACATTTCCTTTTTTTTTTTTTTAACAGGGTTGTCCCTGTTAAGACATGAGTAAGTAAGGGGACAAGTCTTACAGATATCTAGGGAAAGGTCACTGCAGGAAAAAGGAAAAACAGTTGCAAATGGTCTGGAGGTAGAAACAGCTGACGTGTTGAGACAGAGCAAAGACCCAGTGTGGCTAGAACATAGCGAGCAAGAGAGGACGTCTGGGAGGGGAGGCTGGAGCGGAACCAGGGGCCAGGTAATACAGGACCTGGCTCTGTTTGTTCTATTAAGGATAGATTTCAATGAAGGAGCAGGAAGAGCAGTTGAGAGGCTACCATGATGCAGCCCAGAAATGACGACACACACTAAGGTGGTGGTGGGAGCAGCCAAATTGGAGACAGTGGGTCCCATTCTGGATATATTGTGTAATGGTTGGTCAGAAGTCAAGGGTGATGAAGGGCAGGAGTCAAGGCTGACTTTAAGGGATTTGACTGGACAACTGGAAGGACAAAATCTCCATTTGCTAGCATAGGGAAACTAATGCAAGCTTGGAGGCTGTGGGAAATCCAGAATTTGATTTTGGACATGAGTTAGCTCACAGACATGGGAAAGGCTGGTTAGGCAGACAAACACAGGATTTAGAGCTTCGGTAAATATATGGATTGGATGTAATTTCTGGGATCATATCTGTAGAGAGGATATAGAAAATCATGAAGCTGGATGAGATCATCTTGGGAGCAGAGATCCAGAAAACAGATCTGACAATGGGGTTCACTGACTTTAGCTTGCATTACGATGTACATCACCGGGCTCCTCTCTTCAGATACAAGACAACCCACTTCCCCCAAAGTACCTGTAATTTATTCACCTTGCTGAAAAACTAAAGAACGGTTTCAAACTATCCTTTGGCTATGAGAACCTTCATCTAACATTTTAAAACTTTGAGACCTTCTCAAAGCATGTGCGCACACACACATACACATTATATCTTTCTAAGGACTTCTTGGCACGACTTCTCTCATTCTGCATTCAGGCAAGGTCAGGAAGATGAAGCCTCCTTGTAGGAGAGTGAAAAGGAGCAGTGAGTTCAGAGAAGAGCATGTGTGCCAGAAACCAGGAGGTAAAGGTGTCTTAGGAGAGAAGAAACAACTGTATCAGAAACTGTTGATACTTAAGAAAAGGATTAAGACAATCTGATTGGAAAATGTCCAAGGGAGAATGGGAAGAGGAACAAAATAAGTCAAAATGATTGCTCGAGCACATACTAGAATCATCAGTTTTTAAAGTCACTTCCTAGCACTCACAGCAAAAGAAAAAAAACTCACTGGATACAGCTCCACCCCAGAATGTCCCCATGTCCCTGAATTCTGACTTATCTGCACCGTCTCCATCTGGAGTGCAATCTTCAACTTTAAATAATGCCCTGCTTTCCTTCTATTCTTCAGCCATTAATTACTTGCACCCTGTTCCTCCCTAGCAGTCATCACATCCCTTGAAGTCATTTATCTTACAAGAGTTGGCCCTTCTGTGTATGCTGATTATTTTTATCTTTAACACTAAGAAACTGCTTTACTATGAGATTATCTAGATGAAAATGTTACTTCTGCAGCTTTCAGTCTTGTCTGGTTAGACACATTATATCAACCAAATCACATTCATTTGTTGAAAGTGAGAGCATTATTCTCGAGTTTAATGGCAAGTCACAATTCTTCATGACCATATTCCTGGCAAGGCACAATCATAAAACCCATCTGAATGACTAATGGCATTTTAACCTATTAGTGGATTCTTCTAGTAGCAGTGAATTCCTTAATATCAAGTGGAATGCATTGATTTTTTTTTAATAGTTTTCTCTCTCGCCAGCCTTAAAACATTATGTCTGTTGGGGATAGCAAAGAATTAATATCCAGGACTGCATCGCAATTGTTTAACCCTGACAACGAGCAGACACCCAAACTGTGTAGAGACATCTACACAAGGGTAGGTAAGAATGTGGCTCTGGAGACCAACTGCCTGAATTAGAAGTCTGCCTCCACAATTCCTAGCTGGGTCACTTGGATCCATTGAATGGGCCCATCAAGTTAGTTCATGGAATTCTTGTGAAATTAAATGAAATGACAAATGAAAAACTCTTTATCCTGTGAAGATGGAAGTACTTACTCACACAGTAAGTGCTCAGTAAATGTCATCTATCTTAAGCAGCCTATCTAACAGCAAAATCTCTTCAGCAGACATTTCCTATGCCACTCCTTTCCTTGAGCCAGGACATCTTTTAAACCTGAGAGGACGGGGCGCCTGGGTGGCTCAGTGGGTTAAGGCCTCTGCTTTCAGCTCAGGTCATGATCCCAGGGTGCTGGGATCGAGCCCCACATCAGGTTCTCTGCAAGTCAGGGAGCCTGCTTCCTCTCCTGTCTCTCTCTCTCTCTCTCTCTTTCTCTCTCTCTCTCTCTGGCTGCCTCTCTGCCTACTTGTGATCTCTGTCAAATAAATGGATAAAATCTTTCAAAAACAAAACAAAACAAAACCTGATAGGACAATAAAATTTGTGCCACACCAAACAAATCCTGTCAGAGAGAGATAATGAGAATGTGGTCAAGTCTGTGCTCAATGTAATGGTGATTTTGCTACCACCAAAGGAACTTTCCTTTCACCCCCAAGGTCATTTGCTCATTCAGCAGCCCTGGTAAGATCTGGGACAAGGTACATGTCCCAGTGCTTGGGTGTCTCTGATGAGGAGCACAGCTGATGAGAAGAAAGTGGCTGAGTCTGTGAACGCTGACTGCGGTGTTCTTCCTGGGCGAGAATACGTCGTGGACAGGTCAAGCAGGGAGACAAGATAAAGGGAGGGGTGAATTCGGAATCTTATAGTGAGGACTGAAAGATTCCTCACTTTTCTAATGGGGTCATCAGCCTCACCCTCTGGCCATTTTGCCACAAACCTTCCCTAGGTTTGAATTTGCCACAAATTCTTCCCTAGTGAAGATCCTCAGACTTGCTTTTGCATAACTTTGTATTGGCCTTAACTATTTTTAATTCCCACAAAGCACCTCCTTGGGGGGTAGTATACTAGCCAGACTTGCAGGACTGTACTGTAAATGCTTGTTTTAATCTAGTCTTACTTCATTTTTAGCTACATTATCACTCACTTTTTTTTTTAAGATTTTATTTATTTATTTGACAGACAGAGATCACCAGTAGGCAGAGAGGCGGGCAGACAGAGAGGGGGAAGCAGGTTCCCTGCCGAGCAGAGAGCCCGAGTGGGGTTCGATCCCAGGACCCTAAGATCATGACCTGAGCTGAAGGCAGAAACTTTTTTTTTAATCTATTTTTTAAATTTCTTTTCAGCGTATAAGTATTCATTGTTTTTGCACCACACGCAGTGCTCCATGCAATCCATGCCCTCTCTAATACCCACCACCTGGTTCCCCCAACCTCCCACCCCCCCAACCCCTGCCCCTTCAAAACCCTCAGATTGTTTTCAGAGTCCATAGTCTCTCATGGTTCAGAAGCTTTAACCCACTGAGCCACCCAGGCACCCCCATCGCTCACTCTTTATACGAAAAAGAGGAAAGTACCAGAACAAGGGGAAAGGTTTTGACACAAATACAGAAGACAAATGTATTTTAGGTTCCCCAATCATCAGTGTATGGGTCGCTCTTATTCGGGAACACAGAAAAAGTGGCCTCTAATTGACCTCCAGTGTCTCTCGCATTTCCCAAATACTTACTGTCAGCCCTTTCTCTGTCTTTTTCTATCCTGCCTGTGGATCTATGTGCCTATTTTTGTACCAATACCACTATCTTAATTACTATAACTTTACAGTAAATCTTGAAATTAGGTAGTGTTAGACCTCCAACTTTGTTCTTCTCAAATAATGTCTTGGTTTTTCAAAGTCTTTACCTCTATATAACTTTTGAATTTTTTTCAGTATCGACAAAATAGATTTCTAGGATTTTGATTGGGATTACATTAAAACTATAGATCTGGTTGGGAAAAAAATGACATTTTTAACAATTCAGAATCTTGCTATCTATGAATACAGAATAACATCATTTACTTAGATCTTTGATTTCTCTCACCAGAATCCTGTAATTTTCTGCAAACAGATCTTGTATGTATCTTGAATTTATAGCTCATTTTTTAAAAATGGTAAATGGGTTACTTTTTTTTTTTTTTTTGACAGAGAGGGAGAAAGAGTGCACAAGCAGGGGGAGAAGCAGAGGAAGAAGCAGGTTCCCCACTGAGCAGAGAACCCAATGCGGGACTCCATGCAAGGACCCTGGTATCATGATCTGAGCCGAAGGCAAACGTTTAACCAACTGAGACACCCAGGTGCTCATATTTTGAATTTATAGCTCATTTTTTGTTGTGGTTATTATAGATGGTATTTTAAAATTTGAAAAGCAATTGTTCATTGCTGGTATATAGGAAAGCAAGGAACTTTTGCCCATTTACCTTATATAGCCCATGACCTTGCTACTCTCACTTATTTCCAAAGGATTTTTGTTGCTTCCTTGGAATTTTTTTTTAAATATTTTACAGTCATGTCACCTGCAATCAAAAATTTATTTCTTCCACCCCAACAGGTATCTCTTTTCCTTCTGGGGTCTTATTGCTCCAGCTAGTACTTGCAGCACAACGTTAGAGAAGTACTTTTCATCCCTGTGACTGATCCCATAACTGGAAGTTTGCATCTCTTAATCCCCTTCACCTAATTTGTCCATCCTCGTCCCTCTCCCTTCTTGCAACTACCAGTTTGTTCTGTGTATTTGAGTCTGTTTCTGCTTTGTTACTTTGTGTTTTTTAGATTCTTCATATAAATGAAATCATATGGTAGTGGACTGTCTCTGACTTATTTCACTTCATATAATACCCTCTAGGTCTGTCCATATTGTGGCAAATGACAAGATTTTTCTTTTAAGGCTGAGTAATAATTCTGTTGCATATATATATATCATATCCTCTTTATCCAGGCTGATAGACGTTCAGGCTGCTTCCCTATATTGGCTACTGTAATAATAACCAATAAATTGAAATAAACTAATAAATAGGTATATATCTATTCCAATTAGTGTTTTTGTTTTAATTGGATAAATTGGATTAGCAGATCATTTCTATTTTTAATTTCTGAAGAACTGCCATACTGCTTTCCATAGTGGCTTCACCAGACTACATTCCCATCAACAGCATACAAGGGCTCCCTTTCCTCCACCTCCCTACAATTTGTTATTTCTATGTACAAGTGTTGAATTGTTACTGCATACCTGAAACATGTATTTTGGAGTACACACACACACACACACACACACACAGAAGAGTAAAAGACATCATGCCTTGTTTTCAGTAGCATCCTTATTTTTAAAACATCTAGTTTCTCACAAGTATTATGTTATCTCTAGAGTTTCTTGTAGGTCATTTTCACTTTTAAAATTCTGTGTTTCCCAACTTATTTGATCATGAGGCCCTTTGACTGAAGTACATCTATTAATATTTCACTGAACAATGGTGTTCCATGGAACACAGGAAAAATTTCATCATGATAATAATTGCTCGGGAGTAACAGGTCAAATTTACCTTCAGAAGAAAATAAGATCAATTCCAGAGAGAGATAAGAAAACATTGGAATGGTTTTATCTGGTTGCCAAAACAATTTGAGCTGGTACATTTGTATCTGGGGTTTTATTCCCATGGTTTCTAACCTTTATGTCTACCTGATACATTTATTCATAAAATGTTTATTTTACATTGTCAGGATTAGTGTGAGTTGCAAGAATACGAAGATGAATATGGCATAATTCCTACAATGGAGGAATTCACAGTCTAGTGGAGAAATAGAAATTAATTCCCAAGCAGCCCACCTGCTTATATGGAACAGAAAGCACCTCACAATTTCCCCTCAGAAAGGACTCTTCAGGGCAAATAACTCTGAGTGTAACACTCCAGAGACCATTCGCTTTGGCTGAGGATTTTTTTATCACAAAACTTTTAGACATCCAAAAAATATTTTCCAAAAATAAAGTACCCATTATCTGCCACCTACTTAAGAAACAAAACAGGATCAATATTCCTAAAGCCCGTGTGTATACCCCACCCTGCTAAGTGTATTTAAATTCCTTTTCTTTGCTTCAGGTAACTATTATTTTTAATCGGGTATTTTATCTGTGAATGTCTCTATACTTTATTAGATAAGGAGGTATTCCTAAATAATATACATTACTTGGTCACAATCAGAGACTTTTTATATAAGATGTCATAAAGGATAAAGCTTCTGCAACGTGCTTTCTTCATTCTGTATTATATATGTGAACCACAGCCATGTTGACAGCTGTAATTCATTGTCACTGCTGAATACTACTCCACTGTATTAACATGGCCCAATAAATGTATCCATTCTCCCCTTGATGCCAGGTAGGTCTTTTCCAAGCCATTGAGATTCAGAAAACACGGCCACGAACACCACTATACATGCTTCCTGGGCACATGTGCTGGAATCTCTTGCATCTAGAGCTGCCATACTGGAAAGGGCCATGCCACCTGGTCTTAAATATTTTTTATTAAATTGCTCTCCAACAAACCATGAGAGACTGTGGACTCTGGGAAACAAATGGAGGGTTTTAGAAGGGAGGGGCTGTGGGAGATGGGTGAGCCTAGTGATAGGTACTAAGGAAGGCACGGATTGCATGGAGCACTAGGTGTTACATGCCAACAGTGAATCATGGAACACTACATCAAAAAGTAATGATGTGGGGGCGCCTGGGTGGCTCAGTGGTTTAAGCCGCTGCCTTCGGCTCAGGTCATGATCTCAGGGTCCTGGGATCGAGTCCCGCATCGGGCTCACTGCTCAGCAGGGAGCCTGCTTCCCTATCTCTCTCTCTCTCTCTCTGGCTGCCTCTCCGACTACTTGTGATTTCTCTCTGTCAAATTAATAAATAAAAGCTTTAAAAAAAAAAAAGTAATGATGTGGATGAGTCAAGATGGCGGAGAAGTAGCAGGCTGAGACTGCTTCAGCTAGCTGGAGATCAGCTAGATAGCTTATCTAAAGATTGCAAACACCTGAAAATCCATCGGCAGATCGAAGAGAAGAAGAACAGCAATTCTGGAAACAGATAAACAACCACTTTCTGAAAGGTAGGACCAGCGGAGAAGTGAATCCAAAGCGACGGGGAGATAGACCCCGGGGGAAGGGGCCAGCTCCCGGCAAGCGGCGGAGCAACCGCGCACAAAATCAGGACTTTTAAAAGTCTGTTCCGCTGAGGAGCATCGCGCCAGAGGCTAAACCGGAGCGAAGCACACGCGTGGTCAGCGTGGCCTCAGGTAGCGCAGGGTCACAGAAGGATCAGGGGTGTCTGAGTGTTGCAGAGCTTGCGGGTATTGGAACGAGAAAGCCGGCTACAGAAACAGAGCCGACAGTAAGCTCACAGCTCGGTGTTACCTTGAACCGGTCGCAGGCTCGGTGAGCTCGGAGCGCGGCCGGAGGTCAGGCAGACAAGAGTAACTGGGCGCTGTTCTCTGAGGGCGCACTGAGGAGTGGGGCCCTGGGCTCTCGGCTCCTCTGGGCCGGAGACCAGGAGGCCGCCATTTGTATTCCCGTCCTCCGGAACTCTACAGAAAGCACTCAGGGAACAAAAGCTCCTGAAAGCAAACCCGAGCGGATTACTCACCCCGCCCCGGCACCGGCCCCGGTAAGGGCGGTGTAATTCGGCCTGGGGCAAAGACACTTGAGAATCACTACAACAGGCCCCTCCCCCAGAAGATCAACAAGAAATCCAGCCGAGACCAAGTTCACCTACCAAGGAGTGCGGTTTCAATACCAAGGAGAGCAGCAGAATTCCAGAGGAGGAGAAAGCCAAGCACGTAACTCATGGCTTTTTCCCTGTGATTTTTTTTAGTCTTGCAGTTAATTTAATTTTTTTCTTTTTCATTTTTTTTTCTTTTTTCTCGCCTTCGGGTAAAATTTTTTTTTTAACTGTTACCTTTTTCTTTTTTAACGATTTTTTACTAGTTTATCTAATACATATATATTTTCTTTTTTACATTTTTCTTAGGTGTTTTTTTTTAATTCTTTTCTTTTCTTTCTTTTTTCTTTTTTTTTTTTTTTTCTTTCTTCTTTTTTGAACCTCTTTTTATCCCCTTTCTACCCCCTCACGATTTTGGATCTCTTCTAATTTGGTTAAAGCATATTTTCCTGGGGCTGTTGCCACCCTTTTAGTATTTTACTTTCCCCTTCATATACTCTTATCTGGACAAAATGACAAGGCGGAAAAATTCAACACAAAAAAAAGAACAAGAGGCAATACTGAAGGCTAGGGACCTAATCAATACAGACATTGGTAATATGTCAGATCTAGAGGTCAGAATGACAATTCTCAAGGTTCTAGCCGGGCTCGAAAAAGGCATGGAAGATATGAGAGAAACCCTCTCGAGAGATATAAAAGCCCTTTCTGGGGAAATAAAAGAACTAAAATCTAACCAAGTTGAAATCAAAAAAGCTATTAATGAGGTGCAATAAAAAATGGAGGCACTCACTGCTAGGATAAATGGGGCAGAAGAAAGAATTAGTGATATAGAAGACCAAATGACAGAGAATAAAGAAGCTGAGCAAAAGAGGGACAAACAGCTACTGGACCACGAGGGGAGAATTCGAGAGATAAGTGACACCATAAGACGAAACAACATTAGAATAATTGGGATTCCAGAAGAAGAAGAAAGAGAGAGAGGAGCAGAAGGTATACTGGAGAGAATTATTGGGGAGAATTTCCCCAATATGGCAAAAGGAACGAGCATCAAAATTCAGGAGGTTCAGAGAACGCCCCTCAAAATCAATAAGAATAGGCCCACACCCCGTCACCTAATAGTAAAATTTACAAGTCTCAGTGACAAAGAGAAAATCCTGAAAGCAGACCGGGAAAAGAAGTCTGTAACATACAATGGTAAAAATATTAGATTGGCAGCTGACTTATCCACAGAGACCTGGCAGGCCAGAAAGAGCTGGCATGATATTTTCAGAGCACTAAACGAGAAAAACATGCAGCCAAGAATACTATATCCAGCTAGGCTACCATTGAAAATAGAAGGAGAGATTAAAAGCTTCCAGGACAAACAAAAACTGAAAGAATTTGCAAATACCAAACCAGCTCTACAGGAAATATTGAAAGGGGTCCTCTAAGCAAAGAGAGAGCCTACAAGTGGTAGATCAGAAAGGAACAGAGACCATATACAGTAACAGTCACCTTACAGGCAATACAATGGCACTAAATTCATATCTCTCAATAGTTACCCTGAATGTTAATGGGCTAAATGCCCCAATCAAAAGACACAGGCTATCAGAATGGATAAAAAAACAAAACCCATCTATATGTTGCCTCCAAGAAACTCATTTTAAGCCCGAAGACACCTCCAGATTTAAAGTGAGGGGGTGGAAAAGAATTTACCATGCTAATGGACATCAGAAGAAAGCAGGAGTGGCAATCCTTATATCAGATCAATTAGATTTTAAGCCAAAGACTATAATAAGAGATGAGGAAGGACACTATATCATACTCAAAGGGTCTGTCCAACAAGAAGATTTAACAATTTTAAATATCTATGCCCCCAACGTGGGAGCAGCCAACTATATAAACCAATTAATAACAAAATCAAAGAAACACATGAACAATAATACAATAATAGTAGGGGACTTTAACACTCCCCTCACTGAAATGGACAGATCATCCAAGCAAAAGATCAGCAAAGAAATAAAGGCCTTAAACGACACACTGGACCAGATGGACATCACAGATATATTCTGAACATTTCATCCCAAAGCAACAGAATACACATTCTTCTCTAGTGCACATGGAACATTCTCCAGAATAGATCACATCCTTGGTCCTAAATCAGGACTCAACCGGTATCAAAAGATTGGGATCATTCCCTGCATATTTTCAGACCACAATGCTCTAAAGCTAGAACTCAACCACAAAAGGAAGTTTGGAAAGAACCCAAATACATGGAGACTAAAAAGCATCCTTCTAAAGAATGAATGGGTCAACCGGGAAATTAAAGAAGAATTGAAAAAAATCATGGAAACAAATGATGATGAAATTAAAACGGTTCAAAATCTGTGGGACACAACAAAGGCAGTCCTGAGAGGAAAATATATAGCGGTACAAGCCTTTCTCAAGAAACAAGAAAGGTCTCGGGTACACAACCTAACCCTACACCTAAAGGAGCTGGAGAAAGAACAAGAAAGAAACCCTAAGCCCAGCAGGAGAAGAGAAATCATAAAGATCAGAGCAGAAATCAATGAAATAGAAACCAAAAAGACAATAAACAAATCAACGAAACTAGGAGCTGGTTCTTTGAAAGAATTAATAAAATTGATAAACCCCTGGCCCGACTTATCAAAAAGAAAAGAGAAAGGACCCAAATAAATAAAATCATGAATGAAAGAGGAGAGATCACAACTAACACCAAAGAAATACAAACTATTATAAGAACATACTATGAGCAACTCTACGGCAATAAATTTGACAATCTGGAATAAATGGATGCATTCCTAGAAACATATAAACTACCACAACTGAACCAGGAAGAAATAGAAAGCCTGAACAGACCTATAACCAGTAAGGAGATTGAAATAGTCATTAAAAATCTCCAAGCAAACAAAAGCCCAGGGCCAGACGGCTTCCTGGGGGAATTCTACCAAACATTTAAAGAAGAACTAATTCCTATTCTCCTGAAACTGTTCCAAAAAATAGAAATGGAAGGAAAACTTCCAAACTCATTTTATGAGGCCAGCATCACCTTGATCCCAAAACCAGACAAGGATCCCACAAAAAAGAGAGCTATAGACCAATATCCTTGATGAACACAGATGCGAAAATACTCAACAAAATACTAGCCAATAGGATTCAACAGTACATTAAAAAGATTATTCACCACGACCAAGTAGGATTTATTCCAGGGCTACAAGGTTGGTTCAACATCCACAAATCAGTCAATGTGATACAACACATCAATAAAAGAAAGAACAAGAACCATATGATACTCTCAATAGATGCTGAAAAAGCATTTGACAAAGTACAGCATCCCTTCCTGATCAAAACTCTTCAAAGTGTAGGGATAGAGGGCACATACCTCAATATCATCAAAGCCATCTATGAAAAACCCATCGCAAATATCATTCTCAATGGAGAAAAACTGAAAGCTTTTCCGCTAAGGTCAGGAAAACGGCAGGGATGTCCATTATCACCACTGCTATTCAACATGGTACTAGAGGTCCTAGCCTCAGCAATCAGACAACAAAAGGAAATTAAAGTCATCCAAATCGGCAAAGAAGAAGTCAAATTATCACTCTTTGCAGATGATATGATACTATATGTGGAAAACCCAAAAGACTCCACTCCAAAACTGCTTGAACTTATACAGGAATTCAGTAAAGTGTCAGGATATAAAATCAATGCACAGAAATCAGTTGCATTTCTCTACACCAACAGCAAGACAGAAGAAAGAGAAATTAAGGAGTCAATCCCATTTACAATTGCACCCAAAACCATAAGATACCTAGGAATAAACCTAACCAAAGAGACACAGAATCTATACTCAGAAAACTATAAAGTACTCATGAAAGAAATTGAGGAAGACACAAAGAAATGGAAAAATGTTCCATGCTCCTGGATTGGAAGAATAAATATTGTGAAAATGTCTATGCTACCTAAAGCATTCTACACATTTAATGCAATTCCTATCAAAGTACCATCCATCTTTTTCAAAGAAATGGAACAAATAATGCTAAAATTTATATGGGACCAGAAAAGACCTCGAATAGCCAAAGGGATATTGAAAAAGAAAGCCAACGTTGGTGGCATCACAATTCCGGACTTCAAGCTCTATTACAAAGCTGTTATCATCAAGAGAGCATGGTACTGGCACAAAAACAGACACATAGATCAATGGAACAGAATAGAGAGCCCAGAAATAGACCCTCAACTCTATGGTCAACTAATCTTCGACAAAGCAGGAAAGAATGTCCAATGGAAAAAAGACAGCCTCTTCAATAAATGGTGCTGGGAAAATTGGACAGCCACATGCAGAAAAATGAAATTGGACCATTTCCTTACACCACACACAAAAATAGACTCAAAATGGATAAAGGACCTCAATGTGCGAAAGGAATCCATCAAAATCCTTGAGGAGAACACAGGCAGCAACCTCTTCGACCTCTGCCGCAGCAACATCTTCCTAGGAACAACGCAAAAGGCAAGGGAAGCAAGGGAAAAAATGAACTATAGGGATTTCATTAAGATCAAAAGCTTTTGCACAGCAAAGGAAACAGTTAACAAAATCAAAAGACAACTGACAGAATGGGAGAAGATATTTGCAAACGACATATCAGATAAAGGACTAGTGTCCAGAATCTATAAAGAACTTAGCAAACTCAACACCCAAAGAACAAATAATCCAATCAAGAAATGGGCAGAGGACATGAACAGACATTTCTGCAAAGAAGACATCCAGATGGCCAACAGACACATGAAAAAGTGCTCCATATCACTCGGCATCAGGGAAATACAAATCAAAACCACAATGAGATATCACCTCACACCGGTCAGAATGGCTAAAATCAACAAGTCAGGAAATGACAGATGCTGGCGAGGATGCGGAGAAAGGGGAACCCTCCTACACTGTTGGTGGGAATGCAAGCTGGTGCAGCCACTCTGGAAAACAGCATGGAGGTTCCTCAAAATGTTGAAAATAGAACTGCCCTATGACCCAGCAATTGCACTACTGGGTATTTACCCTAAAGATACAAACGTAGTGATCCAAAGGGGCACGTGCACCCAAATGTTTATAGCAGTAATGTCCACAATAGCCAAACTATGGAAAGAACCTAGATGTCCATCCACAGATGAATGGATCAAGAAGATGTGGTATATATTGGGCGCCTGGGTGGCTTAGTGGTTAAGCCGCTGCCTTCGGCTCGGGTCATGATCTCAGGGTCCTGGGATCGAGTCCCGCTTCCTCCTCTCTCTCTCTGCCTGCCTCCTTGCCTACTTGTGATTTCTCTCTGTCAAATAAATAAATAAAATCTTTAAAAAAAAAAAAAAGAAGAAGATATGGTATATATACACAATGGAATACTATGCAGCCATCAAAAGAAATGAAATCTTCCCATTTGCGACAACATGGATGGAACTAGAGCGTATCATGCTTAGCGAAATAAGTCAAGCAGAGAAAGACAACTATCATATGATCTCCCTGATATGAGGAAATGGTGATGCAACATGGGGGCTTAAGTGGGTTGGAGAAGAATAAATTAAACAAGATGGGATTGGGAGGGAGACAAACCGTAAGTGACTCTTAATCTCACAAAACAAACTGAGGGTTGCTGGGGGGAGGGGGTTTGGGAGAAGGGGGTGGGATTATGGACATTGGGGAGGGTATGTGCTTTAGTGAGTGCTGTGAAGTGTGTAAACCTGGTGATTCACAGACCTGTACCCCTGGGGATAAAAATATATGTTTATAAAAAATTAATTAAAAATTTAAAAAAAAGTAATGATGTACTGTTGGAGGACTGACATAACGCAATAATAAATAAATAAATAAATAAATAAATAAATGGCTTTCCAGAGCAGTCGCTCATTTTTTTAAATTTTTATCAGCACTGGGTGAGTTTTCATTTCTTCACGTTTTTGCCAATACTTCGCCACCAATCCAACAGCTGGGAAGTGGTATCTGTGGCATTCCCTATTGGAGAAGCTGAGAACCCTGACAGGTACAAACTATGTAGTTCTCTTCTGTGAAGGTCCATTCATAACCCTTGCCAATTTCTCTTTTGATGTTATCGAGTGTTCTAGGTAGTGACTGAATATGCTCCAAATAGCTTTCCCACTCAGTACTTGCCTTTCTGCTTTATTTGCATGTTGCAGTACACATAAGCTTTTAATTTTATATAATTAAAAGTACTATTCTTTTTCTTTATTGTTTACTCTGTCTTAAGAAGTTCTTTCTTGGACTTGAGTCAAAGAAATAATCCTATATTTTCATTCAAAGCTGTTAAATGTCACCGTCACATTAGATTCTATTCCATCTAGAACTGATTTTTGGAGGACTGAGGTTGGGATAAAATCCTATTTCTTTCTAGGGGCAATATTAAGATGTCTTATCTTGCCTCAACTGATTTGTCAAAGGAACTGCATCACTTATCAATTTTCCATATATGTGTGTATATTTTGGAATTCTTTTAATATGTTCAGTGGCTCTATGTCTCTTCTTTTAACCCTGCTTGTCTAAACCACACTATCTTATTTAGTAAAGCTTTATAATAAATCTTGCTTTCTAGAAAGAGAAATTTCCCTCCCAATTTCTTTTTCTACAAATTGTCTTAGCGAATCGCAGCCTTCTTATTGTATTTATTAAATCAGGTTGATAAAGACTTTCTAAAATAATAAAACTAGCATTATATAGAACATATGTTGATCTGGAAAGAGAAATAACATATTAATATTAAACCTTATTATCCATTCACATGGAATACATTTCCATGCATATAGATCTCTTAAAGATATTGTTCAGTTAAGTTTTAAAGGTCTTTCCCTACTGTTCTCATACTTCATTTTTCAGGATTCATTTGTAGATATGTTACATATGTGACTATAATATATAATAAGTATTTTATATTTAATTTTTTGGTGCTGGTATATAGGAAGCCAAATTATTTTTGTTTGTTGATCTATGTTCAATAAACTTGCTGAGCTCTTATTAATTCTAAAATCTTGTACATTCTCTTTGGCTTTCCATGGAGACAATCCTATCCAATTACAATTAACAGTGGGTTTCTTCCTTTCCATCTTTCCTCCCATAATCTGGTTTTCTTTTTCTTACTATACTAGTAGGACCTCCATTGTAATATTAAAAAGAGGTGGGATAATGAGAAATTTCATTTTCACCTGATTTTTAAAGGAAATATTTCTAAAGTTGTTTCATTAAATGTGAGTTTCCTTTAAGTTTGTGGTATATGCCATTAGTCTGGTTAAGGAAATTCTTCCTAATTCTAGTTTGCAAAGAATTTTAAACATTCATTTTCTTTAATTAATGAGAGAATGCTGACTTATTAAATGTCTTGTTACACTTATATAGATGAGGTAAATTATTTTATTTTCTAAAGATAAACCAGACCAGCAATCTTGTTAAAAACTCAGTTTTGGGGGTGCCTGGGTGGCTCAGTGGGCTGAAGCATCTGCTTTCGGCTCAGGTCATGATCCCAGGGTCCTGGGATCAAGCCCCGTGTCAGGCTCTCTGCTCTGCAGGGAGCCTGCTTCCTCCCCTCTCTCTCTGCCTACTTGTGATCTCTCTCTCTCAGATAAATAAAAAATTAAAAAAAAAAAAACAATTCAGTTTTGACACAATGTATTCTCAGTTAATATTACTGCACAATAATGCTACATTAATAACCTACCTGAAACTCCATGGCTTTCAGCATTTATACTTATGGTCGTCATCAGTCAGCCCGGGTTACTGAGGAGGCTTTGGTTCATCTGCAACATCTGGAAAAGTTTTGCTAACCTGAGTTTGACACCTATCTGCAGTCAGCTGATATAAACTGGGTTTGGCTAGTCGGCTCTAACAGGTGCCAAACTAAGTTAGCCAACTAGCTCTGTTCCACAAGACCTCGCCTTCTTTTTTTTTTTTTTAATTTTTTAAAATATTTTATAAACATATATTTTTATCCCCCATAGCACATATCCTCTCCAATGTCCATAACCCCACCCCCTTCTCCCAACCCCCCTCACCCCAACAACCCTCAGTTTGTTTTGTGATATTAAGAGTCACTTGTGATTTGTCTCCCTCCCAATCCCATCTTGTTTCATTTATTAAGACCTTGCCTTCTTTCTTTTTTTTTTAAGATTTTATTTATTTATTTGACAGACAGAGATCACAAGTAGGCATAGAGGCAGGCAGAGAGAGAGAGAGGAGGAAGCAGGCTCCCTGCTGAGCAGAGAGCCCGATGCGGGACTCGATCCCAGGACCCTGCGATCATGACCTAAGCCGAAGGCAGCGGCTTAACCCACTGAGCCACCCAGGTGCCCCAAGACCTTGCCTTCTTAAACCAGCAAGATAACCCCAGCATGTTCTTCCCATGATGATGGCAGAGGGACAAGAAACTGCTTTACTGTACAAGCTCATTCTAAGCCCTTACACATCATCTCCACCAAATTCCCACTGACCAAAACAAAAAACAAAAAACAAAAAAAAAACAGGAAAGAAAGATAAAAATTGTACATAGTAGAACCTCAAGTCCAATGTTGGGAAGTATACTCTACCTTTTGTTAGAGGAATTGCACATCCCACAGCAAAAGATGTGAATATTGGAAACAGAAGAATTGGGGCCAATAATGCACTCTACCACAATGTATTATTGTTTGAAAGCAGATTGGTTTTATAGGATGCAAAAAAATTAAGTATATAATTTTAGAATTGTCCTTTTGTAACTTTGTGATGGGAAAAAGTTCCAATAGCATTCTCTCTTTTTTTTTTTTTTTAGATTTTATTTATTTATTTGACAGACAGAGATCACAAGTAGGCAGAGAGGCAAGCAGAGAGAGAGGGGGAAGCAGGCTCCCCACGGAGCAGAGAGCCCGAAGCAGGGCTCAATCCCAGGACCCCTGGGACCATGACCTGAGCTGAAGGCAGAGGCTTTAACCCACTGAGCCACCCAGGTGCCCCAGCATTCTCTTTTAACATGACAAACATGAAAAAAGTGACTAGTGCAAATTTTTCCATACATCTAGAACATGAATTGCTAGCAGAGATTTGCCAAAGACAGAAAACTTCTCTTTTCGCTATTCTTACATTTTTGTAAAAAAATTTTCTATGTTCCAAGAACCAATTTAAGTGGAACATTACCCAAAATTTCTTCACATATTCAAATAAAAAACATCACTGTGGGTATATCAGCCTGAATCAGTCTAAGTTCAGTCAGGAAAACAGTCTCTACTGCAGAATTAAGGGGTTTAATATAGAATTAGGACAAACCTGAGTGTTGTAAAGGAATAACTTTTCTTGCTAAGACATTTCCCACATATAAGACCTTTTGACTTAGCTAATCTATTTCACAAAATGGGCTCGGTATCAGCAAGACACCATTACAAATAGTAACAAAGAATATATAGAAGTGAACCCAACAATGAAGGCAAAAAGCCTTTCAGAGAAAGTGTTTTAACTATATTAAAAGACAGGAAAGAAGCTGGAATTGAGTGATACACCATATTTATGCACGAGATATTTCCTTATGGCATAGAGATCAATTATGACCCAAACTAATCTATACGTGCAACACACTAGCCATAGAAAGAGCAATAGAACAAAGCGGGAGGGATTAAACTCATTTTAAAGTTCATGTGACAGAAGAGCCAAAGTCAACTTTGAAAAAGAATAAGAAGGAAGACTGACAAGCCATTAACATAAGCTATTAGGCCCTAGTAATTAAAGAAATATAGGACACTGATAGAGAAAGTGGACTATTTCAAATAGCAGACTCAAGGCCCATAAGAAAAAACAAACCACTGCATGTGAAAATTCAATGTGTCACCAAGATGGTATTGCAAAGCATGAAGAAGAACTAAGTTGTTCAGTCAATGATGTTCTAAAAATAAAATAAAAACAAAAACTAGTTCACCATGTGAAGAAAAATGGTGGTGCACTCTTACTCTTTAAGCACATGTCAAGTGGCCAGTAAATGAATTAAAAACCCAAAGGTGAAGATAAAACCATAAGTCATAAAGAAAATAACATAGGGATTTATTGGCCAAAGCCATAAAGAAAGCTGAAATATTTATTCAAAACATTGTAAAGTTAAAAGAAGAAGAAGAGAGAAGAGAGAAGAGAAAGAAGGTATGTGACTACATTAAAACCAGATTTCCTAAAGAACCAAATAAAATCATGAGCAGATAGATGGCTTGGAGAAAATATTGGCAACCTTACAACAGATGAGGGAATACTATACGTAGATTATATAACAAGACAAAAACAAAATGAGCTCTTAATAAGTAAGAAAAAGACAGGAGACACAGGGGCGCCTGGGTGGCTCAGTGGGTTAAAGCCACTGCCTTCGGCTCAGGTCATGATCCCAGTGTCCTGAGACTGAGCCCCACATCGGGCTCTCTGCTTGAATGGGGAGCCTGCTTACCCCCCTCTCTATCTCTGCCTACCACTCTGCCTACTTGTGATCTCTATCTGTCAAAAAAAAAAAAAAGATAAGAGACACAGAGGGAGCCTGCCTAACAGATCTGGGAAGAAATCTCAAATTCACAATTAATAGAAAAATACTATCACAACCATGAAAAGCCAACATACACTCCCCAGAATGCAAAAATTAGGAAGGTGAGTAATGCTTGATATGGGGAGTTGTGGACCGGAACACTCATGCACCACAAATGGAAACAATAATGAACTGACCCAGCCACACTCAAAAGCAGTATGGCAGCATCCCTGAAGATTAAGTATCTGTATGTTTTATGACCCTGGGACACCCCTCCTGCAGCTCTGGAGCTCAAGAATATTCTCTCTGAGACTCTTAAGGCTACATATGTGTTCAAGCATGCTCATCGTGACATTGTTTATATTGCGAGGAACTGGAGGTATGCTCAATGTCTGTCATTAGGATGAATGAAGTTAAAGATGTAGAGTAGTTGTAGAGCATGGAATGCTATGAAGCTCCAAGAAGCAGCCAGCTAGATGCACATATGGTGTCGACCAGACTTTTACCCATTATAAGCAGTGAGCAAACTATTAGAGCGGGATTTATGGTGCAATACCATTTAACTACATTAAAACCAAACAATCATGAATCAAAACCACATGCTTTACAAATAAGTGTATATTTAAATGTGTTTATGTATACAGTTAAACATACAAATCCATACTTAAGAATATAAAACAAATCCATTAAATGGGAAAAATAAGATAAATAGGAATAGAGCCTTGCACTCATCGATTATGATCATGTGATAAGTACACAGGATTATGATGAGCTCCTTTCTCTGAGTTCTAGGAGTTAGAGAAAGGGGAAAAGGGGCTTACGTATTCCTTAGCCCAAAGGGCTCTTGAACATACAACATAATGACAAAAGTCCTCTGGTGTGAAGTTAGAGACTAAAAGAGAAAAGACTGGATCTAACAAATTTTCTCTGGATTTTGCAGGATTTATTTACACAGACCAAGATTTTAGATAATTAAATTTCCCCCACATTCAAGGTCTCAGGATCTTTTAATCCAGTCGTGGTCCTTTAAAGTATGGCAGAGTCAAAGATGGGTTTCTAATACCACCTCACTGAACAGTATTGCTTGACATAGTTACATGAAGATTCTCCCCCATGAGGTTATACAACAATTATGCATCTTCATAGGGATGAACCCATCTATTAAGATGTAACTGACAGGTGCCTTTTTTTTTTTTTTTAATTCTGATGATTGGTCACATCCTGACCAATCTTCCAGCTATTGGACCCATTAATTGACAAAAGGGCTGACTGCTGAAGTTAGTTAATGGTCCCATCCTAAAATCATTTATTACTAACTTCTGCCTACCCATCTCTCTCACTCACTTCTGATACAGCAAACACAGGCAGGAAAATGGTAGTGATTGGTTATAAACCTGTGACACAAGGTTGGATTTGCTTTAATGCTCTTGTTTTGAATTAATAGGGTCCCCTTCAAAAATGTCAAAGTAGAAGGAAAAAATGTTCAAGAGAAAGAATCGTGAAAGTCTCATTCTATGACTCACTGGTCAGACCCCCAGGAGACCCATGTTTCATTCTAGAAGTCAATGTTTAAGAAGGACTTCTACAAACTAATTCCTATACAAAGAAAAATGAACGCCACGGTCATAAGTCTGGAAACCACATCAAATCAGGAACCAAGGGTGTTGGTTCCAGAGAAGAGTATTTGAGGGAGAACACTTGAAATGCATGTGTTTGGATTCTAGTCTCACAAGGGTCTCTTAAGATCTGCTGTGTTTAACCATCCACACGTCCTCAAAAAGCAAGTCATCTCTTTTAGTCTGACAGACTGCAATGAAGATTTAAGTATCAGATTAGATACTAAGTGACACTTCATGGTTCCCTCCAGCCCCAACTTCCAATGCATCTATGACAATGTTTTTAATGTGTAAAGAGAAATGAAGTTGCTCTCTTCATCAATGGTCTGGGCACTGGGTTTTCAACTCACCACTTTTTCCTCATTCCAGATGGGATGATATAAAAGATTTTCCCCAGCATTCCAGATTTTATTGCTAGCTTGACTCTGTTGGACACATAACTGAGACTTTAATATCTGCAAAAACCCAAGAACAGGATCTTGGGATCTTGAGATGAGTCACCATTTTTTTTTTTTTTTTTTTTTTTTTTTTTACACAATAGAGGCTGCCAACAAAGTCCTGAGTCAGAAGAGGTATTTGCAAAATGGGGGCTATAATTGAAACAATAGTAGTTCTGCATGGTCTGTTTTCCTCTTTTTTCCTAAGCCACCTGAGGGACTATGTATAGCACATTAGGAGTAGGGCTTAGTAGTCCATTTTTATCAAAACCAGCTATAAAGCCTGATGGAAAAGCCAGGCAACTTTTAACTAGTTTATTCAGTAGTACCATCAAGATGGAAATCATGAGATTTATGTTAGTAACAAAACCACAGAGAGCCAAGAGAAGCATGATTTCTGGAACCCTGTCAAGAAGAGGTGATTCTGGAAAGCAAAGCCTTTATACTGAGCCATCACCAAAGACAGAAGCTCTGGGGGCATTTTTCCAAAAGAGGAGGGAGAGTAGGGCCCAAGTGCTGTTCACTTGAAGCCCGGTGAGACTCATGGGTCCAGCCTGCACCATCTTTTCATCTAGCCAAGCTGTTCGCAGGGACCAGCTTTTAATCTGGCACCTCTCTCAATGTATTTCATTCACTGTCAAGGGTGAAAGTATTCAATTTGTTAGCTTTCATGGGCAACCAACCAAGGAAGTGACTGCTAACTTCTTTATACGTGCCAGGCAACAATTCAGCAGTAATGATCTCTATTATTTTGCTAGAACAATCTTATCTCAAAGAAATAACTATTTTGAAACCCAGAAACTGGTAGACCTTTATTTATGCATTTATCTGTGAAAAGAAGGAAGGGAATGGAAACAGAAATCCCTATTCAGGTATTGCCTGCACCAGGAAATCCCTCTTTTCTCCTTGGTTGTATTAATAGAACAGTGGTTCCCTTCAGGGATGGTCTGCTCCCTAGAGGACATTTATAGGAATTTGTGGGGGGGCTGTGGTTTTTGTTTTCGTTTTTGATACAAGACCCCCAACAGTGTTTGCTGGACTCTACAGCAAGTTGCCCTGTCCCACACACTGAAGAATCGTACACCTTGCAACTTTGGAATGAACCACAGGATCTTCTTATGGGTAGATATCTTAATCTAAGCCAAGAATCTGAGTGCATTTTACCTATAAACACAAAGCGTATTTTGCATAATTTTAATATACTTTGAGATTACCAGGAATTTGACTACTATGAAGACAAATACTTGGTTTTTCTCACAGATTTACAACAGCTGCTCATTTAGAAAACCGTGTCATCGACAGCAAGCTTCTTCCTGGTGTCATTGTAAATTCCCAGCTGTCATATTCAGAACAATTCTACCTCTCATTGTAGGCATCTAACTACTTATGCATTGTAACATGTTTTATTTAAAATTATAAATATAGAATCATAAAATTACTTTTTCTTAGGTTACAGTTAAGGGATCATACAGATTGCTTTTAGATATAAATCTTTTGTCAGGCAAATATACTGCAAATATTTTCTTCCAGTTCATGGATTATCTTTTCATTTTCTTTTTTTTTTTTTTTTTTTTTTTTTTTTAAGATTTTATTTATTTATTTGACAGAGAGAGATGACAAGCAGGCAGAGAGGCAGGCAGAGAGAGAGGAGGAAGCAGTCTCCCTGCTGAGCAGAGAGCCTGATTTGGGGCTCGGTCCCAGGACCCTGGGATCATGACCTGAGCCGAAGGCAGCGGCTTAACCCACTGAGCCACCCAGGCGTCCCTCCATTCAATTTCTTTTTTTTTTTTTTTTTTTTTTTTAAATTTATTTTTTATTTTCAGCATAACAGTATTCATTATTTTTCACCACACCCAGTGCTCCATGCAATTCCTGCCCTTTATAATACCCACCACCTAGTACCCCAACCTCCCACCCCCCACCCCTTCAAAACCCTCAGATTGTTTTTCAGAGTCCATAGTCTCTCATGGTTCACCTCCCCTTCCAATTTCCCCCAACTCCCTTCTCCTCTCTAACTCCCCATGTCCTCCATGCTATTTGTTATGCTCCACAAATAAGTGAAACCATATGATAATTGACTCTCTCTGCTTGACTTATTTCACTCAGCATAATAATCTCTTCCAGTCCCGTCCATGTTGCTACAAAAGTTGGGTATTGGTCCTTTCTTTTTTTTTTTTTTTTTTTTATAAACATATATTTTTATCCCCAGGGGTACAGGTCTGTGAATCACCAGGTTTACACACTTCACAGCACTCACCAAAGCACATACCTTATCTTTTCATTTTCTTAACTGCTCCTTTTGAAGAGTAGGTGGTCTTGATACACCTAATTTACATTTTTAATTAGTTTTTTGTACCCTGTCAAAAAGTCTGCCAACCCAAAGTTCAGAAGTCAGTTCTCCCAAAGTTCAGCCTCCTGCTTTCCAGATGTATGGTTTCCAGATGTATGGTTTTAGTTATGTGGTCTAGGATTTATTTCAATTATGTTTTATGTATGCAATGAGACCGAAGTTTTTTATTTTGCATATGGATATGTGGTTTCAGCATCATTAAACATGTAAAGTTTTTTGACACTAAATTACCTTGGAATTGGCTAAAAATTAATACAACACATATACATAGCCCTACTTCTGAACACTTTGTTTTCTCCTTCCATAAATACCATGTTGTCTCCTGTGGCTCCATGCTGTCTTAACATGAGGGGGTATAATTCCTCTAATCTTTTTTCAAATTTGTTTTAGCTATTCTATTCTAAGATACATACATTTCTACATAAGCTTAAGCATTATTTTGTTAATTTCTACCCAAAAAATGTTAGGACTAGGATAGCCTTGAATATGTGGACCAAGTTGGGGAAAAAATGGGCATCTTCACAATACTGAGTCTTCTGGACCATAAGCATTCTTTTTTCCAGCAATATGTTATAGTTCTCACTGCAGAGATCTTCCACATCATTTCCATAGATCCTAAAAGTATTTCATGATGTTGTTGTACTTAGTATTGTTTTAAATTTTGTTTTCTAATTTGTGTGTATTAGCAATACAATTTTTGATTGACCTTGTACCCAATAACCTTACTAAAATCATTTATTAATTCTACTATTTTTATAGATTTCTTAGGATTTTCTTCTATAAACAATCATGTCATCTGCAAATAAGTTTTTTTTTCCTTCCTTTCAATTGTTATACATTTCTTTTACTTCTATTGCTCCAGAGAAGAACTCCAGATCAAAGTGAAATAAGAGAGTAAGAATAAACCTCCTCACTTGGTTACTCATCTTTGTAGTACAGCATTCAATATTTTTCCATTCAATTTAAGGTTAGCTGTAGGTTTTTCATCCATGCCCTTTGTTAGATTGAAGATATTCTTTTCCATTTATATTTTGAGAGTTTGGGCATAAGTAGATGTTCATTTTGTCAAATATCTTCTCTCCATCTCTTGAGATGAGCATATATTTTTTTCCTCATTGACCCTATTAATGCTGTGAATGCCACAGACAGATTTTTGAATGTTGAACCCACTGCACATTCCAAGGATAAATTCCAAGTGGCAGGAGGTTTTATCCTATTTCGCTATTAGTGGATTATCCTTTCTGTGGACTTCTGCATTATCAATTATTAATGCATTAGTATTAATGAACCAATATTAAGTATTGATTTTTACTTGTAATATTCTCATTTGATTTTAGTATCAGGGTTACAAAAGCCTGATAAAATATGTTGAACAGTAGTATCACCTCTATTTTCTGAAAGTTTTTATAGGATAATTGCCTTTTTTCTTGAATGTTTGTTATCATTCACCAGTGATCCCATTTGAGCCTGGAGTTTTCTTTGCCATAACTTCTTCAATCCTTTTAGACATAAGGCTTTGAAGGTTTTCCATTTCTTCATGAGTTCATTTTTGGATTTATGTCTTAAGGAACCATAGCTTCACCAAAAGTTTGACTAGTTTCTCTGAACAGAAGGCAAGACTGTCCTTCTCTGGCAGACTTTCTCCTCTACTTACTTTGAACCTCAGCCAGCCTCAGATACAAATGTCTCATTTACTTCAGAATAACTAGTATTTCTGGAATTTAATTTTTCTGAGATTTGTGTCTACCAATTTTGGGATCTTTTTTTAAAGATGTAATTTTTTTTGTTTACTTTGTAACTTTTGTTGTTTTGACAGTGAGGCTCCTTCACTTCTGTATCTTACCAGAAAACAGAACTCCATATAGAATTTTAAATTTATATTTTGTATATTATGATGTACGAACTTCAAGATAGTAAGAAAGAATTGCAAAATATTTATTATAAAAGGGATGCTGGGACTGGCACGTTTAAGAATTACTGAGTTTGAAAGACATCATTTTGTGAGAATTATTTGGTTTTGATTTCGTCATCCAGAACATGAAAATAGTAGGCCCTGCTTTACTACTGCATGAGGTCCGGCCATATTTCATCAACGCCTGAGATTTTTCTAAACTAGCTATCCCAGGACCTACCATCCTAAAGAGCCTGATTCACTGGGTGTAAGATCCAAATACACAAATGATTTAAAATCTCCTGGGTTGATCCTAATCTATATTTAAGGCTAAGAATCCCTGTCATGGGGTTTTGTAAGGCTCAGTAATATAATGTACACGAAAGTCTTTCATAAACTACAAACTATAAAAGAACTGCTTATTGTTTTTGAATGAGTATCTTATTTTCATAAATCCAAGAAAATAAGACCTGGTGCCCAACATGATCAACATAAATGTAATCATGCCACAGCAAAAATTCCTATCATTGTACTAACTCTGTGTTCACCTGCAGGGAAGAGAATTATGCAGAAACGTCACAAAGAGCAAAAACCAGAAATAAATTCCATCATGTGAGAAGGAGAACACATTACCACCAGTCACCTGATTCATGATTCTTGCAGGAATCTAGCTGTGCAATTTAGCATGTGAAAAATTGTATATTTCTTTTCTTGTTCTTTGCATCTGACCTTTGTATATAATCTTCTTCTGTTTAGGATCTTTTCCCCGACAGCTCTCATTATAGTTGAATTTTACATTCAGATATGCAGTTATTAGGTTTATGGTGCTTTCTTTCACCAGAGTTGAAGTTTATTGAGGGAAGAAACTTCAAGCTTCCCTGCACTGCAATTCCTGGTACTCATGACGGGCTCAATGAATGTCCACTGAATCAGGGACAGACTGACTGACACCTTACCCAGAACTCTTGGAATGTATATCAAATAAGCATTTCTTCCACGGATTAAATGTTAATTTGGATTTAGAGAAGCTTTTCTATGTTAGTATCATGCATTTGAATATAGGTAAGAATTCTTGGGAAATCTATATCTATTTCCTTATCCTAGTCACAGTGACCATATATATTTTCTTGCACTGGCTTAGGAGCTGAGAAAGACAGATTTGCACAGTGAGGAACATGGCTCTGGACCCAAGCTCCCTGGATTGAAATGGCTCTACTATTTACCATCTATGGGCTCTTGGGCACATGTAACTGGGACCTCATAATGTTGTTGGGAGGATTCAGTGATTTCTGTAATCATTGTCTCTTGGAAATCTCCAACTGGGTGCACTATAACCATCTTAAATTTGGAATATCAGGAAATTTGGTTTTGGATATTCCCCCAAAACCTGCTTCATCCATTGACTTGTCTAGGTCATTTGAATGACAACTTCCTTCTACCTGTGCTTGAGGCAAGTGTCTTGAGCTTTTCATGCCAAATGCCTTGTAATCATCCTTCCCTCCTTGTTCTTCTACAAAATATACAGAATATCAGCAAATCCTACAGTTTCTTTCTTCCAAAATAACCAGAACCTGATCACTTTTTATCACCTCCTTGCTACCACACTGACCCTTGAGACTGTTGCATTCTTATCCTATGTGATCTCTGAGCTTTCACTCAAAAAGCCCCCAAAAAGCTTATGCTCAGCACAGCACACATCATATTCCTGTGAACACTTAAGTCAGAGCATGGCAGTCCTCTGCTCTAATCTCCCTGGTTACTTTCAAAGTCCATTCAGGGCCTTCCAAGCCCCCTCCTATGGGACCCCCATTTTCTCTCTGACCCTGTTTCCTCCTTCCCTCCCCCAGGCACTGTGACTGCCCCCAGCACACTGGTCTCCCCGCTGTTTCTTAGTCACTGAAAGCCCAGCTCCATTCTAGGGTCCTTACCTAGAATTCTCTTCCTCCAGATAGTTGCATGGCTTGCCTTCTTACCTCTCTCAGGCTTTGATTCCAATGATAACTTCTCAGTCAGATTGTCCCAGGCCACTCTATTTTCAAGTGTGTGTCCACCAACACTGCAGGGTTTCCTAACTTTCCTGCTTTAATTTTCTTCAACCACTTCTCATCATTTAATATACTATCTAATTTGCAAGTGTATTTATTACATGTTTCTCTTCAGCCTTACCCATTAGACTACAAAATCCATGAAGAAAGGGATTTATTATATTTTATTCCTTCCTGTATTCCAAGGGCCCGAACTGGGTCTGGCAATAAATATTTGTTGAATGAATGAGTGAAATTACACCTGAAAGGTACTCAGCATAGCTCTGACACTCAGGAAAATGTTATAATTTTAATATTTCTGTGTTCAGCCTCCCAGTTTTCCAAAGGCAGCAAAGCAACTTCTAAGTTCTTGAAAGAAGCAGGAAAACATTTATCCTTTTACTATAGACATTAGCCCTGTTTGTGTTTCGTTGGGCATAATGCTCTGGAATTCCACAGTCTACATAGGATACCCAACCAAGGATACACTTGGGGATGAGGAATTTAATATTCTTCCTTTCTTGGGTAAAAAGCCACTTCCAAATCCCATCAGCAGCTCCAAAACCCTCTCTAACCAGTCACTTCCCCAGTTCCCTCTCACTCCAGGATTTTGCCACACCCACATTACAGTTGGGGGCTTTCTAGGAATTACCTTCTCAGGTCAATCTGTTTCTCCAAGTGGGGGCATAGAAAACCTAGGATACACATCCAGAATAGGCACTTCCTGAAGTAGTAGTTGAGCAAGAGCCTTTAAAAGGCCATTTAGTGGCAGAAAATCAACGAGGTAGGTAAATTCTTAGTTGAACCAAAAGTTAAATATATTTTCAACCCCAAAGGTTCTCATAGCTCCATACTATCAATTTCCCTTTATTACTTACACCCTTCTCTGAAAATCGTAAGACCAAACTCATACATCATCCTTCATACAATTCTATCCAAATCTAAATCTAAGTACATAAACCATTTTCAGACAGTTGCTTTCCCTCTTGAACTCAGCTATGGAAATTCAAAATTAACAAAATCGAAGTGGAAAGGCTTTGGGGGCCCATGACTTTACTTTCATGCTTGCAATCCTCCAATACAATTTCAGAGCTATAAAATGTCAGTATCTGAGATAATCCACTCTGAATGAGTCATAGGAGAAAGCCGAGGCCTTCCCGTTGTCACCTAGGTAGCTAACAGCAAAATGGAGACTGGACATTGGGACTTGGGCTTCATGTCTATAATGCTTGTTCACCATGCAGCACCCACTCAAGATTCAGGTATTGGCCTCATTGTGAGCCCTGAATACTGAGTACCATCTTTGCACAAGGATGTCTGAGTTCATATGGGTTACAAAGAGCAAAGCAATTTATTTCAACTTGTTCTAAGAGCAGCAGTGAATTTCCACTCAATGCAAAGACAGAGAGAACCATGGACAAGAAAGCATAGTTTGGATTTAGCTGGAAGTTCAGAAATCTTAAGAAGTACCACAATCATTTCAGGCATTAGCTATAGCAATGGCATTGTCCAGTTCTGATTACAGAGGAAAGCAGGACCAAATCCACATTGCATCTGGGACCAAAAGTACCTTTTCAAATACAGCAAGAACAGTACTTTGTACAAAATTCATTTTATCAGGGTAGAATACTAAAAAATCCATAGAAGCTGACCCTACATTCATCTGATGGCTCTTGATCCAGAAATACCTTAAGTTATAAAATTGTTATTACAGACTATAGTGCTTCATTACAGAAAACTGCCTGGTATCTTAGTAGCAATTTGAACGGCCCTTGAAATTTCTAGCAGCAAGGTCATCATCTGGAATCGATATACCAACAATAATTTCACATGCTCTCCCACGAGAGCTCTTAAAGACATCCTCTCCTCTGCCTGAGTTTCAAGCTGCAGGACAAGAACAGCTATCCTAGCCCAGGGAGACGTAAATGCCAAGCAGTAATTCAGGGCCACAACACAACTAAGTTTCAGTGGCACATATAATTACTATCTGGTTTCAAGCAGGGATGAGTTGTTCTTCTACATAATTCTGTAAGCTCAGGCTTCTAGCGGTATTACCCATGAAAATGATGATTACCTAAGGTGGAAATAACTGAGAGGATTATTCTTCTATGTGACAAAATAGGGCCACCAAGTTTATGTATTAAGGGAAAAAATCGAGAATGACTGCAATGAACAGCTTTTGCCAGTATGGTTGCCCTTTATGTTTGGGGATCCAAACACTGGCTAGAACACAGTTCTCACTTCCCAAGGAATCCAAATCTAGTGGAGGGGCAATGGTAAACAGGAAGTGCTGTCATCTACTGGGGTAAGTTCAGGGTCTGCTGTCCCCCTCCTCTGGGACTGAATTCAGCTCTGCTAATTTTTAGCTGGGAAACCTTAAGTTACTTTACCTCTCCTCAGCTTTAATTTTCTCATTTAAAAACCAGGATGCTTCCCTTTGGAGATACTGTGAGGATTAAAAGGGATAACACATGAAAAGGGCTTAGCACATCTCCAGGTATTAGCATGCAAGATCCCCACCATTATTATTACATAAGGTACAAATAAACCAATGCTAAGACCTAGCATAGAAATACAAGTGATGTGCCATGAAAGCAATTTATCCTGCCTGATAACGAGACCTCTGCCCTGAGCCACACATGCCCTTTACAAAAGCAGCACAAATCACATTCATGGAGATATATTTAGGACCTTTTCAGAGTAATAATCATGAGATTATTACTATTTCAGACTAAAGCACATTGGCTATGCAAGCAGAGACATTTGTCGGAAACTACCATCTCTTGGACTGATGAGAACGGCAAATCTATGATCTGCAAGGTAAAATTGTCTGATAGAATGAAATCACAAGGAAACCCCATTTACCTCATAGTAAAGTTTGGCTTCAAATGAATCTGACTCCTGATAGGACAAGAATCTTCCAGCAACATTCAATGATCTCATCACCACATCTCCCCCGGAAGCTCTCCACAGACCCGGTCTCAGACCAGTCAGGCCGCTGTGACAAAAATACCACAGACGGGGTGGCTTTAACAATTATTCTCACAGTTCTCGAGCCTGGGAAGTCCAAGATCCACGTGCCAGCAGATCGAGTTGTTAGTGGGGGTCCTCTCCTTACGTTGCAGACAACTAACTGCCTGCTCACTCCCTCCTTGCACAATGGAGACAGGAAGCTCTGGCGTCTCTTCCTCTTCTTTCAATGGGGTCTCCACCCTCATGACCTCATCTAAACCTCATCACCTCCCAAAGGCCCCCCATTCTGATACCATCCCATGGAAGAGGGGTGTATGAGCTGCAACATAAGAATGCAGGGGGACCCAAACATTCAGCTCATTTCATCCCAATTATATCTATCATCTTGAACTTCAGTACAAGGACTTTAAAAAAAAGTATTTTTGAGCAGTTTTAGATTTCTAGAAAAACTGCAAAGAGTTTCTATACATTACCACACCTAATTTCTCCTGTTGTTAACATCTTACATTAGTATGGTAACCATGCAGAAGAAACCAGATAGACCACTATGCACAATTTGGCTTGGATGTCAAGAAAGATTGTGTCATACACACACAAAAATGTTATAGCTTATATATGAAGGCTTTCTGAGGAGAGCAGGACACTTTTCAAGGTGGTTCCAAAGGCCTGAAAGCTGTGAGAAAGGAGATTGTCTAAGGGGTTTTACTGTAGATAGAAGGCTGGACCAGGGTACAAGTTACTGTGTGTAATCAAGGACATAGACATGGTTCAAATCTCCCACCAATGCCAAAGGAGGGAGCACCCACACTTTATTAGTTGCCCAGATATGAGTCAGAAGATGGAAGAAGAGAGCAGACATTAACATATAAAGTCAGATCCTTGATTATATATGGAACATCTGTAATAGTTCATAAACCACTATTCTTTTTATCCAAAGTCAATATTTTGTCTAGATTTCCTCAGGCTGTGTCTAATGTCCTTTCTGTTCCAGGATCCCATTAGTCAAGACATTCTGTCTAGTTGTCCTTCTCTTTGGGCTCCTCCTGGTTCTAGCAATTTCTCATACTTTGTTTTTGATGACCTTGGCAATTTTAAGGAATGTACGTCAAATATGTTGGAGTGTATCTCAAGATTTTTCTGACGTTTTCATTATTAGACGGGGGTTTGGAAAAGACCGACCATAAAGCTCATTTATCATGTTTCATTACATCATATCAATAGCCACATGATTTATCATCATACAAACCACATGATTTATCACTGTTAACATTAACCTTGATCACCTGGCTGAGGTAGTCTCTGTATGGTAAGGTTCCTCATTTGATTCCCCTCCCCAGTCTATACTCTTAGGGAGTACACATGCCTAAGCCCACACTTTGGGAATGCAGAGCTAGGAACACCTCCTGCAGGGCAAGAATCTATGTAAGTTGTTTGGAATTTTCCCACAGGGGAGATTTGCTTACGCTCCTCCATTTATTTTTCAATCATTGACTTCTATCAGTATGGACTATTGGCTATTTTATGCCTTGCATTATATTCCAAAAATTTGAGTTTTTGCTCAAATCATATCAGCTTTGGCCATTTGGGAGCTTTTTCAGTCCCTTCTTATGTCTCCTTAACATACCCATTTTATTTTGAGAACTTTCTTACTTTCTGGCACTGCCAGATACTCCAGGATTATCCTATCTATTTCTTGCACTAGTCCCAGAATCAGTCATTTTTCCAAAAATTCATGGTTCCTTTTATGGAGAATGGAATTAGAAACATTAAAAATGTCTATGGTTCTTGTGTTTCTTTTTACAATCTCTGTACTAGTAACAGTTGGGGTAGACTAGTCTTTATCGTGGGGGCTGGGATGTGCATTGTGGGATATGTAGCAGCATCATTGGCCTCTAGTCACCAAATGCCGGTAGCACACCCATGGCCCTAAGTTGTGACAAACAACAATGTCTCCAAGACACTGTCAAATTGTTAAACAATTACTAAACAAACTGTTAAACAATTACTAAACAAGTCTGAAGAAAGCCCTTTGATTTCCAGGTATCTAACGGAACATCAAAGACATCTTACCTTTTGAAAGTCATTTTTCAAATAAGATCTCAATTAGAAATAGAAGCGCATTGACCATCAAATCAAACTGCATCAAAAGAGTCTCTTTTCTCACCTTTTTAAAATGTATCCTCACTTTGAAAATTCCTTCTTCTCTCTAGCTTTCATTTCCACTTAATAAAAATGTGATTTTTCTTTCTTCTTAAATAGGTTAAGTTTGCTAGTTCTGTGCTGACAACCACATCTTGATGTTTGACCTATTGCTTTCCTATCAGATGAGGGTTGGCTGTCAATGGAAGAAACCAAATCTGTCAGCACCTTGATCTTGGACTTCCCAACATCAAGGACTATGAGGAATAAAGTTCTGTTGTGTAAGCCACCCAGTTTGTAGTATTTTCTTTGGAGGCCTTAGAACAAACTAGCGTGTCCTCAGTGCTTTTTGGATGTTTGTAATACCAACTACATAGTACATTCTAGGGCAATGTGTAACAATGTTGGTTTACCTACACCGGTTGATGAGCTGCTTAATTAAATGTGTTTAATGGTCGTTTGATTTTCTCTGTTGAATTACCAACTAGAAAACAGCATCATAGATACCATCTATATTCAGAAATCCTAAGATAACACTGTCCATTAGAAATGATCATTGGTTGAAACTAGGTCTCTTAACAAAGTCTCCAAGGTGGCTCAGTTGGTTGAGCGGCTGGCTCTCAGCTCAGGTCATGATCTTGAAGTCCTGGGATCAGGCCCTGGGTCAGGTTCTATGCTCAGTGGGAAGTCTGCTTCTTCCTCTCCCTTTGCTCTTCCCCCTTCTCACTCAGTCTCTCAAATAAATCTCAAAAAAAAACCCCAAAAAACAAACAAACAAAAAAAACACCATAGTCGTCTTTCTCGAGTTCAAAAAAATAAAAACAGTAACAACCACCAGTACTAACCCCCCCCTCCCCACATGTCAGACACTGGTCTCTGTGCTTGGCTAGTGGCAAAGTCACATGGAACAATGGGCTTCTACACAGAAAAACTACAATCTGGCCACTGAGATGGCTCCCATTCTCTGGCCCAAAATACTTACTGGGTGTTTTAAATAAACTCGAAATCACAATTTTATGTTACGGTCTGAAACATAGAAGCAATTGACTTCTCTAACCTGTAAAATCCCAAAACACTGCACTATCAGTCAGTCTTAATAGAAGGCCGCAGCTGGGGAAAGCCCCCTGTCACAGAGCTGTGTTCCGCTCATGCCTGCTTGGGAGCTCGAGCTCCCTTCAGCTTCTCTCTTCCTAAAACTTGGTAAACGCCCCCCGCCCCTTGATGCTTTCAACCAACATTCCAGCTTCTGTTACCTTAGACTTTTAGACCTTCAGCTTCAGTAGTCTGCCTGCTTCCAAGGAACTGCAGTATCTGTTTTACCAAGTAGTTTTCCTGACAGGGTAAGGATAATCAGCTGTACAGAATACAACACCTGTTGGACCATAAGCCAAGCAGCTCCACTTCTAGGCAACAAACCCTGTCACGGTCATGGTTCAGCACAGGAAAAATGAACCACTCCAGGGATCTGGAACTGGAAGGGATTCTGTACAAGCTATTCAATGAAACTACTGGGTCGCTGGGAGCAGCAGTGCGAGGACCTCAGTAGAGCCCAAGAGAAGTGAGCTCTCAGGCGTCAGAGAAGCCGACTAAACCAATAAGCCAAAACGGAAGTAACCATCAACCACTTACTGTGATAATGTAAGCAAGAAGCTAAAACCAGAGGAACTGCTGACTCTCCAATGCCATTCTATTTTCTCCTATGGAAAGGTGCACTGGTAGAGGGTCAAATGATAGGCCAGTACATGGGGTAGGTCCAGGAGAGGGATTGGGGGGTTGGTGGTCGGGGGGTTGAGTATGGTCTCACTGTTGAGGAAACTCCAACCACAAGGCTCCTGCAAACGCACAGACTGAGGGTAGGAGCGTAGAATGGCAGGAGGGGAGCTGAGGGATAGAAAAGTACTGGGTATTAAGTCAGAATGGGGAAATCTCTCCAAGCCTTCTTCCTTCTCTCCCCCATAAGGAGGCCTCAGCAGAAGCACCTGGCAAGAAGGCTCCAGATAGAAACTTCTGAATGAAGGCCCCTAGGGCTAGGAAGGCTAGTATGTTTAAGAGCGAGGCGCACTGGGGCTCTGGGCCAGTCTTGACTGCAACTCCCCGCAAGAGGGTATGACACACTGGCTTGGGCACCAAGTCTTAAGCATAGGTAGGTGGGAGGCCGGGGTGGGGGTTGGTAGTTTTCCCTAGGGGTCTGCCTGGTAAAGCCTTTATAATTGCCTATGGTAGGACTGGGCGGCAAAATCACAACCAGGTTTCTTTGGTGAGGAGCCAGACTCCTCAGCAACATGTTGTCAGGGCCTTCAGGAAGGAGCCCTGGTAACCATACAGAGCTGACCTGCCAGGAAAGCCAGTATTTCTGAAGCAACATTTGGTGTCCTGAATGAAGGAACCAACCAGCATACGTTATCACCACTGCCACTACTATTGTCACCACAATAGCCTCCAGACACCCAGGAACCTGGAGACTGTTACAGGAAAACCACCTTTCTCCACAACCTCTCTTTCCACAAACAACCCACTAAAGGAAGATGAAGATGGAATGAGCAGGAACAAGGTGATGAAGTTTTGGAATATAGGTGAGGTTCAGTGGGGCGGAGCCCAGAGCCGACAACCAAGACAGAATTCTTGAGAATTCTTTGGTACAAAATGGTGGTTTATTAAAGCAAAGATAGTGCTCATTTTTGGTGGGCAGAAAGAGCTGCTGCCCTGGGGTGGTGAGGGGTGCCTGATTATATACTTTGAGGTTAGGGAAGTAAGGAGAAGGGAGAGTTTGAAAGAACTTTCACATATTAAAGAAGACATACAGGATACGGGAGGCTTTGCTATTTGTCAAGTTAAGGCTGTTTTTTCCTTTTAGTAAGGCATTAACAGTAAGACAGTTGGGAGCTTCCTGGAGGAATGTCACACTCCTCCGATCACCCGTCCTTGTCAATGAGCTTTAGGTTTAGAAGAAATTCAACTTTATTTACATTTCCCTCTGTCTGGGCCTCTCACAATTTTATAGAGGGGAGGGCAATGTTAGGGCTTCAGGGACTGAGTAATGGGTCTCTGGAAGTTAGGCTATTGATAAGAAAGCTGTAAGGTTTTTCCGGCGAGATAAACACAACACCAGGCAAAGTGGGTGTAAGGCAAGGTTTATTAAAGGTTCTCTCCAGTGAAGTTTCAGGGCCCAGGTGAAGGGGAGCCGAGAAAGTTGCACCGGGAGGAGGTGGGCACCCTCGGGCGAGGTTCCGCAACTCTGGAAAGCAGAGTGGGGGAAGTCGCGCCCAAAGCAGGGAGGAGGGGGCTTTTAAGGGGTCTTGGGGAAAGCTCAGGGGTCTTTTGGCAAGTTTCCCTTATTTGGATATCCCTCCTGCTCATCGGGATCCCATTGGTCCACAGGAGCCCAGGGCGGGGGTCTCAGGTTCCTGCTTGGGCCTTTGTTCTCCTGTCGGAGCTCAGGTCGTGTGGCGGGAACTTTCGCCATCTTGGTCCTTTGTTCTCCTGTCCGAGTTCAGGTCTTGTGGCGGGAATTTTCGCCATCTTTGGTAGCCCTTCCTGCCAGCCCAACAAAAGCTTCTTCCTTGCACATCACTAGGACATTTATAAACCGAGGGAGAATGCAGTCTTGCAGGATTGTGATCTTTAGAAGTTAACTATTTGTTTTTCCTTTAGGGCAGCCAGGAGTGCCTGAGGAATGTCATACATGACCCGCGGTGGGGGCGGGGAGGTGTCCTCAGCTAGCCTTCTGTTCCCTCATCAAAGGTGTGAGATGAGGCTTCTAGTTTTTAAATATTACAATTTTCAGCATTTAATGAGCACCCATGTTTGTCTCTGAAGAACAGAAAAAGGCAGGAGACCACTCTTACCCATGAAGAAACTAGAAACCTAGATTTTCTGAAGACATTCATCACTCGAGCATCTGTGGTCTTAGCCTGTCTTCATAGTCGTACGGTAGAATGCAGCTGCCACCCACTTAGGACTCCTCTCCTCTCTCAATACTGCTGATACAGTTTCCAATTCTTCTCCCACCATCAGGCAGAGTCATTTCTAAACCTGATAACCAAATGAGTCATGGTGCCCAAGAAGATAAAGCACCTTCTGCTGCGCACCGGAAATCATATTCTTAATACAATCAGGACCATCAGTGGTATTTTCTCCTGTAAGGAAGCATTATTATTATATACACGGCCCTAAGAATAATTAAGTAACTGGAGACAGGTTTCTGTTACAATAATTATGGGAAGTAAAGACCTCTGACAGAAGGAACCCCACTGAAATCTTTAATAAAGTCTGAGGAGATCTATTTGTCATGCAAAGAAACACTGAGTTAAGACAAATACTGGCTTAAGAGTAGAAAGAACAGCAACAGTCCCCACCTTCATGATCCCAGCCTCTCCCCTCGCTAATCACTTAACCTTTGCTAAAACCTCATTAGTGAAAAGGAGACCTGCCTAGTAAGCATAATGGTAAGGCTTTAATGGACTTTAGAGATCATTTCCATCTAGGACTCAAAGCACTGAAATGCAAATTCTTTCTATTTGAATATTTGAAAGCATTAATTAAGCATTTTTAATGGGGTTCAATTGTGAGGATAAAATAAAGTTCTCCAGGGGAATCTGAATTTCAACTAATATTAAAGTCAAGGGTGTTTAAATGGGGAAAAAGTATTCTGGTAACATGAATTTTGGTTAGCCAAATTAGTTTTATAACAAAACAATTTTTCATCTGTTTCATTAGCTTTGAAACTTTGGAAAATGTCTTCACCCACTTTAGGAAGTTACTTCCTAAAACTAATTTTCTACTGCCTTTAGAAATACTGCTTTTTTGGCTTTGTTCTTTTCTTAGCAAATTTTGGATTTGTTTGACTTGTTTTTTTGTCAGGACAGAAAAAAATACTAGAGGGGTGTCTTGAAAGGGAAATATCTTTCAGTGGTGGCAACAGATAAAATGAAGCATATTTAAAATGTTAAGAGTTTATCAGAGCACAAATCTATTTGAATTGTGCAGCTGTGAAACCACAGTGGTTAGGAGTACTCCACTGACAGAAGCCTGGCCGAAGACCTTTCTAGAGAAAAAGCAGCAGCAGAGGAAAGAAATGATTGACTATCGTTTTAAGACTCATTGGCTGTTGGCGAGTGGGTTGTCCTTGAGTTTCCAATCTAACAGCTTGAGGCATTAAAAGGCACTAAAAGCTTAGGTTTTGGTTTCCTTACCATCAGAGCAACCTCAGACTAACAGGCTTCCTCTTTAATTACATTTAGTAGGAAACACATTTCAGTCTAGAATAAAATTGGATTTCTCTTGGTGAAAAGAGAATGGATAGCAGGTATTTACTCAGTAGTCTCTCCGGTAAGATATTTTGATAGAGAAGCACAAGGTTCACCAGGTGAAAAACCCGCATGTTTCCTCTGATGAGGATTATGTTCTCCCACCTCCTCACCTACCTAATACCCCTTTATTCTTGATTTACTACCCAGGTTTCACTTCCTTCTGAGGAACTTCCCAGATGCCCCAAGACAAGGTCAAAGACTCCATCTAAGTGCTTCCTTAGCACTGTACCTCCACCAACCTTTTATTTTTACTTTGCATTTACCTACTTGTTTCTTCCCCTAGAATGTGTATTCTGCCTATAAAGACTGTATTGTGCTAAACACTGTTCTATGGCACTAGCACCCTGGCTAGGACAGAATAAAACAATACCGAATTTATGAGTGTACCTGGAGTCAACCATTGCATCAGTTGGTGACTGGATAGGCTTCAGGTGGAAAGATCATAGATATCAGTTGATATCAGTAGGAAGGAAATCCTAAGACAACCCACAGGACAATTTCCCAACGTTCCTATACGCACCCTGCAAAGTCTGGACTTCACTGATCTGGACATGAAGAGTGGACAAAAGATCACAGGGAAGTAGGATGGAGAATATTTTAGTTGGCATTCACTGGTCATTTTAATATACATCACCCCTAATCCCTTTCCCCCCGTCAAGGAGATCTCAAATCGCCAAACCACTCAGGATAGGAAATGTACACCTATACTAAGCTTCAATTCCATATACCCCTTCTCTATCCCAAGCTTGCTTGCCTTGGACATGGTGATGGACTCAGACCAATAAAGCATCTGGAGGCTCAATGTCTGGGCAATTTTCAACTCTTGCAAAAGTGAGCATTCTAGATGTTCCCATCTTGGTCCCATTCTGAGGCAAACTTTTTAAATTCAATCACAAGGAAGCTGAGTCAAATGTAGATAGAAATATGGTTTTTAGTGAGAGTTTGAACTTTGCCTAAAACTTCACTAGAAGCTAGCATCTGCCCCTGCATCAGAGTAAAACCTTCTGACACTTGAGAAGCTAAGTGTGTCACTTCTCAAAAGGCATTGCAGTACAGTGCACAAACCCTTCAGAAGAGGCAATACACTGCATCGCCAAGAGTTTAATATATATCTTCTTCTTCTGTTAGCCCTCCGGTTGCAGCCATGTCTTGTCATATAGGATAGTGCCTGGCCCATGATGACTGACTACTTTATGAATCTTTGCACAATTAACAAATGAATAAGAGCTGCAATGGAGTCCTACTATGTATTTGAGTATTTTTTTATTCCAGATACATTTAAGTAATCTGGTTTTTTTCCTCATTATATTTTAAAAGGTAATTAGATGTCAACCTTTTTTAATTTTTCTGAAAGTTTTACAAGGAAACTGTGTGCAGGATATAAATTTATTGGAAGTGACTCCCACACTGGATATACTCAGCTTGATTCTACAGGTAGAAGGAAGTGAACGTGGAGACTAAAATTCCTAAAAACCAAGCTAATTTTTTTCAAATTGGTCATGATTCCTTAATTTCACTTAAGATTTTATCACCTTTCCTCTAGAGGCAAAGTCTGCTGTGAGCATTCCCTATGGACATGCATCATTGGAAAATTAAAAAGCATATTTAAATGCAACATTCTGCTATGAAAATGTTGGCAATGCCCCAGACTTGACTATGTGTGCTATGGTAAAGAATTCTCAGTAATTCCCTTCTTGGATAAAATTAGGGCATTAGCAGAGAAGTAAACTCCCTCACACAAGTTCCCATTTTTCACTATAAATGTGTTCCTAGAAATCATATTGAGAAGCAAAAAGTCTGAAAACAGATTTTCTGCTTTTATATAGTTTAAGTTTAAAACTGCAGTCACCCATTCAGGTAAGTAATATTTATACCCTGGTTAAGTAGAATATTGACTGGGACTCTCTTCTAGAACTGAGAGAGAATAAAACAATGGATCTCTAACACAGGCTGTGTCTCTCAGTAACCAATGTGGTAGAAAATCAAATTCAAAGTAAGAAACCTATGGGATATATGACCATTTCCCTTTTCAGAACCTAGGAAGATAAGACTATCTGCTCTTGTCATTTTTTTTTTCTTGCTTTACCTAAATTCAACTTTAGAATATTAATATTGAATACCAGGTGGTCACTAGCATTCATTTGGAACTACCAATACTGGCATATTTAGTGCTGGCCTGACATCCTAGACCCTGGGGTACTGGCCTGTATGGCTATAATCAGGGAACACACATTCACCTGGTAACATCATCTTAAATTGCAGCCATCACCCAAGAGAAGGAAGGCAACATTTCAAAGCCCAATTCAGCAATTCGGGTCTACAAATAGAGGCAAACATTAGCTATTAAAAACAGTGGCTTATACAAAACTTCTATCTCTAAAATCCCCCAACTCCTGTCATCCTGGGGTATTTTAATAATAGTTTAACCCATTTGTTACATAAATGAGCCAAATAATTCAGTTCAGCCAGATCTATTTACTTCAGCAGGTAGTTACTGATATCCTAACGTTTTATATACAGCACATTAGCAGATTCTTTTAGGACCTTAAAAAATGTTTGCTTTAATACTTGTAATCAAAAAGTTTATGTTTTTTTTTATTAAGTTCAGTTAGCCACTGAGTAGTACCTCATTAATTTTGATGTAGTGTTCAATAATTCATTAGTAACGTGTTATACCCAGTGCTCATCACAACACGTGCCCTCTCCAATACTCATTACCATGTGACCCCTTCCTCCCACCCTCTTCCCCTCTGAAACCCTCAGTTTGTTTCTGATGGTCAATAGTTTCTCATAGTTCATCTCCCTCTCTGATTTCTCCCCCTTCAGAGTTCCCTCCCTTCCCTTATGGTCCTCTGTGCTATAGTATATGTTCCACATGTGAGTGAAACCATATAATAATTGTCTTTCTCTGCTTGACTTACTTCACTCAACATAATACCCTCTAGTTCCATCCATGTCAATGTAAATGATGGCTATAAAAAGTTTACACTTCATGTGTAAACCTGGTGATTCACAGACCTGTACCCCTGGGGCTCATAACACATTATATGTTAATTAAAAAATAGAAATTTTTTAAAAAGTTTTAAAAAAGTTTACACTTCAATATCAAAAATTATATAGCAATAACTCAGTTATTAGACAAGGAATTCAAAGTACCAATTATAAATACATTCAAAAATTTGAAGGAAATTAGTTATAAGGAATGAAAATATGTGGAAAATAAACAGAAAAATGAGGGGCACCTGGATGGCTCAGTGGGTTAAAGCCTCTGGCTTCAGCTCAGGTCATGATCCCAGGGTTCTGGGATTGAGCCTGAGCCCCTCATGGCATTAGGCTCTCTGCTCATCAGGGAGCCTGCTTCCCTTCCTCTCTCTCTGCCTGCCTCTCTGTCTACTTGTGATCTCTCTGTCAAATAAATAAATAAAATTTAAAAAAAAAGAACACAAATAACCAAATCAGAATTTTAGAGCTAAAAGTATAATACCAGAGATGAAAAATTTACCACAAAAGTTTAACAGATTGGAGACAAAAAAATATTTGGATAAATAATGGCCAGGAATTTTCCAAATTTGGCGAAAATACAAACTTAGATCCTTTATGTCCAGTGAACCAAAACAGAAATAAATTCAAAGAAAATCAGAGTCAAATAGTGGAAGCCAAAGATGAAGAGGGAATCTTTAAACAAGCCAGGGAACACACATGTGTTCATAGAAGAAAAATACATGTATGAATGATGGCTTATGTCCTATAAGTAATGGAAATGACAGAGGCCAAAAGACAACCAAAAGAAAAATTATCAGCACAGAAATCTATTGACAGAGAATATATTTTAAAATGAAAGAATAATAAAGACAACAAAAAACAAACTCACTGACAAATTATATTGACTTAAATGCCATAGGAAGTTATTCGGGCTGAAAGAAACCAATGTACAGAACCTCAGATCTACAAGAAGGACTGAAGAACATCAGAAATGCAAGTAAGTGGGTAAACATAAAATATACTTTATTTTACTGATTTTAAATCTTTGAATGTTTACAGAAACTGTTACCACATTGCACTGTAAGGTTTAGATGTGTATGTAATATACACGGCAGCAGCACAAAGCACAGGGTAGAAGCTCAAATGGGCTGTACTACTGAATATTCACATTCCCTCTATGCAGGTTGTGATGAGTTGGGGATATATGCTCCTAGAGCAGCCAAGAGAAGGAAATCCAAAAAGGTGTAACTGAGAAGCCGATAGAAGTATTATAGGTTGAATTTTGTCCCTCTTAAAAATCCTATGTTAAAATTCTAATCCTCAGGACCTCATTTGGAGGTAGGGTCTTTAGGGCTATAATCAATTTAAAAGGAGACTGAAATGGCCCTAAATCCAACAGAATTGGTATTCTTATATTTTATTATTTTTTTAAGATTTTATTTATTTATTTGACAGAGATCACAAGTAGGCAGAGAGGCAGGCAGAGAGAGAGAGGAAGAAGCAGGCTCCCTGCCGAGCAGAGAGCCCATGTGGGACTCGATCCCAGGACCCTGGGATCATGACCTGAGCCGAAGGCAGCGGCTTAACCCACTGAGCCACCCAGGCACCCCAGAATTGGTATTCTTATAAAAGGTGAAATTCAGAGATAGCATTGGATACAGGAAGAAAGTGGTATCAAATGGAGATGGCCATCGATAAGCATTTATAGAACACGTCAAAGACAGGCATGTTATAGAAATTGAAGAGCTGATTTTATATGAAAATTCAAAGGACACAGAGTAGCCCCAACAGTCTTGGAAGAACAAAACTGAAGGATTTCCATCACATGATTTTAAATCTTTGCATAAAACTACAGTAATCAAGTTGATACTGTCCTAATAACAGGCAAATAGACCAATGGAAACTAATAAGCACAGAAATAGACCAATTCTTAATAGGGTCAGTTCATTACCCACAAAGGCAACAATGTTACTAAATAACTTAGAGAAAAGAAGGTATTTCTAATAAAACGATGCTATAATAATGAAATATCCACATAAAAAATAAACTAAACTCTATTACACAAATAAGAATTATTTTGAAATGGACCATAAACCTAATTACAAAAGCAAAAATAGTAAAGCTTTTAGAATAAAGCACAGAACACAATTTGTGGGCCAGAGTTAGGCAAACATTTTTTAAACAAGTAACAAAGCAATAATCATAAAGGAAAAAATTGATATTTTAGACTCATCAAAATGAAAAGTGTCTGCTCATCAAAAGGCACCATTAAAAAAAAGAATAGGTAAGGCTCAGAATGGGAGAACATGGTACACCTGTCCCCGCACCAAAAGGAGATCTTTTTGCACCAAAAGGAGATCCCCGTACCACATGCTAGCATCGTACAAGTTTAGAGAGCAGCTTTGCCTGGATTCGGCCAAAAATTCCACACATTCTAAGATCAGGGGAAGGGCTGAGAAACCCCTCCCAACTGCCTGGATCTAGCTTGGGTCTACGCGTCTCAATGACCTCCTACAACTGCATGGACACAAATTGTGGTTCTTTTATAAAAGGGATCCAATTCACCAATAAAAAGTATTACTGATGCATGTAACATGCACAAATTGTACAGATGTTATTACTGAGCAAAAACAAAAACATAAACATTAAAAAAAAAAACCCTAGATGCTGAAGATCAGCTCACAGATTTTAGAATTCTATTTATATGAAGTTCTAGAACAAGCAAGACTAATTTATGGTAGGGGGACAAAAGAAAAAAAAAAAAAACAGAAAAAGGGTCCCCTGGGAACAGGGTCACAGACAAGGAGTTTTCTGGAATGACAGGTAAGTTCTATCTCTCAATGGGGCTGGTTATGTACTTGGAAAAATTCAGTTGCACATGTATGATTTGTACATTTCACTGTCCATGGAGTTTAAGGAAAGCTAGGAGCAAAAATACTGGAAGTAAAACACAACTTCATAGAAAAAGGTGTATACACATGCCCAATACACATGCCCAAAATGCAAAAAATTTAATTCTATGATCACTGTATTATAATCACTGTCTTAATTCATATAATACACTAGCAAATTTCTAATTTGGTTCTCTATTTAACATTAAGCAACACTAAGGTAGTCTGTCAAGAAAATGCAACATGATGGCTTTGTCCCAAGTCAAAGATATGGAAATAAGGTGATAAAATTTTCTCAAATTTAGTTTATTCTCCAATACATTTTAAAAAACATATATACTTGCTTTTAACAGCTTGCTGGGATGTGCTAACAAATATCACAATGAAGCCAGACTCCAGCAAATATTAATGGGAATATTTGGAAGTGTGATTTCTTTTTTTTTTTTAATTTTTATTTATTTGATAGACAGAGAGAGATCACAAGTAGGCAGAGGCAGGAAGCGAGAGAGGGGGAAGCAGGCTCCCCGCTGAGCGGAGAGCCCAATGTGGGGCTCAATCCCAGGATCCTGAGATCATGACCTGAGCCGAAGGCAGAGGCCTAAACCACTGAGCCACCCAGGCGCCCCTGGAGGTGTGATTTCTAAAGTCTAGATCAGTTTGCTGGAGATTTTTGTATAATAAAGACCCCTATCAGCATACTACAACTAAGAGAATCCTTAGTTGTAGGATTACAACTTACAAAGGTGCTAACTGCTACATTAGAATTAACATAGTAACATTCCTGGTGTTAACAATGGGCTTGGGAACCTCCAAAGTGTCCTAGGACGACAAGTTTGAGATCCACAGTCACTGACACTCTGAAAGGTTAAAGGGTATTCATTGATTTCTACAGAAAAGACAATCTTGAAAAGGTTGGAGCTTAGTTGCCCCTTAAAGATGAAATCCCGAAAGCTAAGACTAGGGAAATTCTAGTGGAGACTATGTAGCATTGAGATGAAGAGCCCAGACTTTGGTGTGACATTAGCTCAAACCCTGGCTTGGGGTTCAAGGACCTTGAACATATTTATAAAACTAAGTCTATATTCTCCATTCATAAAACAAAAAACCCTTTTTCAGTGTTGTAAGGAGAGAAGATGTGGATAACACCTGCCCATAAAAGGGATCGAAATCAGCAGTTACATTAAATGAGCAAATCACTGAGGGATACTTTCAAGTAATCAATTTGCTTTTTCAAAGAGATTTTTCTGGAAATGAAAGGGAGATGAGATTCTTTAGCCTCATATATATGATGAGAGGAGTCATTTAGAAAAAACAGCGGAAATTAGGGTAAGGAATCAAATTTAGATAAGTGCCTAAAGACAAGTTTAAATATTTATGACAAAGGATTCCATGTCATTTTGGAGAAATATATATCTTTTCATATGTGTATGAGAATACATATGTAAGTACATACAGTTTGGAATAAATTCTAGATATTTACAGATGTGTAGTTACTATACTAAGATATTCAAGGCAACAATTTATTCCAATTATATCTTGCTAATTTGCCAAGAAAAATGACTATTTATCCAACCTGGTACTTCCCAAGAGAGGTCTAACTTGGCTTCAGTTTTTGAAATTGGTTTTATTATTCTGTTGATTGTATGCTCCTGGACTTCAGCGTTAAAGGTGTCTGCTCACAAACACATCACAACATGAGAAAAACCCAGAGACAGTAACCTAATAGGTTTTCACACATTTACCTATTATCTCAAGAAATAGCATCTGCTTCAATTATGCTAATTGAAATCATTCTGTAACTCATAAGGGAGTCTGGTATACTATTTTTTGCATATTGAAAATAAAAACATAGAAAATTATGCTAATTTCAAACAAATTTACACCCAATGTTTCTCAATTATGAAAAAGAGCAGCTAGCTAGTTGGCTTGTCTAATGATACAGGCAATATCTTACTCGCTTGGTATTATTTTTCTAACAATCTCAGTCTAGGAAAATGATGGGAAGACTCCCTAGAAAACAGCCATTAGATTATTGTTATACACAATGCATCCTGAAATGGTAAAATGACCTAAGTTTTCTATTAATAGGATGACCTACTTTTACATGACCAAACAACTGCTTGACCTGGTTCTACATGTTTCCAACCGTCTTCCAATTTGCTAGTTCCTTCTTCCTTTTTTTCTTGGATGTCTAGTCAAGTCAAAGGCTTGAAGACACTCTCCTTTGCCTTAGGAAACAGGTCAGAAATGTTAACATGCACCAGCCCTTTCTCAGCGTTACAGTAAATATACATGTGGGTCTTTTGAGCCACATCAAACATGAATTACCAAACCATGGATGTCATTACAGATTTCACATTCCTTGTGCAGACACTCATGGCCCTCGGGAATAGCAGGAAAACTTATATGCCTAAAAGAGTTTTTGCTTGAAAGGAAGAGCTTTTTGCATTTCGTGCAACAGGGTCTCCAGACACTTTGAGTTTAAGTGAGTTCAATTATTGAGTCCTAGCTCCAGGGAGCTCCTTGGCCCCAAAAATGGGTTTCCTCAGGCTGCCTTACACCCCACCCCCCAGTAGTCCCTTTGCTCAAAATTACAGGAGAATTTTGTTGTTGTATAAAATCACTAACAGCCTTGAGCAAAAACAAATAAATTCAAGAAGCATTCCTGGGATAAAGGAAGTCAGCCTTTAAGAACTGGGATGATTCCCCACTGCCTCGGGGTAAAAGTCAAGTCCATTTCAATATAAGAAGTTCTTTCTGTTTTAGTAGCAGTCTACCTTTGCAAGGGTCAGCTCAGGATTCCAGACAAGCTGAACAACTTTGGCTTCTTTTAAAGTAGGATCCCCTCTCCTGGCTCTGCATTTGTTCCACTATTTTCTGACATCCCACAGCATATACCTTCCCCCCGGCTTTACTGAATTCCTGTCCACCCTCAAGACCTCAGCTTAGTTACATTTTTTTCCAAAGAATCCTTCCCTGATGCTCCCAGATTCTCCTTAAATGACTTTCTTCAGCACTGCCTTAGCACCATCCAATCCTTTAAGAAGAAATGAGGTTTTAGGATGGGAATAAGAGAACAGAAAATATTGCCTGTCTATTGCAAAAATGAAATAGAAATCTTATCCCCCATGGGCTGAATTCATTCTGAATAAGTTGGGTCTGGCCTACAGAGTTTAAAAACTGGGTGATGTAACACCATGTGTCAACTCTCCTCAAAAAAAAATTAATAATAAACAAATTTTTAAAAAATGGGTGATAATCAAGATTTCTGGCTTGGTTTTAGAAGAGATCAGAGTATCTACCAACACTACTCTTATCTTTCAACATGGCAAAAATTAACGAGGGTTGGAGAGCATATGCCCTCTGAGAGCATAAAATGGGCTCCAATTCACAATCCCCACCACTCACTAGCCACAGCCTGGCATGCTGGCCTTCTGACAAAGGATTGACCGCTAGACCCCCGCTGAGTGTGTGAACTTCAACTCTGGAGAGATGGAGGTGGAGACTGCAAAGATCATGTCCATGTTCATGTTGGTAGTGGGAGGCCAAAGGGAGACAGAAAACCAGTTGTGTTGGGAGATTCAAAACTGAGGAGGAGGAATGTGGGGAGAGATACATCTCCAGCTTTTTTGCCTCGATACCTCTAGTTCAGCTAACTTGCATAGGGCTTTGACACCACCCACCAGGAAGCTAAAGTGAGACAGTAAACATGATGCATTCAGTTAAAACTCTGCATATCTAGCACCTGGATACAGGTAGCTCCCGGGCCACAGTGTGCTGGAGCCAAGTTTCTAGGGCAAAAGCCAGCATTCAGCGATTTGCTTCAGATGCTATATTTTGAGGCCTCACATGGCCCTGGCCAACAAAATGGGTGGCGCATTTATTCTCTGAGCAACAGGGAAAGAAAGCATGGGCCCAGTGAGGAAATCCAAAAGGAGTCCATGAGAAAGCGATTTCTGTACTTCATCATAGAATTCTGTTCCTTTCAAACGCTAAGGTATTCTTTAGGGTATGATCTCATCTCTGGAGACTAATGAAATATATTATTTCTAGGAGATGCAAATTTTACTTCAGTGTTATGAGAAAATAGGGACACTTTAGACCATAAAATGTGCATTTTATGCTTTAGGGAGAAAGACTTTTAAACACACCCTGCCATCCAAAAAATAAATAGCTTCATAAAACTGCCCTCGAGAAGATGAAAAGGTTGTAACTGTAAGAACAAAATCTTCTGAGACACTAAATGGACTGCAAAATGCAATTATTGACCATAATATTATGTTCTCCATGATACTTAGAGACCTTCTAGAATATCCCTTCCTATACAGGTGAACACGGATGCTACCATATTGCACTGGTTGCCCGTTGCTGTAAGAAACTTCGGGGCTTGGAACAAAATAAGTTTATTATCTTGCATCTCTGGAAGTCAGATGTCCTAAAATCAAAGTGTTTAACGGGTTGCTTTCCTTTTGGATGCTCTGAGGGAAAATCCCTTCCCTGCCTTTCTTTAATGTCCTCGAGGAAAACACCTTAGTTCATCATGGACCCCTTCCTCCAAGTACAAAGCTCATGATACAGCATCCTCCCATCACTCTAGGACTTACATACCCTTGCCTTCCTCTTACTGACCCTTGTGATTACACTGACCCACCCAGATAATCCAAAATAATTTCTCTAACTCAAGCTCTTAATCTAACCTCATTCCAGAGTCTCTTTTACTGTGTAAGTTAACATATTCATAGGTTCTGGGGATCAGAATGTGGACCTATCAGGGAAGTGGGTTTCATAATTCGGCCTACAAGGCACATGGATTGGAGATGTGAGCTACAAACCATGACAGCAGGGAGGGTCATGGGAATAAAGGGTAATGGGAATAAAAAAGTGCATTTAGGAAGCTCAGTCACATAAGGAGGAACACTCTATTTGTTCTTGTTTCCGATCTTCAATCTACTAATGTGTGTTTGAAATCCTTGCTCTTAGAAGCATTTTTATTTGAACTTTGTAGACATAAGTAAGATTCTTTTTAAAATGAATGGATAAATATTTAGTGAGCATTGTACTGAGCTCTGACCAGCATACACTCATTAAATATTTATTTTAAATATGAAAACACGGAGCTGTTGTCAAAGAAAAGACAGGGACAGTATTTAATATGTTATGTGGCTAAATGAGAACATTACCCTGTAATCCCCGATGAGAGACCAGGACCTTCAGTTATAATTAAGGTAGGGAGGAGTGCGTGAGGGGGTGGGAAACAAGAGTAATAATACATACTAATTGCTTACTATGTTCCCTATGGATTCCTACAATCAGCCTTATTTGACAGATAAGCAAATAGAGATACAGGAAAAGTAACGGATTCCAAACTTCAAGTCTAGGAAGTGAGGGCTGAGGTTTGAAGCCAAGAGTTCTCCATGCAGAGCCAGAGGTTAGAAAGGCCTCGAAATTTTTCTTAACTGTTTTAGGGTGATCCATTTCAGGGCAGAGCTAGAGAATATATAGTGGAGGTTTCTTTATGCAGATCAAGATATACGGTTTGTACTAGTGCTCTCCGAGTTCACCCAAAAACCCCAAAGAGAAATATTTGATTTGAGAAGCGGTTCCAATTTGTGATGGACTATACACGGATTTAAAAAAGATACTGACACAGAAGGAAGAAGGAGAATGGTCACAAGCACATTGAAAAAAAAAAAAAGGTAAAACAATTATTTTCTGGGAGAAAATTCATCTAAGGAAAGCTTTTCACTAAAAACATTTCTTCTGGGGTGCCTGGGTGGCTCGGTCAGTTAAGCATCCAATTCTTGATCTCGGCTCAGTCATGATCTCAGGGTTTTGAGACTGGACCCCCACATCGGGCATCATGCTGGCTGTGGAAGCAGCTTAAGATTCTCTGTCTCCATCTCCGTAAAAATTAAGAAAAATAAAATAAAACATCTGTTTCCAGTTTCCACCCTCCCCTCAAAGATTCCACGACCAAGACATTCTACATCTTCTTGAACCTGAAGGTAAAAGCCCCTCCAGGCTCAAGAAATAGGATGTGTTAGGTGAACAAGTATCAGGACTTGACCCAGAACTCTTTGGGCTTCTGTGGTGGCTGAACATTTCCATGTCTCGCCTTCTACACTAACTTTGCTACTTGAGACCATGCACCTGAAGCCACTGTCATGTTTATTATCTCCTGAAAGAATATGAAGTTGTTTGCTATGGGGGCAGGAGGAACTCCTTCAGAAATTTAAGATTAAAATTGGAATTTTGTGGTTGGTTACAGACTGCTCCACCCCTTTTACCCCAAAGAGAAAAAAATGGATACAAATCTTGACTTGCCATTTACCATCTCCACAAATTACTTAATCTCTGAGCCCCCGTTTCCTCTGTAAGGCCTGGGAAAAGTGGATCATAGTTATTTTGGGCAATATTGCTAGAAAAATTAAAATAAACAATTATGCAAAGCCTGGGCTCATAGCTGTTAGGTTACCCTCCCTACTCTCATGGTTTGTAGCTCACAACTCCAATCCATGTGCCTTGTAGGCAGGATTATGAACCCCACTTTCCTGATGGGTCCACATTCTAATCCCCAGAACCTAGGAATCCCTTTTACCACACACACACACACACACATACACAGGTCAAGAAATGGAGGAGGGCACTCACTACTCCAAAAGACCTGAATCACAATAGCAGAACTTACCCAACAAAATCAACATAAGAAATCATGCAACATTTCTTATGTTACAGACCTAGAGGAAGACAGCATTTGGGACTGGGAACCGTTTCAGACCAACCTTCCCTTTTCTTATGGAGGAAATGGAAATCTGAGAGAGGGAACAACAACAACAACATCAAAATGGGTCCAAGATTGTTGAGGATAGTCCCTTCTGGGGTTAGAAGTCAGACCACAGACACCCGGACATGGTCCCACCTTAATAAAGACAACTTAGCAACAACGGTGGTAATAACTATTATTTGGGGGGATTTTCAATGTGCTAGACTCTTGAAAAGCATTAGGCCATTTGTATTCCCCAAGCCCCTCAGAGATCAGGTTTTATTAGCACCCCTACTTTACACGTGAAGAAACTACCACATAGAAAGCCACAGTACCTTTGAGGCTGGGTGCATAGTGCATGGCAAGCGAGTTTGGAAGCCAAACTGAAACAGCCAGCTGAACCCTGACTTCATCCGGGCCTTATGTTAACAGTCTGTAACACACACACACACACACACACACACACACACACACCCTTAATAATAGGTCACTTGCAGTTACTCCTTTTTTTAATTTTTATTTTCAAATATAGCTCCATCAGGACATTCTATTTCCTTCCTCTTAATTCTTGTCTCCTTGTAATTTTATCTAAGCCTGTAAAACAAGAACCTCCCACTGTCTAACCACTATTTTTTAATTAGCATGAGTAGCAAACCAAATTATAATGCATCAGTACTTTTTCATGGCAGTTTAGCCTCTTTAAAATCTCTAAACTGTTAATTTTTTTTAAAGCACAGCACTTAGGACAGTTACCAAATCCATGTCAGGGAATAAATCTTTGCAAGTTTTACAATTGATATGCTAATAGAAAATCAAAGGCTTTGGGGCAGATCCTGAACCACAGGTACTTTTCCTAGAGAAAAAATTTCCAATCTTGAAGGTCTAGATCTTTTGAGTCAGATTTGTCCGAACAGGAAAGAAACCGCTATGAGCCTAGGCTTTGCATAATCATTTACTTTAATTTTTCCAACAATATTGTGCCCAAAATAACTATGATCCACATTTCCCAGGCAATACAGAGGAAATGGAGGCTCAGAGATGAAGTAATTTGCCAAGATGGTAAATGGCAAGCCGAGATTTGTATCCATTTTTTGTCCGACCCGAAGGCTCATTCCACTCTAACACAGCACACCCAGGAGGAAAAACACATTTCCGTTTGGATGTTGTTGTTCTTCCCCTTTCAAAGCAGAGTGGACAGTGCCGGGTGCACATTTAGTGAGTGTGCATAAATCCTGCTACTCCCACATCAGCTTCCAAAGCAACAGGTTAACTCTGAGGAGTTTAAAAGGTGGTAGAGGTGGGAAGAGGCAGAGGTCATGCCTGGAATGCCTAAAAGCCTTTAATGTAAGGCAATTTGACACATAAACCTCAGAGCTAAGAACATCTTTATTTTTTTTTTTTTTTTTTTTTTTTAAATTTTTTATTTTTTATAAACATATATTTTTATCCCCAGGGGTACAGGTCTGTGAATCACCAGGTTTACACACTTCACAGCACTCACCAAAGCACATACCCTCCCCAATGTCCATAATCCCACCCCCTTCTCCCAAACACCCTCCCCCCAGCAACCCTCAGTTTGTTTTGTGAGATTAAGAGTCACTTATGGTTTGTCTCCCTCCCAATCCCATCTTGTTTCATTGATTCTTCTCCTACCCACTTAAGCCTCCATGTTGCATCACCACTTCCTCATATCAGGGAGATCATATGATAGTTGTCTTTCTCCGCTTGACTTATTTCGCTAAGCATGATACGCTCTAGTTCCATCCATGTTGTCGCAAATGGCAAGATTTCATTTCTTTTGATGGCTGCATAGTATTCCATTGTGTATATATACCACATCTTCTTGATCCATTCATCTGTTGATGGACATCTAGATTCTTTCCATAGTTTGGCTATTGAGGACATTGCTGCTATAAACATTCGGGTGCATGTGCCCCTTTGGATCACTACATTTGTATCTTTAGGGTAAATACCCAATAGTGCAATTGCTGGGTCATAGGGAAGTTCTATTTTCAACATTCTGAGGAACCTCCACGCTGTTTTCCAGAGTGGCTGCACCAGCTTGCATTCCCACCAACAGTGTAGGAGGGTTCACCTTTCTCCGCATCCTCGCCAGCATCTGTCATTTCCTGACTTGTTGATTTTAGCCATTCTGACTGGTGTGAGGTGATATCTCATTGTGGTTTTGATTTGTATTTCCCTGATGCCGAGTGATATGGAGCACTTTTTCATGTGTCTGTTGGCCATCTGGATGTCTTCTTTGCAGAAATGTCTGTTCATGTCCTCTGCCCATTTCTTGATTGGATTATTTGTTCTTTGGGTGTTGAGTTTGCTAAGTTCTTTATAGATTCTGGACACTAGTCCTTTATCTGATATGTCGTTTGCAAATATCTTCTCCCATTCTTTCAGTTGTCTTTTGGTTTTGTTAACTGTTTCTTTTGCTGTACACAAGCTTTTGATCTTGATGAAATCCCAATAGTTCATTTTTTCCCTTGCTTCCGTTGCCTTTTGCGTTGTTCCTAGGAAGATGTTGCTGCGGCAGAGGTCGAAGAGGTTGCTGCCTGTGTTCTCCTCAAGGATTTTGATGGATTCCTTTCACACATTGAGGTCCTTCATCCATTTTGAGTCTATTTTTGTGTGTGGTGTAAGGAAATGGTCCAATTTCATTTTTCTGCATGTGGCTGTCCAATTTTCCCAGCACCTTTTATTGAAGAGGCTGTCTTTTTTCCATTGGACATTCTTTCCTGCTTTGTCGAAGATTAGTTGACCATAGAGTTGAGGGTCTATTTCTGGGCTCTCTATTCTGTTCCATTGATCTATGTGTCTGTTTTTGTGCCAGTACCATGCTGTCTTGATGATGACAGCTTTGTAATAGAGCTTGAAGTCTGGAATTGTGATGCCACCAACGTTGGCTTTCTTTTTCAATATCCCTTTGGCTATTCGAGGTCTTTTCTGGTTCCATATAAATCTTAGCATTATTTGTTCCATTTCTTTGAAAAAGATGGATGGTACTTTGATAGGAATTGCATTAAATGTGTAGATTGCTTTAGGTAGCATAGACATTTTCACAATATTTATTCTTCCAATCCAGGAGCATGGAACATTTTTCCATTTCTTTGTATCTTCCTCAATTTCTTTCATGAGTACTTTATAGTTTTCTGAGTATAGATTCTGTGTCTCTTTGGTTAGGTTTATTCCTAGGTATCTTATGGTTTTGGATGCAATTGTAAATGGGATTGACTCCTTAATATCTCTTTCTTCTGTCTTGCTGTTGGTGTAGAGAAGTGCAACTGATTTCTGTGCATTGATTTTATATCCTGACACTTTACTGAATTCCTGTATAAGTTCTAGCAGTTTTGGAGTGGAGTCTTTTGGGTTTTCCACATATAGTATCATATCATCTGCGAAGAGTGATAATTTGACTTCTTTTTGCCGATTTGGATGCCTTTAATTTCCTTTTGTTGTCTGATTGCTGAGGCTAGGACCTCTAGTACTATGTTGAATAGCAGTGGTGATAATGGACATCCCTGCCGTGTTCCTGACCTTAGCGGAAAAGCTTTCAGTTTTTCTCCATTGAGAATGATATTTGCGGTGGGTTTTTCATAGATGGCTTTGATGATATTGAGGTATGTGCACTCGATTTCTACACTTTGAAGAGTTTTGATCAGGAAGGGATGCTGTACTTTGTCAAATGCTTTTTCAGCATCTATTGAGAGTATCATCTGGTTCTTGTTCTTTCTTTTATTGATGTGTTGTATCACATTGACTGATTTGCGGATGTTGAACCAACCTTGCAGCCCTGGAATAAATCCCACTTGGTCGTGGTGAATAATCCTTTTAATGTACTGTTGAATCCTATTGGCTAGTATTTTGTTGAGTATTTACACATCTGTGTTCATCAAGGATATTGGTCTATAGCTCTCTTTTTTGATGGGATCCTTGTCTGGTTTGGGGATCAAGGTGATGCTGGCCTCATAAAATGAGTTTGGAAGTTTTCCTTCCATTTCTATTTTTTGGAACAATTTCAGGAGAATAGGAATTAGTTCTTCTTAAAATGTTTGGTAAAATTCCCGGGGGAAGCCATCTGGCCCTGGGCTTTTGTTTGTTTGGAGATTTTTAATGACTGTTTCAATCTCCTTACTGGTTATGGGTCTGTTCAGGCTTTCTATTTCTTCCTGGTTCAGTTGGGGTAGTTTATATGTTTCTAGGAATGCATCCATTTCTTCCAGATTGTCAAATTTGTTGGCGTAGAGTTGCTCATAGTATGTTCTTATAATAGTTTGTATTTCTTTGGTGTTAGTTGTGATCTCTCCTCTTTCATTCATGATTTTATTTATTTGGGTCCTTTCTCTTTTCTTTTTGATAAGTCTGGTCAGGGGTTTATCAATTTTATTAATTCTTTCAAAGAACCAGCTCCCAGTTTCGTTGATTTGTTCTATTGTTTTTTTGGTTTCTATTTCATTGATTTCTGCTCTGATCTTTATGATTTCTCTTCTCCTGCTGGGCTTAAGGTTTCTTTCTTGTTCTCTCTCCAGCTCCTTTAGGTGTAGGGTTAGGTTGTGTACCTGAGACCTGTCTTGTTTCTTGAGAAAGGCTTGTACCGCTATATATTTTCCTCTCAGGACTGCCTTTGTTGTGTCCCACAGATTTTGAACCGTTGTATTTTCATTATCATTTGTTTCCATGATTTTTTTCAATTCTTCTTTAATTTCCCGGTTGACCCATTCATTCTTTGAAGGATACTGTTTAGTCTCCATGTATTTGGGTTCTTTCCAAACTTCCTTTTGTGGTTGAGTTCTAGCTTTAGAGCATTGTGGTCTGAAAATATGCAGGGAATGATCCCAATCTTTTGATACCGGTTGAGTCCTGATTTAGGACCGAGGATGTGATCTATTCTGGAGAATGTTCCATGTGCACTAGAGAAGAATGTGTATTCTGTTGCTTTGGGATGAAATGTTCTGAATATATCTGTGATGTCCATCTGGTCTAGTGTGTCGTTTAAGGCCTTTATTTCCTTGCTGATCTTTTGCTTGGATGACCTGTCCATTTCAGTGAGGGGAGTGTTAAAGTCCCCTACTATTATTGTATTATTGTTGATGTGTTTCTTTGATTTTGTTATTAATTGGTTTATATAGTTGGCTGCTCCCACGTTGGGGGCATAGATATTTAAAATTGAGTATGATATAGTGTCCTTCCTCATCTCTTATTATAGTCTTTGGCTTAAAATCTAATTGATCTGATATAAGGATTGCCACTCCTGCTTTCTTCTGATGTCCATTAGCATGGTAAATTCTTTTCCACCCCCTCACTTTAAATCTGGAGGTGTCTTCGGGCTTAAAATGAGTTTCTTGGAGGCAACATATAGATGGGTTTTGTTTTTGTATCCATTCTGATACCCTGTGTCTTTTGACAGGGGCATTTAGCCCATTCACATTCAGGGTAACCATTGAGAGATATGAATTTAGTGCCATTGTATTGCCTGTAAGGTGACTGTTATTGTATATGGTCTCTGTTCCTTTCTGATCTACCACTTGTAGGCTCTCTCTTTGCTTAGAGGACCCCTTTCAATATTTCCTGTAGAGCTGGTTTGGTATTTGCAAATTCTTTCAGTTGTTTTTTGTCCTGGAAACTTTTAATCTCTCCTTCTATTTTCAATGATAGCCTAGCTGGATATAGTATTCTGGGCTGCATGTTTTTCTCGTTTAGTGCTCTAAAAATATCATGCCAGCTCTTTCTGGCCTGCCAGGTCTCTGTGGATAAGTCAGCTGCCAATCTAATATTTTTACCATTGTATGTTACAGACTTCTTTTCCCGGGCTGCTTTCAGGATTTTCTCTTTGTCACTGAGACTTGTAAATTTTACTATTAGGTGACGGGGTGTGGGCCTATTCTTATTGATTTTGAGGGGCGTTCTCTGAACCTCCTGAATTTTGATGCTCGTTCCCTTTGCCATATTGGGGAAATTCTCCCCAATAATTCTCTCCAGTATACCTTCTGCTCCCCTCTCTCTTTCTTCTTCTTCTGGAATCCCAATTATTCTAATGTTGTTTTGTCTTATGGTGTCACTTATCTCTCGAATTCTCCCCTCGTGGTCCAGTAGCTGTTTGCCCCTCTTTTGCTCAGCTTCTTTATTCTCTGTCATTTGGTCTTCTATATCACTAATTCTTTCTTCTGCCTCATTTATCCTAGCAGTGAGAGCCTCCATTTTTGATTGCACCTCATTAATAGCTTTTTTGATTTCAACTTGGTTAGATTTTAGTTCTTTTATTTCTCCAGAAAGGGCTTTTATATCTCTCGAGAGGGTTTCTCTAATATCTTCCATGCCTTTTTCGAGCCCGGCTAGAACCTTGAGAATTGTCATTCTGAACTCTAGATCTGACATATTACCGATGTCTGTATTGATTAGGACCCTAGCCTTCAGTACTGCCTCTTGTTCTTTTTTTTGTGTTGAATTTTTACGTCTTGTCATTTTGGCCAGATAAGAGTAAATGAAGGGGCAAGTAAAATACTAAAAGGGTGGCAACAACCCCAGGAAAGTATGCTTTAACCAAATTAGAAGAGATCCAAAATCGTGAGTGGGGAGAAAGGGGATAAAAAGAGGTTCAAAAAGAAAGAAAGAAAAAAAAAGAAAAAAGAAAAGAAAAGAAAAAGAAAAGAAAAAAAATTTTTTAAAGAAAAGAAAACACCTGAGAAAAATGTAAAAAAGAAAAAATATATATATTAGATAAACTAGTAAAAAATCGTTAAAAAAGAAAAAGGTAACAGTTAAAAAAAAAAAATTTTTACCCGAAGGCGAGAAGAAAAAAAAAAAAAAAATGAAAAAGAAAAAATTAAATTAACTGCAAGACTAAAAAAAATCACAGGAAAAAAGCCATGAGTTCCGTGCTTGGCTTTCTCCTCCTCTGGAATTCTGCTGCTCTCCTTGGTATTGAAACCGCACTCTTTGGTAGGTGAACTTGGTCTTGGCTGGATTTCTTGTTGATCTTCTGGGGGAGGGGCCTGTTGTAGTGATTCTCAAGTGTCTTTGCCCCAGGCGGAATTACACCGCCCTTACCGGGGGCCGGGGTGAGTAATCCGCTTGGGTTTGCTTTCAGGAGCTTTTGTTCCCTGAGCGCTTTCCGTAGAGTTCCGGAGGACGGGAATACAAATGGCAGCCTCCTGTTCTCCGGCCCGGAGGAGCCGAGAGCCCAGGGCCCCACTCCTCAGTGCGCCCTCAGAGAACCGCGCCCAGTTACTCCCATCTGCCTGACCTCCGGCCGCGCTCCGAGCTCACCGAGCCTGCGACCGGTTCAAGGTAACCCCGAGCTGTGAGCTTACTGTCGGCTCTGTCTCTGTAGCCGGCTTTCCCGTTCCAATACCCGCAAGCTCTGCGACACTCAGACACCCCCGATCCTTCTGTGACCCTGCGGGACCTGAGGCCACGCTGACCCCGCGTGGGCTTCGCCCCGGTTTAGCCTCTGGAGCGATGTCCCTCAGCGGAACAAACTTTTAAAAGTCCTGATTTTGTGCGCGGTTGCTCCGCCGCTTCCCGGGAGCCGGCCCCTCCCCCCGGGGTCTATCTTCCCGTCGCTTTGGATTCACTTCTCCGCCGGTCCTACCTTTCAGAAAGTGGTTGTTTTTCTGTTTCCAGAATTGCTGTTGTTCTTCTCTTCAATCTGCCGATGGATTTTCAGGTGTTTGCAATCTTTAGATAAGCTATCTAGCTGATCTCCGGCTAGCTGAAGCAGTCTCAGCTTGCTACTTCTCCGCCATCTTGACTCCTCCTCCAGAACATCTTTATTTTTAAGAGCAAGAAAGCAGGTGTGCATGTGTGGGGTGGTGACGGGGGGTGCAGAGGAAGAAGGAGAGCAAGAATCCCAAGCAGGCTCCATGTCCAGTACAGAGCCTGGCCTGGATCTCACTCCCCTGAAATCATGATCAGAGCCAAAATCAAGAGCTAGACCCTTAGCTGACTGAACTACCCAGGAGCCCAGAACCTCTGTATTCGTAAAGGCACTTACAAAAGGTCATTTTTAAAATGTCAGTTTCCTGTTTGTCAGCTCCTCAGATGAACATTTGTCAGTAGTGACATGACAATGAACTTTCTCTGCACCCAGGCTTCCTCGCCCTCCTCGCGCCCCAGAAAGTAGAAAGGTGACACAGACCCACTATTTTTCTGAAAAGCACTTAGAATAGCTTTCGTTTGCATTTTCAAGAACTCCATGAATTACTTATTATAGACTTTCTAAGTTATTCTGGAGGCTTAAAGACTCGATTTCCTCACATCTTTATGGCAAAGGAATTCCAGAATGATAAAAAGGTATCATAAAACTAAGTATATTTGAAATTATATTTGTTTAAGAAAAACAATTCCTGTGAGGGGTTTTAACTGGAGATTTTGTCCTTCGGGTATATGCAGCCACAGTTAATAAGTATGTAAATCAGCTACAGAGACCATTATTTCTGTATCCTCAAACCCTGAAAAATGTCCCTGTGGAGGCAGACATGTCTTGCTGACGATGAAATGACAAAGGACATGAATAATCCCAGTTATTTGCCCGCGCCCCCTTGGGGATCCATGTACACTCATGTCCTCAGCCTCCAGCTGCCCCTCCAACGGGGTAGGAACTGCAGGTTCACCTGCACTTTGAAATGGTGCAGCTCCAGCCCCACATGTCAAAACCTCTCGGAGGCTACACCTGACCAGCACCTCCCACCTCTGGGCTCTTACATCTCTGGAAGAGCAAATGTAAAGGCACATTCCAGCTGTTAAGATACATACTTGCCTCAACAGTTCTATACTAGTAATTTCTGCCAAGGAAATGTTTAGCGAGGAATACATTCAGGGACAAGGTCCCTTGTCTGTTACAAGGTTGCTCCTCTGAGAGTTATTTTTAATGCCCAACAATAGGGGATTGCTTAGTCATTTAAAATGACACTGTAGATGTCCATGGCATAAGGTCAGAAAAAACAAGTGACCAAAAATACACTTTTATCCTGTTTTTACATATGTACACACACCCATGCACCAACGGACACACACCTCAGTACACAGTGGGGGTATAGGTATTTTCATTTTCCTTTTTCTTTGTGTTTTCTATTGCCTTCTACACGAACAACATAGCAGTGTTTATAACCAAATCTTAATTGTTCTTAGTTCATGTGTACAAGATGTGGGAAGTAGCCTAGGAACAAGAATGAAACGAGAGGGTGCATAAAGTTCTTCACCTCTTTCAGGTGATTCTCAAATGTCACCTGCATGCTGGCCTCCCTGGTCCTGTCTAAAATTGGAACCCCCTACATTGATGTGCCATATCCCTCGCCCGCCATGTTTTAGCTTCATAGCACTCTTTGCTACACCATCCAACAGGTCATCTTTTAATTTCTTACTCAGTTTTTGTCTTCTCTCGCCATAAAGCAGCAGTTCCTTGAGGGCAAAGGGTTGGTTTTGTTCACTGCTGTGTGGCTGGTGGTCCCTCGCACAATGGATGCTTGCTTACTAGTGGTACAATGCCGACTGTCCAGGAATATCTCAGACCACACCAAAAGTCAACCAAGTTAGATTCTCCCAAGTACTCAGCTTATTAAAAAAATGCTTAAAGCAACAAAATAGGGGAGTTGGGGGGCGGGGAGTTTGACTACATTCAGAGCAAGAAGATGTGGATTTGGCAAGTCTACCGAGTAAGATGGCGCATGGTTAGATGATGAGGAATTCAGTTCAGCTTCTTGTTACGTAGCTTCTCTTTGAAGCAAGGACAGTGAGAAAATGTACAAGTACCACTGAAAATAAGGCCACTCCATTCTCAGATAAGTAGGATATAAATGTCCTTTGGTTGCCCTGTAGGCATCTGGCCCAGACGATGACCACTGTCTCTGGGAGGCCATCCCTTGCTTTAGGCACTGCTCAACACCCTGGGCTACCTTGTGGTAACAGCACGATTCATTGTAGTTAATTACTGCACATTTAGAAAGTCAGATCTTTTGAGTCTAAACACTGTATTCTATTTACTGTGGAAGCCTCAGAGCCCCCTTCTCGTACAAAAAGTCCTCAATAGATACAGGGTTTACTAATTGCTAAACGATAAGCCAAGAAAATTTGCAAATTAGCTTATTGATCCACACTGAGGGAACTTTAAATATCAGAGGATTAGAAAAGTAACAAAAGATAGAGAACAGACTGCCTGATTTTACAAAAGTAGAACAAATATTTGGCAACTCGCTCACTGATGTGTTTTGTTGCTGATCTCAGGCCAAATTTTATACTGAAAAACTGAACAGAGACTTCGAGAGGACCTCAGAAAATAAGTTATGATAGGGGCGCCTGGGTAGCTCAGTCAGTTAAACATTGGCCTTCGGCTCAGGTTGTGATCCCAGGGTCCTGGGATTGAGCCCCACATCAGGATCTCTGCTGCAGGGAGCCTGCTTCTCCTTCTCCTGCTCTCCCCACTCAGGCTCTCTGTCTCTGTCCAACTTTTTTTTTAAAAAAAAGTTATGATCAACAGGGGCCATCCTGAGTTCACCTAGAAATACTGTTACCTGGCCCTCTGCAGTTTCTTCTTGGCTACGATTAGTCAACATCTTAGAAAACGACCAGGAACTTTTGATTTCTGCAAAAGCCATCAAACAATAGCTTATATAATATCTATGTTCACAGTGTCCTGCATATAACAGATACTTGATAAAAGTCAATTGGGCAAATGCTTGCAAGAGTATTAACCGAACCATTTCCTTCTAACATTTTTTGGGTGTGATTTTTCCCCCCTTCTTCTAAACCATGCTCCTCTATCTTAGGACATCCATTTCTGACCACCATCTAGTGGTCAGGTCCACTAACCCTTTGTGTTAGTGGACCATCCCAAGTGTACCATATTACTTTAGTTACAGAATTTGAGAATTTTTTCACATTAATTATTGGGCAATATGGAAGCCCAAGATCATCCATCACTTTAGCCTTGGAGAAGACTTAGGTTAACGAAAGCAACGCTGTAGATGCTAGAGGTCAAGATGGATACCTTTGTCTTTCCTTGGTTTTTCTCTTCCACCCTATCAGAATCAGACCCCAGCTGCACTCCTTTTACCCTTTTATCCTGGTAGCTACATAGAAAGGATATACAGCTAATAAACTGACTATACTCAGATGTGGAGGGCTGAATGTCTCATCACCATGAGACTTTTAAAGAAAGAGGATAGAGGATGGTTATTTCCATGTATCCCTAACTCACAGGCACAGACAACACACACTCAAGCTCAGATTCAATTCCCCCCACTGATACATATGGATGCTCTGGAAATAGGTCGACACAAACCTATGTATGCATGTATGTACATGCCCATATACCCACACACACCACTCACACTCATGAGGTTATACAGGAGGCCCTGCATGAATTGAATTCCCTCTCCCTTGTATGTGTGTGCTTGAGTAGAAAAGCCTTCTAAGGGGAGGTAGGAGGCTTGGATTCTTGCACTGGCTTTTCTAGCTGGCAGGTTGTGTCATTCTGAGCAACTCCCTTTCCTCCCCACACTCTAGTTTCTTTATAAATTGAAGGGGTTTAGCACAGGACATCAAGTCTTCAGAAAACTGTAGGAAGGGCTGAAGAAGTGGGCTCTGGGCCAGTCTCTTGAAAGGACTCCAGGACAGCAGAGCACCATGACCCTGAGGCAGCCGCTACCACCTCTGAGGCCGCTAGGGTTCTGCTGGCCTATGTTTGAGGCCCCCCACCAACTGGACGGCAGTCTGTGGATATCCCACACTGGAGAACACACACCCTGACCAGAAATCCGGAGATGAGAGTCAGGTCAACAAGTTGTCTCTATACCCACTAACGTTTGACAGCTAGAAGACTAGAAAGTGAATACTGGAATGTACTGTTGGAACAAATCACCTTGTTCTTGGCTAGCGGAGCACCTGGAGGCACGGGTAAGAGGCCACATCCTCAATTGTCCCTTCAAATCTCATGCAAATACAACTGATCAGGAAAATTTAGGTATAGCCCAGAGCCTCCATTGCAAGGAAATCTTGCAATCTTGAGGATACAATTTTAGCTTTCTAGTTTCTGTGGGACAGATGAGCACATGGAGATTAAGACCGCATGGTGAAGGCCAAGAAACAGTATCTAGCGCTGCTATGTTCTGAAAGGGCAAGACGGTATTTTTCAGAAGCCAGGGAGTCCCTATCATTAGAGATGTGCAAATAGGACCCAGGAATGCTGTAGAGGAGGCAGATTTTGACCAGTAATTTGCAGACCTTGCTGCCTATTTTAATCCCCTGGTCCCCAATTCCAAATATCCTGGCTCAGTCTGTGGTTAGTCCCAGGAATTTTTTTTTTTTTTTTAATTCTTCCCAAAAGATTGCGAGGCATGCCTGGACTTAGGAACCACTTGAGTACAACATTCAAGATCATTTCCAGTCTTGCATATTTATGTGTTCTTAACTCTAGACCTATAGGACTACACAGTCATATAGACCATGTTTCTAGTACAAGGTGGCAAATGTTACCTTCAGGTGAACACAGAATCTCAAGAGACTGCAGGCTATAAAATGGTACATTGCTGTGTTACCTAATTCGAAAGGAATCTGGTTATCAACTATTTTGTGGTAATAAAAATCCGTGCCCTCTAACTGAAGGCAAACTGTCATATGAAGCACTCACTACCATAGAATGAAGAAAAGAATGCAGAGTGGTGCAGTCTTGAAGGCATTTTAAGATTTCCGTGACACACAGACATGGACCCTCCATGCACACAGCAGGCACACACACATACACAGATCCACACAGACCCAAACACACACACACACACAGGCACAGACCCGGAACCCCCCCCCCCCAACACACAGGCACAGACCCAGACACACCCACACACACCAAGACAACCAAGACACACACACACACACACACACACACACACACAGACAAGATAAACAGACCCATCCATATACCCACAGAGGCCCTCATAGAGAGAAACATACACACACACACACACACACACACACACAAAGAATATTAGCTCATCTTTGTGTCTAGAGATTTATCCTCTGCACAAACACCAAACCCATTGTTTTTAATGTACTTGCCCTTGAAGGGTTGGTAAATGTTTGGCTGAGCAGAAGGGCAAATACAGACAGGTTCTACCACTGGTATTATAATCAGTGACTCAAAAATGATTATTCTATCCAACTTACAGCTCAAAATCCAAATTTGTTACACTTTGCTAAGTGTCCAGGGTTTTGCTGGGGCAGCAGGTCCTGGTGTAGAAGACACAAACATGAACACCTAGGGTATATCCCATACACCAGAGCAATTTCTCTGAAACTTCAATATAGGTAGAAAATACACAACTTGGTTCCATATTGGAGACCACGTATATAAACTACAGTGTTAGAGGTACCCAGAAATAGAAAAGTTGGCTATGGCCTCAATGAAGGCTCATAACAAATTTGGACAGAAAAATAAGATGGGCTTACAGTTGCATTTTGCAACTCAACTCACTTTAATTTTCTTAACCATTTATCTAGCCAAAACTAAGTTTTATACTCTGAAGGCCAAACACACTTCCGCCAAAGGGGAAAAAACAAAACAAAACAAAAACAAAACCTTGGTTTATCAGTGTTTGGTGCTGGATAATACCAAGCAATACACACTGAAATTTAGATGTAGAAGCACATCTAGTCTACTCATCAGGCTACTGATTTTTTCCTAGTTTCTCCAATGTGGTGAGAATAATGGAATGGCCTCCCAAATATGCCCCCACACTAATCCCTGAAACCTGTAAAGGAATAGATTCTCCTACATGGCAGAGACTCTCTGAAGGGGTAACAGAGGACAACAGGCCTGAGTTGGGGAAATTATCCTGGATTATCTGATGGGCGCCATCTTTTCACAGGAGTCATTGAATGCCCAGCTTCCCCTGGCTGAAGAAAGAAGTCACATGAACAGGCCTACATCAGCCCCGCTAGCTGTAGAGGAAAGACCCCCAAGCCAAGAATACAGATCACCTCGAAAAAACTGGAAAGGCAAAGAAAAGGAATTCTCCAGAAAGGAACACCATCTGGCCAGCATCTTGATTTTAGTTGCGTGACCTCTGCATTGGACTTCTGTCCTACAGAACGGTAAGATAATGCCTTTGTGTTACTGAGCCACTAAGACTGTAAGAATTTGTTAGAGCCAAACTGAGGGTTGCTGGGGGGAGGGGGTTTGGGAGAAGGGGGTGGTATTATGGACATTGGGGAGGGTATGTGTTTTGGTGAGTGCTGTGAAGTGTGTAAACCTGGTGATTCACAGACCTGTACCCCTGGGGATAAAAATATATGTTTGTAAAAAATAAAAAATTATATTTAAAAAAAAAAAAAAAAGAATTTGTTAGAGCAACAGGTAGAAAACTAAAACATCCAGTAGCTTTCCTGTCGATGATGGTTCCCTTCTTACCAGAGTAGTAGAGGCTGGTCACTTCCCAGTAATAGTCAAGGAAATCATTGACCTCCTACTGACCATTTGAAAGGAAGTTTAGATGAAGCAGGAAGGGCATATAGTTTGGAGTTGAAGGCATTTCTCAACCAACAAAGACCATGACCCTGAGAAAAATTTCCATTTTTCTGAGGTTTAATATTATCTGTTATACATGAAGAATAATAAGCCTTGCTTATTTTATAGAAGAGTTGAAAATAGACTTAAAAGGAGACAGAAACATGCTTTGTGTATTATACTCTGTAAAGAACCATACTACCTTTTTCTTCCAAGAAAAGTATAGACTGTCAAACTTACTGCAGAAATGATTGTCTCCCAAATACCCATTCGTTTTTGTTCTTATGTAAGAATCTCCCAACTTCTAGCTGAGAATATGGCAATTGATCCCTTACAGCCAAGGATGGCTATAGGACTCAAGTTCTAACCAATGGGACATCAATGACCATTTTAGTAGTCAAATCCCAGATGATGCCCTTGATAAAAGGATGTTGCCCTCTGCTTTTTCTTTTCATGTTCCTATAGGTCAGAATGGCTGGGGCAGCAGAGAATCATAAATGAGAGCAATTTTCTGGGGCAGGGTTGTCAGCAACACAAATGTACCTATTCACTCATAGATTATGGCAACAGCAGAGTTGAGTGGTTGAAAAAAATACCATATGACCTTCAAAGATACTTACCATTAGCCCTTTATAGCTAGAGTTTACTGGCCCCTGCTGTAGGTCATAGGAGGTCAAGAATATAGATAAAATCTCAGTCCTGAAACAACCACCTAGAGCAGAGATGCTTTTCCCCTTTGACTACCTACCAGCTTGGAATTTCATACTAACCAAAAATAAACCTATATTGTTGAAGCTACTATTAATTTATCAGTTACAAGTGAGTGTCATAAACCAGACTTAGTAATACGAACAATGGTCATGATGAGGACTAGGATGATGACTACCGTGAACACATGTGGTAGTGCTTACGACATTCTAGGACTCCTCCAAATGTGTATATTACACATACATTTAATGCTCATGATAATTCTATAAAGCACTATTTTTAATTTCTGCTTGACAGTTGAGGAAGCTGAGGTCTAGCAGTTAAATAACTTTTTCAAGAACATAACAAAAAGGTGACAGAACTAGATCTGGACGCAAGTCACTCAACACCAGCATCTCGGATCTTAGCCATACATTAAATTGTCTCTTAGCAGATCCCAGCTCTTTCATTCTGACTGAGCATATCTAACAGTCAACCTCCTGAAATTAATTTTAACAGGAGTCCTATTAGAAACAATATCTTAACCCCAAAATATCGACAAGTGGTGAGGTAGGGCTGAGAATACAAATAGCAATTTGTTTTCTTTTAAATAAAATGTCCTTTTTTTATTGTATACCTAGACTTCAGACTCAGAAATAGCCTAAATTAAAGATTTTAATTAAGCTTAGCAATCTTGTTTGAATTAAGATAATCTATTTGGAAATAAAGACAAATACAAAGAAAGGCAAAAGTTCAGAGGCATAAAATGAAGTCTGAGAATTCATGATAAGGAGGAGGATAGGAGAGGGGGCATAAGAAATGGAGAACTGGACATCCCTGTTTCTTTACCAAGGACAAGAAACAAAGCAGAATACTTGACCTCCTAACTACTGACAAGAGTTTATGCTAAAAAAGAGAGATTTAGGAAAACTGTACTAGTTGCTCAAGGTCACAGAAATAGTCAATGAAACCCACATCTTTGTTACCACAAGCCAAGCTTCTTTATGCTAGACTGTCTTTAAGTGGATAAAATGAAATAAACAACAAAAAACCCTGGTGATTCCAGGAAGGAAAAACTTGAATAAGATGGGGCACTTTCTTAGAGCTTGGACAAAAGATCACACAGGCATTTCAGAAGGTCATGAAGCACAGGACTGGCCCAAGGCTGTTCAAGTGTCTTTTGAGGAAAACAGGAAAGAAAATTCTCAAATGCTGGTGTAAGAAAGTAAAGTCAGTTCAAGGTCAGAGCCCCAAAACGAGTACAAGGTCATAACAAAGAGGTTACATCTGTGAGGAAATTGTTAAGCATTAAAAACTCTGACTGGCATATCTATTTTCACTTTCACAGAGGAGATTAGTTGCTGATAAGCTCCTTATTATTGATTTCTCTGAGCCCTGAAGTTCTCTAAAGATGGGGAATATGATAGGATGAGCTCCATTACAACTGTGAAGTTAAATGCAAGGCATTGTGGTTTCCTCAATCGAGTCATTAAAAAGAAATGGCTTGTAGAACTAACTCACTGTATAATACTATCCCTCGGTTCCATACTGCCTAGAACTAATAAGGAGAATCTTTTATCTCTCAAAATGAATTTGAGTCCTGGACTTAGAGTTGAAAGACCTTTTGGAGATTATCTACTCATTTCATAGGTGAGAAACCAAAAGTTTCAGGGAAGACATTGGTTACATTGTGATTTCTTGGTCTTAGAGCATGAAATCCATCTGTTGGCAAGCACATTCCAAATGAATGGTGAATGTTATTGTGTTCCGTCTGGAGTTGATTTTGTCTGAGCCATGGACCAGCATTCTGAAATGTTCAGGAGGGAAGATCTGTATATATAACGGAAAAATCAAGAACAGTCTTGTATAATGTAACACAAAAACCACAGAAGCAATCTTCCCTTAAGTGAACTGAGTAATATCTGCTTGGTGTGGTCAAAGAAAAGTAAGTGATGTAGAAGGATGTCGGGCAAGAAGGGGCAAGATGTGCCTGGAAAACTAAGCTATGGCCTAGTCGCCAGGTGCTTTGTAGACCACAAGTGGAAGGTTGGGTTATTCTTCTAAGTGCAATTCAGGCTATTAAATACATTTGGGCTAGATTATGACAAGGCTCGATTCAACCACTTATTCCTTTTATAATCAAGCATACTTTTAGGCTCCTGTAAAACAAGAAGCTACATTGGTACATTCTGCCCATGTAACCCTCCAAGTCTTTTGGAGGAGGCAGTACTCTAAAATGTAACATAAGGTAACAAGAAGGGAGCAACAAAGAACAAGAGAGACTGGTACTATAGGAGAGTCTGCAGGGACAGGAATGGTCACGTGCGTTCTTGGACCAAACAAGTCTTTAGTTGTCAGAATAATTTCATTAGATGGACTCTCACTTCATCCTTAAAGCAATACAGGGATATACGGGTCAACCCTCACCATTTATGAAACTGATACTCAAGGAAGCCAAAGGACCAAGAGAGACCACACCTCAAAGATGGCAGAGTCCAAGGTCAAGCCTAGACTCTGACAGAAGCAGCTGCTTCCAATTATGTATGGGAATAATTGTATAGCATTACACAAACTCAGTAGGAAAGATTTTTGTCATTTATTAGGAGGTCTAGAACAGAGTAGAGTGATGGCATATTTCTGCTTTTTACTCTAAGGGAAAATACAAGAAAGAACTTCTAGTTCAAACACCTCTACAGAACATACACAGCCCCGTAAATTACTTTGAAACATCACCCATTACCTTTTAGGAAGCAAACAGGATTTTACCTTTTAGTGGAATGGCCTAGCATGACAACACTTCAATTCAGCTTTGAATGAAGAAAGGTCTTTTCTCACTACTATTCTTCTTGATTCCTTCAGTGTTTATTTTGTGTTCAAAGTTCTGGAGAAGATTCATAAGCAACTAAATTAGTGCTGATACTTTTTTTCCATAGACTTGTAGGAAGGATTAAACAAGAAAGCCCTCTCCTATATTTGGGGATGGGGAGTAGATGCTGGGAATTAAGGCAACCAACCATCTTCCAGGATAACTCCAATGGTGTGCTTGTCCTGAGGCAGGCAGCCTGGGGTTGGAGAGGAGTTTGGCTTGGAGGGAGTAAGCAAGTCCTGTGATCCTGACATACAAAGCTATGTGGGAATTTTCCACCTCTGTGCTACAGGAGATCCTGAAAGAACATCTTGTAATCACCAAGAGTTCCATGGAAAGAGCTGCTCTGGCAAGCCCTAAGGACACCAGAGATAAAGGGCAGAACTAGCCCTCATGAACATTCTGGAAGGAATTGTGGTCCTTTTGGCCCTTCAAAGCACATAGGAAATAAATAGGTGGAATTTCCTATATCCATAAAGCTGGGAGAATGCTGGCCTTCACAGCTGACGAGAAGGAAAGCAAAGACGCATATGCTGGGTGCCTTGAGGGGAGAGGGACTGAATGTAACACTTGCTAGTACAGCTGCTATCTTCCAGCAGGCAGCCAGCCCAGAGGGGCGGATTCTTCAGGACTTCGTAAGCATTATTAGTGTGACTGACAGAACTGTGTTCACCTAAAAAGTGACCCACCTCAGGATCCCATATGAGAGAATATAGAGACAATCCAGAATAAGAAACTCCTGGAAAAACACAACTACTGGAATAGACAGCAGCTGGTTGAAAAAATTAGTAAAGAATATTCAATTACAGAATCAGTAATACCTTTTGAACTTAGAAAGCTTTTTTTTTTTCTTTATTTGGGAGAAAGAGAGAGAGAATGAGGGAGCAGAGGGAGAAGGACACTCCCCACTAAGCAAGGAGCCCAGTGGAAGGGGGAGTGGGTTGATCCCAGGACCCTGAGATCACAACCCAAGCCAAAAACAGACGCATGATGGACTGAGCCACCTAGGTGCCCCTAAAATGTGATTTTTGATAACAAAATTTAGTAGATAAACTTAATAGTTCATAGTATTTTCAGATAATGACAAAATCAGCATTTCTATGCCATTTATATAAAATTGTGTGTGTGTGTGTGTGTGTGTATGCATCAAAGAAAAAAATTCCTCATCAAAACCTTACTGGTAGTTATTTCAAGATAACCTGAAAAGGAGATATATACTTTCTTCACATTTTTATGTACTGTATGAATTCTATTAGGTAACATAATTAGAAAAGCTATATAATCAAAAATTCTATTTTTAACGAACAAAAAGACCAAAATTATTAAAATTTTAAGGACTTTGTAGAGGATAGAAGACATGAACACATAAGCAGTAAGATAGTTTGGCCTGTTAAATTTTATTTTTAGCTAAAGGATTGTATCTCTTACCACACATTGATGAGCAGCTGAATTCGGAGGCTGGGGAAGCAACAAGTAAGGCAGTGTCCCCGAAAGGAAACCCCCTTAAGTGGTCCACTTGTCTCAACCATGAGTTCCAATCTAAACACGTCCTTACTGATTCTCACTTGTATTACACACATATTCTTCAGTCCAGAGAGAAGCCACTGTGTTTGTTTCTGAATTGTTGGCCGTTCAAGAGTCATCGCATACATTGTTAGAGGAAGTAAATTTCACTTTTAAGAAAGTTTATTAAACATTTGCAACTCGCAAATGTGTATCATGACTGAATCCTGGGCCAGGAAGGAGCAGGACCAATCAGAGATGAGTGATGCCCTGCGGAGGCACAGTTCACACCCACAGAGTCTGTTTATGCCAACTCTCAGAACAGGGCAACTAAACTCTAGTGGCACTTAATGAGGCACTTTATAAGCACCAGAAATCAATGGAAAAAGTGAATTGCCAGTAATTACTGTGACTAGTACTAATTAAAAATGTCTCTAAACAGAGACATGACAAGGATGTAAAATTTGAATCAGATTATGCACAGAACCAGCTCAGGCAAGTTGGGAAGACTGCAGCTTGCCTCAGGTCAGTTGTTGGCTAAGAGCCCACTGGTCCTCAAGCTGCAGAGGGCTCCCCTTCTGCCTTAAATCAACCACCAGAGAACACTTAACTGGAAAGTCATCCAGCAAACTGCACCCTCTACAAGTAGAGAGAGAAGTCAACCCGAGTAATTGCGAGCGGGTATTTCTGCAAGGTACATTAGAGGAGAAATGCCCTCAGTGCAGCCAGAGACACTTCTAGAGCTTAGTTTTATTGAGAATTCTAAGTATTGATGAGACATAGTATTTAAAATCTGAACTATAAACAATTACAGACCCAGTTGTTAAAACTCTGCCTATCTGGTAAGAGCCCAGATATAAAGACTCTACCAATACAGAAGAGCATGGGACATAAAGAATTCTGTCTGCTATTTGGGGGGGGGGGGGGTTGTTGTTGTTTTTAATCTACTGTGAGTTTCTTTCTACCTTTTTTTTTTAAATTTATTTATTTGGCAGACAGAGATCACAAGTAGGCAGAGAGGCAGGCAGAGAGGGAGGGAAGCAGTCTCCCTGCTGAGCAGAGAGCTCAATGTGGGGCTTGATCCCAGGACCCTGAGATCATGACCTGAGCTGAAGGCAGAGGCTTTAACCCACTGAGCCACCTAGGTGCCCCTCTTTCTACCTTCTTAATAAATATCTCCACTTGACTGTGGGGAACATCTTCCCTGTAGTTTGGGTAGGGTTGATTTTGCCTTCCACCTCTTCCCACAATGACGGTGATTAGTCCCAGCCTTCCCACTTCTGACCACAGTGATTAGATCACCGTGGCCCAGACAAATCATCTCCAAAACCTGACATGTAGATAACTGGAGAGAACCCATCAACCTTATTCTGAAGTCAAGAGGTGAAGGTATCTTCTAAATCTTGAGTTTGGGTCACTATCATTTGCCACGGGGTGGAGAGCAGGGGATCAAGAGATCATGAAAATGAGGTCCTCATTGAGGAGAAGAGTAAACATATGAAGGTGAACAGGAAAAGGGAAGGAAGAAGATACGTGGAGGGAGAAGGGAAGAGAGAGGGTTGTTGAAAACCTTATCTGAGTGCCCTGATCCAGCCGTGCTGAAGTCTTGCTTATTTCATGGACCTTCCAGCTGCATGAAAGCTACTTTTGAAAATTTCGTGTGAAATTTATGTTATTTGAGATAGAAGCAATACAGCATGAGATAACTTGTAGTAGCCCTGAGTTACAGAGCAGTATCTGAATAACAACGGTTATTAGTTGTTATAATAGTAATAGTAACAAATACTACTTTTTAGTAGTAACAATAATAGTAACATACTACTCATATCAGGAAAGAATTCACTGGCTCACAGGTTTTACCTATTATTTACATTAATGTAAATTATTGCTCAATGTTTTACCATTTACAAGAGAGACCTGAAGTCAATCTGGTATGAAAGTACAGAACTGTATTTTGTAGTATTTTATAGTAAGTCCATCTTTTTTGTATCATTAGAGCTTCTAGAACTATAAAGCTCTGCAGCTCTTCCTACAGAAGATTTAATCTTACGGGAATCCTCAATTTGCTTAACCAATGATGCAAAGACATCAAATGTCCTGTGGCAATACAGGACAGGAAAGCATGCAGGATCTCTGGTCCCAGGTGGCCTCAGTCCTCATAACACATCCAGTTGCTGGGCACATTGTCCTTACAAGCTAGGATCGCCTCAAATGTCAGAAATTCTTGCTGCTGAATTACCATCTTACACTCAGCCTCATCTGAAAAGAAGCCCACACACCAAATATCTAATATACATTTTAGTTTCAGAGAATGAAGCAGGCTCCCTCTGTTCTGAATTCAGCATCAACAAGCTATGTCCTCCCCTGAACATAGAAATTAGTATCCTTCTCCAAATATCCCTGATTAATATCTCTGCCTTCAGATGTCCAGCATTCTGGAAAGGCCGTTTACCCCTGTTCATGTCTTGACTCTGATTTAATACCCTCTTAATACAGAGTTTGGTCTGAAGGTGAAAGCCACAAATCAATTTCCACAAAATTTTAATTCCAACATGCAGGTTCTATCACTCTCAATCAATCTTTTATGCTTGTGTTTTAAAGTCTCAAATTAAGGAAGAAATTGCTTCAGATATTTTTAAAGGTGGAGATCTGAATTGGACATACCTCAAATCATGGTTTCAATTATGTTTTTGGTTCCCAAAGAAGCCAGACTGCTTTGAAATTACTCCATACAAAATACGGTCTTTGATGCAATTCTTGTCAGGATGTGTCATAACCACAAAATTGAGTTGTAGATTTATAAATTTGGTATGAAAGCAAATAAGAATGACTAATCTGGCTTGTTTGGAGAAACTAAGTTACCAGAATCCTCTTTATCATTGAAATATTTAAATGTTTATAAACACTTACATAGGTATTATAATGTTCATCTTATAGATAAAGTTCTAAGCAATTTTAGATTCTGTCTCCTGATGCCAACACCTAGAAATCTCAGACAACTACAAACATGAGAGAAGGGAATGCAGGATTGACGGGCTGCCTGAGGCATCTGCCGACATGAAAAAACTACATATTTGGTTTTAACAGTGGCAGAATTAGAGGGAGAAAAAAATCCCTTAGACCCTTACAAGAAAGCCGGGGCATTAGATTGAAACTTCTACAAGTGTCCAGGGCTATGGCAGGAGGGGAGGCAAGAGGAGTCCATTCCAGCCTCTGTATGGGCAGAGGGTGAGGGGGGCAGGGGCGGTGGGGGGGGGGGGGTGTCTCCCAGACAGTCTGTAAACCCAAGCTACCTGTATTAGTTTACTGCAGTCCTAAATTTCTGTGAATTTTCTGACTTAAAGCACACGTTTATTCTCATAGCAATCTGGAGGTCAGAAGTCCAAAATAGGTCTAATGAGGTTAAAACCAAACCAGCTGGGAATGTGTTTCTTCTGCAGACTTCAGGAGAGAACCCACTCCTTGCTTCTTCCAGCTTCCAGATGCTGTTCCTGACCACCCCTTCTACCTTAAAAGCCAGCTGTGAAGCTGCTTTTCTCTGTGGCCAGCTGCCTCACTCTTAGGAGCCTTGTGATTCTACCAGGCCCACCTGGGTACTCTAGGATTCTCTGCTCATCTCTAGGTCCTTCACTTAATTATGTCTGCCAGATCACTTCTGCCATATAAAGTAGCACATTCACAAGTTCCAGAGATTCAGAGGTGGACTTTGTGAGGGGCCATTATTCAACCAACTCAATGGCCCTAACTTAAATCTGAAGGTTGAATTTAGATTGGCTCAGGGAACGCAGAGTCAAGAATTTGAAGTGACAGAAGCAACTTCGTTCTGGAAGAATGCACCTTCAGCATAAGCCCCTTGACATACAGATTAAGGCTTGATATCAGGGCAACATGGTCTCATAACCAAAACTTACCCACTGCAACAGAAAACAAGCCACCATCAGGAGTCAGCTGGAGTAATGACAATTCTACCTCCAAGAACTTCAAAAATAATGAAATTATTAGAAACAGAACAGTAATGGAAAAACAGTGTAGTTAAAATATTCATAGAAGATAAAGGAAAGAAAAAACTGAGAAGAAGAGTCCATAAAATAATGGTCAGGACATTTGATAAACAACATGTAAAAATAAACTCAAATTAGAAGCTCAAAGGATGGAAAGAACTTGTACAGACCAGGGTGCTCTGTGAAAACTAAAAATGCCATAAATTTTAAAAAATCGCTAACAGTATTCGGAGGCACTAATGGATTGAGAAATAGGAGTAAACATTCTGGAAAAGGGACAGATGAGTGACAACATAAAGATGCTTTTTACTGAAATTATTGTGGGTATTGTGCATAAAACATAAAATTGGCAAAGCTTGCAAGAGAAACCAGAAGAGATCTCAGCAGTTTGAGGGCCCACAGAGAAAAGAACCTGTCCTTCAGGCACTGCTGATTTTGCTCGCAAGACATTTGTTAATTTCAAGATAAGGAGAGTGTCCACCAGAAGGAAGCCCCAAACTAAACACCTTTTCGTCAATTGAGAACACTGGATGTTTACGCGCTAAGGATGGGAGATAAAAGAACAACAGACTGAACAACAGACTGATTCCTACCAAAACTCCAACCCAGGATCAATTCCATTTAGACCTTGATTGTACTGAGGTACTGTGTCCCTACTCTAACCAAAGAAAGAACAAACCCTCGTTGTGAAAATTACCCAAAAGTTCATCTTGAGGCATATATATATATATTTATACAATGTCCTATATTCAGTAAAAATTTCTAGGTCTGCCTAGGAGAAGAACCATAATAAGTGGGGAAAGAAAATAGAAATAAACTGGTATCCTGGAGTTAGCAGAGAAGTGGATTTACATGACTGCTTTAAATAGAGAAAAAAAATAGAGAAATAGGAGAAAATATGAAGAATTATAAGAGTAATAGAAATGTATGAACTATAATGAAAATTGTCACCTATGAAAAACACAATGATTGGTTTATAGCAGATTGTATAAAGATTAGTGAAATGAAGGACACATTAATAGAAAATATTTGAAATTAAAGCAGTGAGAAAATGTGAATTTATACACATGTGTGCACACACACAGGAGAGAATGTAACATACCATATTTAAAGAGAATTTTCTATAACTAATAAAAGACATCAGCCTATAGACAAAAGCAGTTCTGAAAACCCCCAGCAAAATACATATGAAGAACAACCACACCTAGGCACACTGTAGTAAAAACACGGAAAACCAGACAGTACAGTTTTAAAGCATCCAGATGTGAAAAGGTACAAAACAAAACCACAAAAAATCCCCAACAAAACAAACAAAGAGGCATATTACCCTTGCCAAAGTAATAAACAAGGAGACTTGGGCCTGAATTCTCAATAGTGACAATGGGACCCAGAATACCACATGTTTCAGTTTCTGAAGAATAACCACTAATCAAGAATTCTATATTGAACAAAAAAATCCTTCAAAGACACGTTTTCAGAAAACCAAAAACTGCAATAATTCATCTTAAGCGAAGTTGCTCTAAAGCTAAGGTCAGAAAGAATTGTTCAAGGACAATGATCCCAGAGAGAAGACACAGAAATGCAGGAAAGGATGAAAAGCCATGGGAAGAATCAAGGAATAAACACAAATGAATATTGTCTCAACATCATCTCTTGTGTGGATTAAAAATAATTAATATAATTATGATACAGGAAAATAATTCAGAAGATGGGGGGAGGCACGTCTCAATGTTTATTAATCTAATAACAGAATTTCAAACACATAGAACAAGAACACATGAGACTCTAAGGAGCAATAAATACATGAATGAAGTCCTAGATTTTAACACCATGGTCTAAGTCAAGACACAGAAGATGTGCCACAACTTGACCCAACTCACAGGTATAGAGCTCAACACCTAAAAAACAGAATTCTTTCAGATATATCTGGCACACTTACCAAGTTAAGCTATAAAAAACAAAGTTGGAACAAATTTTAGAAAAGAGTCAAGTCCTAGACAGTGTTCTTTCACCACAATAAAACAAGATTTGAAATAGATAACTGAAAGATACCTGAAAAAGTCCCAAATACCTGGAAACTAAAATAATTTTCAATAAACTTTTGACCCATGGGTCAAAGATTAAAAAGGGAAATTAGAAGTGAGGTCACCAAGATGATGGTACAGGAATTTCCAGTGCTTGTCCCCTCCCAGAAATACCAGTTTGTATAACTGTCTACACACAAAAATAACTTCCTGAGAGCTAAGGATTCTGGGTAAGGGATTATAATGTCTGGGTGGGGCATAAAAATCAAAGACATGTTCAAGTCTGTAGGAAAGATAGTCTGAGTTACCTGTCACACCTCCCTGAAGCCCCAGAGCAAGATACCCATACTGTGGGCAAAAGATAAAGTGAGTCCCAACCTTCGCCCAGAACCAGGCACACACCAGCTCCAGGTGACTCCTAATAACCCCAGGCTCCCAGGCCACCCCAGTACCGGCCAGTTCCCATGGTCCCAGACCACTGGCTGACTCCAGTGATACCAGGCCCCAGGTGGACTCCTGCAAAGCCAAGCTCCCTACTAGCCACAGCACCGGGTCTCCTTTCATGTCCCCAGGCTCCTGACCCAGACTGGCTCCCACAGCCCCAGGCTCATACCTGCCCAATACAGGCCAGCTTCCATAGCCTCAGGATCCCCAGCCTGCCCTACTGTCAAGACCAGCCTCCATGGACCTAGACTCCTTTAGGAGGAGGCTCCTTTAGGCCCAGAATCTGGGCCTGCCCCAGACTCCTCTTAGATTGCCCTCCAGACTGGATTACACAGGCACAGGTTCCTGGTCTGCGACAGTGCCAGGCCAATCCCAGTAGTTCCAGCCTCCAACCAGCTCCCAAGGACTCGGGCTCCCAATGTGAACCAGGACTGTGTCAGTCCCCACAGACCTGGATGCCAAGCCCACTTCAGTGGCCTCCAGAGCTGGGATGGTCCCCACAGGCCCAGGCGCCAGGCCCCATCCAGCAGACGCAAGCCCCAAGCTGGCCTTGATGAGGTCAAACACCAGGTCTGCCCACCTGCTAATGATGTAGGTACCAGAACTGCCTGCACAAGGACTCCAGCAGCAAGCCTACCTATGGAGACCACAAGAGAGCCCAGCCAGCATCTCCATACAGAACAACTAGGGAAGAGCTTTCCCTGACAAAGCCAGTATGCAAAGAGAGCAAGAGGTGCTTACTTCCTCTTAAGGCACAGACACCAATGCAAGGCACAGCCTATAGTAGATCCATAAAAGGAAAGGTAAAGGAAAAGGACTGAAAACACCACTAGGGAAAAATCCGTAATTCACAAAAGGAGGCAACAGGAAAGAGAGAAAGGAACAGGGAACAGTCTGAAAACTGATAAGATGGCATCCGTAAGTCATTAACTACCAATAATTACTTTTAATATAAATGAATTAAGTCCTCCATTCAAAGGTATAGATTGGCTAAATGGAGGAAGAAACAAGGAAACATAGTACATGTGGCCTACAGAAGTTTTAAGGACACATACTAGCTCAAGGAGAAATGGAAATGGTTGGGAAAAGATATTCTATGCAAAGGGAAAATAAAAGCAAGATGAAATAGAATTTAGACAAAATAGACATTAAGTCAAAACTTGGTAAGAAAACAAAAATCATAATGATAAAAGCATAGTGCTGGCATGAAAATGGACACATAGCCCAATGGAGCAGGATCAAGAGCCTAGAAATTAACCCAGACATGCATGGTCAATATTTGACAAGGATGCCAAGAATACTCAATGGGGAAAGGATAGTCACTTAAATAAATGGAATTGGTAAATTCAGATGTTTTACATGCAAAATTTGGACCCCTATCTTATGCCACCACCAAATTTAACTCAAGATGGATTAAAGATTTAAATATAAGATGTGAAACTATAAAGCTCCTTTAAAAAAAACAAAGGTAAAATTCTGTGACATTGGCCTTGGCAGTGATTTTTTTTTTTTTTTTTTTTTAGATAGGACACAAAGCACAAGAAAAAAAGCAAAAATAAAAGGACTAAATCCAACTAAAAAGCTTCTGCTAAGCAAAGGAAATAAAAATGAAAAGGCAGCCTTCTAACTGGGAGAACAGGTGAAAAATATTTGCAAGCTACGTATATCCCATATGGGGTTCCTATCCAAACTATGTAAGGAACTCTTACCACTGAAAAACAAAACAAATCTGAATAAACAGGCAGCGGACCTGAGCAGACATCTTTACAAAGAAAACTGGCCAAGCACAGTGAGCTACCACTGAATACATGATAGGATGGGATGATCAAGAAGAGATAAACTATTGGTTCGCCAACTGGCACAGAGGGCAAAAAAATATCAAAGAAAGAGGTAAGCCTCTCCAGATTGGAGGTGGCCATTTTAATAACTGAGGAAACTTCTAGATAAGCCTTGTCTGCTGTATATCTCTGACCTGCCTTTCCACAGTCTTCAAAGTTCAAGTTTAGTCCTGTATTAATCCATATGATGGGCCAGGACCTCTACTTCCTCCCTCTTCCAATGTGCATGGTTTTTTTTTTCCCAGTGGAGTGTGTTTCAACGGGTTCAGCTTACAGCAGGCTGACAAGATCCCAGGAGTGAGGAGGAGCTCACCCGTCCCAGTCGAAGGGCGCCCTGCAAATTCTAGGAGATCCTCTCTTTCCCAGGCATCATGGGGGCTGGTGTTCCCAGTAGCATAGCACCTCAGTACATGGTGATAGGGCAATGGAGGTCTTCCCTTCTTGTGCTGGGAGTCTCAGCAGGGATACCAGTCTGCCCTATGCTGCAAGAGGCCTCACTGGTTGATCATTCCATTGTATTAATGCCTGGGACAGTACTTTAGTCCATCTGGCCAAGGTGGTTTTACTGGTTACTGATTCATTCGCCCTTTCAATATTCCATTTTTTCTATGAACCTTATTGCTAGGAATCTTGTTGCTGCCTTACGGTACAATAAAAACTCCTCTCCAGTTCTTTTGCCCAGTCTTGCATCTCATGACCTTTGAATTGTGACACCATATCACTGTTGGATGAGGGTATCTGTCCCTGGTACTCAGCTTCTCTAATCCCCTATGGGTGGCAACCTGGTTATAGTGACAGGGGGAGACTGGGGTCAGGCCAGAAGCGGCATCCACATAACCCAAGGCATTTTTAGACCTTCCACTCAAAGGCACAGAGCCAATATAAGCAACTTACCTATAACATGTTGGCAACTCCGGTCGGTGACCCCTGGACTTCTTTGGCAGTTACTTTGGGGATGGTTTAGAACACACAGGACATGCTGTTACTATATTAACAAATCACAGTTTCAAGAGCATTCTGGCATCCTTGGAAATATGCCATCATCCTCTGGGTGCTACAATATTTGCATTTATTCACCCCATCTGTTGCACCTACTGAGGGGTCAGTTGCTAAGGTCCATACTGGGCTAGGACATCAGCTTCCCGACTGCCACAGGATGTCCGCGCCCTATGAACAGGGATAGGGTAAGGCTGAGGATTGCCTCAATCACCTGTGGACAAGCCCAAATGTCTTTCCACACTTCCTGACCCCACAAGGCTCTATTCATGATCATCTGCCCTCAGCTTCCCATTGTCCAGCAATAGGGTTAATCCTTTTACAACATCCCAACTGTGAGTGCAAAGGGTTAACAGCTAGGACTCATGAATGATCATGAGCCAAAGTGCTGACTTCAGGCCACTGGCTGCTGCCATTCTTTCCTGCTGTAAGAAGAACAGAGGCTTACTGAACTTCCCTATAATAATTGGGAAATAATTATGTTGTCATGAAAATAAGAATAGTAAGAGTTTGAATTCTGGAGAGGAAAGGTAGGGAGAAAAAAAGTGTTTTCATCTTTGTTTACAAAGGTATAGGCTGGCAAACTGTGGATAGTTTGAGGAGGAAAAAAGTTTTCTTAAATCTGGAAAAGTAGAAGAACCAATCATGTTTCAAACAAAAAAATCTTAGAAGCTAGGATCTTATTAGTTTTTCCATCAGAGTTCTGTCGATTCTTAGTAGTATGGTCAGTCATCAGTCTTTTCCATGAATGTTCTTGATGAGAGTAGATCTTAAGTGTTCTCAACACACACACACACACACACACACACACACACACACCAAAAGTAATTATGTGAAGTGATGAAGATGTTAACTGACCTTTCTGTGGTAATGATTTCACAATATATACATGTATCAAGCTGTACGCCTTGAACTTACACGAGGTTATATGTCAATTATATCTCAAAGCTGGAGGAAAAAAGGAATTCAGCAATCATTTTGAGCTGAAAGGAAATGAAAACATATCAATATCTGAGAAGTTGCTAAAGCAGCGCTGGAGAATGATTTAGGACACTCAACACTTACTTGAGAAGATAGATCTCAAATAATATTCACCTTTATGAACAAGTAAATTGAGCCCAAGTAACAAAAATCAGCAAAAATCTGTGAAATAGAAAACAGAAAAATGAAGAAAACACAATAAAACCAAACGGTAATTCATTGAGAAGATCAGTAAAACTGATGAACATCTAAGCAGATTGTTGAAGGAAAAACAAAACAAAACAAAAAACGGTAAAGTATCAGTATTGAAGGGTGCCAGGCTGGTGCTGCCCATAGAGCATGCAGCTCTTGATCACAGGGTTGTAAGTTTAAGCCCCGCGTTGTGTGTAGAGATTGCTTTAAAAAAAGTAAAATCTTGGGGCGCCTGGGTGGCTCAGTGGGTTAAGCCGCTGTCTTCGGCTCGGGTCATGATCTCAGGGTCCTGGGATCGAGTCCCGCATCAGGCTCTCTGCTCAGCAGGGAGTCTGCTTCCCTCTCTCTCTCTCTGCCTGCCTCTCTGCCTGCTTGTGATCTCTGTCAAATAAATAAATAAAATCTTTAAAAAAAAAAAAAAAGGTAAAATCTTGAGAAAAAAATTGACATTAAATGAGGTGACATTACTATAGACAATAGAGTAAAAAGGGAGTATCAAACTTGAGCCAATAAATTAGGCAACTTACATGAACTGGATGTGCTTCTTGAAAAACACAAAAACCAGTTATTTGTGAATAAGGTCTGTTCTGCTCCCTTTAGTGTAAAATATGGGTTCTCTTCAATGCCACTTGGAATCTAGGGAGTGAAGGATGGGACCAAGAGAATTTAAATACCTTAAGACACACACCTTACCAAGATTCACCAGGTTTTCTTCATTAAGTATTCCCCTCATTGCTGAAAGCTTTTGGTTTCCAGGATTCCACAGAAGTAATTATACCACTTTTTGCCAGTCTTTTTCCATAGCTTTTATGGGAAGATGTATTCTTGGGGTTCCTTACTCTTCTGGTTTCACTGATATCACTCTTCTCACAATTTTAGGATCATAGTATAGTCTTAGGATCAAGTAAGGACAGCACAAGGGGAAATTGTAAGCCAATCAATCTTATGAACATGGATGCAAACCACCTATATGAAATACTAGTTGACTAAATTTAGCAATAAATATACATGTTAAGATAAATTTGTACATATGGCGGATATTCAGGGTTGGTTTAAATATAGAAAATATACTAATATTCATTGTCACTGAAAAAAATCGTATGAGCAAGACAACTGCTGGAAAAGAATTCCATACAAGTCAGTATCATCCATGATCAATAGCGCTTAGTGAACTATGCATAGAAGGAAACATTTTACCAAATAAGAAGTATGTACTGAAAATCTACAGCATCTATCTTCATAGGGCACACTTTAGAGCCAGTGCTTGAAACTTGGACCAAGAATGCCCATCATTACCTCTTCTTTTGAATATTTATATGGGAGATCTTCATCAGAGAGATAGGACAAGAAAAATAAAAGATTGAAAAGAAAGAAAATTTATTTTTTACTAGAACATCCAAGAAATAGACATTTTAGACTTACTAGAAATTGAGTTCAGCAAATATCTTCAACACAAGACCAACTTAAAAGAACCATCTGCATTTCTGTTTACTAGAATGGAAAGTCATGTAAAAAAAAAAACCAGTATGTCTGAACTTAAAAGAATATATAATTCTGTGTATTATATATGAAGACCATTACCATACTATATATAATAGGATGAAATGTTAAAAATGACAATTCTGCCCAAACCATTCTATAACTTCAGTTCAATTATGAAAAAGAATTCAAACAGGGATTTTTAGTTCTTAGACTTTGAGTTTATGGATATAGATATAGATATAGTATAGATATAGATATATCTATAACTGTATATATATATCAAAGGACAAAAGGCAAGGAGTAGAATAGTTTTTAAGAATGTGAGACTTTAAAAGTTATGGCAAGTAAAAAAATTCAGCATGATGGAATAAGAAGTTCTGAAATAGAATTTTGCATCCATGAAAATGTATAACAAATCTAGCATTTCAGATCCCTGGTAAAAAGAAAAATAGTGTTCTGGAATAATTAGAACTAGTTTATTTCCTCAAAAAATGCACAAAATCAATTCCAGATGTAGTGAAGAGATAATTTTATAAAGCAGGCTCTAGAACTTAAAAGGACACATGTAGGAGAAAGTCTTTATAGGTTTGAGTTGGAGAAGGATTTCTAAATCAAGATTCTAAAAGAAATTGGCAAATATTGGTAAATTTACATGACATCATATTTTCCAAAGATGGCCACAACAATATCTCCCATTCCATGTGCTCTAGGATGAGAATCATAGTAACATGATAAGGTGGGCTTTTGTGACTCATGTGACTGAAGAATACAATAGAATAACCCTGTAAAATTCCAAGGCTAAGTCATTACAGGCAATATAGTTTCCACCTTGCTTGCTGAGACACACACACACACACACACACACACACACACACACACACACACACATCTTGAACTGCCAAGTGAACAGCTCAACTATCCCATGCTGTCATGCTATGAAGAAAGCCAAGGCAGACCCTACAGAGACATGGTATAGGGAAGTTCTGAGTACATCAAGAGAAATGCCCCGTCAGCTTCGCGCTATTCCAGTTCCAGCCACCATCCCACTGCAACCACAGAAGAGACGATGAGTCAGAATCACTGCTGCGCCCTTCCCCAAATGTTGCCCCAAAGAAACCATGGGATAGAACATAACTGTTATTGTTTTAAGCCACCAAGTTATGGGCTGTTCTTTACTCAGCGCTGAGCACTGGAACAATCTGACCACATTAACACTGAAAGAACTTCCATTCATCAAAAAAGAAGGAATGGAAAGGTAACCCACAAATTATGATACTTGCAACCATACAATAAATGAAACATTATATGCAATGAAGGAAAAAAAATCCCTTCTCTAATAAAAAGACAAACAAGCAAATGATAGAAGCAGCCAATTCAGTTAACTGATACAATTTGAATGGCAAATACCATGTAAAAACTTGCCTAATTTATAGCCAGTGAATGGGAAAATATACATGAAAATAAACATGATATGGTTTCATTTCATCATAACACAGAAACTCCAAAGTCCAATCCAACAACAATAAACATTGTTAGACTATGGAGACTGGGGAAACTTCCTACACTGCTGATGGGTGGGTGAATTGATGTGATTAGAGAGTTAAAGTTGCAGACACAGAAATTCTACTCCTACATATAAATCCTACAGAATTTCACCCACCTGTATAGCAAGACAGGTGTATGGAAACATAGTAGTAGTAGTATTGCTTTCAAAACAAAACAAAACAAACAAACAAAACCCACCAACCCTAATGTCATGTCTAACACAGGAAAGTTGGTAATTAGAGTATATTCATAAAGAAATTGATACATAACAGAACAGGTAAACTAGAGCTATGGGCTTCAACATCAGTGATTTTTCACAAATACATGGAATATATATGAAGCTTTTCATATGAAATAAAATACCATTCAAAGTGACACAATGCATTGCTTTCTGATATGTAAATATGCATCAAGTATAAATAAATGTATGAGAAAGAAACGCCAAATTTAGGATAATGGTTACCTCTGGGTAGGGACACAGATAGGGAGATCAGAGAGGCCTATCAAAGGGGAATTCCAAATTGTTGATATTTTTAAGCAGTAGATATGTTAGTGTTGGCTGCATTTTAGACTTTGGTTTGTCTTAAGTATTATATAATAAATTTGATATTTTCAAAGACATAAGCAAGATAGGACACAAAGGAGAAAGGTTAGCACTGAAAAAAATACTCTAAAAACAGAAGCCAGTCTACCTGGAAACCTACAGTCATCCACAGAGACCCGAGGCTTGCAAGAAATACACAGATGTGAGAAGACTGGGATTCAATGGACAAAATGGAGGAAATGACTGTTTGCCTGGTCTCTTACCAGGGATTCTCTCTTCTGGCAATACTTGCAGCAAAGTAAGTTCTCACTCTTTGGAGTGCCATCTTTTGTCAAATGTCAGTCCCTTCCTGCTGCTTCCAGTCATCTCTGAATTAAAGTCTCATCCAGAAGATTCCAGAAATGTGATTATGCGTCTGATTCCCATAGAGAGGATTCAACAAGGTCACAAATTCGGAAGTACCTTTCATGTGATCTCTCACTTTTTGGTCTCATGGGGGTGGGGGGAAGTGGAGAGCAAATCTTAACATCCTGGAACTGGTCTGAAGCTTGCAAGTGGACTTCGGCATTGTTTGAAGCTGGCCTGGCACTCATGGGAGACCGTGTTGTTCTCCTGTTAGACATTAACAGTCTCACAAAACAACAACACTGGATATGCTTACTCTGAGTCCATGATATCAGAGACAAGACAAGGTCACTTCCTAACTTTATCTAAGCACAGAAAGATGCAAAATCACCATTTGACCCACCAAAGACCAAACATGCCCCTCTCTTGGCTAATATGAGTGACCAATCTTCTCTACCAATTACAGACTTATCCTTCCTCTGTTCTGTTCCTCTTATGGATAACATTGAGATACCCCATCATAGAATTGTTCTGCTTTTTGACAACACCCAAGACATACAGAGCAAACCCTCGATTCCTCTGACCCTCCTAAAATCACCCCACCCAAGCCCAGACACCCTTTATGGAGAAATCCCACAGTTCCTTTGGATGGGCGTTCACTCTCACTGCAGTGTTTAATAAACCCAACTTCAGCTACAGGCATGTTCCAGGTGGCATTTGGCGGAAAGCACCGACCTTTGCAGTCACCACTCTACAAGGAAAGCCAATCGTAATGGACTTGGAGTGAAATCCCATTGCTCAGGTTGTTCAGATAGTCATGCCAGCCACTTTGTGGTGTGGAAAAGTGGATAGGCACGTGAAGTACAGAGCACTAACCCACACACAGCAGAACTCTCATCATCTCCAATGTCACACAGTTTTCTCCTCTTCAATCTTGACTAAACGTGTAAGGGTCTATTTGGTTTTATTTTTTAATCTAAGCAGAATATAGGATCTCATTTTCTCATGTGGTGAAGAGGGAAGGAGAATAGTTCAACTAGAAAATACCAAGTGTGAAAATATGGAGAAGGGACTGTATCCTTAGGCTTGTGGCATGGTAAGCGTTCAGCTGTGGCCCAAGAGTAAGCTTGGTGGAAGAGATTAAACAATGAGGGCTTGTGAAAAAGGAATGGTTTGGGAACTTCAGGCAGGGTCACCCATACTAGGTATTAACTTGAAACTGTATTTTGTTGCCAACACACATTTCGAGCCCTGGGCAGAGGCACCATTGGGAGAGGACCAGGACTATGTTTTCAAGTGATAACTGAACAGAGCAAAAGATGGGTTAAAGAAGAGAAAGAATTGATAGTCGATGGAAAGCCCATTTTATGAAACAGGTCTTGAAATGACCACCAAATACAGGAGATTATTCTTTTTTTTTTTTTTAAAGATTTTATTTATTTATTTATTTGTCAGCGAGAGAGAGAGTGAGAGCGAGCACAGGCAGACAGAGTGGAAGGCAGAGGCAGAGGGAGAAGCAGGCTCCCTGCGGAGCAAGGAGCCCGATGTGGGACTCGATCCCAGGACGCTGGGATCATGACCTGAGCCGAAGGCAGCTGCTTAACCAACTGAGCCACCCAGGCGTCCCTACAGGAGATTATTCTTTATTTAAATCTCTCCAGATGCAGGTGAGACAGCTTTGATATTATTTCAACACCCAAGGGTGTTAAGCTACCATTATCTTTCATATAACCCAGGGAGCATTAAAGCAGCTCAGCTAAATTATGAGTTCGAATTAGGGTTTAATTAGAAATAGGAAGCAGCTTAGTTAGAACATGGCTTCCTATAGCTAGTTACAGAGCTTCGTCTGCAGCTTTGTTATGGATTTTTAAAACCCTCTATGTGCTGAATTAAGGAAGACAGGGATTGTGAATATATTCTGCCAAACTCATTGGTTCCAGGAATCATTGCTAGGAAACATGGGACAGAAATATCATCAGAGAGCCCCTGTATTTATATTCATGCTTCTCAAACCCTCTTTTAAAATCTGCACCCACGGGGTGGTCTGGGTGACTCGGTCAGTTAAGCATCTGACTCTTGGTTTCAGCTCAGTTCCAGATCTCACGGGTGGTGAGACTGAGCCCCTCCTCAGACTCCGAGCTCAGCAGAAGTCTGGTTGGATGTTCTCTCCCTCTGCCCCATCCCTCTCTCTCATTCTCTAAAATAAATCAATCTTTTAAAAAAAGAAGAAGAAGAAGCCTACACCTAAAAGACCAAGATGATGGGTAATAGAATTTCACCTTGATTAAACTTAACACTGATCAAATGATAGGAATGAGAAGAGTGGGATGCGGTCTCAGCCAACCTGGGAAGGGTATTGGTGAAGACTTTGATAGAGGAGCTTCAAGAAGGTGAGTGACTGAACACCAGGAAATCTCTCCAAACATAAGACATGATGATCAGAACAGGGGCTACAACATAGCCTTGTGAAGGCTGCATTCATGTATGCTGCCCATGGGGTCTTGAAAGGATGGTTTTCTGTACTTCTTTGTATCTGATCTCTCTCCTGGTTGCTCGGAAACATCCACATTGCCTCTAGGTTTAAATTCCTTATAACAATACAAGAGAAACTCTACGTATTAAGATTTTTTTATTTCTAGATTTTTTTTAAAAGCTATTAGGAGAAGCAATTGTGCTCAAAGCCAAAACGTTTGACTTGCAGGAAATGGCCTTTTTGCTAAATCAAGAGGAAGCTCTTGCGAATCAAGAGGAGGGCTCTGAAAGAGACAGGGAACTAGACAGATTGAGAAAAGGAGAAGATAGGGATTATGCAGACTGATTATGCAGGATTATGCAGACTGATCAAGGGTGACCTGGGCTGGGACAGACAGGGACACAGGGAGCTTAGAAGGGATTGGTGGGGACCACAGAGATGGTGGCCTCACAGAGAGGAGCAAATTTGGCCACTTGTTGGCTCCAGAAGAATTTTTGCCCACAAAAAGTTTGTGTTGAAGTCTACTATTTTCTGTTACTTGAAAATATATTGCATGTTATGTCAAGTGAACTAGAAAATACAAAGAGCATACTTCAGTAGCACATGCCAGAGTCCCAGTAACACAGGCAAACATAGAAAGGATAAAGTCAAAGCATCTGTTCTGAATTCGGCCGTAAGAGTCACCTGAGCAGCCAACTCAGTCAGCATTTGATCACGTGTGCAGAGATTCACGGCACCCCTCCAGTTTGCCCTTCCCACCCACACTTACGTGACATCTCTACTCATGCCAATATTACAATGAGCTCTGGGGAAGGGATAGAACAGAAGAGTAAAATCAAAAGGGAATAAGATTGGTTGGGCACTCAAAGGGAAGCCCCGAGACTGTGTGCCAAGATCATCTTGGACACAGTTGCCTCTCATGACTCCCTCCAGCATGGTCACAACTAGAAAAATAAATGGATATATATAAGTTCATTGCATTCCTGGTTTGCTAACCAACCTTACTATTTGGAAAGGAACTCCAGAGCTGAGGTCATACATCTATCATGAGCATGATTTTCTTTTTCTGAAGATGACATTTTCTCTCTCTCTCTCTCTCTCACACACACACACACACACAATTTAAAAGGCAATTCTTTAAAATTTAGCTTTATAAAAAGCTGAGTATATACTAGACTTATTTTCTACCTTTAGCCTCTCAGGAGAGAGAATGTGGTCTTATATTTTGTGTGGAGTTCTTTTGCCGAACACTCTTAAGAGATACAACTGTAGTAAAAGGAGGACAGCAAGACTGAGTACAAGGTAAAGCTGACCTACGATGCTCTTGCAACTGAACCTTATTCACTTGTGTAGGGAGCTGAGTCCTGCACCTAGAACAGCCTTTCAGAGTTCTCCCAAATCAAGCCTTAGAGCTTGGCTTTGGTGTCCTGTCTCAATCACTTAAAGACCACAGGCTTGTGGTCACAGCCATTTCCTCTAGGGGGTGTAACCACGAATGGGGCAATTCAGGGATACTGAGGACAAGTTCAGTGCAGGGTGTAGCTATGATCCATTGAAGCCAGTATTCCCAGCACAAGAGGTTAAGTGTGTCACCCCAATGAGCCAACAAAGAATGTCAACATACACACAAGCTTCCACATCAAACCTTTTCATACCAAAGTATTAACATCGGAAACTACCATCTAGGCTATTAGTTCAGTTCTCCCCTTCGCAAAGACACAACAAACACAGGGAAGGTCTCCCATTCCTATCCACCCTCCAGCTGACCAGCTTTCATTTATCAACACAGTCCTGGATTATGAACTTCTAGAGAAATCTAGGTCTACCTGGAAAGTGATGGATGACCACACTGCTTGGATACTAGCAAATCTAGAGACCACAAAAGGATTACAGGAATGGGAATTTCTTAGCTTTCTTTTCCCTAGAATTTTACACTCAATTAAACATAAGCTACTCTGAGGCCTTGTAAGATCAGCCCTGACAACAGTCACATGTGGCCTGAACACGGAGTGGCTGCCTGATGTCCCTGTGGGTCAAAGCAGCAGGAATATTGGAACCCAGCAGTGGTGGTGTGTGATGAGCATGTCCTTTCCATTTTGCATCCTCTTCATTATCAAGATAAATCAAACAGTTGGCCTCCAGTGGCTTTATTCAGTACAACTCTAAAATCTTAATGGGATAGACAGACACTCGAAGGATAGAAAAATCTCCCACCCCCCAATAAAAGGATAATTTTGGGAGAAAAGTTAGATATGTAGGTTTTAAATACATTTTAAAATATAAGCTATCTAAATATGTATATTCATGCATACACATATTTTTATGTGTGACTAATGTTGTAGAGGTTTTTTTTTTTCTTTTTTTCCTAAAGTCTCCCTCTGAGGTGGGACTTGAAGTCATGACCTCCCAAACCCAAGATCAAAAGTCACATGCTCTACCAACTAAGCCAACCAGGGATTTTTTGGTTTTTTGAGATTTACTTATTTCAGAGAGTAATCAAGAGCACAAGCAGGGAAAGGGGCAGAGGAAGAGAGAGAAGCAGACTCCCCAGCAAGCAAGAAGCTTGATGTGGTCCTCCACCCAGGACTCTGAGACCCTTAAAGGAGACGCTTAACTGACTGAGCCACCCAGGCACCCCCAGCTAGGGACCTTTCTATCTGCTCCTTCTTATCTTCATTGTCTTCCAGGACCTAAGAGGTCTTCTGCTAATGAGATGTTAACTTGAAGTTTAGAATTTCTGATTTCTTTCCTTCGGTTTAATTTAGAATATAAATTTACTTTACAAAAAGGAAAACTATGTATAGTTTTCATTATCTTACCAATGCCATTTTTCTTAAATCTTATTAATTAGTCTTTCTCTGAATATCCAGAGCACACCTTGAGTGATGTTCAATTATTAATGGCAGATACTTCTATGTTGGAATTCAATGGGATTTATTACTCTCCCCTTTTTTTCCTATAGCTTGAATTTTTTTTTAAAGATTTTATTTATTTATTTGACAGAGAGAGAGATCACAAGTAGGCAGAGAGGCAGGCAGAGAGAGAGGAAGAAGCAGGCTCCCTGCCGAGCAGTGAGCCTGATGTGGGGCTCGATCCCAGGACCCCGAGATCACGACCTGAGCTGAAGGCAGAGGCAACCCACTGAGCCACCCAGGCACCCCTATAGCTTGAATTTTTAATATGCATGTATTTTTACAAATCAGTAAACTAAATGGAAACATTACGATTTAAGAAAATAGAGAAGGAATTTAAAGCTTCTTCAAACCTTACTTCAGTAAAAATAGGTCAACTCCTTATTCCCATTTAATCAACTTCAAACTCAAGGTGAAGTAAAAACCACAGAGGAGCTCTGCCTTTGATCCAAGAGAAGATCTGTAGTTGAGCATGGTCAGAAGCACGGTATTAGAAGGGAGGGCTCTTTTTACTTTCATTTCTTAGCTTAGCCTTAATTTGTGTATTTCCTCAAAAATAAGCCTCCTGGAAGGAATCTGAAATATGGCAAGGAAAACCACGTGAATCAGACGAGCCCCCTGCTGGGGTCACCTTTGAAGCTGCCCATTAACAAGTAGAGCCAAGGAGGAGCAAATTTTAATGTAAGGAACAGGTAAGAGTTAATTTTTCTCATGTTTCTTGCTGTTTTGGGAATTCAGTTTTTAAGAATTAAACAAGGAAACATTTTAGAAAAGTGAAGAACATACATACAATGGAGGAGTAAAGATCATTTCTCATTTCCTTTCCCAGCAGCAGTCACCATTAACATTTTAGTTTAATTACAGGGTTTTTTTCTAGGCATTTTGATTGGCACTTGTGGTCCAACTGAGTAAGAAGTATTTATGTTGTTTTCTCTATGTAATGTGATATTGAGGCATTTCTTACAAACTTTTACAATTATCATGCAAATGCGTGATCATTGAAGAAACTGGAAAATATAAATAAAATTAATCATCCTGCCACCTAAATAGAAGAGTTTTTGTTATGCCAACTGCCAAGCTTTTTTAAGGGGTAAAATTAAATTCTGGATAGCTTTTCTTATTTAAATCATAGACCATAAACCTTCTAGATACCTCTACTGTTTTGCTATTGAAACATTTTGCAAGTGTTTTAAGATATATCCTTATATTTTACTCAGAAGAAAAGTCTAGAGGTGAAATTACCAAGTTAAACTAATGGCATTTTTAAGATTTCTAGGACTTTGGAAGTTTGTGCCAATGTGTAGTTTTACCAAAAGTACTTAAGAATGTCTATTTCCTATTTGGGGTATTACAAAATTTGGCCTTCTAATCAAGTAGGAAAAACAAATCCTTTCTCATTGTCTTAATTTGTGTGTGCCTTAGATTATGCTCAAGACTAAAGAATTTCGTTAAATTACTTAGATTTTCCTTCTAATTCCAGACTTTCCTTCTTTTTATTGACATGGCTACTAGTTTATAATAGTTACAATATTATCCCTTCATCTGTTCAGTATGTTTATAGGTTTTAACATAATTGAATTGGCTGTTACAGAGTGACATTAAGTAATATCTGATAACAGAACCTTTGCTCTTATTTTGGTTTTAAGGAGAATAAATCTTATCTTGTGATTATTGGACATGGAAGTTCATTGAGATTAATAAAAGTAATTCTTCTAATCCTATCATATTCAACTTATTTTTAAAATCGGGAAGTGGGGGTACCTAGGTGGCTCAATGGGTTAAGCTGCTGCCTTTGGCTCAGGTCATGATCTCCGGGTCCTGGAATCGAGTCCCACATCGGGCTTCTTGCTCAGCGGGGAGCCTGCTTCTTTCTCTGCCTTTCCCTGCCACTCTGCCTGCTTGTGCACTCTCTCTCTCTGACAAATAAATAAATAAAATCTTTAAAAAAAAAATAAAATATAATCAGGATGTGCTTCAAATTTTATCAAATGCCTTTTTAGGATCTATATATTTTGTTTTTATTTAATAAAGGACACCTCATTTTCTCTAATATTAAACTTCTTTGCATTCTTAAAATTCAAGCTCCTTGGCATTCAAGGTTTGGATTTGTACCATCTGTTCTCATTTTCAACACCACGAGTTGTTCATATATTAGACCTCCTTTATTTATGCTTGTATCCATCAGAATACCTTTTTTCTTTTTTAGTTTTATTAGTTTTACAGGATTTTCCTGAGCCATCCACCCTATCTTTACTAGAATTTTCATTACTATTTTTCTTTGTTGTTACTGTTATTCTGTCGGGCCTTAGGTTTTGCTTTCATTTCTGAGCTTTTCCCACATATTTTTGGATTATCTTATCATTTAATCTTCTGAGTTTTTAAGAATTACAATATCTGCAATTTTAGTGAGAATATAGAGATCTACTGAACTCCCCCTTTCTATGTTTCTTTGCACAATTCCTTTTATAATGTATGTTGTTCATTTTCTTCAAATATCTCTACCCATCTTGGATTCATCTGCCGGGTTCTAGATAAAGAACATTCTATGAAGGTAGGGGGTGTGAGCTGGCGATCTACAGCCTCATCTTTGTTACTCTCCTTTACCTTCTAAATCTTTTAGCGTCCTAGAAGCAGAGTTGGGGGGGATGTGTGAAGCACAGAGGATCATAGCTAAACATAGGGCTCAGAAGTTACCTATTGGTTCCTAGCTCAATGATGCCACTTCCTACCTCAAGGTCAAGTAACTACTATTTTTATGTTTCTTTATACATAAAGTGGGGATAGTAGTATTTCCTATATAAAAATTGAGTGAGATAATACTTAATCTAGAGCATTTCCTGCCACATACTAATTATGGTATGAAGATTAACATCATTTCCTTTACAATCTGCAAATGCTGCCTTCCTTTCCTTAAGCCACTCTCTCACTCCAGGGATTCACCTCAATTATGAGAGTCAGTTAGAGACAATAGAAAGGACATAAGGCAGACTCTTCAGTTACACTTTCTGCGGTTTTGAACTAAGAATGATTAGGGACCACCCCCAACTCCCAGGGATGATCATTCCTCGAGCTGTAATCAGAAGTTCAGTGGACTCCCTCCTGCCCCCATTATAGGACTACAGCACTGATTTGAGGAGAGAATTATATCTTGCAGAAGGTCAAGAGCACTTCTCAGCAAGCTCTCTTCTTAGTAGAGAGCATGCATTGGGCTAGTATTTTGTAGTTTAAGGTTATAGTAGACATCATTTTCTTTTATCATTGCAGAGTAGTTCACTCTTCCTTGCTATTTCTGGTAAATTTTAAATAGGAGAATAAATATGCTTTAACTTGGAAACTTCTACCAGAAACCTGGAATCATTTCAATAGCTTAAGAATGGTCAGAAAGAACTCACTTATAAAGTGCTCCAGGCCAAAGCCTCACCAATGGTGAATCCTGAAGAAATTATAAAATTCAGCATGGTCATTACATTACTTACATTTCCTACTGAAGATACTTTTCAAATTTCTCTGAGACTTTCAATTTTTTTCTTTCTTTTTTTAATGGCTTTGGTGTTTCTAATTACAACTTCTTTCTCATTGCAGATACTGTATGTATGTGGTTTTATTCCCTTACTTTAATTGCAATGACCTTGGCTATTTGTTGGTCTTTCTAAAAAGCCCATTTATGGTTTCATTTTTCTGTTTTTATCCTTATTGATTTTGTCTTCTATTTTCCTTAGCTTAATTTTTAATTTTTCCAGATTCTCAAATAGAATACCTGGTTTTAATCTTTGTTGTTAACAAACCATTTGTAGTGAATCATTTTGTTCTGAAAATAGCTTGGTGATGTTACACTATCATTTGTTTGCATAAATATTTTAACGATAATAAGATAGTCTATGGTCTGAAAAGATACAGAACACTGAACTGTTCATTTTCTGCTTGTAGGTTAGTTCCATTTTGTGGGTAATTATAAACAATTTTATTAAAAATACTTTTTCTGGATATAATACAGGTTATAAAAAACTTGAAAGTTCATAAAAGCTAAAAGGGCATTTTTCAGTTATAAAAAAAATGTAGGTTGTATTTTTTAATGTTCCCACAGACTTTTGTGGAGTTAAATATTAATTTCAAAACACTACAGTATGTTTACTAGTTGCTAAAGAGAAATTATCACCTTCTGCTTAAGTTCAGTGACCTGTGACACTAATGGTGGTAAATGACAGATATTGTCAGTCAGGGGCTAATGTTAATACTTTTGTTTACAGCCCTGAGATGGTCTTTGGTTTAATTTTATGGAAAAGTGTCTTCTGTCATCTTTAAGTCATGGGAATTTCACTGGTAGGTTAGTGAAAGATATACCTGATACTATTTATCACTGTCAGCAAAGAATTCAACCATTTTTTCCATAAAACTCTTGTGAAAGATGGTGACTGGTTGAGAGAAGGCGCTGACAAAGAATAAGAAGTCACCGGAGATACCCACTATCAACCCCCAGGGTGTGATGAGGAAATCAAGGTCTTCCAGGAACAGCGCTAGGAACTGAATGGTCTAGGAATAAAGTGATGTAGTTGTAAGAAATGTTGAAGGATATGGAGAACAAAGGGAGAGTTTTTAACAAGTCTATAGGGAATAATAGAATATTAGAATGAAGTAATGGCTGGGAAATTTCCCCAATTTTAATACATGAAATCTTACATTGAATAAGCACCAGAAGTCCTGAGCAAAATAAAATATCTACATCTCATACTCCTAGAAATAACAGAATTTAAAAGATATCGGGACGCCTGGGTGGCTCAGTTGGTTAAGCGGCTGCCTTCGGCTCAGGTCATGATCCCAGCATCCTGGGATCCAGTCCCACATCGGGCTCCTTGCTCAGCAGGAAGCCTGCTTCTCCCTCTGCCTCTGCCTGCCATTCTGTCTCCTGTGCTCACTCTCTCTCTCTCTGACAAATAAATAAAATCTTTTAAAAAAAAAAAGATATTGAAGAGAAAAATTTAAATGTGCCAGAAAAGAAAGAAATCGATTGCCCAGCGAGGGGAATAAACTGATAGCACAGTTCTCAGTAGCAAAACAGACCAGTAAAGAGGAGGAAATCAAGGCCCAGAGAGATCACATACATTCCACAAGGACTGGTCATAGAGTTCCCCTTAAATAAGGCAGTCTGACTCTGAAGGTCACATTTCTCAACATTCCAATGCCCCTTTCTGGAAAATATGCTGGACAGTTGTCTTTAGCTTCTTACAATGATGAAAGAACCTATATCTCAATTCAGTAACTCAAACTGTGGGAAGAACCATGTGTGTGCCTTTTAGCAGATAGGAAATTGATCTAACTAGTATTAATGTTTATAAAAATTCAAAACTAAGGTTTAGAGCATTCCTCGTAAGTGGTATGATGAATTTTGATTTCCACACTGGGTCCAATTAAATTATATTTAGACATGACTCATGGTAAAATGCTCTTGACAATGTCATCCAAAAATGGAAGGTGGGTGAGTTTTAATGGATAAAAATATTTCCAATTTTTAATTAGGCATGCCATATGTAGTCAATTGAGATCTGTTGATTAAGATTTCTCCATTTCCTACATCATCTCTAAAACATATGATCTTGAATATAAATGAGCTGGGCAACAGATCTTTAATTTAGTAAATGTTACACATGTATTTGGAATTTCAATAATAGAAGAAATAATTTTTTAAAATGGGACAGATTTTCTTTTGTAGCTGGTTAGCTAACTCTGAAAAATATTCCCAAATTGACGGATCAATGAGGATGGAAGTTGAAAATAATATTTGACCTCCCACAGTCTTTGAAGGACAATACATATTAGCATATATATAAATTGTGTCACAGCTCAAGGAGTGTGGAAGACATTGCATTCTTGAAATATTCTTACATTTCCCTGTATCAACCAGACAATTTCTGCATTGCGTGGCACAAAAGATAACTATTCAATATACCAGAAGCGTCCCAGAAAATTCCTTTTCTGAAGTTATTTATACTTTATTTCCTTTATTGACAAAAACTATTAAATTAGTGACCAGAGAATGGTCAAAGGACTGGAATAGGCTCAATGGTCTGGTATTAAATGAGAACTATTTTCATATAATACAGCAATGCTCACTTTCTAATAAATGACAGGCCTGCTGGGAGGTGAATAGTATAGCTGGAGCTTAAAAGATTGATTTTAAATCCTTCTTATCCTAAACCTTGGCAAAGTTACTTGAAATCTCTGGTCTTTCATATGGATAAAAGAGATAATACTTACTTTCAGGCTTTCAGGGAGGATTAGACAAGATAACGTATATAGTGAGAACTCTACAATTTTTCTTTTATCTCCAATTAAATTTTGCCAGTATAAGACAGGAGGAGCTGTCTGGGAACTCCTGGGTTCTGGTCTGGTCATAAAAGGTAGACAGTCATGCATACCTGATATGTAGTGCCTGGGTGCCCTAAAGAGGCAACCCCATGAGGGTTTTTTTTGATCCAGAATTCCCCAGTCCCATGCAACAGTCAGTGGAGTCTATCCCAAAGACCCAAACCTTCATGCCGGAATGCTTTCCATCTACCATGGTTGTTCATGGAAACTCATGACATGTCATTACATATTACTCAGCAAACAAATCACAGAAAAGGTATAAATAAGTGACACAAATAGATTGGGATTTGGGGGTGGTGGTGGTAGGGAAGGTTCATTCTATTCTACTAATTCTAGGACTTGGGCTAATGAAACAGAGCCTCTCAAATAATGGTCTGAGTGTCAGTTCATTTCCAGCCTTTGACATTTCTCATGCTGTGCCAAAGGAAGTGTTAATCAACCTCTGGCAAAGGTCTCTCCTAGGCTAATAACCTGGTCTGTTAGGACATACCCAAAACAAACCCAGATAACTTTGACCAAGCAGAGTCCAAGCCCTTACCTATCAGGAAAGGAGCAGGCCTGGATGAAAGCTCTAGCACTTGCCTTGTTCCCTGGTGCCAATCCTAGAACTTCACTTGCTACACTAGAGCTCTATTCTCCAAGAGCCTCTGTTCGTTTGCTATGGTGTTACTGAGCACTCATCACATTACAGTAGTCCTGTTTAAGTGTTCACTGTGAGTTCAGGAATAGTGCTAAGTGCTTTTCTAAATGTATTCTTAAGATTTTATTTATTTATTTGACAGACAGAGATCACAAGTAGGCAGAGAGGCAGGCAGAGAGAGAGGAGAGAGGAGGAAGCAGGCTCCCTGCTGAGCAGAGAGCCCGAAGTGGGGCTCAATCCCAGGACCCTGGGATCATGACCTGAGCTGAACGCAGAGGCTTTAACCCACTGAGCCACCCAGGCACCCCTCTAAATGTATTCTTAATAAGATCCCCAGCGACTTCATAACCTGTTTCCCATTTCGTATCTAAAGGAACAGCTCAACCAAGATTCACCTGAAACCTGGTCTGCTTAGGACTGTTCTAAGCCTGAAAGAAAGAATAAGACCATGCCCTCTGTCCTCCAGGAGCTTAGAGTCCAACAGGGGAGACACATCTGCACAACTTATAATCAGATGAGTTGACAGAAGCTGTAAATCCATGCAAACAGTTTTCCAAAAATAGGAGACTCTCCTGTCATTGTCAGCTAATGACACTTGATAATATAGCAACAGATTCATTCTCTACATGAAACATTGTAAATAAATCTACAGTAACTCAGCTTGAGAATCTGGGCCTTCACAGACTTCAAAACCAGAAGCATTTTTGTTCAGACAATGTTTGCTGAGAAAACCACTGCCCAGCAACAAGTCATGCAGGACACAGACACTCCCCAAACTGCTTCAGTCTGAGATGAGTAATGACTGGAAATGCTCCTCCTTAACAGGTCAAAAATCTATGAGGCAGCCCACAAAACAAGGTTAATAGAACCATCTATAGGGTCCAAGGCCCAAGCTTTGTGAGTTAGGGGATGTCACACATTTTTTGGTACTAAGTCCTAACCAGCTCCCAGGCAGTTCAACATCCGATGGGTCACTAGGCAACTCACTCACTCTAAGCCTTGATTATGGTCGCAGACCAAGAGAATAGCCTTGGGTCTCCATCGTATTTGGCTTCCATTCTTAAAGTTGTAGAGATAAAAGCATGCTTCTTCCACCCCTGCCTCTAGACTGAAGTATTACGCATTTATGGGACCATAAATAAAGGGAGCCAATAGCCACAGTGGGGAAAAGAGAGCAAGAAATCAGGAAATTGACCTGAACAGACACAAATGTGAAGTTGGAGGGTCTCTTTCAAAGCAGAGATCCTTGCCACTTCCCCTTTCAAACCCTGATTTTTGGTCTTCTGACCAGTTAGTCTCCATCAGTCCCAGCTCTGTGCCCCCAGGAGCACTCTTTAACCCTAGGATATCATTCCTTTCACCTTCATCTTGTCATATTGCCGCTCATTGGATTAAGAGCTCCAAGAGGGCAGTGAAGAGTTGATGTATAGCTTAATAATCTCAGCTTCCCACACAGAGGAGCTGACAATGCGTAACAGAAGACACAGCATCAAAGTAGCCCCTACCTGGAAAAGACCCCCCCCCCCAACAATAAAGATCAAATAGCCCAGGATGAAGAAGTTACAAGGCAGATGCAGAGTGTACACTCTTATGTTTATATCTCATGACAGTTCCTAGGGTCACAGCTGCCAATTGCGAATCTAGAGACAAGAGTGCTGTCCTGGGCCAGAGTGAGTGAACACAGCTTGGGTGTCCCCCAACATCTAATTCACAAGCACAGCCTACGTGGTCTACCTTCAAAATATATTTGTAATTCAGCCATCCCTCACCACCCAAGCCCATCAATATGCCCCACCTTGTTTTCTGTGGCAGCCTTCTAGCTGGCCATCTGCCTCACGGGCACCAGCCCCACAGTCTCTCACCAACACAGCTGACAGGGTTTTTAAAAAAACATTGCAGCACATCCCAGTTCAAAATCCTCCAGTGGATTCCCATCACACATCAAATCCAAAACTTCTACATAGTCTTAAATGCTTCCTATGGTTGTGCCCACTTCTCCCTGACCATTCCTCGCTTCTTTCCTTCCACTCCCCACTCACCTCACCCACTTTCTTGCTATTCAATATGTTCATCTAGTATGTTTCTACCTCAGGGCCTTAGTCCTGCCTGTTTCCTCTGGCACTTTCATCCTGGATATCTTTAAGACTCACTGCTCATATTGTTCAAGTTTAAGCTCAAATGCTACCTCTTCCAAGGAGTCTCTCCCCTCCTCTCTATGTAGCATAGGATCCCAATTACTTTTTATTCTCCTACTCCTACTCCTTATACTGGAGGAATTATCACTATCTGACATGTTTGTGTGTGTGTGTGTTTGTTTTTTTTTAAATCTCCCATAGGAGGAAAACCTTCATGAGAACACAGACTTGATCTTTATTCACTCCACAGTGCTCAGGACAACACTTGAGTAGGTATGCAGTAGATGGTTTTTAAATGATTGGTCACAAGAATAGCATTAAGTGGGCCAGGAGATTATAGGCTCCAGGAGCAGACAATCTCAAGGGCACCTGAGAGTAAAAAGTCAGTGAGCAAGCCCTGAGAAAGGAACAGGTGGAAGTCTATGCATCCTCCATCTTCTGCCCACCCACCCCCCCAGATTAATTGCACAGAATCTTCTGACAACAAGTTCAGCATAGTTACCAGAATGGTCACGATGGTCATTTGTGACTTACGGAGAGCACGCAGGAATTCATTAACCTGAGAACTCTTGCAGGTAAGCCCTGGTCAGCTAGTCACTAGTTGTAGGATTTAGGCGCGTAAACTTACCAATCTAAGCCTCAGTTTTCTCAGGAAAAACAGGAAAATGGTATTTTGCAGGACTCCAGGCAACAATTTTGATGAACTAATATATAGAAAAGGGCCCAGAATATTAATAAAGGCCGAGCAGCTGTTAGTTTAACGTGAACCTGGTCTCCTAGGTAGTAAGGTCCAAACTGTCAAACCTTCATCTTACACCCAGGAGAGTATCCCAGTACTAGATCATGAAATATCCAGAAAAATGTCCATTACTAGTGGAGCTAACCATCTCACTGACCCATATTCTGGCGTAAATTGGAAGTAAATGTAGGTTAATGTACTAGAAATTTACTAACAGCTTCTTCTCTGTCCTAAAGCCCTCCCCCAGGGCCCAACCCACTCCCAGGCAGAAAGGTCCCAAAGGTATCCAAAGGAACCAGATGTGGTTTAACATCCTCTGACAATTCAAAAGTTTATCCCCAAAGGACTTTGGGTGCTTCTGAATTTCAGTCAACAAGCTCCTGAATTGCAAGTATAGAAGGAATTGTGGAAAACAGGGCCTAGCTTACAAATTGCTGAGCTAACATCAGCTGGTGAGTATGCATCGTGAGTTAATGGATAATTTTTGCCTCTAAACATGAAAAGAGCCAACTTTCAACACTGATGCTTTGTGCCATAAAAGCATAGGAGGGCAGTTAAGAGCCCCCAAACACCTCATAATCAGACTAACTTTCCCACCATAACATAGGTCTAGGCAAGGGATGGCAAATGTGTGTTCACTGGGCCCCCTTGCCCTCCATCACGGCCCATTTCCTAGGGGACTTGGACATGGTCTTGCTTGACAAAGTATTCCTGGCAGGTAGAGTCAATACATTTGAATTGAAACGTAAGGGGGGAAAACCCAATTCCTTATTCCCAAGGATTGCTGAGAAGGGAGAACAATAAGTTTTATGGAAACCTCCTCTCTCTTGCCATGCCATCATGTACAACCCAAGCTTACTGTAGAGAAACTCATTTTCTCCTCCCCCCACCTCCCAATGTGTCCTGAGCTCCATCCACACTGACCATTTGGAAACTCAGTGTATTTATTGACACCAGCTGGCTGATTAGAGGGGTGTTACCATTCTCCCTAGAAGTATTAATGAAAACATTCTATTTGGTTTCTGGAATGTTTCCTATTGGTTCCTCCTTTAGGGCCTTCATACCTATATTCCTACTGCCTCATTAAAGTTCCCTTTACTTCATTAAGACTTCCTACAAGTACCACAGTGACTCCCTTATGATAGAAAGAGGCTTTACAATTCGAGGTGTCTGTTCACGAGGCAAAGCTACCCTTTCAGTTCATAGAAAAAGAGACTTCGTTTCAGGGATGTTAAAAGACTTGCCAGGTGTCACACAGCTGAAGGACATAGCTGGGCCCAAATGCCGAGTCTTTGGAATTTCAAATCCCAACCTCTTCCACTCCATCAATGAGCTCCCCTGAAGGGCTAAGAGAACTTCAACCCCCCAGCAAGCCCTAGCGCTGTTGGCAGTTTATCTCCCTCAAGATTATAATGCAGAAAAACTAAGGTTGTTTGGTTTTCTTTCAAAAGACCATCATATTCGCAAGAAAAACATATGGACCGATTGCAGGGATGCTCTTCAAAAAATGTAAGTTTATGTGTCCTTGCCACTCTTGCTGCAACCAAATTTGCAGCATTCCATGAAAAATGAAGGGGAAGGGAAGAAGTAGGAAGGGGTGTGAGAAAAGCAGGGAGGAAGAACTACGGAGGAAGATGAATGAACAGCAAGAAATATACTACTTTCATGTTCAAGATGTCTTCCTGCCCCCACTACCCCTACCCCCAATCCCCGCCACCATGGAAGTGGCATCTAGGAGGCCAGGAGCTCCTGCCACCACAGGTGAGGAATCGTGGGCTGGTACCCCAAAGCCCACGTGTGCACCTCCTACTGCTCCCTCACAACCCATCAGCTCACCTCTTTAAGGCTCAGCTTCTGCATCTATAAAGATAGTCACCATCCTACATCGTGATGTTTTTATGGTTCACTCAGGACCGTTTGTATAAAGCCCTGAGCACAGCATCTAAACAGTTTTAAACTAAGTTAGCTAGTTTTGCTAATGTTATCATTTGTGCTGGATAGAAATCCTTTTCCAAGGACTCTTTCCCCTTTCATGGCTCATCTCTGTCCAAACTTGGGCACATCAAGTTCATGGAACTCCGGTTCCCCTTCTATAGACAAAGAGGATAATAGCAGACCCTCCCACTTCACAAAGTCCTTAAGAGAATCAAATGGGATAGAACAGTAGAGCACTTTGTAAACAATTTTTGATCACAGTCTTTTCATATTCTAGCCAGGTATCATTAAAATGGAAGCTGAATCACTGATGATCAAGGATGAAATGCTGGAGTCCTCTTTAGCCCAGAATGAAAGAGGTGTTTGTGTAAGAATAGGGTGGTGGTGGGTGTTATTATATCCATCATTTATTATTTCTTTATTTCTCCCCTTACCAATACTTACTGGTACATGGTATGTGCTAGTCACTGGAGTTGTGTTGGGGATATAGCATGAACGGAGCGAGTGAAGTCTATCCCAGCACTGCGTGCCTCTGTAAGTGGTTAGAAGTGTACGCAGAAAGCCAGGTGCCCTGCTGGAGGATTCAAGCTCACTTGGGAGGGACAGGAAATGATCCCCATAGAGTAGAGGTCCAAAATATGAGGAAGCATTACTGAGGCAAAGGGGAGGGCATCCTGCCCGTGGGACAATGGGCACAGAGGCCCAAGGAGGAACCAGTAGGAAATATTCAAGATCCCTAAGGAGATCAGTTGAAATGGGACCAAGAAGGAGAGGGGGTGAGAGCTGAGGAGGTAGGCACGCACCGAGCCCACCACGCCAAGTGAGAAGTTTTTTTGTTTTGGGGGATTTTTTTTTTAAGATTTTATTTATTTATTTAACAGACAGAGATCACAAGTAGGCAGAGAGGCAGGCAGAGAGAGGAAGGTAAACAGGCTCCCCACTGAGCAGAGAGCCCAACCTGGGGCTCGATCCCAGGATCCTGAGACCATGACCTGAGCTGAAGGCAGAGGCTTTAACCCACTGAGCCACCCAGGAGCCCCAAGTGAGAAGTTTTGATGTTCACTCTAAAAACAATGACCACCACCCACAGGATTAAAATAAAAATGACCATTGAGACAATTATTCATCTGACAAGATAGGAATAACAGATGGGAGGGCATGGGCCAACGGAGGAAAAGCAGTGAGAAGCAGGGCTAGACAGATGCAGGAAATACTGATGAGCAAAGAACCCCAGAGCTTGGTGCTACAGGGGGAGAGGGGGAGATGGTAAGGTGGACCCCTCTCTGTTTCTGCTGGGAGCAGCTAGGGAAGTTCTCTTAGCCCTTCAAGGGAGCTCATTGATGGAGTGAAAGAGGTTTTCTAGAGAAAACCTCCAATATTTATCTATTAACAACACTGCTCTTTTGGCATTCCCCTACTCAGAAATGCAGCCCAATGGGCCACTGGGAGACAAGGCTGGAGAATGGAGTTGAAAAATAGTCTTGGGGTGCCTGGGTGGCTCAGTGGGTTAAAGCCTCTGCCTTTGGCTCAGGTCATGATCTCAGGGTCCTGGGATCGAGCCTCCCATCAGGCTCTCTGCTCAGCGGGGATCCTGCTTCCTCCTCCTCTCTCTCTGCCTGCCTCTCTGCCTACTTGTGATCTCTGTCAGATAAATAAATAAAATCTTTAAAAAAAAAATAGTCTTGACCTTACAACCCCAAGAGACATGGAGTCTCTCTGACAGCCGAGCAGGTGTACGTGTGACCTGGAGGGAGTTAGGCAGGTAAAGGGAAGCTCATTACCTTAAGAGTGGCAGCTGTGTCAAAGAATTGCTTCTACGTAAAAGCAGGCTTCTTTCATGACCTAGTTTTGTACAGTCTTTTAATTAAACTGTTCAGTTGCAATCTAATGGAATATAAAAAAAAAAAAAAGGTAAACCAAAGTAGTTAATTGCTGGGAGAAAAAAAAGCTAAAATTTCGGACAGATGTCATTGGCATATGGAAAACAGAAAAATGGAGTTAGCTCAAAACTGGAAATATGGAGACTTGGAAATTCTATGGTTCTTTGCCTTAAGTTTTTCTGTTAAATAGCAGACACTCCAGGGTCAGGGCAAGGTGGGGAATAAGACTTTTGGCTTAATTTTTAATTTTTTTTTAAAGATTTTGAGAGAGACAGAGGGAGTGCATGCAGGGGTAGCAATAGGCAGGGGGAGAAGGAGTGAGAGAAGCAGGCTCCCCATGGAGCAGTGAACCCTATGCGGGGCTGGATCCCAGGATACTGGGATCATGACCTAAGCCAAAGCCAGACGCTTAACTCACTGAGCCACCGATATGCCCCAAGACTTTGGCTTTAATAAGCAGGTTTACAAGCTCTTCTCTTGGAAGTAAGATTGATAGGGTTTGGGGAAAGCACAGACCTCCAATGAGCTTTAAGAGATAGAAAACCAGAGGGGTACGGAAGGTGCCTGAAGAAGCAGGAAGTGATGCTTTTGGAAGAAGAGCTGTTGTATTTTATATGCTCCTTACCATGATCATATAGTGGCTTCCTTCATTCCAGATCAAACCAGAGTAGTTTCTCAACTACAGAGTAGTAGCTCAACATCAAGGATAGTAAGCAATCAAGAATCTGAGAAGAGGTATAATTCATGCATTTGAAGCCCACTGTTAGGCCTACCTGATCTGTAATCTTGCCTCCCAGTGCCTCTCCTGTCCCTTCCTCCTTTGCAAAGTGTTATAGCCAACTGAGGAGGTTTGCTTTTGACACCAACCTGCCTCTGTTACTTTGTTCCTGCTTGTGCTAGGTTGCAAATAAGATTTGCAAATATGCTGCAAAAAAAAAAAAAAAAAAAAAAAAAATTTCTATGTTTGACAAATGTGGTCCAAGCTTCTTTAAAGAGCTTCACATCTCAAGTTCCCCACAAATCCCTCTGGCGAGACCCATGGTTGGGTCTTGTTTTGCCTGATAGAGACTCAGCTTCTGAGCTTACTTTGGGTGCATCCCAAGGATAGGCACCAGACCACAATGGCAGAAGAGAGCCTCCGAGGAAGGCCAAGACAGGCACCAGAGTAGTGGAAATATCCCTTTGGTTATGGTTTGCATAGGTCTTTTTTTTTTTTAAACTTATTCTGTTCTAATAATCCCTTTTTTCACTCCTAAAGGGAAGTAGGGAAACCCATTTGAGATGATTTAAGAGGAAGAAATTAAATAGTAGCACATTGGGTCTTTATTCTTAGAGAAGAAACCCACTAGGGAACTCTCTTATCCCCTTAAATAGCCAAGAAGCCAGAAGACCCACTTACTGCCTCATTTTCCCTTAGTCCTAAGGCAAAACCCCAGAGGAAGCCAACACTAACCAAGGAAATGGAGAATACCGTATTGGGGGAAATTTGAAGACGGTGACCGGAATAGAGACTGCCCTGAGCAGGGCGAGAACAGGACCGCTCTGAATTTCATGGGGGATATTCATAGGCCCCTAAGTGAAACACAACGATTCCAAAATAAGTTGTTGGAAAGACACTTCAGAAATATGGTGGGGATTAAAAGAACATTCTGATCAAGATTCACCAGCCTGGGGACCAACACAGCCCTCCATACCCTCTGCAGCCTTTAAAGCAGGCTCTTTATTCACCTGACAACAGGTCATTGAGGGCAACGCACTTGGGTTTTTCAAAAGCCTTCCAATACAGTTTAGCTTCCGGAGAGAACAGCCAAAGCAAAGATCACAGAATAAGAGATAAAATAAAGTTTCATGTAGGAAAGTCCTAGGGGCCAGGAGATGAAAGGAAGTTCCAGGTAACTCCAGGCTTCACCTAACATGCATTACTGAGGTCAGGGAAAACTCTCATCCAAGCGCTTTAAGGAACAGTTATTTCTCGGAAGAAACCTCCACTCCCACCCAAACCATCTTCAAACGTGTTTCCCTGGTCACAGAGGATAGGAAAGGATGAAGAAGGCTACACAGGGCAGTCTAAAACCACATCCTTGCCTAGGCTAGTAAAGGAATCCAGGTCCAAAACTGCTGACAGTTCATGTATTTAAAAAAAAAAAAAAAAAAAAAAGCTTAAAGCATAGGTCTTAGGTGTTCTTGTCTCAAGAGAGTACAAGGGTTGAAGGCAACTCTTGGAGGTAATTGATAGGCTTAGGGCACATTTTGCCTTGAAGTTTCATGGGTATAGGTTTCTCTCTGAATTCAAGTTATATATGTTAAATAGGTATCCCTCTTAGCAGGTCAATATTACCCCAGTCAAGTTCAAAAATAAAACAAAAAAAGCAACCTCTGATTTTGATCTCAAATTTTCTACTCTAACCAGCCATTTCCAGTTGCTTCCTTCCTAGAAAACTCTAGGAAGACAAAGGTTAACTCTTACAAAAACCAGTGATAAGTGAGAACTTATGGCTGATTTATCAAGTTTGCTCTCCTCCTGGTCAGGTGCAGCTCCCCCTCCCTTGCTGAAGTTTCCACCTACTGCCTGGAAAGGAACTCATTAGAGGTTGATGCCAAGGCCTTGAGGAGACCCAAGCCCCATCCTACTAAAGGCCCACCCCTAGGGATAGACTTCTAGGAGCTGTTTATTCTATGAGCCAGACTTCCAACCCTTTATGAGTGGGCCAGAGCTGGATGTATGATTCCACTGAACCATTCACAGATCATCCGGGAGGAATTTGGAAGCTCAAGAGTGTTGGGCAGCCTTTGCTTTGGTTTGAGGGATTAAACACTAAGTCGCCATGGGACAGTCCTATTCCTCCATGTAGGTGAAAAGTAGAGAAAGCAGATGAGCAAAGAACAAAACAAAACAAAACAAAAAGTCAGATTAAGAACTGAAGAGAGTCCTAATTCTTTTTTTTTTTTTTTTAACTTTCAGTCTATGGAACATCCCAGTCTTTGTCTTTTTGTTCATATTGGCTACAGTTGTTGTCCCTTCCTTGTAAATCATTTTCCCTGACTAAAAGCATTGTCCTTGTTTCTTCTCTCTTCTCCCTTCCCTCACTGTGGGGAGCATGGGAGATAGAAGTGTCCATCTCCTATGTCCCCAAAGTGCTTATATGGCAATATCCTAACACTGGTTCTGGAATGCTCCAATATTTAGTCATTAAGAGACTGAACAGAGGGTGTAAGCAGTCTACTGGTCTCTAAATTTGCAGTGAACCCTGAGGGATCTTCATTATTGGTGAGATGAGCCATTATAGAAGAATAATTTTAGAGTTGCCTTAGGCAAAGTTTGCCCCTTTTACCAATCTTGCTAGCCCAGAGAGGATCTAGAAGGCATGTGGATTATAAGGAGAAGACAGGCAACATTCAGAAACTAAAAGATGCCTTTCACACACCCTCTTCAATACACGCATTCTGGGAAGTGAAGATACTTTTTGGCCAAATATTCCAAGGCCCTCCTCTTCCTTTGCTGTATCCTGACATGGTTTTCAGATGCCTCCAATTCCCCAAGGAAAAGAGATGGTCCCCCTGAGTTCCTAGAAAACTGACATTTCATGGATGTTCAGGCTATCTTCCATAAACAAATACCCTGTAGAGATAAATTAGGATGTTTATTAGTGGACACACCAGATGAGTATGCCGTTGAAGTCAGAGTAATCTAAAACCTAGTTTTCAGGAAGTCTCTGAGCCTCCCTCTTTCATGGTGGCTTCATATATTAAAAAACACTGGAGTATCTACTATACCCCAGTCACTGTGTTACATTGATGGGATGGGCAGAATTATCCAGAAGTGAACTGGGGAGCTCAGTCTAGGTTGTCTGAACAGTAAAGCCCACTGAGACAAAGGATTCTGCTTACCCACCAGAACAGGTTGCACCTGAGCTTAGCTCTTTATGGAACCAGAAGCTTCCTTCCCAGCAGAAGATTCTTTAATCTTCCATGGGTTGCCTGGGTCTCCCAGATAAGTCCTTTAAATAGCTGACCCTGAAATGCAGATTGCCCAGTGGGAAAGTCATCTGATTATTCTCCCACTGAAGAGGCTGCTCTCAATTTGGCCCTCTAAGAAGGGAACGTATTAAAAATTCGTGTCTCCTGGGGCACGTGGCTGGCTCAATAGTTAAGCCTCTGCCTTCCGCTCAGGTCATGATCCCAGGGTCCTGGGATTGAGCCCCGTATCAGACTCCCTGCTCAGTGGGAGGCCTGCTTCTCCCTCTCCCACTCCCCCCTGCTTGTGTTCCTTCTATCACTGTGTTTCTGTCAAATAAACAAATAAAATCTTTTTTAAAAAATTCATGTCCCCTCAAGATTCATGTTGAAACCTCAACCCCCAACATACATACTTTGTGTGATGTTATTAAGAGGTAAGCCTTTGGAAGGTAATTAGGGTTAGATGAAGTCATGAGAGGGACTGCTGCCTTTACAAGTCATGAGAAGACTTGGCTTTGTCTCTGTTCTCCTCCATGAGAGGCTATAATGTGAGTCAGCAATCCACAACCCAGAGGAGGGCTCTCACCAGAATTGGACCATGCTGGTGCCCTCAGCTCAGATTTCTGGTCTCCAGAACTCATTAAGAAATAAGTTTGTTGTTTGTAAGCTGCCCAGTCTAGGATGATGTTGAGGAGGGAAGTTTTCTTCAACGTTCTTAGGGTCCCTGAGTGGGCCTCAAAATTAAATTGACAAAGACAAGTTAACAACAGCAACAACAAAACCCACACAAAGTTAATTTAAGTTTAAGGAGACATAAGAGCCTTCATGAGGAAATCAAGACCTGAAGACATGGTTAAGCTGGTTATTTTTATATCAGATTTGACACAGAACTGACAGTCATGGAGAAAGAGGATAGGACAAAGTAGGAGGAAACCAAGGGATACTTAGGCCCATTTGGATTTTTCTCAGCATTGCTCTTTCTTTGGAAGCAAGGTTTCTTTCTGTTATAGGAAGGCAATCCTCACATAAGGTTTTAGAAGGGTGGGGTAGGGAAGTCAGAGCGACTACCCTGCTCCTGCCATTTTCTCAAACTTGATCAGCTTAAAATATTGAACATGCCAATATACCATATTCTGGGGTAACAGATCCTGAACCTCATCAGGACTTTGTTACAGCAGTCCACACGACGGAGACCAACCAGTAATGGTCCAAGCAGTCCAAGTTAGGAGCATCCCCTCCCCCCCACACTCTCTACCACACAGAAAGGATAGGTTCGAGAAACCCCTCTCTCACTGCCACGTTTGCATCTAGAAGGGCGGCAGTGGTGTTGGTGTGGAGGATTAGAACCAGTGCCCACTAACACTGGTTGGATCTACCAAGTGCCAAGATCTGGGAGGAATCCTCTCCAGGCACAGGACTGCAACCTCAAGCATGTATACTCGTCACAGAGCCAGGGGTACCAAGAGTACCTGTGAGAGAACCAGGTCATGAAAGGTCAGGTTTTCTTTCCAGAGCATTTGTCACAGTGGCAGGATAAATTGGGTACCAAAGCAGGTTCACGCTGCAGAATCACCTCTCTCAGACACAGGGAGGTTTAGGCAGGTCTTTGAATTGGCCTTGGGAACACAGAATTCACAAAGCAAATACGCTACTTCCAGCGCTCACCAAAAAGAATCCTAAAATCTGGCAGCTCAGAGAAACTTTGTAATAAAATAACTAGAGCTTTCCTCAAGGGAAGGTCTCGGGGTCCTCAAGCCTGGAAGCCTGAGGAAAAGTAGTTACATTTTCTTCTGTAGGACGAGTACATGGGACGGAGGCCCCAGTTTGGATATCCCTGCGGTCTTGCTGTAGTCCAATATTTTCTATGCTGAGGCCAGGATATTTCTAGAATTTAGGTTTTTCTCAAATTTCTCTATAAAAATATATTCTTTCCTGTAGCCCTCAATGCCTTCTTTATTCCCAGGCATTGAATCAGACAGTGCAGCTTCGAACCACATGAGGCGACTCTTCTGAAAGCACCCCCCTCCCCCCAGCCTTCTCAGGGGTCTGAGTAGCCCCTCACAACTTACATGGCTTAGGTAGTGATCTTACCCTCAAAATTACCCTCACAGGCCACCCAGGTGGCTCAGATGTTGAAGGGTCTGCCTTCAGCTCAGATCACGATCCCAGTGTCCTGGGATCAAGCCCCGCATGGGGCTCCCTGCTCCTCAGGGAGCCTGCTTCTCTCTCTCTCCCCACTTCTACTGCCACCCTGCTTGTGCTCTATCAAATAAATGAAATCTTAAAATATTGCCCTCACAATATAAGCACTGTTCACAGTTGGGTGGATTAGTTCTTAACTTGCACACTGGCCCGCTGTATTTATTTTTCCTAACAAACCTTTTTTCTTCCCCTTCCCTGGTTCATACTTCATTGTCACAACTCCCCCCACCTAGAGTGGGTATCTGCCAAGCATGCCATTCTTGGAGGAGGTTCTTCTCCCACATGAATCCTGTATTTTTTTTTTTTTTAAGGTTTTCAGAGCAAGCATGGAAGGGGGGAAAAAATCTCAAGCAGACTCGGTACCTAGCATGAAGCCCAATGCAGGGCTCCATCCCAGGACCCCAAGATCATAACCTGAGCCAAAAATATCACGAGCCCAATGCTTACCTGTCTGAGTGACCCAGGTGCTCCCATGAATCATGCATTCTTTATGAGGGCTTCCAGTAATCCTATTTCCCTACTGACGGGGATTAGCCCAGACTAGCTCTATAGCTCTGAGCACAGCACTCTGGCCACAGGAATGGAGGGTCGGGAATGGAGGGTCAGGAATGGAGGGACCTGTGTGATGGGGTAGAAAATCCAGTTCCTGGCCACAAGACCCCATTCCCACAATATATAAAGTGGCCTTGTCATCAGACCAGCCTGATTCCCATCCAGTAAAGGTCAAACTTAAAGCGACTCAAACCCATGGGAATTTATTTAAGTTCTCCCAAGAAACAGATTATAGATACACCCTCCTGAACTACTGTCCATGCACTGCAGCCTAATGGAATGGCTATCTGAATTTATAGACTGATCTGTTGATTTGCAACACTCTAATTTGTTCCTGATAAGGGAGTGTACAGCCAAGAGAACATGTAGCAGAATTTTTGTTTCCTGTCAACTCTTCAGTACTCCTAGTAGAGGGGTACAATCAACTTCTTGCAGTAGAAAAGGTCTGTTGCCTCAGTCCCCAACTGCAAAGACTATTGCTTATTTTCTGTTCTGAGCAACTTCTAGCTCATCAAAGGATATAGCCTTTCTTTTGGGCAAAAATTTAATGTGTCGGAAATAAAGTAGTAAGAATGACCCAAAGCAATCTCCTTTCTTACCACAGATTCTATCACAAATAACTTTAGAATTTTCCATCTAAGAAAAAACTCCCCCTTTCTCCTACTTCTCAAAATAATTGTGGTTTTTTTTGGGGGGAGGGGGTTGTTTGTTTGATAAATGGAAGCCAGTAGGTCATAAGATGAGAGTTTACTGCTGGATAAACTCTTACAGATACTCTGCCTCAGACACCGGGTTTTTAAGAGCCCAGATAGCTTTGTTCACCAAGTGTTCTCCACTTCCAGAATCACACTCACTCCTAATAACTGCACAGGATTGAAAGCTAGGGGTACAGCCTATGTGATTGCAGTGGAGTTCTTTCTTACCCTTGGGACTGTGCTCCCCAGTTTCCCAGCTGTGACTATACAGAGTTTGACAAGGACTAGAAAAGAAAAGATTTCGTGGAATAACGGGGAGTCCAGAGCCTCAACTTTAACTCCCCAAGACCGGTTTCAATCAAAAACAGGAGAAAGCAAACAAAAACAAAAAACCAGAGAAATAACAAAGGTGCTTGGGCCATGAGCAATATAAACATTTTCTTGAAGAAACATAGTCCGGATCAAATAGCTAATGGCCTTTTCCTCCTCAAAGATGAAAAAAGTTAAACCTCTGTCAGCAGGTAACATTGCTTCCCATAGAGAGGCAGGGGTCCCCCCTGGGTAGGAACCAAGCTCCACTCTCCAGCTCTGGGACTATTAGCAAGTGACTTAAGTCAGTTCCCAGTTTTATTATTATTTGTTAAATTCTTATGTGTGTGTGTGTGTGTGTGTGTGTGTGTGAGAGAGAGAGAGAGAGAGAGAGAGCGAGCGCACGCACCGGAGCTCCTGAGGTGGGGTTGGGGAGCCAGAGGGAGCAGCAGACTCCCCGTTGAGCAGGGAGCCTGCCAGGACTCAGTCCCAGGACCTAAAACATTGCCTCAGGAGGCAGACAGGCTTAAAAAAACAAAAACAAAAACAGACAAAACAAAACAAAACAAAAACAAAAAACAAAATTTGCAACTTTCCCCAAACAAGTGTGAGGAATTGACCCTTAAAATTTAGAGTCTTTGCCACATAAATATCCCTTGAGAATCAGAAACTGCCTTTAGAGACCAAGCAGATTTGCTGTGCGGTTGTGTTCACAAAGGTTCTGTGAATTCACGTTCGGTGCACCGTAAGAAACTTCTTACCAGTTCAACCTCCTCATCTGCTTTTCTGCAACCTGGTCCTCCAACCTCCTTTCTCCCTGCCGCCTCTCCCCTTCACAACTCACTGTCCCAGTATCTCTCCCAGGAGTTCTGGTCTCAAAAGAAATGGCTACAGGGTAAGAAGTCATCTCTAGGGTTAAATCCTAGCTCAAAAAACAAATACAAAAGAACCCCACCTTTTTCAAATGCAGACCTCAATACATTATTATCATTAAATAGGATTTGATAAAAATGCTAAAATAAGAAATAGGAAGAGAGGAGAGGCGAGGAGAATTTAAGGACGTTAATCCATGGAAAATGTCTAGGGCTCCCTATCTACCGAGCACTTAAAAAGTGTTTGCAGTTATTATATGCATCATTTAAATAAGCACTGTGTCCTATTCCTAAAGAAATTTAGGTTTAGCTAAAATTAAAGAGACTATTCCTGTGAAATAGTTAGAAGTGAAACGCATTCATTATAATAGAAATTGTCTTGAGCACAATTCCTTCCTAGAGCACAGGTGGCTGGTGAGAGGTTAATCGGCCAACTCCCTTATAGAAGGCCATCTGTCCAGTTCTCTGGTCAATTCACAGATACTCATGGAGGCTCTCCTGTTCCAGGTGGGGAGCTAGACTTTTATGGAAGAAATCATACCTTTGGGTCAGGTTGATCGAAGTTCAAAAACTGATCCTACCTTTATTAGCTATAAAAACTCAGCCTTGTTCCTTAACCTCTTTAATCATAGGTTTTCTACATTCAAACTTCAGCTTCCCCTGCTAGTGTTTTAACCTTTGCAAATTACTTGACCACTTAGATCTGGAGGTTTTCATCAGAAATGGCAGTAAGGGTAGTATCCCATCCACAGGGCCTCCAGAGGATCAGGTGAGACTTCATGCAAATGCTCCAGTGCATTCCCATGTGTCTGGTACATGGAAGATACTAGGGAAGAGTTGTTATGAGGACTCAACACATAAATGCCTGGATATATATGCCTTACAGGTACAAAGGGTCTAATACACATGAGTTCACCATTCTCACACTGCCACTACCCCAGTTCTGCTCTTGGTCTTTCTTCCACCTGAAATCAACTTTCCTGTGATTTCTACTAATCAAACTACTATTGCTCTTTGAAGATCACCTTAGAGAAAAAAAACCCTTCAAGAACAGCTTCCCAAACTACTTCTATTTCCTTCTTCTACACTGCTGTAGCATTTTTGGTACAGCTTTTATAGAACTTTGTGTTCCCAATTAGATAAGCTTACCAGGAATAGAAAAGCAGATTTTACTTCTCCCTGTCCAGTATAGTACCAGAAGTTATACTCATGCTAATAGATGAGCATCAGAATTTCTAAAAATAGCATTGAGCAGCACATTGGTGCTTGACTTCTCTCAGAAATCCTTAAATGAAGGGCAGGTAATATTTATTGAGTGAGTTTTGGGTCCAGTCACTAAACTAGATCTTTTACATATGTTGTCTCATCAAATGAAATGCATGATATGATCATCCCCATTCCACATGTGGGGACATTCAGACTCATGGAATTAACTTCAAGAGATTTAACAGTATGTGCTAGAATCCAAATTCAGACTCATGGAATTCTAGCTAAATGCTCTGCCAATACTGTACCACTTCCTACATCATTAGGGTTCAGTTCAAGAACAGAAGGGCAGCTCCATTTCCCGACTCTGCCCTCCTACTCAAGTAAGGAGAGGGAAGCTTACCTTACTTCAAGTTTGTCCTTCTTGGCTTCTGAGACCCTTGGGGTCACTCTACAGAGCCTGAAATTCATCAAGGACTGCTCCTTGTCTTATTTGTCATGGACAGTTGAGTATCATGCTGTCAGTAAGTTAGATGCCCGTGGTCAAAACTAGAACACCTATTTTTTTTTTAAAGGTATTATTTGACAGAGAGATACAGCAAGAGAGGGAACACAGCAGGGGGAGTGGGAGAGGGAGAGCCAGGCTTCCCACTAAGCAGGGAGCCCAATAGGGGGCTTGATCAGAGGACCCTGGGATCATGACCTAAGCCGAAGGCAGATGCTGAAGAACTGTGCCACCCAGGCACCCCTAGAACACCTAAGGCTAAGCTGTTTGTACTCTAAAGCATACTTTTTAGTGTGGCTGTCAAAGTATTCCATGTAAACTATATTGCAAAATTAGTAGTAACATTGTAATTCCTATTTTATACAGGATAATTTACGTCTTCCCGATGATGGAGAAAATAGGATTCTGGTCATAAGTGAGTGAAATACTTAAAGACCTTCCTCTGTTCTGGAAAAGGAAATTTGAGAAAATTACGGGAAAAAGTCCACTGTTGGAAATCATCCTACACTTCGACTGATTAGTAAGGTGACTACACTGGTTTTCTACACTGGTCAGACCACGTATTTGATGTGTCACTTCAGGGAACCATGCTTTAAAAGAGACGGTAAAAATAAATAAATAAATAAGTAAATAAATGAATGAGCAAGCAAGCAAGCGAGCTGGTAAAGTGGAAGAGATGCTAGAGGAGAGAACTGAAGAGCCCAAGTGTACTCTTGACTAACTACTCACAAGGGACTTAGGAACAGAAGTCTCAGAAGGACCAAGTCACCTGTGCTTAAATACCGGACAGATTCTCCCAGGGAGAAGAAACCACACGTGCTTTGTGTTACTCCAAAAGGCAGAATTAAGGGTGCCTGGGTGGCTCAGTCGGTTAAGCACCTGCCTTCATTTCAGGTCATGATCTCAGGGATCCTGGGATCAAGCCCGCATCTGGCTCCCTGCTCAACAGGAAACCCCCTTCTCTGTCTTCCTCTGCTGCTCCCCCTACTTGTGCTGTCAGATCAATAAAATCTTAAAAAACAAAACAATAAAATCTTAAAAACAAAACTTGGAGCTAAGATCAGAGGTTAGAATCTGAAGAGAAGTGGATCACATCGAACGGTCTCGGAAATTCTGCAGTTTGTGGGAGAAAGCTAAACATCAGCCCCAGGCAAGATGTAGGAGGCCCCCTGCTAAACACTGAACCCCTAGTCACTGCTCACACCCTCTACAATCTTGAGCTGTTCTCTGAGCTCCCTTCCAATGGGTACATTTTTTTGATGACTGGTCCAACCATGGTTCGAACTTCTTGCCTTCTACCCCACTGGCCTCTAAGTTGACCACAAAAGTGGAGACAGCGGAAATAGATGTGTGGGGGAGGGGACAGCTGAGCAGAGCCTCTCCACACAGTGTAATGGGTCTTGACAAAAGTTCCCTGGGCCTTTGTCCTTTTCAAATGCTGTTGCCAAGGCAACTGCTTGCTCCTGACTGCAAAAGTAGACAGCCCCTACATGAAATTATGGCCACTTTGTTCTAAGAACAAAATGATTTGAATGATCAGAGCTTGTTTTACACAAAATGAGATGCCAGCTAAGTGTTTCCGCTCAAGGGAAAAAGTGTATGAAGTCCCCAGTTTCAAGCTCCACCATTAGAAATGTATTCTGTCGGGTGATGGAAAGGTTATGAGTAGACCACTGGCAAGGACAAGAAACTAAGTTACAAACACCGATGGGACTGAATGGATCACCCCTTTTCTAAGGTCATTAAAGTCTGAGGATAATAGATGCATGGACTTCCTGGTGTGGCTCCCTTGTTTTAAATGTGGTCCCTGCCACTTAATAGTTATGTACTTTTGCCAAGTTACTAGACCCCTCTGCCATCAGGCTCATCATCTATAAAGAGCATACCTACCTCTGAGTTGTTGCATTAGTGAATGCATATGACGTGCTCAGAATGTAGTTGGCCTAGAGGAAGCTACTTGAGTGTTAGCTCTTGTTATAATGGTGAAAGTGATGCTGATGGTGGAAGAGGAAGAGGAGGAGGAGAGACTAGGAAGGAGTAGAGACAAGATGTCAGGGCCCTTAAGATTTTTGCCTGGGTTCATAGGCCAGTTAGTCAAGGAAAAAGGAACAGCCCTTTCCTGAGTACCTAGGTACCCAGTAATAAGCCATTAGAGCCTTGATTTCCAAAGACAGAAAAAGTGTTTTTGGGAGGGGATGGGAGGGCAAAATCCTGGGAAGTGTCCTGAACCACATGACTTCTAACAAGACACGATGGGAGAATGATCCTGAGTATCCATCCCTGTCCCCGAAACAGGTGTTATCAGGCTGCCCAACTCTCCTTCTAGAGTAAGGTTTTACTATTGCCTCCCAATTGTGTCCCATTCCAACTGCTCATTCCTTTACCATATGATGGGAGAAGGGTGAGGATATCAGTCTCCCATGAAATAGTACCCTCTTTTTTTTCCTTGTAGGTACTTACTATCTGATGCCTCAGAGAGATTTGGGCTTTCTAAGCATCTTTGTGCTTATAGCAAATCAGACCAGACAAATAGAAGCAATGATAGGAGTTCATACCTACATATAAGCATTTATCAGTCAATAGTCATATCATCCATGACTATTTGAAGGAAAAGAAAATGCAGGAGAAAGGCTATTGCACCACTTGGTTCTGGAACAGTCTGGATTTCCAAACTCAGTTGCTGAGCACAGAGGCCCACAGGTTCTGCTTCTTGTTCTTATAGTAGAAGCTCCTCTTCTCTCTTCTCTCCCATCAAGCACCCTCCAGAATGAAGGCCAACAATTTGCCCCATGTTGGTCACCTCAGCAGCTCTTCTCAAGCTGGGTGACAAGTATGGTTTCTTATACTGAGAAAAGAGTGTGAGTCTTGACATATTCCTCAACTCCAGAGGGCAGACATACCAAGCACGATAGTCCCAAAGAGTGTGCTCAGTGGTAGGACATGCCCTGAGGCGGCTGCTCCCTTAAGTCACACAAGGGAGCCAGAGGGAAACAGGAACAAGGACCTGGAGGTTATACCCTGCACAATGAGGGCCCCCTCAGATCTCAAGGTAGAAAAACGACTCCCTTCTTGCCCCTGATTGAAACCTGTATATAGGCCTAATACCAATAACCTTTTGTTATTTTTGAATATTTTGAATATTTTTGTTACTTTTGAATATTATGAATATTTATCTCCCTCTAAGAGAATGAACCTTTGAGAAAGGAATACAGATCATGTCTTATTCATCTAGCTAAAGGACCAATCTCAGTGTTTCACACATAGTAGGTCCTTAATAAATTTTTAGTTCATAAGGTTCATTCCAAGAAAGAGAAAATTTAGTCATCACTTGTTATTACAGAAGATGGATACAAAAAGAATGGATTTTTCTCATAGAGAAGTGTAGGAGGATTCATCAAAGGAAGAACCAGTTGTGTATGTCTAGGAGATGTGTAAGAATTCAGCTCATTTATTGGGGCACCTAGATGGCTTACTGCGTTAAGCCTCTGCCTTCGGCTTGGGTCATGATTTCAGGGTCCTGGGATCAAGCCCCACATTGGGCTCTCTGCTCAGCGGAGAGCCTGCTTCTCCCCACCATCCCCGCCCCCGCCTTCTGCTCTGCCCCTGCCTCTCTCTGCCAAATTAAAAAAAAAAAAGATCTTAGAAAAAAAGAATTCAGCTCAATTTATTAAGGCTGACTGACAAGTTTCAAGACCAAGAGAGACAGTGGTGTAATTCCCATTTGAATGCCTGCAAGCTTAAGACCCAGGATAATGTTTCAGGTTGGGTCCAAAGGCGTGAAAAACCCTATGCCCCAGGTCACGGCAGTCTGGCAAGAAGAATTCCCTAACTGAGCATTCAGGCTACACTTAGCTTTTTGCTCTATTCAGGCCTTCAGATGGTTTCTCTCCATATGTGGGTGGCCTTTATTCACATCAACTTTGCTCAGTTTATTAATTTAAATGTTTAACTGATCCAAGAGCATCCTCACAGAAATTCCCAGAATTATGTTTGGCCAAGTATCAGGACACCCTCTGCCCAGCCAAGCTGACATATAAAATTAACCATCACGTTAATTATCTCAGAGTACAAACAGAACCACCCCCCTCCTCTTATATTCATTCAAACACGTAAGAAACACCCACTATGTGCCAGGCATTATGGGGGTTCTCTCATTTTTGGGTCTCAGCTCCCTGAGAAGGCGGGCACGCCTGCGTAGCAGCACAAGTGAGCTAGGCCTACACAGGCATAAGCTAGAAACAACCAGAACAAAACTGCCCCAGCCCTAACCACCAAGCAGGACTCTACTTGGATTTTCGTTTCTAGGCAATACTGCGAGGGAGAAAGGCTTTCCTTTCAGAGAAATCAAAGGCAGTCTTTCTCAGAATGATTCACACAGAATTTCTCAGACTTGGCTGTACTTTTAAAATCACCTTGGGAGCTTTAAAAAAAAAAAAAAAAGTGCTTATGCCTGAGCTCCAATTAAATTAGAACATCTGGAGGTGGAGCTAAGACACTGAGTTTTTAAAAGCTCCCAAAGCGATTCTGCTGGGTAGCCAGGGTAGAGAATCCCAACCCAGCTCTTCAAGGTACAGGTAGGCTTGTGATGAGAACTACCCAACTGCTCACCTCTGACTGGTGTATACGTGACCAGACTTTCTGGCTGTGGCAAGAAAAAGGCAAGGATGAGAAACAGTTGTGAGCGAACACCGGATTCTGTTAAGATGTCCAGTTGGCCCGTGAGGAACTCAGCCCTGTGCTGTCTTGGACACCAGAGCAGTGGTTGGAAATCCTGTGGCTCCTGCATTAGCCTCTTGCTAGGGTTATTTCCTCTTGAAGGGTGCCTCGGTCCAGAAGCTGCTGCTGTGTTTCCTACAGCAAAGCCGATACCCACATCTGAACTCATCACCTAGTCCTCTCACCGAAATTGGTCATCAGTTTTTCAAAGTAATGGGTAACACGCAGCCGGCCTACCCTTCCAGACCAGTGTACCCTCCCAGGGCAAGAAGCAACCAATTCTCTGCGTATGGTCAGCACAGCCCAAGTACAGAAGGGGAAGCAGCCTGATTTATGCCTAATAGGCTACTGGAAAGATAGATGGAAGAAGTACCTAGAACTTTCCTGAACTCTATGAAGACAGACTCTAATACACATACTGCTTGGAGGGCCAGGAGAAGGCTTTTTACAGCAGAGGGTAGCCAGGCACAAAGTCCTCCTCTCCTCCAGCTACTCTCCCACAATGGAGGAGTTCATTCCTGAGGAATTGCCCCTTGACTCGCAGGGCTAACAGACCTGAGCTGTTTAGGAAAAGGCCATCAAGGTAAAAAACAAAAACAAAACCAAAAACAAACCACCTGCGTTTGAATTTCAGCATTGCCATTTAGCACCTGTGTGGCCTTGACCAAGTTATTTACCTTCTGATTTTTTTTTCATAATTAAGAAAAGAGTTAAGCTAGTGCTGACCTGCCAGAGTTATAGGACATAAAGCACATGACGGGTGAGCACAGGGTCAGCACACAGTCATGCTCAAGTGAATATAAGTTAGTCTTAATGGAATATAAGTCAGTCTTAATGGAAATGTACCTTCCAGAAGTGTCTACAGTTTAAGTTCTACTAGGGACTCATGAATTCTCAGGGCCCATCAGAGCCTGGGCTGCCCATCATGAGTACTTCCTATTAGCTCAGTCACCCCACACTCTGGGCCAGAGTGAGGTTGACTGGTGACCCATTAGGAAGCACCTCAGGAAAAAAAAATGTATATAAAAAACGCTTTGGAAATTGAGCAGAGATGCCCAGTTAACAACTAGTTACCATGTTGGTTGTAACTATGCTAAGTATACACACACACAGAGAACACACTTTTCCTGCATTGACAACTTCCTAATCATTTGTTTCTTTAATAAAAAAGAAGGCAGAATGCCATCTTTTGTTAAGAGATTAATACAATCCTAAGAATTACTTCCCACACACTAAGTACATCATGCAGTAGGTTTTGTTCCATGTAAAACAGCACTGGATACACATTTTACTCTTGGAAGAACATGGGTTTTCAAATAAGTGCCCTAAGATACCACTTCCCTCCAACCTTAAGATTCTTTCCCGTTGGTTGACTAGACATTTCTTATTACCTAAATTCTCCAGGTTTACCCATAACTGATCAGCTGTGTGTGGTCCAGTATGACAAACACTGGCAAACCATATGCAAGTCTATTGCAGTTTTAACCAATCGATCAATAATGGAAACTTTGAGTAGGTCGCAGTTACTATGTAATAGAAACTGTGCTAAGCACTTTGCATACATTGTTTCATATGATCTCCACAACACCCCTCTAAGCCCTATTTTACATATATGGAATTCAAGGTTTAGGAAAGTTAAGTTCACAGCTAAAGATACAAGTTACGAAGTGGCAGAACCAGGACTTGAACACACCTATTTCTAACTCCCAGAACCAGTTAACCAGGAAGTCTACTGAGAAAGCAACATGCTACAGCAACGCTCTGGGCCAAATGGGGCTGGGAACGCAGCACACGCAAACCAAAGTAGAGTTCACTCCTATCCCTCACAGGGTGGATCTTTCCTTCCAAACATTCACCAGATTGATAATGTCACCAGGCAAGTTGACAAAAGATAAAATGAGCAACAGCTAATACATGGAATATAATGTCTATAGGGAGGGAAAACTGAGAACTTTGAGAATATCCACAATATAGTTGTTTTTTCTTAAAAACACAGTTACGTAAACTTAGAGAATCATGAGTGAAATACCTACGTAACTGTATAATAGTTTTCTTGTCGTTGCTACAGAAAAATTACCACAAACTTAATGGGTTAAAACAACAAGAACTTGTCCTCTTACAGTTCTAGAGGTCTGAAGTCCGACATCAGTCTCACGGGACGACAGTCGAGGTGTTGGCAGGACTGGTTCCTTCTAGAAGCTCTCGGGAAGAACGTCTCCATAACTCTTCAGCTGGCAAAGACCTCCCACATCCCGTGGCTCCCGGGGGCCTCCAGCTGTACACCGGCCACCTGCTTCGGGTCTCCTGCCCCACTCTTACAAGGATCCTTGTGATTACATGGGGCCCGCCTGGACATCACGGAACTCTCTCCCCATCGCAAGACTCTTAATCACACCAGTGAATCTTTTTTTGCCAAATAAGATAATACACCCACCAGTTCTAGGTGTTGGGACATGATCGTCTTTGGGGTCATTATTCTGTCCACCCCAATGACCAACATTTATATTTTTGTAGTGAAGACAAAATTTCAACATTAATTAGAAAGGAAGCCCACCTTTTCATAAACACCTGTGTTCGATCCAATTAATTTGTGGTTTTGGGGGGCTGACTTTCACAACTAAGTAATGATGGGTTTGGGTTGTTTTTTTTTTTTTCCTTTTGGTTGGAAACTTTCTGGAGCACGTGGGTGCAGGGATGGTGGTAGCGTCTGGGTTTCTGAGCAGCTTGGATGAGCATCTGTGGAGGAATCACTGTGGTGGGTTATATTTAAAAACAGTTTCTTCCAAATGTTCAGAACAGGGCCAGGTCTGTACTAAGAAGCAGCCTTAAATCTGCTTCAGAAAGGAAAACAAAAAAAGGTAGAGATTCTAAATTGCAGAAGGTGGTTACATCAATTCGTTTCGTATTAGCAGCTCACTAATGATGAGTGACGATGAGTGATGAAGCAAAGAGGATTAAAGGAGGGAGAGGAAAACCTGGAGCTTCTTCACTGATCCTTGAACCAGTTAGTCATATTGCGGTGAGAAGCGAGTAGAGCAAGAAATCAGGGGCACCAGATTTCCCCTGTGTTTCTTTTTCTAGCCAAGGAAAAGAAGGACCGGACTGCTCAGATGCACTTTGGATGGGGCTGGATGCCAAAAAGCAAACAAACAACAAACAAAGAAAAACAAAAAACAGCAGTAAAGTCCGAGTAGGGCGAGCCCAAACAGAAATGTTATTATTTGCTTTGGTTTTTGTCTCTTCCTTGAACTGGTCATTGGAGAACATCCACTCCCTCAATGCCCTGAGGAGAGATGTACAGGGTCTTGACCTCCCAGTCCGTTGAGAAAAGAGCCCTACACCGATTGCTACACAGAGCTCTGGTTTTAAAGTTTCAAGCTGCTGCTTCTCAAAGAAGCAAGTGAAATTGAAAGCCCCTGGGTGGGGGGGGAGGTGGAAATCTGGTGATGGCTAAGGGCACGTGTGGTGATGAGCACCGGGTGTTGCAGACAACTAGTAAATTGTTGAATGCTACATCTGAAACTAACGACGTACTATATGCTGGCTAATTGAACATAGTAATAATAATAAAAAAGAACGTATATTTATAAAGAGATTTACATGGTTCTAATACGAGGAAATTCACGTTTACCTACCTTTTCAGATTTGCTTCTCCTAATATTTTCAATGTGTATTTTCATCTCCTAGAAGAGCATTCACTGATATACATGTTACTTTATTAAGAAACTAACCTATAGCTTATTTTTAAAAACGAATGTGAAAATATGTATCAGATGCTTTAAAACAACTAGCCATAAATAATAAAGTGTTCCTATTATCCTTATTAGAATTCCCTTCACGTTGGTGAGGAGAGACAGGGAATTTTTTGGCCAGTAGTTCCTAAAACTCACTAAAGCACTTCTCAGCCTTTATTGTGCACACAAAACACCTAAGGACTTTGTTAAAATGCAAATTAAGGCTCAGTGAGGGGAGGGGAGGAGAAGAGGAGGGTCATAGATTCTCTATTTTTTACATGCTCCTGAAATCCCCCTGTGAGTAGTGAGGTCATGGACAACAGGTTTCCCAAGCACCGCCCCCTCCAGCCCCACCCCCCCCAAACTCCCCACAGAGCTGTAATTTTAACAAGACCTTTGGATTATTTCTATATCACCAGCCTTACACTGGTTCAAGAACAGAATTGGCACACCAGTTAACGTTCAAATGCCTGCTGGGGCCCTGTGGTCACCTAAATGCTCGAATTGGACTTACTTGAAAATGGGTGCTGAACAAACGCTGTCCGTCCACAGGCCACCAGGGTGTAACCTCGCAGCCTAGAGCTGGCAGTCTGAGCATTTGGAAGGCCATGACCCCCTGCGAGAATTGGATGTCCGTTCTGGGACATCTACCGCCAGCAAAATCTACAAACACATGCACACATTTCATAAACAGTTTCAGGAAGTTGCATATTTCCACGTCCATCCATAGATTCCCTGAAAGTTCATGACCTCAGGCTGAGAATCCCTGGGCCGCCCTGCAAGGACCATCTGCCTCAGCAATGGACAACATGCTAGTTTCAAATTTCATCTTGTTATCCTTTTGACTCCTCTGAGTCAGCCCCAGAACCTTTCCCTGATAAGATCCACTGAAGGTAACTAGGGGCTTCTACTTCCCATCCCCCAGGGTGCACTTCAATTTAACTGACGTTCATAGAACACTACGGTCAACAAGTATGGACTATATATATTTCAAGCTTATATGGCATATTCACCAACAGAGACCATATACACTGAATCATAAAGCAAGTCACAACATTTTTATGACACTGAAATCATACAAAGGGTATCCTCTGATCACAATGGAATTTGATTTAAAAATTAATAAAATAATATATCTAGGAAAACTCTATATAGAGTTTAAACAATATATTTCTAAGTAATTTGTGATGAAAGACAAAGTCACAGGAAATTTGAAAATATTTTGTAGGATGGGCCAGCAGACTGGAAATTGAAGGTAAGAGTTGATGTTGCAGCTTTGAGCCTGAAATCTACAAATAGGGTAGCTGAGTGGAAATTCAGCCAGGATACTATGTTGCAGTCTTCAGGCAGAATTCCTTCTGAGAAACCTCAGTTTTTTGCTCTTAAAACTCTCAACTAACTGGGTGAAGCCCACTCACATTTTAAAAGATAATCTACTTTACTTAAAGACTACTAATTGGGGAGCTTGGGTGGCTCAGTGGGTTAAAGCCTCTGCCTTCAGTTTGGGTCATGATCCCAGGGTCCTGGGATAGAGCCCTGCATCGGGCTCATCAGGCTCTCTGCTCAGCGGGGAGCCTGCTTCGTCCTCTCTCTCTCTCCCTGCCTCTCTGCCTACTTGTAGATAGATCTCTGTCTGTCAAATAAATAAATAAAATCTTAAAAAAAAAAAAAGACTACTAATTGCATATGTTAATTATATCCATCTACAAATACCTTCACAGTAACAACTAGCCTAGTGTTCTACCAAACAACTGTATACCTAAGTCAAGTCAGCTTGACACAAAAAAATTAACCATCACATATAATACATCAAAATATGAAAGATGAAGCTGAAGTGTTAGGGGGGAATTTATAACTTTAAATGCCTAAATCTGAAAAGAAGAAAGAGCACTGGGTGATATATGCAACTGATGAATTGTTGAACACTACATCTGAAACTAATGATGTACTATATGTTGGTTAATTAAATTTCAATTGACAAAAATAAAGAACTGCATGAAAAAAAAGAAGAAAGAGCTAGATACAAGGACATAATAGTCTGCCTTAAAAATAAGCTAGAAAAGGAGCAAAATAATCCCAAAGTAAATAGAAGAAAGGCGACAATAAGCAGAATTTAATGAAACTTAAAAATGGACATACTAAGAGAGAACATTTACAAGTCAAAAGCTGTTTTTGTGAGGCTATCAATAATACTGAGAAATTTCTAACTACTAAGAAATAAAAAAGAAATCACCCATGGTGGGAACAAAAAGAAGGTTATTACCATAAACATTAAAAGGATAGTAAGAAAATTACATACAACTTTATTGTATCAAGTGAACAGCTTAGATGAAATGGACAAATTCTCAAAAAAATTTAGCAAAATTGACACAAGTAACAACAGAAAAAGGAATAATTGAAGATATACTACATAATTTAAATGTGATAGCAAAACATCTCTCCAAAGAAAACTCCAGGTCCAAGAGGTCTTAAGATTGAATAATGTTAAATATTCCAGGAAGAAATAAGACCAATATTACTCACACTTTGAAAAAAAAAAAATTAGAAGAGGAGGTGTGCCTGGGTGGCTCCCTCAGTGAAGCATCTGCCTTCTGCTGAGATCATGATTCCAGGGTCTTGGGATGGAGCCCCAAACTGGGCTGGCTCCCTGCTGAGTGGAGAGCCTGTTTCTTCCTCTCCCTCTGCCCTCCCACCTCGTGCTTTGTCTCTCGCTCTTCTCTCTATATATTAAATAAAATCTTTTTTTAAAAAATCAAAGAGGAGAGTTCATTGCTTAACTCATTTCATGAAACCAACATAACCCTAATGCCAATCTAACAAGGACATTACTAAGAAAGAAAATTACAAATGAATATTCCTCATGAATATAGATGTAAAGTTCTTAAGAAAATATAAGCAAATATATCCAAAAACTATATAAAAAGGATACTAGATCATGACAAAATAGGATTTATACCAGGAAAGCAGAGTTAGTTTAACATTAAAAAAATCAATCCATGTAATTCATTGCATTTTTTAAAAAAGCAGAAAACCATATGATCCTTTTGTATGGAAAGGATTAATACTATGCATCATAAAAGACCTGAACAAAGTAGGAATAATAGTGCACCATGCTGTTCTATTATCTATTACCCTCTTACCATAATGTCAAATGACATCTATGAAAAACCTACAAGTAATAACATCCTTAATGGTTAAAGGGCAAATTATTTTACCCAGAGATCAGAAACAAAGGAAGGATGTCTGCTTCCACCCCTTCTATCCTACATTGCTCTGGAATTCCTAGTTATTTCAATAAGATAGAAAAATTTAATATATATATAATATTTATATATATATATATAATATATTATATATATATAAAAAAGTTGGAACAGAAAAAAATTAATACTGTTTGCAGGTAATATAATTTTTTATATAGAAAATCCCAAAGAATCTATAAAACTACTAGTAGAACAAATAAAAACACTTGCCTAGGATACAGGATACAAGGCTATTATTTGTAAAGCTATTATATTCTTGTATACTAGCAGCAAATAAATGCAAAGTGAAATTTTTAAAAACTCCATTTACAGTGATATCAAAAATAAAAAACATAAAAGAATAAATCTAACAAAAGAGACCCAAAATCTTGACACTGAAAACTGCAAAATATTGTGAGAGAAATTAAGGAATTTCTAAAAAAAAAAAAAAATGGAAAGATATGGTCATAGATTGAAAGACATATTATAGAGCTGATAATTCTCACCAAATTGATCTATAGATTTAATATAATCCCAATTAAAATTTCAATGGGATTTTTACAGAAATTGACATGCCAATTCTAAAATTTATTAGGGAATATAAAAGTTCCAGATATCAAAACAAATTTTTTAAAAAAGTAAACTTGGAGAAATTACTCAATTTTAAAACTTACTTTAAAGTCACAATGAAGAAAATAGTTTGGTATTGGTAAAAAAAAAAAAAGATAGGCATACAGATTAATGGACTAGTTCTAGAAGCAGAGCTACATACATTTGATTAATTGATTTTGGCAAATTTCTAAGCTAATTCAAAGGAGAAAGGAAAGTTCTTTCAACAAATATTACTACTCAACTGGATATCCATGTAGGAAAAAAATGAAAATCGATACTTGTCTCACACCACAAACTACTATGAACTTTTTGTGCACAAGTCTATTTAAGAACTTATATACATATCCTTTTCTTGGATTAATTCCTAGAAGTAGAATGGTTAGATATTATGGTAGGTATACATGCAACATTTTAATAAACGGTAATAGTAGTTTTGCCAACTGAAAATTCAGGGAATAGATTATTGACTTAGATATAAAGTCTAAAATTATAATACTTATACAAGGGAAAAGGAGATTAATGCTGTTTTTTTTTTTGGTAGGCAATGGGTTCTTATATAGAAACACAAAGCATGCAACATAAAAATTTAAAATTTATGAGTTAGACTTAGTGAAAATGAAAAGCATTTCCTCTTTAAAGGCTGCCAGTAAGAAAACGTAAATAAAAACAAGCTACTGACTGAGAGAAAACTCTCAAAACAGAAATATCAAGAGACTTGTATCCAGAAAATTTTTTAAAAAATTATTCCAGCTCAGTAATAAAAGGCAAATGGCCTAATAAGTAAATGAGCAATAGATTTCACCAAAGAAGATATACAAATGGTAAGTATATTTTTAAAAAGCTCAACATCATTAGCCATCAGGAAAATGCAATTTAAGCCACAATGAAACATATATTCATGAGAATTGCTACAATTAGAGTTAACTGGCCATACCATGTATTGGCAAGGACATGGAGTAATTAGAATTCTCATACATTTCGGTTGGGAATGTAAAACAATACAATTGATCTGTAAAACTACTTTTGCCATTTGTTAAAATGTTACATGTATACTTACCATGATATCCAACAATTTCACTTCTAGGAATTAATCCAACAAAAGCATATGTATATAAATTCTTACATAGACTTGTGCACAAAACATTCATTGTAACTTAATTATAATAGACAAAATCTGGAAACAACCCAAAAGTTCATCAACAAATGAATGGGAAAACAATCATGAATGATCCATATACAATGGAATATTTGTTAGCGATTAAAAGGAAAGAACTACTGATAGATGCAACAATTTGGATAAATCTCAGAATCATTATGTTGAAGAGAAGAAACTGGGTGGAAAAAAAAATCTGTATTATTCCATCTATTTAAAGCAGAAAAACTGACAAAACCAAATATGCTTTCAGAAAACAGCATCCTGGTTACTTTTGAGGATTGGTAGTGACTAGGAGGGGAATAAAAGAGGCTTTTAAGGTTTTTTGTTTCTTGATATAGGTACTTATAAGGTTTTTATAAGGTTTTCTGTTTCTTGATATAGGTACTGATCATACAATGGTGTTCATGCAAAGAAAATTTATCAAACTGAATATTAAGGACCTGTGTACATTTCTGTGTATGTGCTATATAATTCAGTATAAATTTCAAAATACAAAAACAAAAGAACATGACTACAGACTCTGTATTTTCTACTCTTTTGAGCAATTAATAGAGCTATTTGTACTTGTACTTGCCATACCCATTGCAATCCTGTCACATTGCATCAGAGGGTCACCCTCTATCCTTGAACTAGAAAGCTAGTGGCCCCCTCATCCTCATCACCAGCACCTGTACTATCCAGCAACAGCAGCCACATGAACATTACAAACCTCTTGGCTGACATCTAATGAGAATAAGCCTCTGTTCTGTTCAGAGAACATTTGCAAGACATTCTAAGTTTATTTGTTCACACATACCTATCACAACCACCATCTCTACCACTGCTAAGGAAAAAAACAAAAATTATATCGTAGCTATTGAAAGTAGTATTCTTTGCCACAGTTCCCCCTTCTGATGATCATGAGGAGGAATAATGATAATCCTATCATTATTTGGGGCAATAATTGCCTTTTTGTACAATCCTAATTGACAAATGCATTTGTAATTTCAAGACATGTGCAGAGGGTCATGATTCTATAAATAAAAAGAAGGATTTTTGTTCCAAATCTGAAATAAATATTTGCCTCTCTGGGTCAAGTTCTGAAAGGACTATCTGTTAGAAACCTTGTTTCAACCCCAGGAATCCTGCTCAGGGGAAAATTAACTGAAGGAAAACAAGGTGGCCTACATGTGTCAGTCACCATGAACCTTCTGGAAAACCTGAATTCTCCCTCAGAGAAGACAAAAATATTGTCTGGAGAACACATCAGAGCCTAATCACAGATACTCAGATATCTGAAGTTATGAAAAGTTGATTTAAAAATTAGTTACAGTTATATTCCTTATTGTACCGATGCTTCTTTTAAAATGTAACTTTGCAACATATCCTATCAAAATGATGAGCCTCTTGGGACACTTGGATGGTGCCATTGGTTGAATGGACTCTTGGTTTTGGTTCAGGTCATGATGTCAGGGTCGTGAGACTGAGCCCCGCATCAGCTCCACACTCAGCGTGGGGTCTGCTTAGGATTCTTTCTTCCTCTCCTGCTGCCCCTCTTGTGCATGATCTCTCTCTCTCTCTCTCTCTCAAATAAATAAGTAAAAAAAAAAAAAAGTGAGCCTCTTTTTTCCCTCCCTTGAATCTGGGCCAGTCCTGTGGCTTGCTTGGGGTTATAGAACATGGAGAAAATGATGTTGTGCTAGTTCTGAGCCTAAGTCTCAACATACAAGTATGTGTGCTTCCCCTCTTTTTCTTGGAATCCAGTCACTACCGAACAAACCCTAGCTAGTCTGCTGAAGGGAGTTCGGTTGTAGTACCCAAAATTTTCCTATGCCTAACTATGCCTATGCCCAGCTGATCATCATGCCTGTAAGAATCTACTCAAGATAAGCAGAGTGGCTTGTCCAAACCACAGCTGGTCATAGACACAGAATGAGCCTAGGTGAGTCCAGAACTGCCTAGCTGGCAGACTTGCAAATATATTTGTATTATAATATATATTTCATATATATTATATATAATATATTTGTATTATAATTTGTATTATATATAATATATTTGTATTATTAACACACTAAGGCTTGGGATGGTTTGCTACGTGAATAGTTAGGCAACAAATAGCTGAAACAGAAATCTGAGGGTATAGTTCTTTGGGAAGAGTCTTTGGTCTAACTAACTTCCTCATTTTATGAATATAAATAAAGATAAACATAAAGGACATGAACTAAAAGTCAGAAATACCAGCTTTTTATTTTTACTCTATCTAGCTAATATTACAACATTTCTTGGAAGAGTTTCATTATAACCATCATAATAGCTACTGCATTTAGGCACTTAATATAGACAGAAGTATTCTAAACATTTTACAGCAATTTAGCAATTTTTTCCCTATAATCTGAGGATATGGATTGTTCAGAATCACACATGGAACTAGTCTATGAACGTAAACCCTTCCGACACCAGAGCCTCTATCCTGCAGTTTCACTCTATTCCACCGCCTCCCACGATGGTGAGGCACAGAACTGTACCTTGAACGGGCCTGAAATTCTAAAGTCAGGACATTAAGCAAATAATACTACAGTCAAAATTATCCTGGAAAATGTCTTTGTCTATAAATTGTAACACCAGCTGTCAGGAAGTCCACTAGAATCAGTTTTGTCCTCCAATATTATACAGATAGCTACAGTTTGGGAGGGACAGAAGTCAGTCTCCATGGCTGGACTGGGTTTTAGAGTCCATGTTGAATAAAAAAGATCCATACACACACGGCCATGTATCTGGTACATGGTTAGATGCTCACGCTATTCGAGATGCAAGAGACCTGAAACCCACTGGAAGATCATCATACTTACCCATCTCATTTTTCTTTTGGCTCATAATCCAGACTGACAGATGGAATCACTTGAGGTATTAAAATTTGCTCTTTCTCTATTCCTGTCTCTTCCCATTGCCAAGTGTTCAAACACTTAAATTCGCAAAAGTTAAATGTGTATCTGGTGCAACTCCACTCTACTGTTTTGGGAAAAGATAACATGCCATGGGTTCCAGAGTACTCGAGGAGGTCAGAGCTATGTGGGGAACTGGAAAGGGTACTCTCCCAAGAGTCAGGAAGCCCTGGTCTTGATCCCCGATCTGGGCACTAACTTGCTCTGTGATTTTGTTACATGTCAACATTCAGTCGACATCCCTAAAGCTCAGTTTCCTTGCCTGTGACATATTTTTTGGCTTTGTGAAATAAGCCTAAACCCTTTGATACCAAAATTAACATCTACCAGGTAAAATCGGACTGCTTTCAGGAAATCAAAAAGGGGTGGAGAGGTGAAGGATCGATGTTAGGCTCTTGGTCCTTACAGCACAAGTGCCTTCCCTGAAACTCTCCCAGATGCCTCCTGTGATGAAGGCTTTCCATGCCTTCCATCAGCTTCATCCTGCGCTCATTGGCTCTACGGTGTCATGGACCCAGGATCTCACAATCCTGAACTCCAACCTTGGGTCTTTCTCTTATTACCTGCACAAACCTTGGCAATATACCTCAGTTCTTTCTAATTTTAATTCCTTCATGAATGCAACAGAATTAATAACGTATACCTAACCTATCTATATAATAATAGATGGCGTTTTTGTTAAATATGTAAGATAACATATGTTAAGCCCAGTAATTTTGTGTCCCTTGATAACATTTAAACACCCATAAGCAATAAAAAGCAATTAAAAAGCGATAAAAATAGAAAACTAGCTTAAGCAAAAACACACACACACATACACACACACACATTGGAATGATACTGAGTGAGTGCAAAAAAACTGAAGAGACAAAACCAAACCTGGGAAGGACTAGACCCAGGGCAATTTGGGTGTTTCCGCAACAGAGTGAGCATTCCTAGTGGGTCTCTGCCCCACCCACCTTCTGTGTTCAGGATGTGACTTGCTGGGAGAAATAACCCAACTGGCCTAGTTTGTTTGGATCATTTGACTACATTGGATCAAAGGTAAAGAGCCCTGTAATGGAAAACCCCATTCAAGTCAGATGCAGTGAAAAGAGTGAGCTCCCTAAGGGAAGGAAGCACTGTTTTGAGAACAACAGAAGGGATGCTAAGCAGACAGAAAACAGGTTCCATGCCCAGTCCTGGGAGTTATCATCAACATCACACAAAGGTTAGATCCCAAAGTCATTATTGTTTTTAAATGGCCTATCCAAAGATATTTTTCCCTAGCTATGTCCTTGCCATGACCTTTTCTGATACCCTACCTGCTTTCCTGTTGGCTCATTTTTGTGGTTCCAGACAGATTCCTGTGGAGAGCCTTGCTGAGTTTAATTACTTTTAGGGGAAAAACCTCTTTATGCTGGTGAACTCAGCCATTAAACACCATCAATCCAATGATTTCCCTTGTGTTAACTTCCCCCTAAGACAAGACTTTTGTTTTTGTTTTTGTCACTTACAGAACAATACAAACTCTATATAACTGATGAATCAATAAATTTTAAAACTTTGCTCTTCACCCAGAGACAATACAAAGAAACTCTGAAACCAGAGCAGGAGCATCGTGTCCCCTCCATGAACTCCTCCCTCCGTAAACTTACTCAATGCTATTTGAACAGCTGTCACAGGCTTGGTCTGATCTCCTGAGCCCTCCATGACAGTGGGTCAGACAGTAACATCAACACTATGTTTAGTCATGAGGGAATTAGGGGATGAGGGAAATCAAGGTCGAAAACAGACCCATGAATAGTATAAGCTATTTTTTGGTTTGTAATTTTTCTTAGGAAAACAAGGAGATGCTTGGTCTATATATTTAAGCTTGAGAGCTCCAGAGCCTAAGGTGAACTTTCTGAGTAATGTCTTGTGATTCATTTAGTCTCTCTGTGGCCTTTTCAGACCCAGCACAAAACACATGGATGGAAATTCACACCTGCAGTTCACAGGTGGGGAACTGGAATTCAGTCCAGTTCAGTTTTTAGTGTGACAGAACCACTTGAAGTCAGGATCCCTGGGCTCTGATCGAACTACCAACTGTTTCCTAACTTGAGGGGAGTTGCTTTCCTTCCATAGGTCTTGGTTTTGTCCTCCCTTATGTGAGGATACTGAGCCACTTGTTTCTACGTTGCTTTCCTTCCTGTGTTGTTTAATGAAGCTAGGGCCAGAGGGATTCCTAGGAATACATGCTTCGGGCACTTAGAGAACCCAACTTTCTCCTGGGGAGAAAACGTAGAAATTAAAGGTCCCCATTGGCTCACCTTGATGGGTGAAGAGCTGAAAAGGGCACCTGCTGATGTTATTCAAGAACTCCAGAATATCATTCTCTGTGGGCGCTGATTCTATAATATCTGGGATGACAATAAAAGTTGGAGTCAGCAAACTTTTTCTGTAAAAGGTCAGGTAATAAATATTTTAGGCCTCACAGGGCTAGTCTCTGTTGCAGTCACTCAAACCTACCATTGTCATGTGAAAGCAGATACAGACAATCCTTAAACACAGGAGCAGGTTGTGTTTCACTACAAAACAGGCAGTGGGGACTTGATCCATGGACTGTGATTTGCTGACCCATGATATAAACAACAGTCTTTGGAAGATCACTGAAATAAGAGCCTCAAGATGGAGGTCTAAGCCAAAGTCTACCATTTAACTATCTGGTGAATTGCTTAACTTCTGCAAATCTCAGTTCCTTCCTTTTCAAATGAGAAAAACAAAGAAAAGGAAGTGGTACACACTGTGCCTCAATAGAGTAAGAATGCTAATAGTTAACATCGGAATCTTATAAAATTTGAAATATTCCTTTCACATTTTTCATCACCTTTAATTCTAAAAAATAATAATCCTTAATATCTACCTAAAGTGGTAGTTGTTACCTAACATTCTGGATTATAGATATCATTATTCCCATTTTATGGAGAAGACACTGAAGGTCATGGGGAGCAGGAGAGTGAGGTGAAAACTGTATGCTGCTACATTAACACAAGGTGCCGTAATTATTCAAGATGAGGGAGATAAGGTCTCCCAAGTCTTTCTTTCACAGGTTCAAGGAGTGGACTTTCATCCTAGTATTTAAAATCCAATTCAGCATACATGTTCTAACATCCACTGTTGTGTGTAATCAGTCTCTGTGCTCAACGAGCTTCTCGGCCTCGTAAAGAGCCCTAATTCACCCGATAAGTAAAGGCTGGAGTATCCCTCTTATGTCCTTGTCCTCTCTCAGAGCATATCCAAGAAAATAGACTTGTTGCTATCTGCATGGACATGGTAGTTATGTGGCAACAGAGAACCAAATAGTTTTCCTACCTGTGCCATTAAGATGCATGGAGGAATGGGGAAGGGGAGGTACTCAGAGTAATCTGGAATCTTCCAAAGGCCAACAGTCCTGTAGGTGAGAAGGCTGCAAGTGTTCTCCCTTGCCTGAGGCTGTGTAAAGACAAGGGTGACAGGTACACAGGTAATGTCTTCCCAGGCTTGAAAGAGGATGATCAAACTAAAAGACACAGCAGAGATCACCACTTTCAAGGGTTTGAAATCTTCCCAGACATCACTTTCAAACATTTTACAATTTTAAAGAGCAAAGATCACAACTGCTGAATTCCACTTACACAGTATAATTTGACACTTGCATGACTTCTTTCAGGTGTTTTGACATATATTTTTCTACCATTAAAGGGAGCATTGCACTAATACGGAAAACCAGAAAAACACAAAAAAAATTGATGAAAATAAGAGTAATCCATAATTTCGTAAGGCAAAATAACTATTAATGTGTCACATTGTGTCGGAGATGGCCACAGTCATCCCTCCCCTTGTGCAGGCCCTTTTGTATTGACCTTGCCATTCTCCTCATCCAGAAGTGGAGTTTTAGTTTCCCTTCTATTGAATCTGGGCAGACATTGCAGCTTGTTTTGCAAAAAGAAAGTCACGGAATGACATGGTACAAATAATGATGCTAAGCTTTAGGAGGACTTACAGCTTTATTTTTGTCTGCTTAGAGCCCTGAGTCTCTGTATTTAAAAAAAAAAAAAAAATGCCTAAGGTACCCAGGAGGCTCAGCTGATTTAGTATCTGACTCTTGATCTCAGCTCAGGTCTTGATCTCAGTGTCATGAGTTCAAGACCTGCATAGGGCTCCTTAAAAAAAAAAAAAAAAAAGTCTTCTAAAATGAACTACTTAAATAAGACCCAGAGTCTTGTAACACTGCAGAAGTCCAAATTTCAACAGAAAATCAGGCATACCAAGAACAGAGAATATCTCAAATCAAATAAGAAAAGAAAATCAACAGACACCGACACCAAATGACACAAATGTTGGAATTATCTAACAAGGATTTTAGAGCAGTCATCATCAAAGCACTTCAATGAGCCTGTGAACATGCTTGAACCAAATGAAAATATAGGAAATCACAGAAGAGAAACAGGAGATATAAAGAAGAAGGAAATGGAAATTTTAGAACTAAAACACACGATAAATAAACAGTTCAGTGGATGGACTTCACAGCAGAATGGAGAGGATGAAGGGAGAATTGATAAAGTTGAAAATGAAACAATAGAAATTACCCATTCT